>NC_044036.1:181850352-182468616 GCF_901765095.1 Microcaecilia unicolor | reverse complement strand
TGAGTGGCTTCCCTTTTCTCTGAGTGTTGTATGGTACAGCCTAGAGTGCATTCCTATAGTTGGCTCCCCTTTTCCCTTGACTGCCTGGTGGCACACCCTTGAGTATTCCTTTGAGTGGCTTCCCTCTTCCCTGTGTGCTGTATGGTACAGCTTAGAGTGTTCCTTCATGAGTGGCTTCCCTTATCCTTGAGTGCTGTGTGGCATAGCCATGAGTGTTCCTTTGTGTGGCCTTGTCTTGAGTTTTTCCTGTGTGCTTTTTGTTTGAGTTCTCTCTGTGAGGTTTCTGGTTGTGCTTGAGTGGATTGCTTATTCGTTTAGCTGCAACTACTAGCACAGCCTTGAGCGGTCTCTCTGTGTGGCACGAGTGGGCCGATCTTCTGCTTAGCTATGTCTACTAGCACAGTCCTGTGTCCTCTCTGGTTCTGTTTGTGCTTGAGTGGGTGGTTCTTCTGTTTAGCTGGGACTACTAGACCAGCCCTGTGCTACCTATCTGTGCGATTTCTGTTGACTTGTTTAGGATTATTCGTTTATAGCTGTGGATCTAGCACAGCCCTGAGTGTCCTCTCTGTTTGGTTTTGTTTGTGCTTGAGGGGGTGGTTCTTCTGTTTAGCTGGGACTACTAGCTCAGCCTTGAGTTACCTCTCTGTGTGATGTCTATTTGACTTGGTTAGGACTATTCATTTATAGCTGGGGTTCTAAGCCCAGTCCTGTGCTGCCTTCCTGTGTGGTTTTCTTATCTTTTACTTGTGGTTTCTACCACGTGAGTCTAGGTAGGGTTGTCTTTTCCCCTTCAGTTTCTTTGTGTAGGGTCTTTTGACCCCTTGTTTGTAGCTCTGTGTAGTGCAGTGTGTGTGCACTGCTTGAGTAGTACTTTCTCAAGAGATTCTGTTCTGTTTCTTTTCCCTTCCCTCTAGTATGATTCTGTTCCAGTTTGGCCATGAGGCCTGTACACTTGGACTCTGTACGAGTGGGTTCCGGATTGGCCGTGAGGCCCACCTGAATGGTCTATTTCCCTTTTCTGGTTGTGCTTGTTGCTTGTCTTGAGTGTGCTCTGTCTATTTGCCATGTCTGGTATCCTGTTTGCATTCAGTGCCTGGTTCGCCTCTGCTCTGCGCCTCCACAGAGGACTTGTCTGCTGCAGCCCAAGGGCTCACCATCCTGGGTTCTGTGACACTTCCCATGCCTGAAGTAATTTATATTTAACTGCCCCCTTCCTGGGACCTACCCTCTTCAAAGCATTTATCTCAGGTTCTAATAGGGTTTGTTTCTTCTTCAATGCAAACCACATACTAACCCAAACCCTGAATCTTGGTCTTCCTTTGGGGACCTTGCTAGTTCCTGACCTAACTTTATCCGCTCGTCCCATTCTAACTTCTGGGACATCCAGTGCTGTGCCTCCATAGTGGCACTACTTAGTTCAGCTATAGGAAGAACTGCCTTTTGCACTTTTTCATGGGATTAGACCACTTCCCCACCCATATCCTGTTCACACGCATACACGACACTCTATGGTAACTATTAACCATCTGGGGTTCAGGTTCTTCCTCCTTGGGATAAAAATTATTATCAATATTTTGACATAGGTCCCCACCTCCAGGGCCTATCTTCTATCGTAGGTATGGGAGATTTAACCTTTCCACTTTCTCTCTCCACTGTACATGGCACCTTCCAAACTTTAGGTCACCCTAGCCCCTGGGACCCCTGGTGGTACTCCTACAGTGGACACCCCATGCCCCTCCTTACCTCAGACACCTTCTTTCTACCTGGCTTCTGATCTCTCCCGAGTTCCCTATGATCCATTCGTAGCGGTTCCCCTTTAACTCCCCTTGCAACTGGCTTTATTTTTCCCAGTCAATTCTTTAACATCTGTCCAGGTCCTCAAGAAGTATGGTCACCTCACCCCTTCCAGAATTCCCATATATTCCTCTAGGATTCTCTTGGGGAAGTGTGACTTCCCTCAACTAGTTTCTTTATCCCCTTCTGCACTACCCCCTCCCTTTGCCACTTTCTGTGATGGGCGGAATTTAACCTGTAACCTCAAAAACCTCTGCAAGCCCTAAATCAGGAAGTTGCATCAGAGAGGGCCAGGCACAGCAGACTGGGAAGGCTCCATAGTGCCTGTGTGAATCGTGTATGGCCTGAAAATGTAAGCTGCAAGCACTTCAGCGGTAGCGGGGGAAGGAGAAGGAAGCGGCAGTGTTCCTGGACCTGCAGGAAGGAAGGTAGTAAGTGATGCTGGCTTTATTTATTTATTTGCTGCATTTGTACCCCACATTTTCCCACCAATTTGCAGGCTCAATGTGGCTTACATTATGTTGCAAAGGCATCATCATTAACAGAGTAAGATTCGGCATAATATTACAGATTAATATGTAGGAAATCAGATAAATAGGGTCAATAGAATGATATACATAACATGAAAGTGAGAGCAGATTAAGATATAATGATCAATAATGATAATATGATTAAAATAATCAAATTAGAAGAGATCAGTATTAATTAGTTCTGGCATAGACTGGAATCAAGTGTGAAGTAGGAGGCTGCTGAGAGGCAGAGGTGTGCTGGTAAAATGATAGTGGGGATGGGACGACTTTCCTATGAAGAGAGGCTGAGAAGGCTAGGGCTTTTCAGCTTGGAGAAGAGACGGCTGAGGGGAGATATGATAGAAGTGTATAAAATAATGAGTGGAATGGATCGGGTGGATGTGAAGCGACTGTTCACGCTATCCAAAAATACTAGGACTAGAGGGCATGAGTTGAAGCTACAGTGTGGTAAATTTAAAACGAATCGGAGAAAATTTTTCTTCACCCAACGTGTAATTAGACTCTGGAATTCATTGCCGGAGAACGTGGTACGGGCGGTTAGCTTGACGGAGTTTAAAAAGGGGTTAGATAGATTCCTAAAGGACAAGTCCATAGACCGCTATTAAATGGACTGGAAAAATTCCTCATTTTTAGGTATAACTTGTCTGGAATGTTTTTACGTTTGGGGAGCGTGCCAGGTGCCCTTGACCTGGATTGGCCACTGTCGGTGACAGGATGCTGGGCTAGATGGACCTTTGGTCTTTCCCAGTATGGCACTACTTATGTACTTATGTACTTATGGTGTGAGAGGAGGGGGCTGCAGGGAGGCAGAGGTGTGCTGCTGTGACAGGAGGAGGCTGCAGGGAAAGGGAGACCCATATTGGGGGTGTGTGGAGACCCATGTGGTCGGGGGGGGGGGGGTGCAGAGACCCATGTGACCGGGGGTGCCATGGAGACCCATGTGGCCGGTGGGGGGGGGGGAGGGTGCCACGAACCGAAAAAGTTTGGGAACCCCTGGCTTTGTCCATCTTTAGCTACCTCCTCATGAACACTGCTCTAAAATTCATTCAGGGTCTATGACACTTCTGTTCCAATTTGTGTTTGTCTTCTATGGTCCTAATTCTGGCCCTTCATCTGTGAACACAGAACATAAATATTTGTTAAGCAATTCCACCTTATCGTTATCAGATTCTACATATTCCTCCCCTTCTGCTTTGAATTTCATAATGCTACTTTTGCAATTCCTTTGATGACTAACGCATCTAAAAACTGTCTTGTCCCCCCCCCATTTTACCGCATTGGCTATTCTTTCTTCTATTTGCATCTTTGCTTTCCTGACTACTTTACCAGCTTCTCTTAGCTTTTCCAGATATTGTTGCCTGTTTTCATGTTTGTACAATCTCTTGTAGTTTATGAAGGCTAACATTCTTTTCCTTACCTTTTCAGCTACTACTTTTGAGAATCAAAACAGCCTCCTTTTCCTCTTACTTTACGTTCTTTACAAAAAAGGTTTTGTTGCCCTTAAAGGTTGTTCCTTTCAGTTTTTCCCACTTCGTTTCTACTTCTTCCAGACATTTTCATCCAACTAATTCCTTGAGGTAATCCCTCATCTCAATAAAGTTAGTTTTTTAAAAGTCTAGAACCCTCATTTTTGAATCTTCTCCACACCTGTCTTAATATTAAACCACACCATCCGGTGATCACAGGATGCCAGATATTACACACTGTAACATCGGAAACACTCTCCCCATTTGTAAGCACTAAGAGGCCCTTTTACTAAGACGTGCAGGTGCCTATGTGCATACAACGTGCGTCAAATTAGAACTACCACCTGGCTACCATATGCCCCAGGCGGTAATTCAAATTTTGACGCATGTCCAAAACATGCGGCAGAAAATAATTTCTATTTTCTACTGTGTGGCGCTAACCAGGCGGTAATTGGCAGTATACGCACACTGATGATTACTGCTTAGTTAACGTGTGAGACCTTACTGTTAAGTCAATGAGTGGTGGTATGGTCTCAGGCCGAAAATGGACGCTCGCTGATTTTTATTTTGCCACATGTCAATTTTTGGCAAAAAAGAGGTCTTTTTTGCAGGCACGCTGAAAAATGGACCTGCGCATGTGCAATACATCCACCTACACCAGTGCAGGCCATTTTTCGGCGCACCTTAATAAACGCGCCCTTAAGTCTAGTATGTCCTCATTCTGCATGGGCTCCATTACCAACTGTCAGAACAGTTCTTTCTGTAGAGAATCCAGGATTATCCTACTTCTAGAAGACTCCACAAAAGGGCTACACCAAAACATCTGACATACTAGAATACCTATTAGTAATACTTCTCCTTTCACAGCTATATTTTGAATGTCTTCAAATAAAATCTCTGTCCACTTTCTCTGTCTGTAAAGGAGGCCTGTGTATCACACCACCAATGTAAATACATTTTGCATTCCTTCTTTCCAGTTTGATCCACAGTACTTCTTCCTTACCCCTACCAAAACCCTCATCCACACCCTTGTCACCTCTCATTTAGACTACTGCAATCTGCTTCTTGCTGGCCTCCCTCTTAGTCACCTCTCCCCCCTCCAGTCGGTTCAAAACTCTGCTGCCCGTCTCGTCTTCCACCAGGGTCGCTTTACTCATACTACCCCTCTCCTCAAGACCCTTCACTGGCTCCCTATCCGTTTTCGCATCCTGTTCAAACTTCTACTACTAACCTATAAATGTACTCACTCTGCTGCTCCCCAGTATCTCTCCACACTCGTCCTTCCCTACACCCCTTCCCGTGCACTCCGCTCCATGGATAAATCCTTCTTATGTGTTCCCTTCTCCACTACTGCCAACTCCAGACTTCGCGCCTTCTGTCTCGCTGCACCCTACGCCTGGAATAAACTTCCTGAGCCCCTACGTCTTGCCCCATCCTTGGCCACCTTTAAATCTAGACTGAAAGCCCACCTCTTTAACATTGCTTTTGACTCGTAACCACTTGTAACCACTCGCCTCCACCTACCCTCCTCTCTTCCTTCCCGTTCACATTAATTGATTTGATTTGCTTACTTTATTTATTTATTTTTTTGTCTATTAGATTGTAAGCTCTTTGAGCAGGGACTGTCTTTCTTCTATGTTTGTGCAGCGCTGCGTACGCCTTGTAGCGCTATAAAAATGCTAAGTAGTAGTAGTACCCCCATAAGTCCTGCAATTCTGTTGCTTTAATATTATCTTCCTGTTACAAGAAATATTTAACTTGGGGAAATTGCTTGGAGCATTCGCTAATATTTATAAGTTTTGAGATATATTTTTGTTAATTCTCCACCAATTACCTATTAAGGTAATATTCACAATTGTAATGACTTAAATATTATATTTTGTGTTTACATTAACCTGCACTGCATAAGATTTAGGAACTTGTGCTCAAAGCATGGCACTAAGTTTTTAAAAGCGACCATATAATTAGCTTTAGAAAGATTTATTTACAATACAGGTTTCAGTAATTGCAGCAAGAGGTAGTCTTTTAAAAAGGATCTTTTAAAAAGGATCTTGGAACAGAGAATTTGTGCTTTAAAACAACAAGGTAACAGGCTTAAATCAGGTTAACTTACAAGTCCTTCTGCTACAAGGCATGCTGTGGTCCAGCTGATTGATGAGCAACATGAGGTAAGAGGAGAGAGAATCTGTAGCAGGAGCAGGGCTTCAGCAGAGGAGAAAGATCTGGGCTGCAGCCAAAGAGAAGAATCTGTCTCTGTGTGGAACAGCTCCTGCCTTTTCTGCATTGCAAGTTGCAGGAAGACATGATCACATGAATCCCAGCACTTGCTTCCTGGTTGCACTGCACCCTGGGTAGTTGCAATGAATCATGGTGCCTGGTCTCATGTTTTATGACATCATAAGACTTCCTGTCTGGACTTTTGCTGACAAATGGTCTATTGAAGCAAAAGCAAGCAGATGGCTTCATGTTTATGATTTCCTCTGAGTCCTTTTGTCTTTACTAGCTAGGGTCACACCTCTCCCGCCTTTCTGTCTCTTGGCTTTTTGATCCTTTGTTCACCCTCAGGAAGGCTTTTTGATCAGAGGAAGGGAGGAAGTTTAAAAAAAAACTCTTTGAAGTAGCCTCTTACTTGTTTGTATTTGAATAGTCCTTTTGTTAAGAGTAGTAGAGGTGTTAATGGCTTTAGGAAACCACCTAGACAAGCTTTTGCTATCAGAAGTTTCCCAGGGGGAGGGGGAAAGAGGGACTTGGATGAAAGCCAGACCAGTTTATAATGATTCTGTCCCAATGAGTCCTTAAAAGTTGTATTTTTATATTGGTACCTGATCCAGCAAAATCAATAATTCTGCTACATATTTAATTCTGACAATTAAACACATATTATGTTACATTCCTACCCTGTCTTTCCTGAACAGATTATAATCCGATATAATTATATCCCAGTCTTGGTTCTCCATGAATCCCGCCTATGTGACTGCCACTAAATCCAAATCAGACTTTTCCATCACAGCCTCTAGACCCAGAAACTTATTTCCCATGCTACAAGCATTAGTATACTCTGATTTCCAATTGTTGCCCATTTTATGTTTCACTTACCTGCGAGCTTATACTTACCTGGGGTTGTGATCATCCAGCCCCAATTATTCTAGTTTAAAGTTATCTTCAGTAGGTTAGCCACTCTGCTGCTAAAGATACTTCTTCCGTTCTTTGATAGATGGACACCATCTGTGCTCAGACGTTCTTGGAGAATCATCCCATGGTCCAAGAAGCTTAAACGCTCTTAATTATACGATCTGTGCAGCCATCCATTCATCTCCAGGGTATAAGCTTGTCTGTCTTGGCCTTTACCCTTGACAGGGAGGATTGACGAGACCACCCCCTGCACATCTCTGCTTCACCTTCTCTCTCAGAGCCATTAAGTCACTTTTGATGTGTTTGGAGGCGTACCTAGCACTGTCATTTGTGCCAACATTGATAAGCAGCATTGGATCATAGTCAGTAGGCTCGATGAGTCTCGCAAGCTCTCCATAGCATCTTGACCCCTGGTAGACAGCATACCTTCTGGGACATCATGTGTGGTCGACCATAGTGACATAGTAGGAAACAGCTTGTCCCTTACAAAAGAAACTCATATCATATGAGATGATGTGATATAACATATACATACTTGATCTTGCTCTGTCCTGACCAGAGTTGGTGTTAGACATGGCTGGGGCCTGCATGAAAAACCTCTCATTGGCCTTAAATCTCCAGCATAGTGGAGTTAAATCTCCAACTTTAGGAAACATTTTTATAACAGAATGCTCTTTCATCTTCCCTTCTCAGATAGCATGACTGGTTGGCATTATGTAATTCTTGGTAGCCTAACACTGGGAGGGTACCTCCTTTGAGGCTCTGTCTTAACAATGCCCTGGCCAGCAGAAGCAGGCACAAGAGCAGCAATCATCTTCACCCCTTCTCAAGGCCTGTGTGAACCAACTCTTTTTATATCCTTCCTACTGTCCTCTCTCTTTTGTTTGAATAGTTTGTATGTTCTACATTATAACGTGTACTTATTCCTTGGTCTTTTTTGTTTAGTATGTTTAGGGGTTGATGCTCAGGCTGGCGGTAGTGGGCTTGTTTGTTGTTGGTTTTTTTTTTTGCTGCCGCCCATGTTATTCCTGGATATTCAGTGACTAGCCGTATCTGGCCACCAGCATTGAATAAACTTTTGCAGCCATTTTTTATGTGGCTAAGTGGAATATTCAGCTCCACACAAAAGATTTAACTGTTTCTGACCAGTTAAATCACTTTGGGGCTAATTTTCAAAGCATGTAGACTTACAAGGTTCCATAGGTTACTCTGAATATCAACCCCTTAAGTTTTATTAACTGTGCCTAATACTATCCACTGTCAATTTCAATATACAGATGAAAGACCTGAGTAAATACTGGACACACTTAAAATGTTTTATTTTTTTCAGCCAAAATCAGAGCATACAGATAGTCCAAAACCAGCAATGAAAGCAGCACAAGGAAGAGCACCACAAGCACATCCACAGGGAATTCCAGCAGCAGGTCAGTGGTATTGTCTTTGTACCACAATATGAAGCTGATGCCAATAACAGTTTGTCTTTTCTGCTTGTAAATGATCCCAACCCCAAATGTAACAAAATAGAACTGAGTCAATATTCAGGAAGCTGCTAATCAGCAAAAAAAAAAAAAAATCCATGGGGTCGATAATCAAAGCAATTTAACCAGTCAGGAATGGCTCCTGGCCAGTTGAATTGTTTGTACGGGGCTATCTGCTGATAATCAATTGCACCTAACTTGTTAGTGATCACCAAACACAAAACCAGAGTCGGTGCCGATATTCAGCAGTTAATCGCATACAGGACTGCATAAAACACACTTCTCTCTTCATGCGGTTCAGCTTAAGCGTTTAAGGGCTGAATATTGCATTTAAACCACATAAGCTTTAGCTGGCTGCATACAACCAGCTATTCAATGGCAGTGCCCAGACATGGGTCAGCATTGCATTTCTGGGCATAAAGCCTGCGGTGGATAAAAAAATGCTGACTGTTGCCAGCTGAATATTGATCTCCATATAAATATGTCTTGAGATAAAACTGTAAATATTCAAAAACGGGCTAGTTATCAAAAAAAAGTACCAATTTAATTATATATTTCACTATGGATAGCAAAACGTATACCTATACTTGATCCAAAATATCAGGATGTTCTGCCAAGAACCATTTGGGAAAAGGTTATAATATTAACCCTTTAGTGTCCAATGTTCCCGTAATAAGCCATATGGGAACAGATTGATGGGAACATTGGACGCTAAAGATATTCACTTAAAAAATTAAGCCTTAACTGTCCAGAGACAGTCACAAACTTTTCACTTAACCCTTAAACGGACTTTTTATCACTGGCTCATTTCAAAACCGTAGTGAAAAACTAGGAGAAAAAAAACACTACTTCAAACATCGGTTTCATCTACAAATAGCATAGAACTATATAACAGTTCCCCAAACTGATGCTTCAAAAATGAAAAAAAATTCAAAAACATTCCCTAATAATGTGCACATAAAAATCAATGATCCACTTATCTGCCCAGTGAAAAGCTTGCATAAGTTGCTGATATCACAACCACTCCTTAATACCAAAGGTTTTCTTCAAAAAAACCATTTAAAGGATCCATGGCTGCACAAAAGTACAATCCCCAGAGTTATATGCCTACACACAATATATTGCACAACATGTAAGTTATATATAGAGAGATTTTAATATGGTGATGACGGTCATATCTGGCACTTATATGTATATTTGTGAAAATATATATATATAATAGGCCATATACCTTTGAATATATACATGTATGTTGAACAGGCTTTGTGGTGCAATCTATAGGTTGCTTGCCAACTATACACATGACCTAAGCTCAAATCCTGCACTGGGATTTCTGTCAAGTGGTCAGCCTTTGGCCAACAAAGGCATCCATCCACTTGGAGTCAGTAAATGAATACCCAGCCTTAGCTGGTGGGGGAGGGGGAAATAAGGTAAAGATGACCTGGGAAAACAATGGCAACCACCCTGCTAACAGTCCTCCAGTAAAGTGGCAACCCTCATAAGTTGTTTGCCTTTACCTATGCATATAATAGACTACATACCAGGGCCGCTCAGAGGGGAGGGCAGGGGGGCAAAATTCCCCGGGCACAGTCTCCAAAGGGGGCTGGCACTGGGCCCCGAGTCTGTCTGTCTTCTGCTCCTATCGGGAACCAGTCTCAGCACACTGGAGCAGGTAAGAGACAGACCATAGCACAGGGCCCCCTTGGAGGCCGGGGAGGAGCAGATGCACAGATGTAGGGGGCGGGGGCCCCCATGTCAGCGCATCTGCTCCTCCCCGGCCTCCAAGGGGGGCCCAGCACCGGGATCTGGTGGCAGCCAGAGAGTGAGTGAGGGTCAGCAGCGGCAGCTGCATTCCGGGTTGGACCCAGTGGCTGCATCCCAGGTGGGGGGGGGGGGGGGAGGCCCGGCAGCTGCATCCTGAGTGGGCGGGGGCGGCGGCAGTGGCCCTCCCCGGGACCCAACTTTGTCTCTCGGCGGCCCTGCCACATACCACACATGATGACAGATAAAGACCTGCATGATCCATCTAGTCTGCCCAACAAGACAGCCAGAGCCACACCAACCTCTGTGCAGGTTAGACTCCTTCATGACTGAACACTGGCATCACAACCAGGGAGTTGCTATCTGTTACCATGCCTATCACATGTATGCAGTTCCATATGATGCCACAATATCACAACATTATGCCAGTAGTCTGAAGAGTAATGTTATTATTTCAACCTCAGCATATTCATATTTGGGCAGACTGGATGAACTATTCAGGTCTTTATCTGCCGTCACTTATTTACTATATATTCAATATCAATAAATCATATTTATTATCAATAATGATTAAACCACTATACATTAACTTATATATACATTGGATGTATATGTAAATGTATATATTTAAAGATCTATGTATAAATAGCTTTTATGTGAATAGCATTTGAAAAAGCGCTTCAGTTGCCTTGTGGGTTAAAGCACCATTTTATAGCTGTAAAAATCAGCAACAGAGAGAAACACATTTCCTCTCAGGAGGAAGCAAGTCTCCTCTGCCACATCAGGGCAGAAGAAAGACGTTTGTCCTGCACCTTAGCTTCACCTGGATTCAGATCCAATGGCCCCTGGAAAGGTAAGCAACCTGCTTGGGGAGGGTCTATCCACAGATTTTGGGGGTGAGATTGAGTCAGAGGAGCAGTAAGGCTGTAGTGAAGGGCTTCACTGACTTTGGCTGCTCACACCTATGTAAATGGGTGACTTGTTAGGAACAGCACCGTGCCTTGAGTTAATGTATGCTTTCAGTCAGGGTTATTAGGAGCTCTAGGTAAACATTCACCTCACTAAGGTCCATCTCCAAAGCTTCCTCAACCCTTTGAAATGTTTGAACATTGCAGACAACATGCATGACATCCCCAGTGCATCTCACACCCTGTGATGCAGCTGGGATTGCGTAAATCATATTTTGGTCTCAAAACCAGTTGTAATGACCTTGAGTTATGGGAGAAGCAAGTATTAATGTAACTCTACTAAAATCATTTCTATGGCGTTACTAGACATACGCAGTCCTGTACACATTATATGCAGGTACTATAAGTCTCTGCCTTTTTCAACTGAAAGAGAGCTCTGGAATAGAAACCTGCACAGGAATGGGATTTGTGGGAATCCCACGGAACCCGCGGGGTTCCTGCAGGGATAGAAGCAGTTCTGCAGGGTTCCCGCGGGGATGGAAGCAGTTCTGCAGGGTTCCCGCAGGGATGGAAGCAGTTCCTGCGGCGTTCCCATGGGGATGGAAACAGTTCCTGTGGGGTTCTCATGGAAGTGTAAGCTACACCTGCGCCAGCCTCACATCTACCAAGTACCAAGTTCTTTGAGTGCTGTCTCCTCCTCCTCCTCCTTGCTTTAACAGCACAAATGCGGAAAGCCTTTCATTAAGGAGGTGGTAGAGACACAAATGATGAAGAAATTCAAAAAGGCATGGGATGAACACAGGAACTCTAATTAGAAAATGGAAGTTATTAAAAAACTTAAATGGCTGCATGTGTGTGGATGTGTCGAGTGACGCTTAGATGGTGACTCTGGCTGTGATGAACTTGTGGCTGATACCGGGCAGACTTGTATGGTCTGTGTCTCATATATGGCAATCTGGTTTAGGATGGGCTGGAAAGGGCTTAGACTGCAACTTCAGTGGCTGGAACATGAGGACAGTGCTGGACAGACTTTTACTGTCTGTGTCCCAGAAATAAGACAGACAGACTGGAGTGGGCTTCGACGGCAACTCCAGCAGTTGGAACATAAGGATAGGGCCGGATAGACTTCTATGGTCTATGTCCCAGAAACACCAAAGAAAGAACATAATCAAGTATATAATACCACACTCATTGATGTAATCATGAACAGATAATGAGTGTGACTGTTGGGCAGACTGAATGGACCGCTTAGGTAGGGTTACCATATGGCTCCAGAAAAAGGAGGACGGATTGAGCCAGCTGGGTTTTACTTCCATTGCTTTCAATGGAAAGCAATTGCTTTCAATGGAAATAATTGAGCCAGCCGGGTTTTATTTCCATTGCTTTCAAAGCAATGGAAGTAAAACCCGGCTGGCTCAATCTGTCCTCCTTTTTCTGGAGCCATATGGTAACCCTACGCTTAGGTCTTTGTTTGCCATCACTTACTATGTTACTATTAATCCTCTTTGCTCTTGGACTGATGATCAGACCTCAGCTCTGACACAGGCACAAGCATCAGATGTCACTTGACCTACTGGCACGTGCGCGTGTGACCTCTCAGCACACAGTGCCAGTGAATCAAAGACAAATCTTACATGTGTGCACCAGAGTGTTCCAAGTTTCAACTTCCATTCCTTCCTTGTCTGCAGCGCTATGGCTCAAATCCAGAGAGAGACTGAGTGAGCTGACCGGAATCTTTCAGTACCATTAAATTCTTGTGGGCATTAAATTCACTGGCACTGTGTGCTGAGAGGTCACCACATGCATGTGCCAGTAGGTCAAATGACATCTGATGCTCGTGCCTGTGTCAGAGCTGAGGTCTGCTCATCAGCCCAGGAGCAAAGAGGATTAATAGTAACGGATGGGCAGACTGGATGGGTCATATGGCCTTTATCTACCGTCATGTTTCTATTTTTGTCCCTAGAAGGCTCACAATTTGTTTTTGTTCCTGGGGTAATGGAGGGTTAAATGACTTGCCTAAGGTCACAAGGTGCTGCAGTAGGAATTGAACCCAGGTTGCAAGGATCAAAGTCTGCTGCACTAACCATGAGGTCACTCTTCCACTCCCTGGGAGATGTCTAAGCTACAGAGCAGGGGTGGAAGAATCTCCTAGGGTTTACTATGGCAATGTGAGTTAGTAGAGCTGCTTAAGGTGGGAAAAGCTGTAATTGACTTACATAGTAACGAAGTGTTATGAGATTATGATTGACAGTGTTTATACATTGGGTGGGGTTTAGATGGTATAAACCTGCCTATCCTGGGAAGAGCAGGATCTTTGGTTACCCACACCCCCAGGCGAGACCCAAGAAGTTAAGGGGGGGTGCTGTCCTGGCATAAGAAGCAGGAGCTGCAGAGGGGAAAAAAGTGGATTGTCTCTGCTCAGTAGCACAGGCAGATTGTGGCAAAAGTCATAAGGGCTCTGGAGCAAAGGGATTGGAGGTGGGCAACCTGCTGGAGACTGAGGTGGGTGAAGAGCACTGCACCTCAATCAGGCAGACAGACAATGAGGGCCCAGGCCACGATTGAGTCCGATGACTGGGAAAGAACCCAGCAGAACATTACTGAGAGACAGTGAAAGCAGCTCTGGGTTGTTCTCGGCAAGACAGGATTGAGACCACTAGGATTGGAAGAAATAACTGTGGATGGGAGGAGAGTATTCAACCTTGGATGTGTTTCATAAGACTTCAGATTATAAGAACTGTTTGCATGAATTTTTTTTCTTGTTAATTAAAGTTGAACTGTTTTTTTTTATTTTTATAAAACCCGATGTGCAACTAAAATTTGTGGAACAGAACTGACTGAGAGGTTGTTTTGAACCTCCCTTCCCCCAGCCTACTGGGAATTAGCCTGGCTCTAGCCTACGCCCAGCTCATCAGACCCAACGCTTTATGTAGATCCTGGTCCGGGTACCTACCCCAAAGAGCTTAGCCGGCATCCAGGACTGTTTGAGTGAGACCAAGGTTACAAAGATGGGGTTAAGCCCCACTGGGGAGACTGTTTGCTCAGAGACTATTTTTGGCTTTTTCCATCCGGAGAAACTGTGCTGTTCCCCAGCCAGGAGGGGGCCTCAGAGTGCAGAAAAGAGACCCGGAGTGCAACCCAGCGGTGCTGAGAGAAATCTGAGAAGCTACCTGGTTGGGCGAGAAAGCACAGAGACTGAAAGAAATGTGAGTACCTGGAGCGAATTGGCAGGAAAAACCATGTGGTCTAGTTGGCCTCCGATCCCAGCAAGGAGGTGGAAGAAGATGCATTACACCCTCAATAGGTTCGCTAAAGTTGAGGAGTGATTTGTCACTGAGACGCAGAAACACATGACATCAGACACACTGGAAAGGGTGGAGCCAAAGTTCTGGACCTACAAAAGGTGTGCCATTTGGATGCAGGTAGGGTTTGGAGAGGGCGAGCAGTCACCCCTGCCGGAGTGGCTACTCCAATGCAGGAGGAGAAGATGGTGGTGTGAGTGGGCCCCATATCTGTCTCTGAGCATTTACAAGGGAAATTGGGACAGTCTCCCCAGAACTGCCCGCCAGTTACTGGGGGAATCTTGGAACTCCCCACAGCATGCCAAAAGACATAGAAACTGGACTCCCCAGACCTAGCACATTGCTGCATTACCTATGTATGGCCACAGAGGTCGTGGACATAACCATCCCCACTGAACTGTCCACAGAGTGGATGGTGAAGATCATGGAAGTGAACCAGTTGCTCAGGAATGTCTGGGTGGACTGTGGGTGTCCCAGAGGGCCGGAGTGTCTTCCTCGAGTGGCAGCAGAGGACAACGAGGAGTAAGTGCTGGACATACCCAGCCCGCAGGGTGTTTATGGGTCCCTTGGCTTGAACCAGGGCGAGCCAGTGGAGAAAAGTTGCCTAAGCTCAGCAGAGCAGACCACTACTTCAAGCACCTGATTTGTACCAGATATTTAGTCATGGTTGTCCAGTTGAATCACTTCCTATTCTTTTGTTTTGTTTTGTTTTGTTTTGTTTTGTTTTGAAAAGAAACTCAAATAGTAGCAAGATTCCATGCTACCTATCCCAGGGCAAGCAGTGGCTTCCCCATGTCTGCCTCAACAGCAGACTGTGGATTTTTCCTCCAGGAACTTGTTCAAACTTTTTAAAACCCAGATACGCTAACCGCTGTTACCATATTTATTTATTTATTTTATTGCATTTGTATCCCACATTTTCCCACCTATTTGCGGGCTCAGTGTGGCTTACAATACGTTGTGAATAATAGAAATACAATTGGTCATAATACGATTATGGGTACATTGTGAAGAGTTGTGGGAAGACAAAGTCAAAGTCAAAATATCATCTAGGAATAGAAACAATGGAATGTGACAATGGGGAAATGATAGGGCGATAGGACAATAACGAAAGGATATTAGGGTGTAACAGTTTATTTGTGAGTGTGGTTTTTAGTGTGGTGAAAGTATGGGGAAGAGAATTCAGAAGAGAGTGAATTGGTGCTTTTCTATAGTGTGTGTGAATTTATATGTTTTGGTCCTTGCAGTAGATGTTCTCGAAGAGATGAGTCTTCAGTAGTTTGCGGAAGTTGGTCAGTTCGTAGATCGTTTTCAGGTTGCGTGGTAGTGTGTTCCAGAATTGTGTGCTCATATGAGAGAAGGTTGATGCATGCAGTGCTTTGTATTTTATGCCTTTGCACTTAGGGAAGTGGAGATTGAGGAAAGTTCGGGATGATCTTTTAGTGTTTCTGGGTGGCAGGTCTATTAAGTCAGACATGTATGTAGGGGCTTCACCATGAATGATTTTGTGAACTAATGTGCATACTTTAAAGGTGATACGTTCCTTGAGTGGGAGCCAGTGTAGTTTCTCACGTAAGGGTTTTGAACTTTCATATTTTGGTTTTCCGAAAATGAGTCTGGCTGCTGTATTCTGGGCTGTTTGAAGTTTTCTCAATATTTGTTCTTTGCATCCTGCGTATAGTGAGTTGCAGTAGTCCAGATGACTGAGTACGAGTGATTGCACTAGGCTGCGGAAGACAGATCTCGGAAAGAATGGTCTTATTCTTTTCAGTTTCCACATAGAGTAGAACATCTTTTTGGTGGTGTTGTTCGCATGAGTCTCAAGTGTTAGATGGCGGTCAATAGTGACTCCAAGGAGTTTTAAAGTTTCTGAGATTGGCAGATTTAGTTTGGGTGTGTTAATAGCAGTAAATGTATTCATGTTGTATTGGGAGGTAAGTATGAGGCATTGAGTTTTTTCTGCGTTCAGTTTCAATCGGAATGCATCTGCCCAGGTGTTCATGATGTGTAGACTTTGGTCGATTTCGTTGGATATTTCATTAATATCTTGTTTGAAAGGAATATATATATCATTACACCATCGGCATATATGTATGGGTTTAGGTTATGGTTTGATAGAAGTTTTGCCAAGGGGACCATCATTAGGTTGAAAATTGTTGGTGAGAGGGGGGATCCCTGCGGTACTCCACATTCAGGTGTCCATGCATCAGAAGTAGTTGAATTTGAAGTGACCTGATAAGAGCGTAATGTTAAGAACCCCTTAAACCAGTTTAGGACATTACCTCCGATACCAAAATATTCAAGTATGTGTAGTAAGATTCCATGGTCGACCATATCAAAGGCACTTGACTTGTCAAATTGTAAGAGGAGTTCCAGGGCTTAATTATTCTTTGAGTGAAAAAAATATTTCCCCCTATTTGTTTTAAAAGTATGTCCATGTGACTTCATTGAGTGCCCCCTGTCTTTGTACTTTTTGAAAGAGTAAAAAAATCAATTCACTTCTACCTGTTCTACACCACTCTGGATTTTGTAGACCTCAATCATATCTCCCCTCATCCTTCTCTTTTCCAAGCTGAAGAACCCTAATCCCTTTAGCCTTTCCTCATATCAGAGGAGTTCCATCCCCTTTATCATTTTGGCCGCACCTTCTTTGAACCTTTTCTAATTCCTCTATATCTTTTTTGAGATATGGCGACCAGAACTAAATGCAGTACTCAAGATGAAGGCGCACCACAGAGTGATACAGAGGCATTATATTATTCTTGGTCTTATAAACCATCCCTTTGGAGTGGAGAAATAGCCTAGTGATTAGTGCAGTGGACTTTGATCCTGGGGAACTGGGTTCAATTCCCACTACAGCTGCTTGTGACTCTGGACAAGTTACTTAACCCTCCATTACCCCAGGTACAAATAAGTACCTGTATATACTATGTAAACTGCTTTGAATGTAGTTGCAAAAACCACAGAAAGGAGGTGTATCAAGTCCCATTTCCCTTTCCTAATAATTCCCAGCATCATGTTTGCTTTATTGACCACCACTGCACACTGATTTCAGCACATTGTCTACAATGACACCTAGATCTTTTTCTTGAGTGCTGACCCCCAAGGTGGACCACAGCATGATTTGGGTTATTCCACATTAAATTTCATCTGTCATTTGGATGCCCAGTGTTCCAATTTTCTAAGGTCTCCCTGCAGTTTTTTACAGCCCACAAGTGTTTTAACAACCTTAAATAGTTTTTTGTCATTGCAAATTTAATCACCTCACTTGTTCCAATTTCCAGAAAAACAAAAGAAAACCAGCACTTCCACAAGGAAGTCAAAACAAAGACAACAAAAAGAGTGGAAATGACCACATGAAAAAGGTCCCAGGGTATCAAGATAACATTTTTTTTTATTCACAGACAAATAGAGACGTATTTTCAAAGCAGTTAAACTTGCAAAAGTTCTGTGGTAACCTATGGAACTTTGTACATCTAAGTGCTTTGAAAGTGAGCCCTATATTCACTCAAAAAATATATATGTATATCATTCCATACAACAATCCGATAGGAATCCAGTGTTAATTTAGTCTTAACATGTCAAACCATATGCTATGCAATTGGATCCTTCATGGGCTGTGTTTCAGCAAACCTGCCTTCCTCAGGAGTCCTTACAGCATTTAGGTACACTAAAGTAGGTGCATTCTTGTAATAAATAGAAGTGTATCAGCAAAGTACAGCCGGAGAAAAATACGGCGCAATCTATTCCCTGCACATATGTGGTTATTTCCACTCCTTTTATTGTTTTTGTTCCAATTTCCAGATCATTTATAAATATGTTTAAATAGCACCGTCCCAGTACAGATCCCTGCGGCACTCCACTATTCACCCTCCCCCACTGAAAGAAATGGTCATTTAACCTTACCCTCTGTTTCCTGTCCAATAAGTAATTCCTAATCCAAGTTTTTGCTTGTGGCTGTGTATGCTTTGAACTTACTAGTGTTCTTTGTATGGGTTCTTTTGCAGAACCAGACGCTCTGTTCCTGAAAACTTGGACCACTTGATCAATACATTATCAAGATGGACTCAAAAGTGATTATATTATCTAGCCTGTCTGCAGCGTTCGTGCGGTGGTGGCTCATGCCATGGGCATGCACCACAGGAGTGCAAACAAGGAGCAGGTCATACTCCTTGGGCGAGCTCCTTGGGATGGGTGATGTGTTCCATCAGGTCATGTTTACTTAGACATTTTCATAGTACTTTTTATCTAGCTAAGAGCAATTTGTTTCTTGCTCTTTTCTACTTCCTTTTTTCTACGTTTTCTTTTTTTTGCTATCCAGAAGATCCCAATGGACTTCACTGAAACTATCCCAGTCTTTTGTGGATGATGTCCTCTTCTCTCGTTGGCAGCTTTGCGTGACAGAGAGATCAGTAATCTTATTTTCTCCAGTTTTTTCCCTGAGCCAGGCAACTGTCATTTGCTGCTTAGGTACCAAACTAAGAGACTGAACCCCTGTGGAGGTCTGGAGCGGATCCGTTATCAAACACAAGGAGCTTTCCTTCTCATCCATTGTCATGGGAGGGACTGCCTAAGTTCCATCACAATTAGACAGAAAGACAGTGTTCCATACTACCCCCTTGTCTGATTCTGGGACCACAAAATGGAACTAAGAATTAGACATCACCATGGCCATAGCATGCTGCCACACCTCCCCCATGTTATCTTCAAGCCACTGTTTATCTTTCATGCATGTCTCAGAACTGATCAAGGATACCTATAACAGACATGAATTGTACAAAAGCCCAATTGTAAGGTCCCATGTACAGATCTAAGCATTTAATAGATTGCCTGATTTGGAGGCACATCTGCATAAAGCCTCAAAACATATTATCTCTTATTCCAAGAAGCCAGAGACCTAGGATTCTACAGCTGGGATTAATCTTTCTCTCACATATATCAAGTTGGGGTGCAGAAACCCAAAAGAGAGATACCAGATAGGAGGGGAGAAATTAGTAAGCTCGACTCAGGAGAGAGACCTTGGGGTGTTGGTGTCAGAGGATATGAAGGTTGTAAGGGGGTCCTCCTCTTCCGCCCAGGGTTGTCTGTGAAAACCTGTTCCACTCACAGGATTCCTTCTCAGTTCCACAGGAAAACAAAGTTTAATTCATATCCAGCTCCAAAAGCTCAGCAAAAGTTCAGTTCCAAAGCTCCCGCCAAGTTCAGTCCAAAAGCTCAATTATTCAGAGAGGAATTCCCTTCTCCCCTTTCTAGGGAGCAGCTTAGGGCAGTCCCCCCACCCCCTTTCTCTTTTCCTTATGTAATTCCACCAGTTCCACACAGAAAGTTCAAACAAGGAAAAAAAAACAATGATCAAATCACCTTTCCTTCTTCCAGCACTACAGCGGCCCTACAGCAAGCAGGGTTGGCAGTTTACCTCCTACTTTCACAATAACAAACTTCTGTGGCCTCCCACAACTGCCTTTAAGTGCTGGAAAGGTTTGCGTTTGTATCTTCCCATTCCATGTTAGCTTGTTCCTCTAAGCAAGGAAGTTCTGGAGGCAGGTCCTTTCCCTCCTCCACGTACTCCATAGATTCGTTTTTCTCTGAGCAGATATTCTCCCCTCCCTGACTTCTGAGAGCTTTCAAGAGATCTGCCCTCCCCTCCTCACAGCTGGGAGGAATTATATATTGCTTTCGCAACCATAGAAATTGGGCTTCTTGACTGCTGCTCCCTCTACTGGTAGTGGAGTAAGGCCCCCTTTCCCGGACGTTACTCCCATTCCTGCTAATGTTAGAAGTCCCTTCCGTGTTTTTGGGTCCACCCCTCTCTTTCAGTCTCATAAAAGGATATGGTAGTGGTGCCAGTAGCTCCTTTAGGAGAAGAAGGACGCAACACCCGAGGAGATGGTCTCTGTGACTGACGCTGAGCAGAACGTTCCTGTGTCCTCTCTTGGAACCGAACGTTTGTACGGATGCAGAGAGTAATCAGGGCATCCAATGTGGTCAGAAGTTCCTGGCCTGCCAACTCATCTTTGATTTGGCCCGTTAACCCCTGCCAGAAGATGGCTGTGAGGGCCTCCTGGTTCCATCTCACCTCGGAGGCTAGGGTTCGAAAGTGTACGGCATATGCCCCTACAGAGCAATTGCCTTGTTGAATCCGTAGACGTCCAGGCACGTCGAAAACTAACCTAAAGTGACAAAGAAATTCCCCAAGATCAGTGAGTAGAGGATCCCGCTGCTCCCAGAGAGGAGAGGCCCAAGCCAGGGCTGGTCCGGAGAGCAGGGAGATTATATAAGTGATCTTGAGTTTATCGGAGGAAAAGGCTCCGGGTTGCATTTCAAAAAACATAAGACATTGGCTGAGGAACCCTCGACAAGCGGAAGGGGTACTGTCAAACCGGGGAGGCGCATGGAGCCTTAACCCAGGAGTGGGTAAAACTGGTCCGGACGGTGCAGCAGGAACTTGCCATTGGGATTGAAGAGTAGATAACTGGGAACAAACGTCCTGCAGGACTCCGGACAGACAATTCAGCTGGGCCTGTTGTTGCTGAAGAACCTGGGCCAAATTTGCCAAGTCGGGTTTGTCTGGAGAACTCATGCCTTCGGCTTACTGTCAGACCTGTGAGTTCTTGAACCAAGTAGAGCACTGCCGAGCCCGGTACTCGGAACAGGTTCTGCTTGGCGTCCGGACAACCCTGGGTTTCACCTGTGCTGACCGCCATTCCCCAGAGGTTGAGCCCCTAGGTGCGGGCGGCCTGCAGGGCTTATGAGATGGAGCAGGAAGTGGGGAGATGAACGTGACGGCCAGACAGGCAGCAGGCAAGAGAGTGATCCAGGTACAGGCAGAGTCAGTAGGCAGGCGCAGGTCTAGAGAGTAATCCAGGTACAGGCAGAGTCAGCAGGCAGGCAGCAGACACAAGAGTAATCCAGGTATAGGCAGAGTCAGTAGGCAGGCAGCAGACACAAGAGTAATCCAGGTACAGGCAAGGTCAGTAGGCAGGCAGCAGACACAAGAGTAATCAAGGTACAGGCAAGGTCAGTAGGCAGGCAGCAGACACAAGAGTAATCCAGGTACAGGCAAGGTCAGTAGGCAGGCAGCAGACACAAGAGTAATCAAGGTACAGGCAAGGTCAGTAGGCAGGCAGCAGACACAAGAGTAATCCAGGTCAGTAACGAAGAACAAAGTAGAGGAGACGCACACTACTGAGCAAGTAACACCTACCAAAGTAGAAGCCGAAGCAAGGAGTCTAGGGAGAGCTCAGCTGATAAAGTGCTGGCGTCTGACATCAGCAGGGAGAAGGGGCACATCCACAGGACAAGAGCAGGGGAAGGAGGAACCGAAAGACCAATAGGAGAGAAGCAAGGGAAGCCAGGCAGAGGAAGAGCAGACCCAGGTGGGTGGAAGCAAAGCAATCAAGGGGCCTGCAAGCCAGGCAGAGAGAGAGAGCAGAGTCATGTGCATGGAAGCAAAGCAATCAAGGAGCCTGCAGCCTGAGAAGAACCACACACACATGGCGTAGGGCTGTGCCAGTCAAGTGCATGTGTCGACGGGACCCTGCGCAGCCCGAGGACGCCACTTGCATTGAGGTAGGGGACATGACGACATGACACAAATGTTCAAATATTTGAAAGGTATTAATCTGCAAACAAACCTTTTCCTGAGACAGGAATGCAGTAGAACTAGAGGACATGAATTGAGGTTTAAGGGGGGCAGACTCAGGAGTAATGCCAGGAAGTATTTTTTCACAGAGAGGGTGGTGGATATATAGAATGCCATCCCTTGGGAGATGGTGGAGATGAAAATGGTAATGGAATTCATACATGCGTGGGATAAACACAAAGGAATGCTGTTTAGAAGGAATGGATGTACGGAATCTTAGCTGAGATTAGGTGGCAATGCCTGTAACTGGGAAGCAAAACCAATGCTGGGCAGACTTCTACGGTCTATGCCCTGATCATGATTGAATGGATATGGATAGGCTTGGGTGTAAATTTTAAGGGGCTTCGACATTAGCTTCAAAACTTTTTGTACAAGAAGAGTGCTGGACAGACTTCTATGGTCTGTGCCCTGAGAATGGCAAGGACAAATCAAACTCAGGTATACATATAAAGTATCGCATACCATATTAAATGAGTTTATCTTGTTGGGCAGACTGGATGGACCGTACAGGTTTTTATCTGCCATCATTTACTATGCTACTATGTAAGTTAATCATGAGGAACTATGTCAGAAGAAGGGGAGGTTTGGGTTGCCATAGTTACAAGATCTAGGAATGCCTGCTTGTTTTAACACTAAAAACAGACAAGAGATCTGTCTGAAACTAGCTCTAACAGCTATAGTCTGACAGAATAGATTAGTTACAGTGTAGAACACCCAAAAAGATGATAATGTGAAAGCAAAAAATAATATGGCCTCCAGAAAAAAGGAAAACATCTCTTTGGGCTGACCCCCAACAATGACCTTATATAAAATGAAATATAAACTTTTCTCTAATAGCCAAGGATATTGAGATAACTGCCTGAGCTATAAGCCAAGGCTGTCCTTGTTATTGGTGCAAGTAGTGTACAGCTGAATTAGCACAAGGAACTCAAATTATACCAATTTGATTTTAAACACAGGATAGGAAAAAAATAAACCTTATCAGTAAATATCTTATCTGATTATCTCTTATCTTATATGATAATCTTAGTGGAACCTCCAAATTGCTGTAGAAGTAAACAATAATCATCTTACCTCTGCTGGACAGCGTAGGATAAGACATGCAACTAATACATTTCGTATAGCACTCTGGAATGTATGAATGATACTGCATTTAGTTTATTGCTTGCCTCTGTGTTACAGATTTTGAGTGTACCCATTTGGTTAATCTCCTGTCCCACTCCGAATCACATAACCACATATGTATGAGATTTTGCCAGCAGGAAGAGAGCCTGACAGTTCCTCCTGTGGAACCTCCGTGTTGGAGAAGGGCAAGGAGAGAGATTGGTCCTGCGGCCAGAGTGATATGTGGACTCGAATCTGAGAGGCGAGAAGTCTTGGAACTCCAGCTCCAGGCACCTTAAGGGAGGACCCCTAAAAATGGAGTTGATGGAAGCCGAGCTAGTGGAATCAATGATCTTGAGAGGGAGCCAGGGTTATAGGTGTCAAGCCCTGTAACATCACCATCTGCAAGTCAGGGAAGTGGAGCTGATGGTGAATTGTACATTGCCACCCTGTACACTCCCCCAAGTTCAACTAGCAATCGAGAGAGCACGTTGGCCTGAACCTGTGGACAAGGGTGAGGCTAGAAAGGCTCTTTAGGAAAGGAGACAGTGATCCTATTGGAAGGGGACCCTGAGATGCGGAGGGCACTGGCCCCTCTACAGGAGCACCTGAAATGAAAGCTGAAGAGATCACCGTTTGAGCCCCTGGAAACCTACCGGGGAGACCAGGGCATACTGCGGCACATCCCAAAGGATCTGGACATGGGGCTGCCCAGGCCCAATACGTTTGGCCACAGAGGTCGTAGACATCACCATCCCTGTGGAATTGGTAACGGAGTGGGCGGTGAGAAGCGTAGAGGTGGACTGCCTACTCCAAGCAGTGAGAATGGACCAGAAGAGTTCGGGAAGTATTGGAGGACCTTCCCGAGCCACAGGAGAGGATACTGGCAACATTTTGGACACGCCTCTGCCAGCAGAGTATCTCCAGGAGCTTTGGACAGACCCGGAGGGAGCTGGCGGGGAGAAACTTCCAAACGTAACCGAGCGTACAGGTGCCTGAAGCATGTGGTGTGGGACATATGACACCTCAGGTATCCTGTCCTATAATTTTTAGCTATAAGCTATAAAGTTCTACTTCTGGTATTGCTGCATTATTTCCCATCCCCCATCTCTCTTTTTCTATCAGCCACATGCAGGAATTTCTAGTTGGTCACCATTGCTAAGGCAACTCAGATACCTGGTATATCCTGTTACAAAAGTAATTTACTGAGAAGAGGTATGGCAAGGACACCAATTGCAAGTCTCCAGCACATATGAAAGACCCAATTACAAGTCTCCAGCACATATGCAGCACCTATGATTGGTCCAGGGTAGAGGAGAGGTGGATGCTCACCACAGCCTATAAAACCACGCTGCACACAAAGAAACTCTGAAAAACTAGGCATGCTTGGAAAGAGTGTTTCAGATCCATACAAATGGCCTGTTTTTCCCAAAGGGGTTGCTCTTCCCCCTTCATAGAAACTAATTCTCTATATCTAAGCATCTTTCTTTCTTTCTCTTTTTTCTCTCTGTTCTGTGACCTTTGTATGAGGAACAAACTCTTCTTCTTTCTTTTTCTCTTCTTCATATAATTAATTTCTCTTCTTTATATAATTAATTACTTATAATTACCAGAGGTACTGATGTTAAATCAGTTGTAAATCAGTTTGTTATAACTTTACAACTGATATCTGATGCTGTGCTGGTGGGTGAGTAATTAAAGACTTTTAATTCTCTCTAATTCCTGTTGAATTTTTTGCCTGTAAAAATTTGTAAGATGTTTAGGGAATAGCAAACCAAATGCGCAGCCTAGTACAATCCTTATGTTCCACTGCAGGTCATGTGCATTATCAAAGTCCAGAGAGAGACCTGGATCAGAGTGGCAATTTTTCACCAGATGCGCTCTGACCCGACCTACCCTGTCTGTGGGCCAGAAGATACCAGGGTCAGGGACCATATTGATGCCCAGTACAGACTGGTGGTCAATTCATAAACATTATGGAGAGGTAGTTGATTCATTCTACTCCAGTAAATACCACTGTGACTCATACCATGCCGGGGAGCACTTGTGTGCAAGCCATAACCAAAATGGTATGGGTAACACCGTATAGAGACTGAGTGGACTCAGAAGGGAAAAAGTTATTAGAGATATATCATGTGATAAATATGCTGAAGAGGAGTACTTGTTTGGGGATTGAGTTATATGAAATTTGTTGTTGCTATGGGTTGGGAGGAATAAATTGAGAATATTCTGCTGAGTACAAAACTGCTGTTGAAGTGAATGCGTAGGGATTTTTGAAGAACAAAAATGCTATTGTGTTCCACTTGTCACAATAATATTTATGAACCAAAAGTAATATTATATTCACAGGAATGTTTCTGCTAAATAAATTGTTAATATTACCAAGGTTTGGTCCTTTGACCCCTGGGGGGGTTTGGCCCTTGAGGACAAGGGAAGATGATTTCCTGTGATAGAACCAGGGAAATCATCTTTTACTTACTAGGGGGGAAGAGTGTAATCCCCTGGTAAACTGGGTTTGAGAATTTCTCCAGGTAATTACCAGAACTGATGTAGAACTCTCCAGATTCACTGGGGAAAGAGAGAACATCATGAGTGGGAGAGTGAAGAGCCCAGCTCAGAAGGAGGTTTAGGAGAGAATAAGTGACAAGGGATGTCATAGTTGGGGTGGAGTTGGAAGGTTATAAAAATTATAGCTTTAGTGAGCACATGGTTTCGGGTACCTGACCTGAAGAGCTACCTGTTGCCCAGAACTTGTGGTGAGACAGGGCTACACTATTTTTTTAATATGCTGTGTGTTGGTGTCTACTGCATGAGTTAACTTCAGTGCTGAAACACTTTCTGCATTGTTCAGCCAGTAACAAACACACAGACCGCTCATTAACCAGGTGCTTGTGCACATAGTAGGTTTCTACATCAGCCCCTTATTTCTCATTCTGTACATGCAGTACTCTGAAACAGAATTTCTAGCTATGTTTTTGCCTCAGGATTCTTTATTTTTTCCCCTTGACAGGTATCAAAGTGGGTCAGAAGCCAATAGGAACAACACCACCTGCTGGAGCAGCACCTGCACATTCAGGCCAAGAAGGAGAAAGCATGTTCTCAAAAATTCTTCCAGGAGCAGCAGCTGAACAAGCAGGCAAAATCACTGATGGTAAATGAATACATTTATTTCAAAATTACCCTGTACCTCTGCAGCAGTGCTACTGTAATTCCATAGCCTGTTGTACTGGCAGGGGCTAGAGATGCATATTGTTCCACATTTTGCATACCTGTACCTACATTTTTATGGAAGTATATCTGAGGCAAGGTCGGGGGAGGCATTTTCAAAACACTGGGGGGGGGGGGGGGTTGCTTTAAAAAAGTCTTTGTAGAAAAGGCAAATCTCTGTGGTACTTTTCATACGTTATTTCTCTTGAGTACTGGTCCAATATCTAACAGAAAAAGTATTCAAGGGTTTTATAACTACTTGCATACTTTTGAAAATCACCCCACTAATTTATACAAAAGTGTCTTTCTTTGACTTTGTTTCAATTATTTCATTCTGGGATGTTGGTGAAGCAGACGCCCTTCAAGAAATGAGCCCACTGCTGTCAAAATAACCTCTAGAGATCATAGCCATGAAACCTGTTACTGAGTCAAAACATGCAGTGATCCCATTCATGGTTGCAATGTCTGCTGGAAGATATATTTTGAACCATAAAAGGCTTATGTGATAGATTGAGTGATATAGTAGTAGGTGTCCCTGAGAACACTCCTTTACTGAGGTTGCAGTTTAGCCACCTTAGGGCAGGTGGCGCTAACCTGCCATGTCAGAGGCTGAATCAAAGGGGTGGGGCTCAGGCTTGGATGCCCTGGAGCAGAATGGATCAGGCAGGCCCTGAGGCAAGAGGTCTCCTGGAGGAGGACTTGGAGTGAAGGAATCCTCCCTAGGCATTGTCTGGGCAGCAGTACCTGTGGGAGAGACCCAGGGAAGCAAAGAGTTGGCCCTATTTCCAAAGTTTGCACCTGGTGTAAAGAGTAGCCACTCAGGGGTTACAAGAGAAGGACAACCTAAGTTAGACCTGTTTCAGTCATATCCGGAGTACAAAAGAGTGATTGAGCAGCTGACCACTGGAGGACTTAATCCCCCAGTGGTTGCTGTCCCCCACTCTCTCCCCTGAAAGTGAAATTAAAAGGGGATACCAGACTCTTGACAGCTTCAGGTATTATAGGCATTCTTAGCAAAACAGGGAGCATGTCTGAGGAGTAGCCTAGTGGCTAGTGCGGTGGACTTCAAGCCAAGGGACCCAGTTTTAAAATCCACTTCAATTCTTTTTTTTTTTTATGAGCCCTCCATAACCAGAAATAATACATACTGTAGCTAAATATATAAGCCTCCTGCAAGCTTGAAGGCTATTGAAGTGGTGTACATTCAGGTAAGCAGGTATTTTCTGTTCCAGGACAGCTCACAATTACAAAATAAGAGTTAAAGTGGGTTTTGAACCTGGGTCCCCTGGTTTATAGTTCACTGCAAAAACTGTTAGGCTGCCCCTCTGTTCTGTGTGGCCATTCTTCTAATAAGGCTGCCAGACAGACGTCCTTGTCCCTGCTTTTTTGCCGTTCGTATATTGGACATTCTAGTTTGTAAAATGTATGGGTTCATGCTGAACATCCTCAGCACATGGACACCCATCTCACGTATTTTTGAACAGAATATCCTGATGTATTTCCTGTTGGAAAATACATGCGAGATTGTTATGAGCTGGAAATCTCTATTCCGACTTGGACATCCTTTCGAAAATACCTCTCCACAGGTGTTTGTTTCTGTAAATCAGCATCCTATTAGACATGCCACAACTTCAACTAAATATCTGATTACATTTGTTTACCATGTTATTTTCAACTATCACAAACTTATGGGCCAATATAGTTGGGGTTTCCTTTAAATGTTAGCTGCAGCATTCAAAGTTGTAGCTGAAAATTTAGCACCAGCCACTATTCAAATATTGGCACTTGATACCTTGGTATAACATCTAGAGCCACACTCATCTGGGTAAAGGTGACATTCAGTGCCATTACCCATGTTCTTGTGACCTTGATTAGTACTATTAGAAACAGAATACTGGGCTTGATAAACCTTTGGTCTGACCCAGTATGGCAATATTTATGTACTTATGTGCTTATCGCTCTCATCAGGCTCCACCTGGTACTATCCGGATAGTGCTGGGGTGGTCTGCAGAGATTTTCTGCAGCATTATCCTGAAATCCAAGTTTGGCCCCCAGTCAGTGGTACTTATTTGGGAAGGTAGCAGCATCTGCTAGCTGGGTAAGTTTTATTGTTCATTGTCTTGCTATCTTGATGAAAGACAGGATATCAAAATCAAATAAACAAAAACATCTTTTCAAAGTTTTAAACATTTAACAAATATTTACGTTAACAATATATTTCTCTTTACTATTCATAGCTGTCTCTGCTTTTGGCAAGAAATTTACTTCATTATGGTGAGGATGAGTGATGGGGTAAGTTCCACGCTAATGCACTGATAAACTATCATTGCAGTTTGTATATGCACTGAATTGTCAGTTGTGTGAAAATTATGTCTATATATAATCAGCAAGCTAGTGTATTCCACCATCAGTATAATTCGGGGCAATACACTTATGATGATGTTGCAGGGAATAGCACGTTGCAACAGGCCTTCAAAGATAAATTGCTCAAGTGACCCTGAATTACCCTAGGTTGGTGATCATGGGAGATTTCAATCTATACATCGAAACCCCAGATACCACACAGCTGCCTTTCTGGACACGATGACAGCACTAGGATTTACACAGGTGATCAATTCTCCAACCCACGAAAAGGGTCATATACTAGACTTGATATTCTACAAAGGGGTTGACATCCCAGAATTCTGGGATAACAGTATTGAAATATCACCCCTATTATGGTCAGACTATTTTCTAATTAAATTTTTCCTAAGCGACCACCTGAAACAAATGGCATTTCCCAGAGTTTGGAAGATCAGAGACAAAAAAAAGCTGACTGTTGAGAATTTCCTAGAGGCTTTGGATTATCCATATGTGGATGAAAAGACAACTACAGTGTCAGAACAGGTTGACATTTGGAATACACACTTAGCCAAGACCTTAGAGAAAACGGCACCACCAGTGTTGTGCTGGAGCCGGCTCGCACCGGCTCGCAAGAGCCGCTTGTTAAATTTTGACAGCTCTTGCGAGCCAGTTCTTCGGGGCGAGCCGGCTCCATTACACGAGGTAAGCATGGCAGGAGGGCGCCATCACAAGCCATGCTTACCTCCCCTCCAGCACCCAAACATGTCCAGCGATGTCCTTCACCCCCACCCTCCCCTCCCGCTCCCATCCGTCTTTTTCTATTACCTCCGTCGAAGCACCGCGTTATTTAAAGCCCTGCTGCCCGTCTCCAGCCTTCCCTGCTTGATTCGTGATGAGTTCGTTCCCTTAGTCCCGCCTTCTGACGTCATTTCCTTTTAGGCAGGACTGAGGGAACGAACTCATCACAAAGCAAGCAGGGAAGGCTGGAGACCATTCAACCCTACTCTTATAACCAGTTTTTAATCCACAATAGAACACTACCTCTTGTCCCATGACTTTCCAATTTCCTCTGGAGTCTTTCATGAGGTACTTTGTCAAATGCACGATATCGACCGGCTCGCCTTTATCCACATGTTTGTTCACCCCTTGAAAGAAATGTATCAGATTAATGAGGCAAGATTTCCCTTCACTAAATCCATGTTGTCTTTGTCTCATTAGTCCTTACTTAAGAACAAGGCAAGCACTTTAAGGGGAGACCGACCACAAACCGGCCGAAAGCTAACAAAGGGCAATGGGGAAAGAAGGAGCTAGAAAGGAATAGGAGAGCAAGAACAGGAGGACAAAGGAGAGGAAAGGGTTAAGGGAAAAGTTGGGAGGAAGGAAGAAAGGAGGAGCGAGGGGGGGGGGAGCTTGTCCCTTGCTTTGACTAGGGAGCCAGCTGGGACCTCTGGACTGGCAAGGCCGATTGCTCTGGGCCTGGGGCTGCTGGGCAGAGTGAAAAGGCAGTGGAAACCTATGCCTTTGAGAATAGTAGGGTCGCCACCTAGGCCCATTCATAAACCTCCTAGAAGAGGAGGCTGCAGCTGGAGGCTGCCGAGACTGAGACTGGATGGTATCTATATGTTGCTGGACATGGTGGATGGATGGCAGGGGAGAGGTTGGTTGCTGGGCATGGGTGGATGGAGGGCAGGGGAGAGGAGAGGAGGGTTGCTGGACATGGGTGGATGTAGGGCAGGGGGGAGAGGAGGGTTGCTGGACATGGGTGGATGCAGGTCAGGGGGGAGAGGAGGGTCGCTGGACATGGGTGGATGGATGGCAGGGGGAGAGGAGGGTTGCTGGACATGGGTGGATGCAGGGCAGGGGGGAGAGGAGGGTCGCTGGACATGGGTGGATGGAGGGGAGAGGAGGGTTGCTGGACATGGGTGGATGGAGAGCAGGGCAGGGGGGAGAGAAGGGTTGCTGGACATGGATGGAGGAGAGGGAAGGGAGAGAGAAGAAATGCTGGACATGGATGGAGGGGAGGGAAGAGTGAGGAATGAGATGAGGGAAAAGGAAGAGAGGAGAATAACTGCACATGGATGGAGAAAATAGGCTGAAGCTGGATCCACTGGACAGTCAAGTCTGCGGAGGACCCAGCTTTTACTTACAGATGTAGGGCAAGAAATGAAGAAGAAAGGCGGAAAGTAAAGAAATAAATGGAAAGGAAGCCCTGGAAATGGAGTTGGACAGATAGCAGCAGAATCGGATACTGGGCCGGCATGATCAGAAAAACAAAGTCACCAGACAACAAAGGTAGAAAAATCATTTTATTTTCATTATAGTGTTTGGAATATGTCCACTTTGAAAATCAGGTGCTCAACATTAAAAGTTTATTTTTATTTACTTATTTATGGCATTTTTATCCCACATTAAACATGAATTAGATTGCCCCCTCCCAGGCTCTCTCCCCGGCTATAACCAGCTCTGCAATTTGGGGGGGGGGGGGGCGCAGAGGTGGACGAGGGGCGCAGAGGTGGACAGGGAGGTGCGCAGAGGTGGAGGGGGGGGCACAGAGGTGGACCGGGGAGAGAGCCTGTTGTTAAACATTTACCAGCACACCACTGGGTACATAGCACGTTGACAGTTAATGGTTGAAAGTTAAGTGTTAAATCTATGTTGGTTAAGTTAAAATGTGATGAAAGATATTGCCATATGTTAGCAGATACCTGAGAGAAAAGAATATTTGGACAGTTTTGTCTCCCAGCTTGGACAGTTAGGAGGCCTGGTACATCAGATGCTGAAAAAAGCAGTGTAGGCACATCCTTCAACGAAATATGCTGAAAGACAACGTGTTCTCAGAGAGACAGCACGGAAAGTACAGATAGGGTGCTTGGACGGCAACTCTGTGAGGCAATAGGAGATCGCAGATAATGAAGGCTGTACCCAGGCAGGAGTTCGATATCAGGAATGATGCAAATTATGGAAGTATTATATATTGTTTTAACAAATATTGTGTTATACGTTCCTGGCTGCAGCCTTAATAAAATTCCACTTTCTATCGAAAACTGATTCCTGTGTACTTGTAGAATTGTAAATATAGAGCTGATTATGTGCCGAATACCCAATTTGTGTATATGTTGTGTAATTTTGGTCTTTATAATAGCCTCTACCATTTTGCCCGACACCAACGTCAGGCTTACCGGTCTGTAATTTCCAATGTTAGTGCCAATCAGGATGTCATCTCTGTGGGGCAGCACTTTACAAAACCAGAATACTGTATCAATGATTTTATGGTGAGAATACTAAAAGGAAACTTTAAGACAATCCAGGAACATAAGACCTTTGCAGTCAAAATGATTAAATATTTTGACACCCACCAGACAGGACTTAACAAAGATCTGGGTTTTTTAGCCCATTATAAACCATAAAATTCTACTGCTTTGTCACCCTCTTATGACCATGCGTATCTCCCTGTCCCTCATCTACCTGGCTCTCCCTGTCTCTCACCTAACCCACCCCACCCTCATCCTGTGAGACTGTCACTGGAATGCTTTCATGTTTCACTTATATATACTGTTATTTATCAATATTTGCTTATTTCCAATCTGATGAAGAAGGGTTACCTTCAAAAGCTAATCAAAAAATGTATTAAGTTAGTCTAATAAAAAAGGTGTCTTATCTTATCTTCTTTTCTTTTATTTCTACTGATTACCAGATCACCTCTGGAACCCTTTCTAAAAATCGGCGTTACATTGGCCACCTACCTGATTGCCCCTTTAATCCCTTGGTCATCTAGAGGTCCAACTGATACTTTTGCCAGCTTCTTGCTTCTAATATACCTCAAAGTTTTTATTCTGAGTTTTTCCCTCCAACGCAATCTTCTTTTCATCGTTTCTCTTTGCCTTCTTTATCTGCGCTTTGCATTTAACTTGCCATTCCTTATGCTGTTTCCTATTATTTTCAATCGGATCCTTCTTCCATTTTCTGAAGGAACTTCTTTTTAGCTCTAATAGCTTCCTTCACCTCAGTTTTTAACCATGCCGGTTGTCATTTGACCTTCCTTCCTCCTTACATGGAATATATCTGGTCTGGGCTTCCAGGATGGTATTTTTGAACAGCATCCAAGCCTAATGTAAATTTTTGACCTTTGCAGCTGCTTCTCTAATTTTTTTTTTACCGTTCTCATTTAATCATAGTCTCCTTTTTGAAAACTACATGCTAACATATTGGATTTTCTGTGTGTAGTTACTTCAGAGCTGATATCAATCTGATCATTTTATGATCACTGTTATTAACATAGTAACATAGTAGATGACGGCAGAAAAAGACCTGCAAGGTCCATCCAGTCTGCCCATCAAGACAACTCATGTGTGCTACTCCTTGTGTATACCCCACCTTGATCTGCACCTATGCTCCTCAGGGCACAGACCGTATAAGTCTGCCCAGCACTATCCCCGCCCCCCAACCACCGGCTCCGGCACAGACCGTACAACTCTGCCCAGCACCATCCCCGCCTCCCACCACCGGCTCTGGCACAGACCGTATAAGTGCCCAGCACCATCCCCGCCTCCCAACCTCCAGTCCCGCCTCCCACCACTGGCTCTGGCACAGACCGTATAAGTCTGCCCCGCCTCCCACCACCGGCTCCGCCATCCAATCTCGGTTAAGCTCCTGAGGATCCATTCCTTCTGAACAGGATTCCTTTATGTTTATCCCACGCATGTTTGAATTCCGTTACCGTTTTCATCTCCACCACCTCCCGTGGGAGGGCATTCCAAGCATCCACCACTCTCTCCGTGAAGAAATACTTCCTGACATTTTTCTTGAGTCTGCCCCCCTTCAATCTCATTTCATGTCCTCTCGTTCTACCGCCTTCGTATCTCCGGAAAAGGTTCGTTTGCGGATTAATACCTTTCAAATATTTGAACGTCTGTATCATATCACCCCTGTTTCTCCTTTCCTCCAGGGTATACATGTTCAGGTCAGCAAGTCTCTCCTCATATGTCTTGTTACGCAAATCCCATACCATTCTCATAGCTTTTCTTTGTACCGCTTCGATTCTTTTTACATCCTTAGCAAGATACGGCCTCCAAAACTGAACCCAATACTCCAGATGGGGCCTCACCAACGACTTATACAGGGGCATCAACACTACCTTTCTTCCGCTGGTCACACCTCTCTCTATACAGCCCAACAACCTTCTAGATACAGCCACCGCCTTGTCACACTATTTCATCGCCTTCAAATCCTCAGATACTATCACCCCAAGAACCCTCTCCCCGTTCGTACCTATCAGACTCTCGTCACCTAACACATACGTCTCCTGTGGATTTCTATTCCCTAAGTGCATTACTTTGCATTTCTTGGCATTGAATTTTAATTGCCAGACCTTAGACCATTGTTCTAGCTTCTTCAGATCCTTTTTCATGTTTTCCACTCCCTCCGGGGTGTCCACTCTGTTACAGATCTTAGTATCATCCGCAAATAGGCAAACTTTACCTTCTAACCCTTCGGCAAGGTCACTCACAAATATATTGAACAGAATCGGCCCCAGCACCGATCCTTGAGGCACTCCACTACTCACCTTTCCCTCCTCCGAGCTAACTCCATTCACAACCACCCTCTGGTGTCTGTCCGTCAACCAGTTCCTAATCCAGTTCACCACTTCGGGTCCTATCTTCAGCCCATCCAGTTTATTTAAAAGCCTCCTGTGGGGAACCGTGTCAAAAGCTTTGCTGAAATCTAAGTAGATCTCGTCCCTGATTCAATTCTCCTGTCACCCAATCAAAAAACTCAATGAGATTCGTTTGGCACGATTTCCCTTTGGTAAAACCATGTTGTCTGGGATCTTGCAATTTATTGGCTTCCAGGAAATTCACTATCCTTTCCTTCAGCATCGCTTCCATTACTTTTCCAATAACCGAAGTGAGGCTTACCGGCCTGTAGTTTCCAGCTACTTCCCTATCACCACTTTTGTGAAGAGGGACCACCTCCACCATTCTCCAATCCCTCGGAACCTCTCCCGTCTCCAAGGATTTATTAAACAAATCTTTAAGAGGACCCGCCAGAACCTCTCTGAGCTCCCTCAATATCCTGGGGTGGATCCCGTCCGGTCCCATGGCTTTGTCCACTTTTAGCTTTACAAGTTGTTCATACACACTCTCTTCTGTAAATGATGCTGTATCCACTCCATTTTCATTTGTACTTTTTCCAGTCCATCGTGGTCCTGCTCCAGGATTTTCTTCTGTGAAAACTGAACAAAAGTATCTATTTAGCAAATTTGCTTTTTGTTCATCACTATCTACATAGCGGTTCGCAGTATCTTTTAGTCTCACAATTCCCTTTTTAGTCATTCTCCTTTCACTAATATATCTGAAGAAATTTTTGTCATCCCTCTTTACATTTCTAGCCATTTGTTCTTCCGCTTGCGCTTTCGCCAGACGTATCTCTCTCTTGGCTTCTTTCAGTTTCCTCCGGTATTCCTTCCCGTGTTCCTGTTCTTGAGTTTTTGTGTATTACTGGAACGCCAACTCTTTAGCCTTTATTTTCTCAGCCACTTGTTTGGAGAACCATATCGGTTTCCTTTTTCTCTTGCTTTTATTTACTTTCCTTACGTAAAGGTTCGTGGCCCTATTTATAGCTTCTTTCAGCCTGGACCACTGTCCTTCCACTTCTTGTACTTCCTCCCAGCCCATCATCTCCTTCCTCAGGTATTCCCCCATTTTAGTAAAGTCAGCACGCTTGAAATCCAGGACTTTGAGTTTTGAGTGGCTGCCCTCCACTACAGCAGTCATATCAAACCAAACCGTTTGATGGTCACTGCTGCCCAGGTGGGCACCCACTCGGACATTTGACACGCTATCCCCATTTGTGAGCACCAGATCCAGCGTCGCTCCCTCCCTCGTGGGTTCCGTCACCATTTGTCTGAGCAAAACACTTTGGAAAGCATCCACGATCTGTCTACTTCTCTCCGATTCCGCCGACGGAACCTTCCAATCTACATCCGGCAGATTGAAATCTCCCAGCAACAGCACCTCCCTCTTCTTTCCTAACTTTTGAATATCCGCGATTAGATCCCTATCTAGTTCCTCCAGTTGTGTCGGGGGTCTGTAGACAACACCCACGTGGACTGAGGTTCTGTCATCTCTTTTTAAGGTGATCCATATCGCTTCTTCTTTTCCCCAGGTCCCTGTCATTTCAGTCGCTGTGATATCATTTCTCACATACAGAGCTACTCCTCCACCTTTACGACCCTCTCTATCCTTCCTAAATAGATTATAGCCTGGTATGTTTAAGTGGCCCCATTACCTCCTGCACCAGATCAAATGCTCCTCTAAGGACTGTCTAGAATTTCCCCCCCTCTTGTTGGTTCCTGAATCAGCTGCTCCATAAAGCAGTTGTTGATTTCATCAAGGAATTTTACCTCCCTAGCATGCACTGATGTTACATTTACCCAGTCAATATTGGGGTAATTGGAATTGCCATTATTATTGTGTTGCCTAGTTTGTTAGCCTCCCTAATTTCTGATAACATTTCTACATCAGTCTGTGCATCCTGGCCAGGTGGACAGTAGTACACTCATCACTATCCTTTTCCTCTTTACACATGGAATTTCAATCCATAGGAAGTGTTTCGTGTCTTGCAGAATTTTTAGTCTATTTGATTCGAGGCCCTCCTTAACATATAATTCAATTCATTTTCAGTCTTATATACTGCTAATATCCCCTGTCTAGGGTTCAGTTTGGTTTGCAACATTAATGGAACAGTTACATTTTTATAAATAGGCTATTGTGTGAATACAATTCTTATTGGAATGATATGATGTTACTAGTAAAAGAGGCCCGTTTCCAACAGAAAGGAAACGGGTGCTAGCAAGGTTCCAGGGCCCCCTCCTCCTCCCCCCTCCTCATCATTCCCCTCCTCCCCATCACTCCCGTCGTCCGAGTTCCACGGGCCGCGACGGCCCCACTGCCATTCCAGTTCCACGCCCCCCCTCCGCTTTCCACGCCCCCCTCTCCTCCCATTTCCGCTGCCCAGCACCTCCCTCCCTCTGTCTCTGTGGCCTCCGAGTGCAAGGAGGACGTGTGCAGGTGCCCCAGCCCTTCGTATATGGCAGCTGCTGTTTAAAACGTTTTACCTCCTGCTCGGCCGGCAACACTGAAGAACTGCAACAAGTACAGACACCGCTTCAGACAGGCTGTGGTTCGCTGTTCCTCTGGTCCCACCCTCATTTCCTGTTTGTGGAAGGGCGGGACCACAGGAACTGCAGAAACAGAAGCGAAACCACAGCCTGTCTGAAGTGGTGTCTGTACTTGCCGGCCGAAGAAAGGGTTTAAACAAGCAGGGTGTCAAAAGACTTTACTGAAAAGAAGAAAGGCTAAAGTTTGCCTTTCCTTCTTGGATTGCCTGTTAGGAATACAAGCAGCATAGTGCTATCACTGCTTTACCTTGTGGCAGAACTGTTTTTCTTTTGCGGAGAAGCAAGACTGAAATTCCAGACAGGATTTTGAGTATCAGGATTGCAGTTGTTTTTTCCTTTGCTTGTAGATTTTGTTTTGTATCTTGGAGGCATGCTTTGCAGCAGCCTCATATTCAAGCCAGGAAAAGACTCCATACAGGCTTCTATCAACCCTTACAGCCAAGAGCCAAGGCTATCTTTTCATTTTTTGCAATATATTCTAACTCTCCCATCTTATTTCTTAGGTTTCTGGCATTTGCATATAGACATTTTAAACAATGTTTGTTGTTCCTATTTACAACTTGCTCAGCATTTGACAGCGTTAATTTGCAGTCTTGAAAATCTGTTTGCTCTTTATTTAAAGACACATGCATGGTCTATTATGGTCTCAGTTGCAACTGGGATTCAGTTTTAGTTTATTTGAAAATGCCCAGTCCTGAATCCTATTAATCCCCAAAGTAACAGTATCAGGCAAGTCAGAGATATTAGAAGGTATTGGCAGGAGAAACAAAATGTCATCTGCATAAGACAACAGCATTTCCCCAGTATTCAAACCAATTTTTCCCAAGGAAGACATAAAAAAGTTAAACAATACTGGGAACAAAGGTGAGCACTGGGGAGCCCCGCACACCAGTGACCAATATTTGGAAAGAATTGTATTCCACCGCACACAGTAGCTACGATTCAACATAAAGTCCCTAAACCAGTTGAATCCTGAGCCTGGAATTTCCATATCTTCCAGCCTAGTCAACAGAAGGTTATGATCAACGGCATCAAATGCTGCTGAGATATTGAACTGTAACAGAATAATCTGTCTTCCAGCACCTCCTTCACATAAGAAGTCAATACAAGCAGGAGTGTCTCTGTGCTGTGAACTGACCTAAATCGGAACTAACAGTAGTGTAGGCATGAGAATTTATCCATGTAATCCATAAAAAGTTGACTCGCATATGTCTAAGTCAGTTTTGTGAAAAGAAGTATACTTGCTACAGGCTGATAATTTGGAGCATAAGGGTTTATATATTGAGAGTCTGACCAGTCCTGGAGACAATCCAGACTTCACTCCCACACAGATGAATTTGTTGAATGATGTTATCAATTATAATGCTAATTTAAAAGTGGGAGGAAAGAGGGGTATGATGTGTAGAAATGTTGCTTTTTACCCTTCCCTCTCCCCATACCTAGCTTTCACCCTTGTTGCCACTCCAAATAAACAGCAAAGTATTTGTCAGTAGAAACATGCATGAGTTCCAGTAGTGTTTTTAATTTGACCTTTTGCACTTTTGATATACATATGTAGCTAACAGTAATATCAGCTATAGAACTGCAGACATTTGGGGGTGGGGCAGGGGAGGGGCGTAATCAATGTGGCAAGTCGGGTTATTTTATCACCAGTCATGCTATTTTAGCATAGGGTCTCATTGCGTAAAATGAGACCATGTGCTAAAAATAGCACATCTTCTGGGTGACATCATCTGACAGAGCCTGGTATGGATGCTGACTAGCAAGTAAGTTGAAAATTCTAGCAGAGTCCCAACACGCATGCGCTGGTTCCTTCCTGCTCGACATGCGAGCGCAGGTCTTCCAGTCATGTGAAAAAGCAAAAAGCCTATAACTAAATTCAACTCCTAGGGGTGGTGGGAGAGTATGTGAGAATAATCATCCTGCTGTCCTCGGAGAACACCAGCTACAGGTAAGTATATTTAGAAACATGATGGCAGATAAGGGCCAAATGGCCCATCCAGTCTGCCCATCCTCAGTAGCCACTAACTCTTCCTTTCCTAAGGGATCCCACATGCCTATCCCACGCTTTCTTAAATTCTGACACAGTCCTTGTCTCCACAACCTTCACCAGGAGGCCATTCCACACATCCACCACCCTTTTGGTGAAAGAATATTTTCTTAGATTCCTCCTAAATCTATTTCCTTTTAACTTCATCGTATGCCCCCTCATTCCAGAGTTTTCCTTCATTTGAAAAAGGCTTGCCTCCTGTATATTGACGCCACTGAGGTAATTAAACGTCTCTAGGAGCCGACTCTGTGGGTGCTTGAGCACCCCCAATACTGAGAAAATTCCTTGTATGGGTCCAGGGAGGGGTTATTTCCATTGGGCTTAGCACCCCCAATAATTTTGAAAAGTTGGCTCATATGCGTCTCTATCATATCCCCTCTCTCTTCCTAAGCCTATGACTGCATGTTTTATGACAGAGACTGCTTACTAATTTTGTAGCTGCACTCTGGACCGACTCCATCCTGTTTATATCTTTCCGTAGGTGCGGTCTCCAGAATTGTATGCAGTACTGTAAATGAGGCTTCACCAGAGACTTATACAAGGGCACTATCACCTCTTTTTTCCTGCTGGTTATCTCTCTCATGCACCCAAGCATCTTTCTAGCTTTGGCTGTCGCCTTTTCTACCTGTTTGACCGCCTTAAGGTCATCATCCCCAAGTCCCGCTCTTCTTTCATACACAGAAGCACTTCACCCCTATAACGTACCGTTCCCTTGGACTCTTGTACCCCAAGTGCATGACCCTGCATTTCTTAGCATTAAATCTTAGTTGCCAATTATCAGACTATTCTTCAAGATTCACTAGATCCTTCTTCATACCATCCACACCCTCCAGGGTGACCACCCTATTACAAAGTTTGGTATCATCCGCAAAGAGACAAACCTTACCAGACAGTCCTTCCGCAATATCACTGACGAAGATGTTAAAAAGAGCCATCCCAAGGATCAAACTCTGCAATACACCACTGATAACAGCCCTTTCCTCAGAGCAAGCTCCCTCTGTCTCCTTCCACTTAACCAGTTTTTAATACAGTCAATTTAGGTCCCATACCGAGGGCACTCAGTTTATTTATCAGTCGCCTGTGCGGGACCATGTCAAAGGCTTTGCTAAAATTCAAGTATACCACATCTAGCGCCCCTCCCACATTCAACTGTTTGGTCACTCAGTCAAAGAAATCAATCAGATTTACCTGACACAGCCTGCCTCGGGTTCTGCAGTCCATTTGATTTGAGAAACATCACAATCCTCCACTTTAGAAGCGTTTCCATTAGTTTACTCCCCACCAAGGTCAGATTGACAGGTCTGTAATTCCCAGCCTACTCCTTACTTCCATTTTTGTGCAGAGGGACCACATCTTTCCTTCTCCGGGATCACTCCAGACTCTAAGGAACAGTGCCGCAAGAAGATCTCCAAGCTCCCTAAGTACACTTGGATATATCCCATCAGGCTCCTTCGCTTTGTCTTAGTTTAGCCAGCTCCTCCAAAATAGAGTCTTCCGAAAATCGGTCCCACTCTACCATACATCCATTCCTATTAGCATTTGTTTAATGCGATCCTGCCCCCGGCCTTTCTTCCGTGAACACAGAACAGAAATAATTGTTAAGCAGTTCAGCTTTATCTTTATCAGCCTGTACATATTTGTCACCCTCAGCTTTTGAGTCTCACAATGCTATTATGGTACTTCCTCCTGTCATTTATATACCTGAAAAATGTCTTGTCCTCCAATTTTACTTTATTGGGTATCCTTTCTTCCATTTGCCTCTTCTCATTCCTGACAGCTTTTCCAGTTTCTCTTAGCTTTTCCAGATATTTTTGCCTGTCCTCCTCTTTCTGAGTCTTCTTGTAATGTATGAAGGCTAACCTTCTTTCCCATACCTTTTCATCTACTATGTTTGAGAACCAGAGTGGCCTTCTTTTCCTCTTACTTTTATGTAGTTTTCTAACATAAAGGTTTGTCACCTTTAATATAGCTCCTTTCAGTTTCGCCCACTGCTGTTCTACTTCCTTCAGCTGTTCCCATTCAGCTAACTCTTTCCTGAGAAATTCCCCCATCTTGGCAAAGTTAGTTCTTATGAAATCTAGGACCTTCAATCTTGAATAAGCCCTCTCCTCTTCTGTCTTAATACTGTCTAGTGACAACATTCGGTGGTCACTAGATGCCAGATGATCTCTCACCATAACATCAGAAACATTTTCCCCGTTTGTGAGCACCAGCTCTAGGATAGCTCCATCCTGCATCGGCTTCGTTACCCACTGCTGAAACAATTCTTCCTGTACAGAATCCAAGATCTTTTGTTTCCAGATGACCGTGCAGCAGGGACGCCCCAATCAACGTCTGGCATGTTGAAATCACCTATCAGTAGTAGTTCCCCTTTCCTAGCTATTTTGTGGATGTCTTCAATTAAGTCTCTGTCCATTTCTTCTGACTGTGAAGGTGAGCTGTATATTACACCAATGCATATACATTTTCCTTTCCCTTTTACCTGTTTAACCCACAGTGCTTCTTTCTTACCCCATACATCCAAACAACCAAGTACCCGTAGAATGTGTTAGTTGTGAAACCTATCTCCAAGGCTGTATTGACCACCTTACTACACCTCTCTTTGGTTCTGAAGGGTAGTTTCTTAAAATGTAATCACTAATTGCAAACTAGACCAGTTGAAGATTAAAACTACTCTCTTTACCTAGGCCTGGCAATGGAAGATAAACCTTGCAGAGCCAATATTTGGAAACTTCAACAAGAGTTAGCAAAGTGATAGACCAGAGACAGTTTGAAATGCCTTTCCCTCTATCAGAGCTAGGGGGCTAGGCAGAGGAAGAGATGAGAAAGGTGGGCTTTATTTGTCGTTTTTTTTCCCTAGGATAGAAGACAGAGCAGTACAGCACAGTTTAGATACATTCAGTACAATCTAACTAAGCAATTAAAGTCCAGAGAATAGATACGTAGCTAAATCTATAGCCAGACAGTTGAAATTATAAGAATAAAAATCAGAAATGCACTTAGCAGCGAGTTCCTTGAAGGAACTCCAAGGACAAGCAGGCTTTCTTATTCTCACATTTGGGAATCACTAGCTACCAGGCTCACCAAAAACAAGAAAGATAGGATAATTGAATCTCAAAACGTTGAGACTAAAACTTCAATCAACCTTAAACTACATACATACTAGCTGTGTAGGTGCAGCCTGGAGCAGAATAAAACAGGACCTAGGAGGGTGGAGTTGGATTCTAGACACAGAACAAATACTGCAGAACTGCCCTGTCTAACCCGACTGATCCAAGCAGTAGTGGGAAGTAAATGTGTGGACTGAAGACCATGGCACAACCTTGCATTTCTCCTCTATGAAGGGTGATCTGTAGTGGGCTACTGACGCAGCCATTGCTCTGACATTGTGAGCTGTGACATGACCCTCAAGAGTCAGCCCAGCCTGTGCATAAGCAAAGGAGATGCAATCTGCTATCCAGTTTGAAAGTGTGTGTTTCCCGATGGCCACCCCCAACCTGTTGGGGTCAAAAGAAACGAAAAGCTGGGTGGGCTTGTCTCCACTAAGGCTCGCTTACAATCTAAAGTATGCAGTACACTTTCACCATGATGGACATGAGGTTTTGGAAAATATGTTGGCAAAACAATTAACTGATTAAGATGGAACTCCAACACTACCTTAGGAAGGAACTTAGGGTGTGTGCAGAGGACAACTCTGTTGTGATGAAACTTAGTATATGGTACGTGAGCTACCAGGGCTTGGAACTCACTAATTCTGTGAGCTGAATTGACCTCCACCAGAAACACAACTTTCCAGGTCAAAAACTTCAGATGACAGGAATTCAGAGGCTCAAAAGGAGCTTTCATCAGTTGGATGAGGACTGTTGAGATCCCATGACACAGTGGGAGGATTGGTGGGGGCTTTGTCAGCAGCAAACCTCTCATGAAGTGAACAACTAAAGCTGTACAGAGATGAACTTACCTCCTACACGGTGGTGATAAGTGCCAGTTGCACTGAGATGATCCCTTACAGAGTTGGTTTTCAAAGGATATACTCAAGCAGTTTTTGTGTAGGGCAAGAGAAGGGATCTAAGGCCTTGCCCTCACACCAGATGGCAAACCTTTTCCACTTAAAAGAGTAATATCTCTTAGTGGAATCTTTCTTGGAAGTCAGCAAAACACAGGAGATACCCTCAGGCAATTGAAGGAGTTCGAGTTATATGCTCTCAACAACCAAGCCATGAGGTCCAGGGATTGGAGGTTGGAATGCAGAAGGGAACCTTTATTCTGTGTGATGAGAGTCGGAAAACAGTCTAATCTCCACAGATCTTCGGAGGACAACTCCAGAAGAGGGAACCAGATCTGCCGCAGCCAGTAAGGAGCGATAAGAATCATGATTTTATTTATTTTAACCACTTTTACCCCGCTTATACCCTAAGCAGTTTCTGTAAGAAAAAGTATGTATTAAAATTCAGTAACATACATAACAATACTGCTGTCACAAATTCCCAACCATATATTGTCCATCAAAAAAAAGCTTATACATAAAGCTGTGTTTTCAGTATATTCTTAAATTGATGTATACTAGAAATAATTCGCAACTGGCCAGGCAAAGCGTTCCTGCAACTGAGAATGCTGCTGCTCGGGTAACAGCATAATGCACTTTAAATTACCAATCTTAAATCCAAACATTTAGCAAAGTCAGATCTCAACGATCTATCAGAAAATGACAACGTGAAATCCTGGTCATAGTACCATGGCATACTGCCATGAACTACTTGGGAAATAAGAGTCAAAATTTTATACTGTACTCTATTTATTTATTGGGATTTATTAACTGCCTTCATGGAGATTCACCCAAGGCGGTGTACAGAAGTACAGTTAACATAAAATGTACAATTTTGTTAACAGCTTAACAATAGTAAAATAACCAAGAATAAATACAATAAATGAAATAAATTTGAAAAACTACTACTACTACTACTATTTAGCATTTCTATAGCGCTACAAAGCATACGCAGCGCTGCACAAACATAGAAGAAAGACAGTCCCTGCTCAAATTGAAACCTAATAATAGAACTACCGTGAAAAAGTAGCAAAAATATACACATTTATCTAATGGAATTCAAATACCAGAGATATGATACAGTGTTAGCATAATACTAATGATACACCTAATAAGCATGCATTAGAACATTCAGCTAACACAGATATGATGTAAAGACTTTCTACAATACTGCTTACCATATAACTGAGGGACCATGGGCAGATATATGATGGGAACAAGATGCATGGTATAAAGTTGGGATAATTTGATGGTTAGCTAAACTCAAGGCAAGTTTGTTGTATAGTTAAGCAAGAGATAAGAAACTGATCTAAATTACAATGTGTGTAGCAAGCTAGTTCAGGTGCAGAATGAGTGTGTAGTCAGTCACTCTATGTATTAAAGGCTTGGGAGAACAGCCAGACTTTCACTTGCTTCCTGAAGTAGCAGTAGTCTCTATATTTCACCAGCAGCCAATGAAGTTGTTTTAGTACTGATGTAATGTGTTGAAATTCAGAAATCCCAACAATCAATCTAGCAGCTGAATTCTGCACAATTTGCAACGCCTTATATACTCTGGCACACCCAAGTAATGAGAATCACAATAGTCTAACTTTGACAGAACCATTACTTGAATAACACTCCGAAAATCCTGCAAACTTAACATGGGTTTCAATCGAAACAACATATGCAATTGATGAAAAGCTGATTGAACCACATGCAGAATTTGTTCTTTCATCATAAGGTTGGAATCTAAAATTACACCCATCAACTTAATTTTCTTCTTCACAGGTAAATTAATTGATCCCACACAAAGAGTCAGAGGCCAACACTCATCCATCACTCTCCCAACCACCAGAATTTCAGTTTTACCCACATTCAAAGCATGCATATTAGCAGTCATCCATTTACAAATCACATTCAAATAAGATGTCAAATGCACGGACAACTCCTTCCCCCATCCATCTATTGGGAAGAAAAATTGAATATCATCAGCATACAATCAATATTCCACACCCAGTGATTCAAGAACCTCACCCAAAGGAGTCATATAAATGTTGAACAAAAGCACAAAGCCAAACTTTGTGGAACCCTTCTCAAAAGAGGGATAGATTTTGACACCTCCCCTCCACTTTGAAGAAATAGAACCCGCTCCAACAAATAGGAGGCAAACCAGGCATAAACCAAATCCCCTATACCCAACTTCCGCAGTCTCTCCAGCAAGATATTTCCATCAACAGAATCATAGGCAGATGACACATGTAAAGAAATCAAACAGTAGCACTGGTTCTTATCTAGACCTCTCCTCAATGTATCAGTAGTCGAAAGAAGCAAAGTCTCAACACTATGGACATTTCTAAAGCCATTCTGAAACCTATTCAAACATGTATTCTCTTCCACAAAGGCTTCAAGTTGCAATAACACAGCCTTCTCAATAACCTTACCCAACAATGGGACAACAGAAATAGGTCTGTAACTACTCATATTTTTAGGATCCAGTTTTCCATTCTTTAACAGTGGTTTTACAGTAGCTTGCCTACAAGCAGGTGGAAGCTTACCCTCAACTAAGAGACTTATTCACAATACAAGACAATGGTAAAGCAATTTTACCAGACATTTGGCGAATGACACCTGAAGAACAAGAGTCCGATAAAGACCGAGTAGGGTTAATTGTAGATACAACCCATGTAATTTCTTGAACCCCTACCTCCTCAAACTCAATCCAATTCAATTCAGGAGCTTGACTCTTCAAATCTTCCCCTGATCATCACAAATTCACATCCTCTTCGCCAACAAAAACATCTTATCCATCAAAAACTCTGCATATGCTATTGCATCAGGTCCCATCTTCACACATTTACCATCATAGCCATTAACCAGATATTTCACAATATGATATAACTCATGTAGCCTATTCAATGCCTCCCAAACCTGATTATGAAAATAATAATTTTTCAACCATTCACAGAGATCAAGGTATTCTAACAATCATAATTTATAACTATCATAATCCTCTAAATCACATGATTTCATCCACTTTCTCTCAGCCTGTCTCAATTCCCTCCAGAGTTGCATCATGGGCTCAGTTCTTTAGGGACATGGTCTATAAGCAGACTTCTGCACCACCTTCCTCAAAGGAACTACCACATCTAAAGCATCGCTCAAGGTCTTGTTCCAATTATCAACCACCTCAGTAACTGCGATCCCATCATCAATTCTCAAAGTAGGCAACCACCTATCAACCAGTGCCTTAATGTCAAACTGTGATTGAACATATAAAATCTCAGCACATGACTTCACACACGCATCCATTTTATTAAAACAAAAAGTAAATGATATAAAAAAATTATCTGCCCAAGCAACAGCCCTCACCACTGGTGACTGACACGACACCTTCAACAATCCACGTGGAGTGAGGAAGGGTTCCAGAGGCTTCCCACCTGGGGGATTTATGATGCCTGTAAAATGGTTTAAAGGATTAGTATTTTTCCCTTTCTGATGAAGACTTTTGAAACTCGGTCTGAGTTAAAGGGAGCAGTTATTGTGATGGCAAGATTGGAATGGATGAATGATATGTGATTTTAATGAAGCACGAGCACAATATACCCCAAGGGAAGTGAAATAACTGTGTGAATATATGTGTATATCGCATTGTGGGTTGGTTTATGTAAGATATGTGGGGGAAGTGAGATCAGGGTGTCATGAACTAACATATACCTCCTTTAGGTTCAAACAAATGTTGTATTGTATGTTCTATTATCTATGTATTGGATGGTAATATGGAATGCACCATAATGTATGGGCGAAGGTTTGAGCTCAAGCCTAACAGTATTTAATGTGAGTAGTTTATGACCTATACATATTTATTATAGATATATGCATACACTGGTGATAAAGATCTACTTGGGCTCAGCTGTATGTACATACACAAATATTAGGAGGCGAAACATCGTATGTGCAATGATGGTTCCACTGTGACACCACCACATATTCCTCTTGGGGATATAATGGGTGTAAATGGTATGGTCTGAGCACGTTTAAAACACTTTATAATATTTATAGCATTTTAAAGTGCATATATAAAAAAAGATAAATTATTTTGAATCCAAGTTTATTATAGTGAGTCAATTGTAAAGCTGACAGACCACACAACATAATGTTCCCCTTTCAAAAATAAATCATCCAATGGATCAAAAGGAATATTAAAATTCCCCAACACACAAATATTCTTATAGTCACCACACAATCGAAACAAAGAATCAAACAAAGAAGAACAATACACAAATCACCACTCACTTTCCTCAAGACCAAACATTCACCAAAACCATCCACACTTGTATACACCACCTGAAAACCCAAACTTTCCCTAAAGAAAATCACCATATCCCACCCTTTGCTTTGCACACAACAGACCCATTCCCATTTAAACCCTACTGGACAAGACAACCAAATCAGACTTCAATAACCAAGACTCAGTCACACACAAAATATATTTATCTTCCATCAACGAATCATAAATCAAAAGAGCCTTTTTCTTAATAGACCTAGCATTAATCATACCTACCTTCAAGACATCCATACTCCCAACACTGACTCCATCCACATCCATGACTTTTAAATAACCAGTTACACCAGGACAGTCTTGCCCACAAGACTTAACAGAAGACAACATCCCATACCACCCTGGTTCCTGAACCACTCCAATCTTACCCATAATACCCAAAACCCCAAAATCCCTCCAAAGTCCACCCAAAGTAGCACCCTAAGGAGCTCCTTAGTCGCACTCCATCAACGTGACAAAGATGTTCATCTCATGGAATGTTGCACCTCTGGCGCTGACCTGGCATTCTTAACTACACACCCAAGAGTGATGTCACTCAAGGGGCCTGGCCATCAATTGTCCCATTCAGGTCCAGCAATGATGTCCCAGCAAGATGTTCTGGGAAACCAGCACCGCGGGCAGGCAGAACTGAGGGATTTTGTGGTTGAGATGAGTGGTGAAAAGATCCACCAAGGGGATGCCCCACTGTCAGAAGATATTCCAGGCTATGCCTATGTTTAGAGACCACTTGTGTGGTTGGAATATCCTTAACTGTCTGTCAGGCAGTTGTTCTTGCCTACTGCCATATGCCCACCGCTTCCTGACACAAAGGGTAGGATCCAGGTTGTTGACATAAAGCATCACAACCTGGTTGCTTGAATGAGAACAGTTTGGTTCTGGAGTCAATTTGGTTCTGAAAGCCTTTAGAGAATTCCAAATGGCCCTGAGCTCAAGGAGATTGGTGTGAAACTGAACCGCCTGTGTGCACCACTGGCCCCGAGTGTGAAGCCCATGTACATAAGCTCCACAACCCAGGTTGGATGCATCCATTGTCAATACCTTCCAAGGCGATGGACCAAATTGTCCACCAGTGAAGGACATGGGCCAATTCTGGTGGAATGTAAATGACATCCGTTAGGTTCCTTGTTGCCTTTGGGAAGCTAAGGTCCACTGGGCTACTCTCAAGTGCAGCCATACCATGAGAGTGACATGCACAGTGGAGGCCATGTGACCCATCAGTCTCAATATTTGCCGAGCTGAAATCTGCTGCAGACCTGTGAGGCAAGCATTACTAAGGTATCTGCTCTCGCTTGAGGAAGGAAGTTCTGAGCCTGCACGGCATCTAGTAGGGCTCCTATGTTCTCCAACTGTTGAACTAGTTTTAGGTAGGACTTGGGGTAATTGATGACAAACCCCAGTAGCTCCAACATCTGAATAGTCATCCTCAATGATTCTTGCCTGAGATGTGATCGTGACCAGCCAGTCATCCAGGTAAGGAAACACACTCCCAGTCTGCGTAGATACACTGTGACTACCGCCAGACACTTGGTGAAAACTCTGGGTGCAGATGCCAGGCCAAAAGGCAGAACTCGATACTGGTAGTGACGTTTCCCCATTTGAAATCTGAGATACTTAATGTGACTTGGAAGTATTGAAACATGGGTATAGGCATCCTCCAAGTCCAGAGAGCATAGCCAGTCATTTTCCTGAATTAGAGGAAGAAGGGTGCCCAGGTAAAGTATCATGAACTTTTCTTTTAGGAATTTGTGCAGGGCCCTTAGATCTAGGATGGGCCGGTATCCCCCTGTTTTTTTGGTCACAAGAAAGTACTTGGAATAGAATCCCTTCCCTTCTTCCCCTGATGGTATAGGTTCAACCACTCAGGCCTGTAGAAGGGTGGATATTTCCTGTGCAAGTACCTGTTTGTGCTGAAAGCTGATGAAAGACACTCTCAGTGGACAGTTTGGAGAACTCTGTCACCAATTCTGTGCATATCCAAGACAAAGCCACCGGCCAAAGGTTGCAAGGGGCCAATCTGTGTTGGTTGTTCGGGATGGATACTTTTTGTGCGGCTATTCTCTGCTAGAGCCAGTCAAAAGCCCGTGCTCTGTTTTGACTTAGGAGCTGGCTAGGACTTTTGAAGAAAGGGCTGATGAGGCCTGGGATGATGGGCCTCAGTAGCCTGAGTGGAACGAGCAGGAGGTGGAACCCTACACCTTTAAGAGTAGTAGAAACGCCGCCTAGATCCAGTCAAAAATCTTCTTGCTAAAGAAGATGCAGATAGAGTATGCTGAGAGTGTGGATAGTTTCCGTACATTTCTTAATGAGGTCCACAACCTCCTCCACTTTCTCTCCAAACAAGTTGTCCCCTCGGCATGGCACATCTGACAACCTCTCCTGAACCACTGGTTTGAGGTCAGACATGCATCCATGAGAGTCTGCGCATCCCCACACCCATTCCAGAGAGTCTGGACACAACATCAAAAGTATCATAGGTGCCCCTGGCCAGATAATGCCAACACTCCATCTGCTTGTTGGCCAGCTGGCAAAGCTCTGCGGCCTGCTCTGAAGGGAGAAAGTCCACCAGAGTCAGTATACTATTCACCAGAAACTCCAAGTAAAGGCTCGTGTAGAGCTGGTAGGACTGGATGTGGGTAACGAGCATCAAAGCCTGAAAAGTCTTCCTCCTAAATTAATCCAAAGTCCTAGCCTCTCGTCCCAGGGGTGCTAAGACATAAGACTAAGAACTCTTGGAGTTGTGCAGCAACTGTGCCTTCTCAAATCCAGGAACCTTCTGGATATGATACCGCGTATCTTCCTCCTTAGGTGCGACCTGCACTGTGAGGGGAGACTTCCAGTTTTTCAATAGTGCGTCCTTTAATATAGGGTGCAATGGTACTGTGACCCCTTCCTTGGGAGGAGACATAGTACAGAAGAGACAACATCTCTGTTCTGGGCTCCTCCTCCCTCTCCAACTTAAATGGGACAGCCGCAGCCATCTCCCTCACAAAACTGGTGAAAGAGAGCGCCTCTGGTGGAGATCTTTGTCTCTTGAGAAGGATCAGGTGGAATTCCATATGATGAATCCTCCAAGAAGTAATGTGATCTTCATCTGACTCCCATGAGCGGTCCTAATCAGACTGTTCACCATACTCAGGTGCAGGTGAATGAGTCTGTACTGGCTTTGGCATAGTGCAACAATGTCCACGCTCTGAGGAACTTCGAGGAGCAGTCCTACCTTTGGACTCCAGAGAAGCTTCCTCTCCTGATGTGTCAAAGGCGGTACTGCCTGCCCAGACATCGACAAAGACACCCAGAAAGGTGTCGGCATTGAAGATCTGGGCACCAACACCAATGGAGCCTTGGAGAGGGTCTGGGGTAGTTCATCCCTCGATGCTAAAGCAGGAGCCCCCTGCAGCGAGTACGCCAGCTCCTCGGAGCATATTGCAAAACCGCTCATCAAATGTGGGCATCGGCAAAGGCATGGGAGCCAGGCCATAGAAAGCCTGAGAAGATGTCAGTGCCGAACCAGTGGCAGGGACCGGGCCGCTCTGACACTTGCGTACCGGCACCTTTTCCAAGGAGAAAGAGCTTTCCTCCCAGTGCCAGCGCTTTTCTGGTATTGGAGGTTCTGATGTCCTGGTGCTTCCAAGCGCATGCGTCGAAGATTGGTGCTTATGCTTCTTGGGTTTCCCCCAATGCATAGAGCCTCAATCCCCCGGTGCCAATGAAGATGACACTGAATCTGTACATGTCCTCGGTGTCGGGTCTGATGCTGACTGGTCCCAGGGCCTGCTACCAGCGCCCGGTATCAAGGCAGGTGGAGACCCACTTGATATCGACGTACTCCCAGTGGATGCCGAAGTTTGAACAGCCATGGAGGTCAATGCCACTGGTGCCAAAGTTGATGGTCCAGCCTTGGAGGAGCCAAAAAGATGCTCCCATTTGAGCCAGTTGCACTTGCTGAGTTTTCACTTGCATTTTTAAACAGAGATCACAATCATAGAGGTCATGATCTGGCCCAAGGCACCTGATGTACCAATTTTGCGGGTCCATGGCAGAAATCATGCATCTACATTTGGCGCACTTCTTGAGCCACTGGGGATCTTCCATAACATCGAAAAACATATCTCAGCTAAATTAAATTCCTGTCTTGAACAGGTACAAAAGGGGCAGAGTTCAAACTAAGGACAGGGCTGCGGCCTAACTGCACAGCCACACCAAAAAATAAAGAAAACACCGAAAACAAGGGGTTAAGGGAAAAATGGAAGCAGAAAAAATATGCTTGAAAAATAAACAAAAAACCCGCATAGGAAGGCACAAAGAAGTCTTAGTCAAAACGCAGCATGAGGGAGAGAACACAGAACGTGTTCTCTCAGCTCTGCAGAAAAACAAAGACTGGAGGACCCGCATTCATGCATCAGGCAAGAAGGCACCAGTGCGTGCGCGGTGGGACACTGCTATACTCTCTGTATATGTGTGTATATTTTTGGTAGAATAATATCCAGATGTTTGATGTACAGTCTCTATATAATGTACACTGAGAAAGCAGGAAGGTATTGTTGAGAGTTGATAGATTATATTTTAGACATAACATCTTCCTTCTCTCTCTCTCTCTCTACAGCTTTGAAAAACATAAAACTCCTCAGGTGCTGCTGTGACTAATGCAACAACTTATACAGATGACCTTTTTTCAGATTTCAAACATCGAACTGGATGAGTTAAAAGATGTTACAGATTTGGTTTGTTACTACTAATGCATTTGTCTTTAACTGTGTTTAGCTGAACCTAAAGCAGATAAGCCATAAGGAATGTGTATTCTAAGATGCATCGTGAAATATGACATAAGAAAATCTTACAAGCTGTGGAACTGAAGAACAGTTGGTGTCTCAGACCATTTCTCTTGTTTGTTAAGACTTATGGCACCAGCGGTGAGGAATTATTTGTTGGTCTTGGAGACAAATCATGGTCCTTTCTTGTGATTATAAGTCTCACAGTGTTCAGTACCTGAAGCTCATGCTGTAAGTCCTCAAAAAATTTTTTTACATGTTTTTTGCAATGAGCTTGAATTGAGGGCTGCAAGCTAAATGCTTTTTTTTTTGTCCTCAGCATTCCAGTTTGTACCACTGATCTCTGTGCATATACAGTGTTCTCTTTACTTTCCCCTTCAAAGAACAATGTGCTGAAACTAGGAGAACCTTAAATTAGGACCTAACACTGTTTGTTATAGTGAAAATATGAGGCCATAGAACTTTGAAAGGCAATGCAAAACTGGCTGACTTTGATCGCAGAACAAATGCTGACCAGGCATGTCTATCACCTATCAATAAGCCATTCAACAACATTCAAAGGACAGTTCTTCCCATCGTTATATAATGTATTTTTGTTTTTCACGTGTATTATTTCCAAGACAGCCTTAACCATATACAGTTTTATTTTATTTATTTATGCCTCATTTTTAATTTGCTTATTTATGGATTATTTATATATTTTAATCTTTAATTCAATTTCTCTTTGTCATTGGTTAGCCATCAGGTGTTTGCAGAAGCAATAGAGTGTAGAAAGCTATTAAAGAGCACAACTGAATGTGAAAAGGGCAGGAGAGTTTGCCTTTGGCAGATTCCTTCCCATTACTGTGCAATTAGAGTGCTAAGCCATGCCTATGACAAAAAGCTGCTGAAATCAAGAACTGGTAATCTTACCAGTGTGAACAAATACTTCAGTGTTGAGATAAGAGGAAAGAAAACTGAACAAAATGTTTGTACTATGAAGAATTTAAGAAATGTAAATGGATCTATTCTCTTGCCATGTCATCTCCTCGGTTTCTGTTAAGTTTCTTGCTAGCCTCGATTTCATGCTGAGCATGCCCAGAATTACAATTCAGTGATCTGTCCATTGGAGCTTCCATTCATAATGGGCAACAACAGTCAAGCGTCATGCCTAATTGTCTATGCAACAAAATACAAAATTTGAAAAAAAAATCATGTTAATATTTCATAAAGTTCAATGTGATGTATAACAATTGAAAGTGTGTTATTGAGAAACTGGATAGATATGTTGATATCTAACACCTGTGTGTATGGCATGTTTGACCCATTTGAGGGACACTTTGCCAAAGGGTAGCCATATAGCCTGTAATAACTGTCTTCTGTCTTGATGTAATTAAGCATGACTTGATAGTTTCTTGCACGATTCCATCTATTTTACAGTTCTGTGCTTGGAGAGTTTTGAAACTGTTCTCATAATGGATTCCTCATATTTATTGAATGTTTGCAAAGTTGACTCGTTATTGCAAAACAATAAGTATGTTGTTTATCATAACTCAATGGCTATAGATATTGTTGGTGGCTCACTGCCCCGTTTCAATATTCTCCCCTCGATGTCCAGAAGTTTCCTTGTAAGGCTACCCACAACTTATGTCTGATAAATAGCTAAAGGTACTGTTTGATATGAAGTATCCTTTCAAGTGTCACCAGATAAAAGGCAAGTTATTGGTAAATATCTGTCCCTGTATGAAATGTGGAGCATTTTCATTTTTAAAATACATGTTGTACCATGAATTGTTAGAGAAACACAATGAGCACAAACTAACGTGTCTCACCAGAATTGAAAAATAAAATGTTTTTAACTCTTCAAAAATATCCTTAACAAAGCAGTTCATAGGGTAACATATTAAGGAATATGATGAAAACAAAGATGTCAACACTATTTAAATACTTTCCAGGCAATATTCAGCCCTTAACAGACAACATTGTTTTAAACACTGGCTTCCTTGAGCTAAAATAGACCCATATGTTGACCCATATCCAACACTAATATCTGAGTTCTCAGCAACTTCTGGAAGTTATCCAGGTACCACTGATATCCAGCGCCAGTACCCGGATACTTATCTGGACAAGATAGGACTGCTATGTATGCAATCCTACGTGCCAGGATTTTCATCTGTGCACCGGAACTGATTACTGGCAGTACCTGGATAACTTTCAGTTCTGCCTCTGCCCCACAGTGGATACACATGATATTCAATAGCACTTTCTGATTAAATATCAATGAGTGTCATGTGGGGAGATGGTCAGTGGGACTTAATTGTACAGGAGCAGCTTTTGCCTGATTAACTCCTGATGAATATTGATCCATGCATATTTAATTGTACACATGCCCCCTAATCTTAGAAAGTTGGCCACACAAATTTGTGTACACAAGTTATAGAATAAAACAGTTGCACACATAATTTAATAATGAGTTCCTAATTGGTGTTAATGAGCAATAGTAGGCTGTAATTGGGAACAATTAGTAGTTCTGTGTGTAACTGCCCTTAGTTGGTATTCTATAAACTTCTTGCTCACAACCTCCAGGAGGGGTGTGTTGGGCAGTTATATATACAAGTTATAAAATACTAGCATTTACACTTGTACCTGCCTCAGTGGTGTAGCTATGGGTGGGCCTAGGCCCACCTACTTTAGGCTCAGACCCACCCAGTAGCAGCACATCTATAATGTAGCTGGCGAGGATCCCTGTGCCCCGCCAGCTGAAAACGCTCAACACCTCTCTCTCCTGTGTACCTTTTAAATAGCAAATCTTCGCTGGCAGCAAGTAGTGACTGATGCACACTGCTTGCACTGACCCCACAGCCTTCTTTCTTACATAACTTCTTGTTTCCTCAGAGAAGGGAGTATATCAGAGGGAAGGCTGTGGGGCCGAGCAATGTGTATCAGTTGTTGCTCACTGCCGGTGAAGATCTGCTGTTTAAAAGGTAGGCGGGGGGGGGGGGGGGGGGGGGGGGTTGAGAGCCCAGATGGCCTGTGGGCGAGAGCGAGAGACTGAATTGCTTGTGGGATGGGGGCAGGGTTCTTTTGACTACCCATCTTGGGCCCAGGCCACCCAAAATTGGGTGTCTGGCTATGCCCTTGACCTGCCCACAATTAGGTGCGAACATTTTCACCGGCCATTGAGCTAGCGTAAGTGCTTGCTTCTAAAGTTAGGTGTGTAAATGCAAACTTATGCTAATATTCTATAACAGCTGTATGTAATATAATTACATATGTATGTAATTACATTACATACTGTAATGTAATTACGTGTGTGTATGTATCAATGAGAATCAGACAATAATCAAATCAAGCATGGTGACAAATTTTCTTATCCACTATTGCTGATCATGCTCTACACCTTAATTTTCATTACATCATTTTCATTTTAAATACATTTTTCATGTTTAATTTTAAATCTAAACTGCGTATTGGCATCTACTGTTATCCTGTGTTCAAACAAATAAAAATGTACATGAAATCATATTTAAGATCTCTTAAATTTAAATTTATATTATAAAAGAGTTCAGCCAACTCCACCACTATGTACCTACTTCAGGGGATGTTTTACTAAAGTGCGCTAGCATTTTTAGCTCGCACTAAACTTTGAGACACTCATAGGAATATAATGGGCATCTCAGCATTTAGCGCCAGCAAAAAATGCTAGTGCACCTTAGTAAAAGAACCCCTCAGTCTTAGTGGCACATGGAGTCAAGACGTTCTTTGTCATGCTCACTTAACTTATAAGTAAAAAGTCCATAGTTCAAAGTTTTCTGAAAAATAAATAAATGACTTGAGTGCTTACTTAGATGATTCTCTTGCTGTAATTGCTTTTCTCCAAGGACAAAGCAGTCCTATAATTCTCACAAATGGGTAACATGGGTCCACGTTGCCTGTCCGGAGCTTGTAGCAAGCTTAAACAATAGGTCTTTGAGTGTGAGATGCGCTCCATTGCGCATGCGCAAGTGCCTTTCCAACTGTCACGAGAGCAAAGGGCAGCAGTTCTCTTTTTTCTGCAGTGAAAGGACGTGTCATTATCCACTCCTCACAGCTGGTTCAGTTGGTCTTTTTGTGCCTTCTTTTTTTTTTTCTCATTTTCTTAATACCTCTTTTACCTTATTTTATCTTTTCCCATATATGTTTTAGATTATTTTTGCCTTTTTTCTAAATTTTGTTTGTTTTTACTGTGCTCTCTAGGCTGTGTTAGGCCTGAGCTCCAGTTGGGTTTTTTCCTTTTCTCTTTTTTTATGCTCTTCCATTTGTTTAGCACCACTGAGTTGGCTGTTTTTTCTTTCATTGAAGGTTCCCAGTGGCTTTAAGCACTGCAATAGGTGCAACAGGACCATCTCTTGGTGTTTACTATATTTGGGGCCTGATCATCCCCTGCAAACTGTATTCTCTGTCTTTGTATGAAGAAGAGAGCACAGTTGGCCAGAGAGGCTCAGAGAGAAAAGACTTTTGGAACCAGGTCCTAAGTCTCGACAGTGGTGTCTTTGGCATCGACATTGGCATTGGATGTGGCATTGGCTTTGGTTGTGTCGATCCATATGGCTGCGAGACCCTTTCATAATGGGCATGACCATGTATCAAGTGGGGGTCCACCCCCAGGGACTGATCAATGTCGGGCCTGACCACAAGGTGATGAGTGGACTCGTCATCCTCTTTGGCACCGGGGAGCATTAATACTAGGTATCGAAAGAAGCATCAACAACAATCTCCTTCAACGCATGGTGCCGGGAGCTCTGGGGCACTGAGAATTTAACCTGTCCCCGAGAAGCGTTGGTGCTGGGAGGTGCTGATGCATGGGTCTCCACAGAACCAGGACCAGGCACTCACTTTGATCCCGCAGATTCAGCAGCCTGCTTTTACACTGGCACCCCAGCCTTGCCTGATATTGACTCTCGATGAGCACCTCCAGGCCTTGCTCCCTGAGCTTTTGGCAGGATTTTTGCGGAGTGCATAGGAATCTGGGGTGCCTGCATCAGCCATGCCTCTTGCTACAGTCCCACATGGCCATCAACCTGTGGTGAGGTCTCCTACGCCAATGCAGTTTGCGGTCTTGATGTCGACTGTCACCCATATCGGCAAACCCTCGACATCGGTGGAGGAGGCTTCGCCAGAGTCAAGGCCAGAGCTGATACCTCGATGTCCTTCTCGGGGTCATGATACCACTACATCGAAGCATGTTTGGTGTTAGCCCTCCCACAAGGAAATCTTGGCTGACTCCGATGAGGAGCACCCATGGAACTCAGAAGAGGATCCACGGTTCTTCTCGAAGGAGAAGTCCTATGGTACACCATCTGATCTCTCCCCTCCACAGAAAAAGAGGATGTCTCCACCTGAGAGCCTTTCCTACCCCTCTTTTGTAAAGGAGCCTTTCCTATCCCTCTTTTGTAAAGGGGATGGAAGATGCCATCCCAATTCTTTTGAAAGTGGAGGACGAGCCCACAGCTAACATGTTCGAGGTCCTGGACTATGACTCTCCTCCTAGAAAGGCTGTGACGGTCCCACTTCACAAGATCTTATGGGATGTTCAAGTGAAGAACTTGGAGTCCCCTCTGTCGGTCCCTCTCCTCCCCAAAAAGACTGACACCATGTACTGGATTCAGTCTTCCCCTGGGTTTGATAGACCCCAGTTGCCTCATCATTTCCTTAAAAGGGTTAGGAGTTCTAGGGACTATGCTTTGGCACACCCTGGCAGAGAACCCTGGATTCTTTTGGGTGGAAGATGTATCAGACCTCCATGCTCATCTTCTGTATCCAATCATACCAGTTCTACATGAGCCTGTACTGGCAGTCTTTGGTGCACAGTATATATGATTTTGTCAGACTCCCACTGGAGCAGGCTGAATCTCTTCGCCAGCTGGTCAAACAGCAGAACGCATGTTGTAAGTTCTTGGCCAAGGGCACCTACAACACTTTTGATGTGGCTTCTAGGATCCATGCCCAGAGTATAGCGATGTACAGACTCTCATGGCTATATGTCTCTGACTTGGACCCAACAGTCCATCAGAGATTGGCGGATGCCACTTGCCTGGGCAATAATCTTTTTGGAGAGAAGGTGGAGGAGATTGTTGACCTCATCGAGAAGCACAATGATGCAATCGATTCTCTTTCATGCCGTGCGCCTTCTGCATCTGCCTCCTCCTCTAGGATATTTTTTTTGGTGAGGAGGAATACTTATTACTCTCAGAGGCATAGGTACACCCCGTCTTCTTGCCAGTCTCATCAGGCTCAGCCCCAGCACGCTCGTTCTTGTCAACAGTGTTTGCCTACAGCCCAGACGGCTCCCCAATCAAAGCAGGGAGTGAGCTTCTGACTGGCTCCAGCAGAACATAGCAAAGTGACTGTCCCAGACAACTTGCTGATAAGGGAGAAGCTAAAGTTTTACCAAGAAACCTGGCCCCTTCTAACATCTAACAAGTGGGTTCTTCAAATAGACCGTCTCGGTTATGCCCTGATTGGCTACAGAGACCACCAGATTGCCCACCAAGAACAGCTCTCAGCACAATCAGGTACTTGCAGAGGAACTCTCTGCCCTTCTCAAACCTGTGCGGTCAAACCCTTTCCACCAGGGGAAGTAGAGAAGGGATCCTATTCCAGATACTTCCTTGTGCAAAAGAAAACAGGGGGATGTGTCCCATCCTAGACCTAAGGGGCCTGAACAAATTCCTGGTCAAAGAAAAGTATAGGATGATTTCCCTGGGCACCCTTCTTACCATGCTTCAGGAAATGATTGGCTATGCTCTCTGGACTTAAAGATTGCTTGTGCTCAAATCCCAATACTTCCAGCTCACAGGAAGTATCTTTTTTAGGCTGGGGACATGTCACTTCCAGTATTATGTGTTGTCTTTTGGCCTCCCGTCAGCTCCCAGGGTTTTCACCATGGCTCTTGCAGTAGTCGCAGAGTTCCTACACAGACTAGAAGTCCATATGTACCCCTATCTGGACAACTGGCTGGTTAAGAGCACTTCGCAGGATGGGGCTCAGGAGCCCATGCAGAGGACTGTTAGGGTGTTAGAGCTACTAGGATTCATTTTTAACTATCCCAAATCCCATCTGCTCCCTGTCTATCGATTGGAGTTCATTGGAGCCCTGCTGGACACTCGGTTGGCTCGGGCTTTTCTCCCTGTGGCGCAGGCAGGTGCTCTTGCCTTTGCCACTGGCATCCAAGCAGCTCACCACATGTTGAGGTTGCTGGGCCACATGGCCTCTACTGTTCATGTGACACCCATTACATGCCTTCACATGAGAACTGCCCAATGGGCCCAATCTTCCCAGTGGTGTCAGGCTAGGGGGAACCTAGAAGATGTCATCTGAGTTCCACTAGAGCTGATTCAGTCCCTACTCTGGTAGAGAATTCGATCCAGTTTGACTCTGGGACTCCCATTCCAAATTCCACAGCCCACAAAAGTGCTGATGACTGATGCATCCCACGTAGGTGGGGGAGCTCATTTAGGCGGGCTTTATACTCAAGGTGCTTGGTCAGCCCAAAAAAACAGAACAACAAATCAATCTTCTGGAGCTACAGACAATCTGGAATGCTCTAAAGGCTTTCTGGGATTCGCAAAACAACCAAATTGAACTCATTCAAAGAGACAATCAGTTTGCCTGTACTACACAAAAAAGAAGGGGGGCAACGGATTATGCCATCTGTGTCAGGAGGCCGTGTGGATGTGGCACTGGGTGCACCAGCACAGGATGCTCATTGAGGCCACTTACCTGGTAGGAAAATTCCAACAGCCTAGCCAACAGACTGAGCAGGGTCATGCAACCGCACAAGAAGTCCCTCAACATGGACATTGCCCCTGAGATCTTCCAAGCGTGGGGCACCCACTCGGTGGATCTCTTTGCCACTCGGTCCAATCACATAGTCCCTCAGTTCTGTTCCAGGCTCCATTGCCATACAGACTAGCTTCGGATGCCTTCCTCCTTCATTGGGGGCAGGACTTCTGTAAGTGTATCCTCCCATTCCTCTTGTGGGGAAGACTTTGCTGAAACTCAAGAAAGACCACAGGACCATGATCTTGATTGCTTCCTACTGATCCCAGCAGATCTGGTTCCCTCTTCTTCTGGAGTTATCCTCCAAAGAACTGTGGAGATTGGAATGTTTTCCGACTCTCATCACACAGAATGAGGGATCTCGTCTCTATCCCAACCTCCAGTCTCTGGTCGCTTACAGACTGGATGTTGAGAGCTTAGAATTTGCTTCCTTGTATCTTCCTAAGGGTGTCTCCAGGGTCTTGCTGGCTTCCAGAAAAGATTCCACTAAAAGTTGTTACTACATAAGTACATAAGTATTGCCATACTGGGAAAGACTAAAGGTCCATCAAGCCCAGCATCCTGTTTCCAACAGTGGCCAATCCAGGTCAAAAATACCTGGCAAGATCCCAAAAAAGTACAAAACATTTTATACTGCTTATCCCAGAAATAGTGGATTTTCCCCAAGTCCATTTAATAATGGTCTATGGACTTTTCCTTTAGGAAGCCGTCCAAACCTTTTTTAAACTTCGCTAAGCTAACCGCCTTTACCACATTCTCTGGCAACGAATTTCAGAGTTTAATTACACTCTTTTAAATGGAGATAGTTTGCTCCCTGGTGAGAGAGAAAGGCCCTAGACCTTTTTTTATCTGCCCTGCACAGACCCTGCTTGAATACTTTTTGCACCTCTCCAAGTCTGGTCTCAAGACCAACTCCATAAGGGCACACCTCAGAGCAATTAGTGGTTATCATTGTGTAGAAGGTAAGCCCATCTCTGGAAAGCCTCTAGTTGTTTGCTTCATGAGAGGTTTGTTGTTGACAAAACCCCCTGTCAAACCTCTACCTGTGTCATGGGACCTCAACATCATTCTCATTCAGCTAATGAAAGCTTCTTTTTGAGCCACTTGTTTCCTGTCATCTGAAGTACTTGACCTGGAAGGTCTTGTTTTTGACGGCTGTTACTTCAGCTCACAGAGTCAGGCCTTAGTGGTGGATGCACCTTATACGAAGTTTTATCATACCAGAATAGTCCTCCACATGCATCCGAAATTCCTACCTAAGGTTGTGTCGGAGTTCCATCTGAACCAGTTGATTGTCTTGCCAACATTCTTCCCCCCAACCTCATGCCCATCCTGGCAAAAGCGCACTGCACACCTCTTGGACTGCAAGCAAGCACTGGCCTTTTACTTGGAGCGGATTAGGCCCTACAGCCAGTCCACCCAATTTTTTGTTTCTTTTGATCTCAATAGAATGGGGTTTGCCATCGGGAAACACACCATTTCCAATTAGCTAGAGGATTGCATTTCTTTCACTTATGCCCAGGCTGGACTGACCACTGAGGGCCATGTCAGGGCTCACAAATTGTCAGAGCCATAGCTGCATTGATAGCCCACTTGAAGTCAGCCTCTGTTGATGAAATTTGCAAGGTTGCAACGTGGTCTTCAGTCCACACATTCACATCTCATTACTGCCTTGAGCAGGATACCCAACGTGACAGTCAATTTGGACAGACAGTGCTGCAGAATTTGTTTTGGGTCTAGAGTCCAACTCTACCCTCCTAGCCCATTTTATTCTGTTCCAGGCTGCACTCTTACCCAGTTGTATATAGTTTCCAGTTAATTACTTTTTTGCCCTCGCCGTTGCGAGATTCAATTGGTTGTTGTTCTTGGTGAGCCTGGTAACTAAGGATTCCCATTTGTGAGAAGTATAGCCCTGCTTGTCCTTGGAGAAAGTGAAGATACTTACCTGTAGCAGGTATTCTCTGAGGACAGCAGGCCTTATATTCTCCCATACCCTCTCACCTTCTGTCTCCTTTTTATTATGCTTTATATCATACTGCTAGTACCACACTCTCGCGTCGAGTGGAAAGGTACCCACGCAGGCGCGATGGAGAGCATCTTGTGCTCAAAGACCAATTTTTTAAGCTTCTTACAAGTTCTGGACCAGCAACGCGGACCTGCGTTAACCATTTGTGAGAATATAAGGCCTGCTGTCCTCAGAGAATACCTGCTACAGGTAAGTATCTTCGCTGTATCTAAAAAACTATATCTCTTATAACTCTTATCTAAATTAAATGTTGAAAACTGAGATGTTCAATTGCCTTCATTAGCAATAATTGTCAAGATATCCATCTATAATTTATAACATCAATTGAGAAAACATCAGCATTATTTTGGACATATTAATTACTAAACTTGATTGAATATTTCAGATGGCTATTTTTTTTAACACATACAAATATAAATAATTAAATTATAGCAGCTAAATACTTGTGAGACAACATTTCTGTTGGTCATTTTTTATGCCTACGATGATTATGCACTACAAAAGAGGAGCTTAAGATTCAAGCCAATAACATGAGAAGATGATTTTTTAACAAGTTATAACCTATCACTGTTATGAATTGTCTGCCCTATATTCAGCCCATTGTGGTAAGTGGCGCCTGAGCTGCTCACAGCCACTGGCTGAACTGACCCTGGATATTCAATGCCAGGGCATGCATGACTCCCGGCATTGAATTTCTGGGTCTCAGCAGTCCCCTGGAAGTTAATCGAGCACCGGCCGATATTCAGACTGGTGCTCGGTTAACTTTAGCACATAAATGCCCTGTTTACTAAGTTGCGCTAGCATTTTTAGCGCACGCTAACGTTAGACACCCATATATTCTTGAGTGTCTCTGGCGTTAGTGTGCGCTAAAAATGATAGTTCGCCTATAGCACGGCTTAGTAAACAGGGCTCATAGTTAGGACAGACTTTGCTATCCTAACTTTATGCAGTTATTTAGCTAGCTAGAGGATTGAAAATTGCCACTAATCAGTTAAGTAGGTGCTCTTCTCATGCTCCACCCCTCCGGCCCACCCCTAACCTAACTGGCTAGTTGATGGCCGGTTAGTGGCAATATTTAGCAGCACTAACCGGTTAAGTGCCGCTGAATATCAAGTACTGGGTCATGGGGGGGGGGGGGTTTAACCAGACAGAAGTGCATCCGGGCCTTTCTTCCTGAGGTGCTGGATGTCCTTATGCAGTGGTGTGCATTGGCATTAGGGGTGCTTGTGCCTACCCTGCCTCCTATTGCAGCCTCGCTTGGCCCTCAGCCTGTGGTGTGATCTCCAATGCCGGCGCAACTTGTGGCCCTGGTGTCAACTGCCACCCAAGCCGGCACTCCCTCGACATAGGTGGAGGAAGCTTTGCCGGAGTCGAGACGGGAGTCAACTTCTCGATGCCACTCTCGAGGACATGGTTCCTTGGCACTGAGGCAGGTTTAGTCTCAACATTTTCATCGGGAGATACTGTCAGACACCGAAGAGGAGCACTCATGGGATGCAGAGGAGGATTCCAGGTACTTTTCCTCGGATGAGTCTTGTGAGATTCCCTCTGAACCCTCCAGCCCGTCCATATCCAGTCACAATCAGGGCGTAAACCGTAGAAGTCTGCTCAGTACGGGTTTTGCTTCCCAATTACCAGTGTTGCCACCCAATCTCCGCTACGCTTCTGTGGATCCATTCCTTCTAAAAATAATTCCTTTGTGTTTATCCCACGCATATTTAAATTCCATTACCATTTTCACCTTCACCACCTCCCGCGGGAGGGCATTCCATGTATCCACCACCCTCTCTGTGAAAAAATACTTCCTGACATTACTCCTGAGTGTGTCCCCCTTAAAACTCAATTCATGTCCTCTAGTTCTACCGCCTTCCCGTCTCCAGAAAAAGGTTTGTTTGTGGATTAATACCTTTCAAATATTTGAACATCTGTATCATGTCACACCTGTTTCTCATTTCCTCCAAGGTATACATGTTCAGGTTGGCAAGTCTCTCTCCGTACGGTTTGCAATGCAAATCCCATACCATTTTTGTAGCTTTTCTTTGCATCGCTTGCAGTCTTTTTACATCTTTAGCAAGATACGGCCTCCAAAACTGAACATAATACCGCAAGTGGGGCCTCACCAACAACTTGTAGAGGGGCATCAACACCTCTTCTAGTTATACCCCTCTCTATGAAGCCTAGCATCCTTCTAGCCATGGCCATCGCCTTGTCACATTGTTTCTTCATCTTCAGATCCTCGGACACCAACACCTCAAGGTCTCTCCTGAGTTGAGCTTACTAATCTCTCCCCTTCTGTTTGGTATCTCTCTTTTGGGTTTCTGCACCTCAAGTGCATCACTCTGCACTTCTTGGCATTAAATGTTTATTAATTCACAAAAATTGCTCCAGACTATTTAAATACAAAAAATCTTTATTAAACACATGTGCTTCAAAACTGCTCATGTGTATTTTAAAATCTAATTATACACACTTCTCTCTTCTCTCTTTCATACCCATTCACTCCTTTATAGTGTCTGCTTAATGACTCTACAAGTTTTTATAATATATACAACTTGCTGTTTAAGATATTAATGCACTGCGTATTACATTTCACTTTTCACATTCCCCGAATAAATGTCACAAAATTTAAACAATTTAAGCAGGATTAAAGGCAAATGTTCTACTTATAACTCTGCTTTCATTGGTCTTCCGGTTTCCAGTTTCTCACAGTGTCTATGGACTTTTATACAAAGTCTCTAATACTTTCCTCAGTGAACAAATGAGTCTGCTTTCAATACTCTTCAGGCACTATGTTGGAGGAATGAGTTTATCATTCTAAAATTTGCTGTGGTCCTTAATCAACCGCCGGTTCCTCTATGCAGGACCGCATTTCGTTTTCTTCCTCAGGAGGAACCACCGTATCATCTACAATAACACAATTTCATTGTCACTCCCTCAATTCTAACTTCCAACTTTATTTATTACTTCTTAGTTTATAATATACCATGTATAAATCTTCACTTACTTAAACACATCTGCTTGGCTGCTTGCCAACATGGACCCTTCTCAGGCCGGGATTCAACTGCCGTGGCTCTGAATTTGCTGTGAGGAGTAAAAACGCCCAGCCTTATATTCTCCCATAATGCCTTGCCTCACCCCTCTAACTTAAAGAGACAGGCTCTCATATCCATTCTACTTCCTGATTTAACCCCATAGGTGTCACTGTTCGCCATGTATAAATATATCTCTGTTCTATAGTTAACAATCGAGAACTGATGTTTCCTTCCCCTCGATCACTATCAGGGGGAATTTGTATCAGTATCACACATCTTAATTGTTCAATAGTGTGATTATGATCATACCAATGGGCAACCAAAGGACACATTATTTTCTTCAATCTTAGATTGCTTATGTGCTCTGCTAACCTATGTTTTAAAGGACGTTTGGTATGACCTATGTAATATAATCCACAAGGGCACATGATACAGTATACAACTTGGGAGCTATTACAGTTAGTGTTATATCTTAATATGAAATCTTTATTACAGTGAGGAATAGATATCTTTCCGGTGTTTAAAGAATATCGGCAATACACACATCTTCCACACGGGGAATGTTTGCCTTCCTTCTCTATCTTTCTTGATCTTTTTAATAATTCTCCCACATTAGCTTGTCGTCTGTAGGCTATTTTCGGGCGTTCCCTAAACTCTGGGTGTATTGAAAGAACGTGCCAGTGTTTATATATAATACTGCTAATAATGGATGCTTTCTGAGAGAACGGAATGACACATGCCAACACTTTCGAAGGTGGTTTTGATTTAGGTAACATTAACCATGGACGGTGAGCATATAATGCTCTCTTATATGCATTTTTAAGGATCGTCATTGGATACCCTCGAGCTCTGAATCTTTGTATCATTTCTCCTGCTTGTTGTTTAAATTCTAAGGTAGAAGAACACAAGCGTCTCAACCGCAATAATTGGCCGACCGGTATCCCTTTTTTTAACCCCTGATGGTGAAAGCTCTGATAATGTAATAAAGCATTACAATCTGTGGGTTTACGAAAAATAGTAGTCGTAAACTCTCTTTCTAAAGTTCTACTTATTTTAATATCCAGAAACTCTATTTCATTTCGGGCTATACGAGAAGTAAACTTTATATTGGGGTCCACAGTATTTAAATATTCCAAAAATAATTTCAAATCAGCCACAGGACCATGCCAAAGCATTATTACATCGTCTATATACCGTTTCCAAGAAGCAATATTTCTAAACCATTTTGACTCATACACATGCTTTTTCTCAAATTGAATCATATAAAGGCATGCCAATGAGGGGGCCACACTCGCCCCCATGGCTACCCCTTTTACTTGTTTATAAAATTGTCCTTCAAATCTGAAATAATTGCAACTCACCACCCATTTTAATAGCTGTTTCAATACTTCAATTTTAGAACTCGGGATATGAAGATCTTCAAATTGCTCACAAGCTATTTGTATAGCTTTGTTTTGGGGAATATTTGTGTAGAGTGCTACTACATCTAAACCTACCATGTACAAATCTTGTTCTTTCAATGCAGGTTCTAGTTGTTCAAGTATTTGTATATAGTGCATAGAATCTTTTACATATGAATCTGTCTTTGTAACCATGGGGTTTAATATCGTATCAATATATTTAGATAGTGGTTCCAATACTGAGTTCTTAGTGGATACTATTGGACGACCTGGGGGATCCGTGGTGGACTTGTGGATTTTAGGGACAAAATATATATACGGAATACTAGGGCTAGGATAACACAAAAATTGTTTTTCTTTTTTTGTAAGAATATCCTTCATAACCGCTTCATTTACATATGTCTCTATCTCAACTTGTAATTGTTTCGTAGGATCATTATCCAGTAATATATAATACTGGTTTTGACCCAATTGTCCATTTGCTTCTTGTTTATATTTGTCCCTGTCCATAATCACCACGGATCCCCCTTTATCTGCTCTTTGGATTACTATTTTGTCATTATTAGCCAGCTCTTGAATACTTCGGCGTTGTAAGCCCGAAATATTACTCCAATCTTTCCCCCTTCTTTCCTCTAATTTTACTAGATCATATAAAACCAGTTTTTGGAAAGCTTGAATCATAGGATCTATTGTTCCCGGGGGGACCCATCTGGAAGTATGACCCGTGCGTGGAAGTACAGGGTCTTGATTACCATTTTCTGTATTGCCAAAATGTAATCTTAATCTTAATTGTCTAAAGAATCGATATAAACCCCGTCTGGTATCAAAAGCATCATATCTATTAGATGGAACAAAAGATAATCCCCTAGTCAAAACCTCCTTCTGTGTTGGAGACAACTTGTCATTCGAGATGTTAATAACAGTATTTATTTCTTGGGTACCTTTTTGGTTTTGGGTCCTTTGGTTCCTCCCTTTATTTCGCCTGCTGTATTGTTCCCCTGATCTCCTATTCTTAAAAAAGAATCTGGTAAGTTATCAGATTGTTCTAAATTTTTATATGCATTTATATCTTCTGTTTTTCTACCTGTGTGACCCCTTTCATCATCACCCGATGATTCACTAGAGGATAATTTGAATTGTACTTTTCTACCACCAAATTTATTTCTCCGAGTGTGACGTTTTTTATCCATCCAGCTATAGACATAACCCTTTGTATAGTCATGTTCATCTCTTCTAAATTTCGCTATCTTCATCGCTCTTTGGTTATTGGTGTATTCCTCTATTTTTAAATTATGTTTTCAAATTTTTCTCAAATGTCCCCTTATCTTGAACACCTCTGATAACATTTTGTTTTTGAAATAACTCATCTCTATGTCCCTGTATCTCTTCTTGTAATGCATCTATTGTAAGTAACATGAGATCAAGGGAACACTGCGTGATAACGGTATTCCATCTGGCGACATATTTGTCGTTGCCTAAGAATCTAGGCTCTTTTGTAATTCTAAGGCCACGAGGAACTCGTTTTGTGTGGCAATATTCTATTAATGCCGCCGAATGTAGTTCCGCTCTAATCAGTGTTTTATGAACCCTTAGAACTTCATCCCAATTGCTTGCCTGTTCTTGAACACCACCTGAGAATAGGCGTACTCCCCCCAGCAATTCAGCTACACGGTCTTCCGTTAACCCCGCCTTCGAATCCCATCCAGCCGCTGCCATTTCCCTATATATATATATAAATATATTATATTATACAAGTAGGGACTCCAAAATACTACCGGAGCATTCGTTTTTTAATTCACAAAAATTGCTCCAGACTATTTAAATACAAAAAATCTTTATTAAACACATGTGCTTCAAAACTGCTCATGTGTATTTTAAAATCTAATTATACACACTTCTCTCTTCTCTCTTTCATACCCATTCACTCCTTTATAGTGTCTGCTTAATGACTCTACAAGTTTTTATAATATATACAACTTGCTGTTTAAGATATTAATGCACTGCGTATTACATTTCACTTTTCACATTCCCCGAATAAATGTCACAAAATTTAAACAATTTAAGCAGGATTAAAGGCAAATGTTCTACTTATAACTCTGCTTTCATTGGTCTTCCGGTTTCCAGTTTCTCACAGTGTCTATGGACTTTTATACAAAGTCTCTAATACTTTCCTCAGTGAACAAATGAGTCTGCTTTCAATACTCTTCAGGCACTACGTTGGAGAAATGAGTTAATCATTCTAAAATTTGCTGTGGTCCTTAATCAACCGCCGGTTCCTCTATGCAGGACCGCATTTCGTTTTCTTCCTCAGGAGGAACCACCGTATCATCTACAATAACACAATTTCATTGTCACTCCCTCAATTCTAACTTCCAACTTTATTTATTACTTCTTAGTTTATAATATACCATGTATAAATCTTCACTTACTTAAACACATCTGCTTGGCTGCTTGCCAACATGGACCCTTCTCAGGCCGGGATTCAACTGCCGTGGCTCTGAATTTGCTGTGAGGAGTAAAAACGCCCAGCCTTATATTCTCCCATAATGCCTTGCCTCACCCCTCTAACTTAAAGAGACAGGCTCTCATATCCATTCTACTTCCTGATTTAACCCCATAGGTGTCACTGTTCGCCATGTATAAATATATCTCTGTTCTATAGTTAACAATCGAGAACTGATGTTTCCTTCCCCTCGATCACTATCAGGGGGAATTTGTATCAGTATCACACATCTTAATTGTTCAATAGTGTGATTATGATCATACCAATGGGCAACCAAAGGACACATTATTTTCTTCAATCTTAGATTGCTTATGTGCTCTGCTAACCTATGTTTTAAAGGACGTTTGGTATGACCTATGTAATATAATCCACAAGGGCACATGATACAGTATACAGTATATGCCAGTTGGAGAGCCAGTGAAAAAAACAAAAAAAAGGTGGTTGGCACTTCACATATACTGAGCACTAAAAGTTTTTTAAAAAATTAATAACTTTTTTAGATAAAGAACTGAAATTTAATTATATTTGTATAACTGGTATATAGAAGAATAGAGCTAATTGTTGTATATACCAGATACGTTTTTTGACCCTTAAATGCGATTAGAGTATCTAAATAGAAGGGCGTAATGGCTACTGGGTGGCAGTCAAAGTCAGGCTCGTCTGCAGAGTGAATTCAAGAAATCATGTCAGGGAGTAGATTGTTTACCACCCCGGGAGATAGTCAAGTGGTACACTGGCCAGAAATACAGAAACTAAATAAAATACTGTAATACTTCCCTTCTGACTTCTACACTTTGGGTGTGCCTACACTTTGGGTGCGCCTACTCTGATGTCAAATGTCTTCACTTTAAAACCAGGAACTTCTCCCTACTTCATTGCCTCAGCTACAACCTTCTTGGTGTCTGGTGCGTTTATCTTGTTGCTGTTCTGCCTGATCTGACTACTGCCTGGACCTGACCTCTGCTGGATCACTGCCTGACCTGACTACTGCCTGGACCTGACCACTGCTGGATCGCTGCCTGCCTTGACACTGCCTGATAATGATGTCTGCTCTGCTCTGTCTTCATCTCCTGTCTGAGCTGAGTCCTCTTCCTCACCCGACCTAAGTCCTTAGCCACCTGAACCCAGGGGCTCAACTGCTGGGGAATGGTAGTTTCCGCAGGTGAAGCGGGTTTCTGACTGCTGGTCCTTGGATCAGCACAAGGGCTCACTTCTACTCGTGACATTGTGACAGATAGCTGAGGCCATGAGCTTATCAAACAAGCCTGAACTACCTGAACTAGAACAGATGGTACAACAGCAGCAGTCCCAACTGCATCAGTTATCGGGAGTTCTCCAAGATGTCTGTTCCCAGCTTTCTGCTATCCGGACGCAGCACCGAACAGCAGGGCCACCGGTAGGTGCCTCCACACCCACTCCAGCAGGTTTGCCACTCCGGGTCCCTGAACGGAGGAGTGGAGGAGTGGCCTAGTGGTTAGGGTGGTGGACTTTGGTCCTGGGGAACTGAGGAACTGAGTTCGATTCCCGGCACAGGCAGCTCCTTGTGACTCTGGGCAAGTCACTTAACCCTCCATTGCCTGCCGCATAGAGCCTGCCATGAGTGGGAAAGCGCGGGGTACAAATGTAACAAACAAAAAAAAAACTGCCTCATTTTCATTGATCCCCCACGGCCTGTCGAGGCTTCCTTAACCAGTGTCTTATGCATTTTGAGCTCCAGCCAGCGTCTTTCCCCACGGATCGCATAAAGGTCATCTACATTATATCCATCCTTTTGGGTCAAGCCTTAGCCTGGGTCTCTCCCCTGTGGGAACAGCAGGATCCCATCCTCTCTGATCTTGGGACGTTTCTTCTTCACTTTAGGATGGTGTTCAATGAATCTGAGTGTCCCTCTTCAGCCGCTAGCGAGCTCCTCTGGCTGCAACAAGGGAATCTCTCCATAGGAGCCTATGCCATTCGGTTTTGGACCCTTGCCTCTGAATTACGCTGGAACCAAGAAGCTCTGATGGCTATCTTTTGGCAGGGGCTTGCTCAGTGCATAAAGGATGAACTGGCGGGACGGGTCAGACCAGTCAATCTGGAAAAACTAGTAGCCCTGTGTATCCGAATTGATGTTTGGTTTCAGGAGAGAGCCCACGAACACACTACTCAGCGCAACCCCGTCGTTTTGCTCCTCGCTTTCAGCGACCATTGATTCCACCGCCCAACCCAGCTTCTTCACCGGAGAGATTTGAAGAACCCATGGTGGTAGGACATTATCGATTATCGGAACGTCCCGTCATCATCTTAACAATCTCTGCCTGTACTTTGGACAAGCTGGCCATTTCCTTAGTAAATGCCCACAGAAGCCAGGAAATGACTAGGCCTGGGATCCTTGGGGAAGGTGCTCCTGGACCAATCACCAATCCTTCCCAACTCCTCGCTGACCCTCCCAGTCACCCTTCTGCGAACTGGGACCATGATTCAAATTGTTGCCTTCATTGACTTGGGGGCTGCAGGAAACTTTATCAATGTTGAACTTCTGCGACAGTATGACATTCCTACGCTACCACAGAATCCAGCTCTACAGGTCACCTCTATTCAAGGTGAAATGCTCCCTGAGGTGGTCTCTCAGATCTCCGATCCCCTTTGCCTTCAACTGGGAGCTCTTCATCACGAGACCATCCAGCTCCTAGTCTTGCTCCAAGTCATTCATCCAATAGTGCTGGGGTTTCCTTGGCTCCGCCTGCATTCGCCTAGCATTGACTGGGGTGCCTGTGATATTGTCAAGTGGAGCTCATGGTGTTTCTCTAATTGCCTGGACACTGTCCAGCCATTACCTAGTTGCAGGACTCCTGTGTCTCCTCTCTGTCCAACCCAAGGATTTCAGTTACCTCCTGAATACACTGACTTCTCTGATGTCTTCAATAAGAAGGAGGCCGATCGACTTCTTCCCCACCGGGAATTTGATTGTGCAATCGACTTACTTCCTGGGAAGTTTGCACCTCATGGATGAATCTACTCCCTTTCCTGAGATGAGTCCAAGGCTATGAAGGATTATATTCATGACAATTTGAAGAAGGGATTTATCCAACTATCCTCTTCACCAGCAGGGACGGGCTGCTTCTTTGTCAGCAAAAAAGATGGCACTGACCCTGCATAGATTATCGGGGAATGAACGACATCACTGTAAAGAATCGCTACACGCTGCCCTTCATTCCAGAATTGTTCGATCGTCTGCAAGGTGCCACAGTTGGATTTACGTGCTGACTACAATTTAATTTGAATGCGCAGTAGTGACAAATGGAAGACGGCCTTCAATACACACGATGGGCATTATGAATATCGAGTGATGCCTTTTGGCCTGTGCAATGCACCTGCAGTCTTCCAAAATTTCATCAATCACATTTTTTGTGACCTCCTGTATTCTTCCGTTATTGTGTACCTGGACGATATCCTCATTTTTTCTTCCTCACTTCGAGAACATCTGGGCCATATCCGAGTTGTGCTTCAACGACTTCAGGAGAATCAACTATATGCCAAGTTGGAGAAATGTTCTTTTCATCAGGCCACCATACCCTTTTTTAGGATACATTCAGGTGAATTTTCGAAAGAGATGGGCACCCATCATCCGACACAAATCGGGAGATGGGCATCCTTCTCTCAGGGCCGCCCATATCGGCATAATCAAAAGCCGATTTTGGGCGTCCTCAACTGCTTTCCGTCGCGGGGACGACCAAAATTCACGGGAGCATGTTGGCACCGTACCAAAGGTGGGACTGGGGCATGATTAAGAGATGGGCATTCTCGGCCGATAATGGAAACAAGAAGGGCGTCCTTGACGAGCATTTGCCCAACTTTACTCTGCCCATTTTTGTTCACGACCAAGCCTCGAAAAGGTGCACAAACTGACCAGATGACCACCAGAGGGAATCGGGGATGACCTCCCCTTACTCCCCCAGTGGTCACCAACCTCCTCCCACCCAAAAAAATTAAAAACATTTTTTGCAGTGCACTTCAGGCAGGCGGACCCAGGCCCATCTCCCCCTACCTATTACACAAGTGGAAGTAAATGTTGAGCCCTCCAAACCCCCCCAAAGCCCACTGTACCCACATGCAGGTGCCCCCTTCACCCCTAAGGGCTATGGTAGTGGTTTACAGTTGTGGGGAGTGGGTTTTGGGGGGGGGGGGTTGGGGGGCTCAGTACCGAAGGTAAGGGAGCTATGCAGCTGGGAGCAATTTGTGAAGTCCACTGCAGTGCCCCCTAGGGTGCCCGGTTAGTGTCCTAGCATGTGAGGGGGACCAGTGCACTACAAATGCTGGCTCCTCCCATGACCAAATGGCTTGGATTTGGTTGTTTTTGAGATGGGTGTCCTCGGTTTCCATTATCGCCGAAAACCGGGGATGACATCTCAAAAACAACCTAAGGACGACCATCTCTAAGGTCGACCTAAATTTCATGATTTGGGCATCCCCGACCATATTATTAAAATAAAAGATGGACGCCCATCTTGTTTCGATAATACGGGTTTTCCCGCCCCTTCGCGGCACCGTCCTTAGAGATGGGCGCCCTTAGAGATGGTTGTCCCCGTTCGATTATGCCCCTCATTATTTCTGCTACTGGTCTTCAGATGGATCTGGACAAACTACAGGCTATCCAGAAGTGGCCACAACCCAAAACCTTGTGAGCCTTACAACGTTTACTGGGATTCGCAAATTACTACAGGCAGTTTATGCACCAGTAGTCGCTCATTGCCGCACCTCTTACGGCGCTCACCATGAAGGAAGCAGATGTTAAAAATTGGTCTTCTGAAGCCCTTCAAGCCTTCGATCACCTAAAACTAGCTTTCCTCTCTGCTCCAGTTCTCCGCAGTCCGGATGTGAATCTACCCTTCATTGTGGAGGTGGATGCCTCATCTCTCGGGGCTGGAGCTATTTTGTCCCAGGTATCCTCAGCAGGGCAGCTCCATTCATGTTTCTTTTTTTCCAAAACGTTCACGTCCATGGAGTGCAATTACGCCATTGAGGACCGGGAATTGTTAACACCACTCTATCTCCTTGAAGGAACTAAGCAGCCATTCACAGTCATTACTGATCACAAGAACCTTTTATATCTCCAGGATGCTAAACGCCTGAATACTAGAGAGGCTCGGCGGTCTCTGTTTTTTGCCCATTTTAATTTCCATTTGACATTTCAGCCGGCTGAGAAGAACACCCAGAACCTTCGAACCCCAGGAGGATACCGACGAGCCTCGACCCATGCTAAATCCCACATGCATAGTAGCATCCGCTAACCTTCCCACTCCTCCTGGAATCGCTCCGGTCCTTCCAGACTTTGTCAGTCTGTCATGTGATGGGGACACTCTTCACGTCTGGCAGGGCACCCTGGTTTCCAGAAGACTCTGCATCTCATTCAACAGTACTACCGATGGCCTAGGATGACTCAGGACATCCGACATTTTGTCACTACCTGCCCTACCTGTGCATGCAACAAGACCTCTCCAGCTAAACCTTAGGGATTTCTTCAACTTTTGACTGCCCCCAGTGCCCCTTGGCAGGACGTTGCCATGGATTTCATCACAGACTTGCCTATCTCTGATGGTAACACCGTTACCTGGGTGATAGTGGATCGTCTCTTCAGAATGGCCCATTTTGTCCCCATGCCCTCTCTTCCCTCTGCCACCAGTTTGGGTCAGGCCTTCATTTTACACATTTTCCATCTTCATGGGCTACCTCAATGGATAGTGAGTGATCGAGGACCCTGGTTTACCTCTCAATTTTGGAGGTCTCTGTGCTCTACCTTTGGAATCACCACACACTACTCCTCCGCCTATCATCATCAAATGTATTGGTGGAGCGGACCAACCAAACCCTCAAAACTTTTCTCCGTATGCATGTGAATCATCTCCTTCCCTGGGCAGAGTTTGCATACAACAACAACGTACATGAATCTTCTCAAATGTCTCCGTTCTTTGTGGTTTATGGTTGCCATCCACGTGTACTTATGCCTATTCCCAGAACCTTGGAACTTCCTGCAGTCCATCAGACTCTTCAGAACATTCAGGACATATGGAAGCAAGTCCAGGCCCACCTTCAACGAGCCTCAGCCCGGTATAAACGATTCACGGATCAACAACGTAGACCAGCTCCAGTCTTTCAACCCGGGCAAAAGGCTTGGCTAAATACCAAATATTTGCAGCTTCATCTGCCTTCCTATAAATTTGCTCCAAGATTTATTGGACCTTTCACTGTTCAATCCCGAGTCAGAACCCTTACTTATTGCTTACACTTACCCTCCACAACTCGGATTCATAATGCATTTCATGTGTCACTCTTAAAGCCTTTTGTACCTCCCAAGTGGCATGCTAAACTATGACCTACTCGTCTTGAAGCCATCCTGGATCCTGAATTTGAGGTAGCAGAGATCTTGGACTCTAAGCGATGTGCTGGTAAACTATATTATTTAATTTCCTGGAAACATTATGGACCAGAAGATAATTCCTGAGAACCCACTACCAACATGAATGCCCCTGACCTGCTCCGAGAACTCCATGTGCGTTATCCATCCAAGCTTGGGCCGGCCTGGAGGGGGGCCTGTGAAGGGGGGGAGGAGTATTGTCACATACCTGAGTCATCAAGTATGGAGTCAAGCCTTCTCACCCTCAAATGAACTTAATACTTCCCTTCTGACTTCTACACTTTGGGCATACCTACACTTTGGGTGTGCCTACTCGGACGTCAGATGCCTTCACTTTAAAACCAGGAACTTCTCCCTACTTCATTGCCTCAGCTACAACCTTCTTGGTGTCTGGTGTGTTTATCTTGTTGCTGTTCTGCCTGACATGACTGCTGCTGGGACCTGACCTCTGCTGGATCGCTGCCTGACCTGACTACTGCCTGGACCTGACCAATGCTGGATCACTGCCTGACCTGACTACTGCCTGGGCCTGACCAATGCTGGATCGCTGCCTGACCTGACTACTGCCTGGGCCTGACCAATGCTGGATCGTGGCTGCCTTGACGCTGCCTGGTATTGATGTCTGCTCTGCTCTGTCTTTGCCTCCTTCGGTCTGAGCCAAGTCCTCTTCTTCACCCAGCTCCTAAGTCCTGTTGGTCACCTGAATCCAGGAGCTTAACTGCTGAGGTACAGTAGTCACCACAGGTGAAGCATTGGGTTTCTGACTGCTGGTCCTTGGATCAGCACAAGGGTTCACTTCTACTCCTGACATTGTGACAGTTGCCTCGGGTCCTGTAACCCGTTGGCTTCTAGAAAGTTATCTATCCTTTCAGCAGCGACTCCATTATTTTTCCTACCACTGACGTGAGACTTTCTGGTCTGTAGTTTCCCACTTCTTCCCTGTCGCGACTTTTGTGAAGAGGAACCGCGTCCGCTCGTCTCTAATCTCACGGAACCTCTCCCGTCTCTAAAGATCTAATAAATAAATCTTTAAGAGGTCCCGCCAGGACTTCTCTGTGGTTTGTTCATTCACTTATCTGCACTAAAGTATGAGCTGATCCATTTTGTTGAGTCATTTTTGAGCTGGATAATATCTCTAGTATTTTGAAAGCCTAAAACTTAATGTGGGAGCAGACTATACTGAATTTATGCACACATAACTTTGAACAGTAATAAAGCTAGAACAATCTGCCACTTTGAAGTGGAAAAATACATTGGATTGTTGCACATGCCTCACATTTTTAAAAGTGAAGTTGCACAATATGAAGCAATATAACTTCACCAAAGGTACAATAATGTTGTGGTAATTTACAGAAAACTGTATTTTCTCTCTCAAAACCATGGCAAAATATACATTGAAAGTGTGGGTTTGGCCTGCATCAGAACTCTTAACCCAAGAAGCAGGAAGGATTTTATTTTGGAGGCGGTGAATTGTAATTTTTCTTTAAAAATCTATTTTCCTGTTTTGAGCTATTTTTTTCAGATGTACCCTAACAAGGCTTTATTCTCTTGGAGTATTGACACATTTATCTGCATATTTAAGTGTGCCCAGTGGCGTAGCGAGGGTGGCTGACACCCGGGGTGGGTCGCCACAGCACACCCCCCTTGGAGCGCATTCTTACCACTGGCGCTCCGCCCCGAGTGCACGTTGTCACTGGGAGCTGCGTCAGCTCCGCTGGTTCCCTGCTCTCTCTGCCCCAGAACAGGAAGTAACCTGTTCCGAGGCAGAGAGAGCAGGGAACCAGCGGAGCCGACACCTCCCCAGCGGCGTGCACCCAGGGCGAACTGCCCCACCCCCCCCTTCCTACGCCACTGAGTGTGCCCTATGTCTTTCAGCTGTTAAATAGTATTAAATGTTCAGTGCTCAGGTTTATTAGTAAGTACTGTAGTCCTATGCGGGCAGATGTGTGGAGAGCCTTTCATTTCCATCTTTTGTAAAGAAAATGGCTGATGCCATTCCATTTCCTTTGGAAGTGAAGGATGAGCTTAGGGCCAAGATGCTCGAGGTCCTGGACTACACATCTTCTCCTAAGGAGGCTGTGACTGCACCTCTCTATGAGGTACTCAAGGAAGTCCTTATCAGAAACTGGGAGTTCCCTCTGTCAGTCCCTGTCATGCCCAAGAAGATTGGCACCCAGTATCAGTTCCACAGTGCGCCTGGTTTTGGTAGGCCTTAGTTGCCTCACAATTCCATGGTAATGGAATCCGCTTTCAAGAGAACCAAGAGTTCCAGGGACTATGCCTCAGTGCCTCGAGGCAGTGAAGATAGAGCCCTAGTTTCTTTTGGGAGGAAGATGTACCACGTTTCAATGCTCATTTCCTGTATACAATATTACCAGCTCTTCATGAGCATTTACTTGCGAAACTCGGTGCGTCAGCTGTTGGACTTGGTTGATATGCTCTCTACGGAGCAGGCCAAGTCTCTTTGCCAGTTGGTCAAGCAGCAGAAGGCATGCCAGGGGCACTTATGACACTTTTGATGTGGCATCCAGGATCTCTGCTCAAAGTATAGATAGCAATGAACAGACTCTCATGGCTGCATGTTTCTGACTTGGAACATTCTGCTCAGCACAGGTTTGCGGATGGCCCTTGCCAGGGCGATAAACGTTTTGGAGAGAAGGTTGAGGTCTCTGACCAAATAAAAAAACACACTGATACCATCTCTTCTGTCTCCCACCAGGCACCTTCTACATCAACCTCCTCAGCTAGTGTTCTAGAATTTTCAGGCATATTACTTTATCTTTGCTTTCCTGGTTGTTACTGTTAGTTTTTGCTGACCCTTGCACACTAGAATGCCTAACAAACCCCTATAAAGCCCCTGTTGTAGGGCAACTCAACTGCCTGTTAAAGAAATAACTTACAGAATGAAGATATGGCAATGATTCATATGCAGGGGCAGGCGATGTATTGTGTATGTGCAGACATTGTGACTGCAACGGAATAGAATGGCCGTGGCTATAGGGAGCAGTATAAAGGTACAGTGCACACAGCACAGGCTGGAATACTTCTCTCTGACGAGTTAGGGTTTGTTTCCTTGTCTGAAGTTTATTCCCCAGGAAATATATTTTCCCCATGACTGTAAGTGAGGAACAATCCTTTGCAGCTAGAATCTTTTATTCTTTCTCTTCTTCCTTTTTGCTTTGTGAACTTTGCACAATAGCTTCTTTTATCAGATTCTGTAAAACTGCTGATGCTCAGAGCCAATGCTATTTCCTGTAATGGTGAGTAATAAAGATTCCTCTTTTCTTCTGACTTCATCCTGATTCTTTGTCTTTCAGAGAGTAGAAAGAACAAAATGCAGCACACTAGGAAGACCTTTGTCTAGCCAAGGAGAACTTCCTATTACTATCCTAGGCATAAGTACAACTCTTCGGTTTGCCAGCCTACTCAGGCTCAGTCCCAGTGCGCTCGTTCATGTCAACAGCGTGCACCTAAGACCTCTGCTGCTCCCCAGGTAAATCAAGGGACAATCTTTTGACTGGCTCCAGAAGAATATAGCTGCAGTAATAGTGTCCATCCTGGACTTGCCAGTTGGGGAGGAGGCTGAATTTTTTTCACCACAGGTGGCCTCTTATAACCTCCGACCGGTGGGACCAGTGGATTCTTCAAATAGTCCATCTCAGATACACCCTCAATTGGCATCTAAAACCTTCAAATTACCCACCAAGAGCTCATTCATTCAGCTCAGCACAGGCAGGTACTTGCAGAGGAACTCTCTGCCCTTCTTTACCCACTTGTGAGAATGTAAAGCCTGATGTCCTCAGAGAATATCTGCTACAAGTAAGTATCTTCGCTTTATTGCTTAAACATTGTGATAGCACAATAGTGGAAAATGTAAAAGATTTCTGGTCCCCTCTACATTAACCCCCTAATTCTATATATGGCACTGAAAATTAAGCGTGCAAATGTGGGCGTGCATACTTTGCTTAACGAGCCAAATATTGGCAATATTTGAAATTTACATGCACATCTTTATATTCACTATTCAATAAAAATATGCCCATAAAGGTTTCTGTGTGGATCCAAAAAGGGGGTGTGGTCTCGGGCATGGGTGGGTCAGGGTCATTTCTAGAACTGCATGCAGTGTTATGGAATTTGGGGGATCTGTGCCTAATTTAGGTGCAGGGATTTACATCAGGGTTCAGTTGGTGTAAATTCTGTCACCCAAAATGGGGCATAGCTCCTGGCACATAGCGCTATTCTATAAATGTCAATGCACCAATGCCTATAAATATTGATAGTGTCATAATTTAGAGATCTGGAAATTTAGCCATCGACAACTAGGGCATAATTACAAATTGTGAAAACAGTAATGTGATTTATGCAGCAGATTTAGGGCCCCCTTGGAGTGGAGGAGTAGCCTAGTGGTTAGTGCAGTGGACTTTGATCCTGGGGAACTGAGTTCGATTCCCACTGCAGCTCCTTGGTACTCTGGGCAAGTCACTTAACCCTCCATTGCCCTGGTACAAAAAATAAGTACCTGAATATATGTAAACCGCTTTGAATGTACTTGCAAAAACCTCAGAAAGGCAGTATATCAAGTCCCATTTCCCCTTTCCCTTTCTCCCTGCCCCTCATACCTCAAAGGAAGGTGTCAGCTGGGCTTGGGATCAGGGCTCTGGTAATGGGGTGGCACAGCCTGTGGGCAGGAAACAAGCTGGAGCCTGGAGTAGGAAGCGAGGCCGAGGGGATTGAAGCAGTGATGAGGAGGATCGAGACGGGGCCTGGGACCTAATGGAAGCCTGTCTGGAAGCCATACCAGGAGCAGGAGCAGCGAGAGGCATGGGCAAAGGGCCAGTGCTACTCATCATAACAGAGCCAGAGCACAGCAAGGAAAGGATAATAAGAAACCCTGGGGAGGGGGGAGGGTTAATGAAAGGGAAAAGCAACCAACCCCTCCTCCTCCAAAAAAAAAAATATAAAATCAAAGAACTTGTACACAGCAAGGACAGGATAGGAAGAAACCTGAAAGTGCGGTGAGGGTTAATGAGAGGTAAAAACAATTGTAAACCCCCTAGTCGTGGAGCAGGTGAATTTGAATAATGGAAGAAATAAATACATGAGTGTCACAGTTTTAAATAGGGTTCCCAAATAAACTCCACACAACCAAGGGATTTAGCAAGAAAAAAATATTAAAGGTTTTATTAAAGGGTAAAATGGATAGAGGGTAAAGTAAATAGAAACACTTGTTGGTTATGTTCCTTAAATGTTGATATCAATTTTTTTCAGGTTGATGGTATTAAATAAAATTAGTGCAAGATGTTAAATGCTTTGAGATAAGTTACAAAGGAAATAAAGGCAATAACAATTTTAAAACTACAATTTCAATAACCAAGACCCCAACTCCACTCCTTCTGTAACACAAAATATCCCAAACATGTACACAGCTCTAATTAGTGTACTCAGATCTGATATATATATTTTTCAGTTTGTGTGCACACAAAAAAGTTACCGGTATGTCAAAATCTTCGCTAGCATCGCAGCTCCCTTGCGTTGGGTACCTTGGTCTTCTCTACATCCACGTCTTCTCGGTTGGAGAGGTCAGCCCACGAGCTCAGGAAGTCTAGGACACCTACTACTCTGACTAAAAAAAACTCAAAAAAGGAAAACCCCGACTTTCTGTGCTCGGTGTATGTGCTAACCTCAATCAGTAGTTTCTTTAGCAAGGAACTTGTGGACTAACTAGATTCAAATAAAACAGATAAGCGGGGAGGTCACGTGATGCTAGGCTAAGGGGAGGACGCCGCACGTTAGAGCTCCGCGGACCCTCGTTAACATCTGCCCTTAGCGACGTCGCAATCAGCTAAAAAAACCTCCAAAAAGCGCAGAGAAAGCTGTGGGAACCTACCAGCAGTATAAATCGGCCGCGAACTCGGCTTTAACCACGATGGCAACAAAAGCAAACAGGAAAGACGGGACGAGGAGCCGCGTGGGAGAGAACAAGATGGCGGACGCGGCCTCCTCGGGAGAATCGGTTGGTTCGGTCTGGGCGGCTGAGATCGCAGCAGAAGTCTCGAGCCACCTAGAGGCTTCAGTCGACAGGAAACTACAACGGATCTCCGATCAAATTGAGAAGATGGACGGGAAACTTGAGGGATTAAAAACGGATATGGCAGGCTTTCAACAGCGCCTATCAGAAGTAGAAGACCAATCAACACAGCAAGTGGCAGCCCAAAGTGCTATGCAAAAAAAGCTGGACAGTCTGGAGGCAAAAATCGAGGACCTAGAGAATAGGTCCAGACGCAACAACCTAAGGCTGGTGGGACTGCCAGAGTCCCTGAGAGAGGTGGACCTTCGGGGGTTCCTGGAAAAATGGCTGCCTCAGACACTTGCCCTGAAACAACTGGAGAACTGTTTTAAGATAGAAAGGGCGCATCGCCTGGGGCAGCGAAGACAAGGGGAAGAGAGACCACGAATTGTGATCTGCAGAGTGCTGAACTATGACCACAAGCAGGAAATCTTGCGTGCCTGGAGACAAAAGGGAAAGATTCAATATGAAGAGTCAACAGTTCTATGTTTCCAGGACTTCTCGGCGGCGGTGTCAGCCCAGCGCAGACGGTTTTCAGAGGTCTGCAAGCAATTGCACGAGAAAAGAGCACGTTTTGCCCTGATGTTTCCAGCCAAGCTGAGAGTCCAGAATAATGGCAAGCTACATGTTTTTACTTCCCCAGAGGAGGCAAAGGAGTTTATTGAGAGGTTGACAATTCACCCAGAGGAGAGTAACGCAGCTGTGGACCCCAGAAGCAGTCCAGAGCACTGAGTGGGGAAAAAGGAACAGAAAGATTTGTCTGAAGCACGTATAAGTGCAAAAGAAGAAGAAGGCCGAAACGCAAACCTGCAGCTACATTGAACATTATAAATGCAGGTTGAGGTATGACCTATGTTGAGAATTGAGGGAGAGACTGTGTGTTATTCACTCCCGAGAGAGGGAGAAGCATGTTAAGTAGGGGGTCATATAAATTAATAGGATACAAGACGTCGCGGGGTGAGGGGAGGGGCGGGAACGTGACCGGTTCTCATAGAGGACCCAAGCAATGTTTTGGGTGGAAGGGAGGGGGGAGGGGGGAGAAAGGGGAGGGAGGGGGGGGGGGAAGGGGGGGAATCAACAGCCAAGGGTTGTGGGGATGGGGTTTTTTTTTTTTTTTTTGTTTGGTCTTGTCAGTTCTTTCACATCAGAGCAGATTTGGGCCGCAGCGCTGTGGTGCATCCTCAGTTTGGGAGCACGCCCAGGGGCTGGGGGGCGTGTCCCGTACCAAAGTGTTAAAAATCAAGTTTACATGGGAAGCTTGAGAACAAATGAGGTATGGTTAAAGTAATATCATGGAATGTGGGGGGGATTTCTTCACCCATCAAGCGCACCAAAGTCTTACAAGCCATGAACCGTCATAAGGCGGATATAGTGTTCTTACAAGAAACGCACTTGACGGCATTGGAACATAGTAAATTTCAGAAAGGTTGGATAGAACAGGTAGTGGGCGCTCCGGCAGTAGGCAAGAAAGGGGGAGTACTTATAATGTTCCGTAAAGGCCTGCAATTTCAAATCACAAGAGTCAAACGGAGCCCAGAGGGTAGATTTGTGCTGGCTGAAAGGGAGTTGGGGAATGTCACATATGTATTTTGCAATGTTTATGCGCCAAATGTCTGGGATAAAAAATTTTACAAAACTCTTCTAGAGCTGCTGAGTCCCTATCAGGGGAAAAACGTCATACTGGGTGGAGATTTTAATTTAGTATACGATATTCAGATGGATAAAACGGGTGTGCAGGCGACGAATCTGGGTCATGCTGCTGGGGGCCTGCCTTTTCTCTGCAAGACACTAGACTTGATTGATGCGTGGAGAGTTTTGCATCCTACCCAGAAAGATTACACGCATGTGTCTAGAGCACACCTCACGCAGTCACGCATAGATTACTTATTTATTTCCAGAGATCTATTTTCTAAAATATCAGCTGCAGAGATAGGTCCGTGTGAAATATCGGATCACTCGCTCATTTGGATACAGATGCAAGGACTAGGGGTAGTGGGGAGTAGAGGGGGTTGGAGATTTCCATTGGAATTATTCTGGGATTCTAAGTTTAAGGAGTACATAGATGGGAAATGGAGGGAATTTGCAGACCATAATAAGGAACATCAAAATCAGCCTCGTTTATATTGGGAAACCTCCAAAGCAGTGATACGGGGTGAGATCATAGCCTATAGAGCCAGGGTCAAGAAGATGAGAGATAAGGAGATTCTTAGATTGGAAAAAGAGATCCGTTTGCAAAGGGTACGATGTGGGGCAAAAATGACACCGGAAGGGAAAGGAGCTCTACTAGCCACACAACAGGCCTTGAATGAATTGCTCCATCAGAGGGCAAAGAAATCGCATATGTATTATAAATATCAATACTTTATCCATGGGAATAAGGCAGGAGCGTTGATGGGCAGATTGTCAAGAGGGGAAGGGGGTAATAAGAGCATTTTGGGTTTAAGGGAAGAGGGAGGTCGACTTCTTAGGACAGCTAAAGACATAACGGAGCGCTTTAGAAGATACTATGAATGTTTATATCGGGAGCCCACGGATATAGTGCCAGATAGTATGCTTTATTTGCTTAATCATACCCTGCCCCAGATATCAGATTCACAAAAGCAATATCTAAACAGCCCAATAACAGAAGGTGAAGTGATGTTGGCATTACAACAAAGCAAGATACAAAAAGCGCCAGGCCCAGATGGGTATACAATGGCCTACTTTAAGATAGTCCAGGAGCGGGTGACACTTCCTTTGTTAAATTTATACAATGAGATGGCCAATACAGGAGAAATGTCGGATGCCATGAACATAGCGAAAGTGATAGTGTTTAAAAAACCTGGGAAAGATGGATTAGAAGTAGGGTCATATAGACCCATATCATTGCTAAACTGCGATGTTAAGATATATGCTAAGATCCTGGCAAATCGACTGTCTAGAGTATTGCCAGATTTGATTGCATCCCCACAAGTAGGGTTTGTGAAGGGTAGATCAGTGGCGAGGAATGTAAGGGCTCTGTTGGCGTCTCTTGAAATCGTAGAGGCCGGGAAAAGGCCTTCTCTGTTGGTCAGTTTTGACGCAGAGAAGGCCTTTGATCGCGTAGTATGGAACTTCCTGTTTCAGGTGATGGAAAGAGTTGGTATAGAGGGAATGTTTCGAGGGGCGGTGGGGGCGCTTTATCACAACCCCAGGGCGTTTTTATGGGTAAATGGAGAGCAATCCTCATTGTTCAAAATCAGGAGGGGTACGAGGCAGGGATGCCCGTTGTCCCCTCTGCTTTTTGTACTCGCATTGGACCCACTAATTAGGGAGATCGAGTCACATCCAGAGGTGGAGGGGGTGACCTGGGGTGCTTCCTCATTCAAAGTTTCTGCATTTGCAGATGATATATTAGTCCATCTCACACAACCAGGTCGTTCTTTACGAGCACTATTGGAACTGTTCCAGGAATATGGGGATTTTGCGGGCCTACGGATTAACTACTCTAAATCCTTAGCACTAACAGCACACGCAAGTGTAAAGAGGGAATGGGAGTCTGGGTTCCCACTCAAGTGGGCTACAGAGTACCTCCCGTACTTGGGAGTGAGAGTTGCAATGAGCACGACTAAATTATATCAACTGAATTACACAAATTTATTAGATAAGATGAAGGGTCGGTTGGGTCAATGGGAGACGCTGCCGCTTACTTTACATGGGAGAGTTCACTTGTTTCGCATGGTGGAATTTCCTAAATGGCTATATGCATTCCAGGTATTGCCTTTGCGACTCAGGAAAAAAGATCTCCGCCAGTTGTATAGATACCTGCGGAAGTTCGTGTGGAGAAATGCGAAGCCCAAGGTAACATTGCAATGCCTCTTCGGACCATGGAGAGAGGGAGGTTTGGGGCTCCCGAATATGCGGAGATACAACCAAGCGTGTCTGTTAAGACACCTAGGAGATTGGATGCTGGGGAGGCAAGATTACACTCCGCGCAATATGGAATTTGATTACTTTGGTCCAACTCATCCATATTATTTGTTACATTGCGCGAGAAGAGAAATACCAGAGCATGTGCGTAGAAGCGTACTACTGGGGCCCTTGAGAGAAGTGTGGAGGGACCTAAATGGACTGTGGGGTCTGGAAGTAGATACCTCCAACTTACTTCCGCTTCAGGGGAATTTACAGTTTACACCAGGCTCTGACAGCCCAATATTTCGTAGATGGGCAGAGCTGGGGATTACTAGACTTGAACACGTTTTGGATTTTGGAGGGAGGATTTTATCTCTGGGAGCACTGGGGGTGGGCATCACTCCGTCACATTTATTTGCATACCATCAGTTGACACACTATGTTAGATCATTGGAACCCAGTAAGTTGGAGGGAGGTCACGGGCGTAGATTAAGAGCTTTTTTTGGGGACATCCCCGGAGATAGATTGTCTGTATCGGGATTACAGAAAGCTCTGGGAGAACTTGAGGGGGGCAAAGATATGGGACGAATTAGTCAAAGGTGGGCAGTGGACCTAGAGCAACCCCAAATACAGCTGGATTTTCGGAAATTGATATCTCGTATTCCGCAGATTTCTGTAAACGCAGGAATGCGGGAATGCCAGTATAGAATAATTTTTAGAGCATATATGGCCAAGAGCCAAGTGTTTAAATTTGGAGGTGTCGAGGACCCATTCTGCTCCAAGTGCAAACGGGGAGAAGGCACGTTCTTTCATTCTCTTTGGAAGTGCAGCATGATTCAGATCTTTTGGAAACAGATATTCAAGTATCTGGAATCCCTGGTGAGGCATAAGATTCCGTTTACACCACTGGGAATAATTTTGGATAAATATGAAGTATTTAGAGTTTGTGGTAGAGGGGCTCAGCAGCTTATACGCAAGGCCAGCATAGTGGGTAAAAAACTTATTATGGGCGCATGGAAGAGTGAGAAGTCTCCGGAATACTGGCATTGGAGGAACAAGTTTCATGAGACCATGGTTATGGAGCGTAGGGGGGTGGGATCCTTCCCCAAGAGACGAAAGACATTTCTAGATGTGTGGGAACCATATATTCAGTCGTTGTCACCTAAAGCACGGAGTTTAATATTAAATAGGCTCTGAACCTTTTTTTTTTGTTTTTTTGTTTTTGGGGCACTGTAGTAATAGTAGCTCTTATGAGATGTATAAGTATCAAGCCTAAATGGAGGTCCTAAGAGAGGATTACCTATAAAGGGAAAAGGGGAAAAGGGGGGGGGGGGAAGAAGGAGGGGGGGGGGGAATTAAAATTCATGATGACAAAGCAAGGATGTACTCTGTATAGTTTGCCAAGTTGGTGTTGCGTATCGATTCAGAAAGGAACTAACTCATATCTTTTGTTGATCATCAATAAAATGATTCACCACAAATAAAAAATTAAACATAGAGCACCATAATAGAAACAAGGGGGGGGGGGGAGGGAGGGGATAACAGTTATATATAAAAAATTTTGAAGACTGTACGTAAGTTGTATATTGAACTGTTGCTCCACTGAATTCTGTAAATTGCATTGATGCTGCCATGTTAAGATGGAACTGTACTTTTAGACTTGTCATCAATGAAAATCGTTAACTTTAAAGTAGAGGGAAAAGGGACGGGGTGGGGGTGTTTGGGGATAAAAAAGAAAATTTCATTGACTGTGGAAAGCTGAATGATTTTCTTGAACTTGAGCAATGTTCATGTTGAAGTTTTCTGCTTGTTTGTATTGATCTTTCAGTCAATAAAAAGATTTAAACATAAAACAGATAAGCGGGGAAATTCCTATCTAACCCACCCAAAACATGACCCCCCTTTGTTTTGTTCTGTTATACAACCACCCCAAATCTCACTGATGGAGGGCTACACTAACTCCCCTAGAGGCAGGCACTCACAGGACTCAAGGCTTAGGCATGGCAGCTGTTCCCCAAGGCAGGCTTTTGTCTGGATCCCCGGAGGCAGGCATAAACAAGAAAAACACAGTGTTCACTTTTAGTCTGGCCACTCAGTGCAGGGGGATGCCTCTTCTCTCTCTCTTTGTGGATGCTCAAATCAGCAAGCTTCTGGGCTAGATCCCTTCTGAGGCAGGCACTCAAAAAAACACAGTTCCTTTTCTTGTCTGGGCACTCAGTGCAAGGGGGGGCTGTCTCTCTGTCTCTTCTTGTGGGGCTGCTTCTCATAAGCCTCTTCTTTACAGGACAGTCTCACAGACGGCTTTCTCCTCTCTGGACAGGCAAACACTCACACAGAGGGATGCCCTGGGGGGACTTCTGGGATTCAGGGACCTCACCAAGCTACTGTCTCTCTCTTCAGCTCTGCACTGCTCCCAACACACTCCAGACCCCCTTCTCTTTCCCCTCTGCTGCTCTCTCTGCCTGAGTGCCCGTATTTCTTCAGGACTCACCAGCTCTCTCTTCATCTGGAGCTCATCAGATGCCTCTTCTTGCCTTGATTGGATCTTATCCTCATCCAGCCTGCCTGAGCATGCCCCTCTCTGCCTGAGTCCGATTTCTTCTCTCAGGCCATGCTTTCAGCCACCTTTCTTTGTCTGTAGCCTCGATTGCCTTGCTGTGCCTCTTTTTATTCCCAGGCAGCCTCTGCTGTACTGTAAAACTTTTTTTCTTTGTTCCACTCCTCCTGCCCCCTGGATTGGCTCAAAATTCGCGCCAATCTAAGGATCAGACTGCCTCCTGCCACCTCATTGGTCCAAATTCGTGCCTCTTAGCAGATCCTGGCTCCTATTTGCTATCTCACACACTGTCCCTCCCCTAGTTCCCAGCTTGCTTTGGGTACCTTAGCCAGCAAATCAGGAGCCTTGTACTGGGCTCTTAGACAGCCAATCGGAAGATTTGTAACAAGTCTGCCCTTCTCTCACAGTTACAAACTGCTGAAACCTTATAAACACACATCTAGCATTTATGGACACCTGAGTTCTTTGTTTCATAGCAGTGCTGGAGCATTCTAAACACTTTAAGCATTCTAACAAAAGGTGCTAGCATTGTTGCTGGCTCTCAGCTTGTCCTCTGTGTCTCCCTGCTCTCTGCAAGATGCCCCCTTCCCAGGAAAGAGGGGGGGGGGGGGGGAGGACAAGGTAAAAGCTTCTTTTCTTCTCTATATTTACACTTCTCCCGGGGTACACAAATGTTGTCCCCAACATTTCTCCCAATACTTCATCAGATAACATTACATTCAAAGTTCTAGGTTAGGCACATCACAGTAACACTTCTCACATTACTATGCCTGTCTCAATACAGGTAGTAATTGTCTGACAGATACCTGGAAGGATTCCCTTTATTTGATCGGGAGGACCTCCTGGGGGGATACAGGTATTCAGGAGGGCCAACACCAGCATCCTCTCCTATTACTTCGGGTTCTACTTCCCCTTTTACATCAGGCTCAATTTCTAAATCTGGCACTTCTCTGTTTGGGACTACATTTTCTCCTGCAACGTAAGTACCAGGCTCTCCCAACAACACATACAGTACACTGTCATTGTCATCATCATCATCAGTATCTTCAATATCAGATATCTCAAGTAACCCCAAGGTGGACCCTAAATCACACATGGCATCGGGTAACACCTTCACATGGTTTCTGTGCACTACTTTGACAGGACCACCTTCCTCAGGGACAACTCTGAGGCTGCTTCCCCCAGGTTCGTTCACCTGGTCTATCACATATATTCTGTCATCCCACAGGTCCTGAATCTTGTGGCGGCCGGGAAACCTCTGGACTCGCAGCAACACCCTGTCTCCTTTCTTCAGTAGGGCCCCCTTTGCTCTCCGATCGTAGCACCTCTTTCGGGTCTGCCCCTTCTTCTCGGCCACCTGTCTGGCGATTTCTCATGACAAGGCCATCTTGTCGTGATGTTGCTTGACCCAGCCGTCCAAGTTTGTTGCGGTGCCATCCTCTTCCCTAGCAAACACATCTGAGAACATTCTTGGATCTCTCCCAAACATGAGGTAGAATGGGGTATAACCTGTCGATTGGTGGATCTGACTATTGTAGGCAAGCATCAGTTCAGGTAGGTAGTCACCCCAATGTCTCTTTTTAGAGGGTGGCAGCGTTCTCAACATCTCATGTAGGGTTCGATTAAAGCGCTCACACTGCCCATTACCTTGAGGGTGATAGGGCGTTGTTCGGCTCTTTCTTATCCCATACAACTGGCAAAGGTTCTTGATCACCTCCGACTCGAAAGCCCGGCCCTGGTCTGAGTGTAGTCGTTTTGGGGCACCATAGTGGACTATCCAGTGTTCGACTAGGGCTCTGGCGGCAGTCAATGCAGTCTGATCTCTAGTAGGGACTGCTACAGTATACCGGGTGAACATGTCAGTTATAATCAGCACAGTTTCAACCCCGCTATCTTCTGGTTCTAGAACTGTGAAATCTAGTGCAAGGACTTCTAATGGGTATGAAGTCTTGAAACAATTTAGAGGGATTTTCTCTCTGTCTCTCTTGCCAAGAGACAGCGTTTACAGTCTCGTCCCCATTTTCGGACATCATCATGAATCTGCAACCAATAGTATTTTCTTTGGATGGCTCTTGTCACTGCCTCCTCAGCTCTGTGTCCCATTTCATCATGGTAGGTGGACAAGATTTCTGCTTTTAAACACTCTGGGACTACTAACTGATCAATTTGCTCTTGGTCTCTGGGGTTTTTAATCACTCTGTATAAGAGACCATCTTTCAACTTCAGTCTTCCTCGCATTTTCCACAGCTTTTTGCTGTCTTCGGACCAAGTCTCAAAATCGTCTGTCCTGGCACTCAAAAAAGCTTCGATTATAGGGTTTAAGGTGTGATCTGTTCTCTGTAGCTCTCTCACAGTGAGGTCAGACAGGTAAAACACTTCCGACTCTGGTTCTCTCACAGGAGGGCTATTGGCTCCAGCACGGATGTTTTGGCTTTGGGCCTGGAACCGATGCTGAATCTCGTTGGCCTCCACTATCCAGGACTCAGCACCACCATCTTCCCCAGCTTCTGATTCGTGTAATCTGGACAGTATGTCAGCATTGGTATTCTGTCTTCCAGGCTTGTATTGCACCTCAAAGTTGAAGTCAGCCAACTGGGCTAGCCAACGTTGAATTACTACTGACACCTTCGCTGTATCTAAGTATCCTGGCTCCTATTTGCTATCTCACACACTGTCCCTCCCCTAGTTCCCAGCTTGCTTTGGGTACCTTAGCCAGCAAATCAGGAGCCTTTTACTGGGCTCTTAGACAGCCAATCGGAAGATTTGTAACAAGTCTGCCCTTATCTCACAGTCACAAACTGCTGAAACCTTATAAACACACATCTAGCATTTATGGACACCTGAGTTCTTTGTTTCATAGCAGTGCTGGAGCATTCTAAACACTTTAAGCATTCTAACAAAAGGTGCTAGCATTGTTGCTGGCTCTCAGCTTGTCCTCTGTGTCTCCCTGCTCTCTGCAAGATGCCCCCTTCCCAGGAAAGGGGGGGGGGGAGGACAAGGTAAAAGCTTCTTTTCTTCTCTATATTTACACAATCAAAACTCTTCCTCCCCCCTTAAAGAAACAGAAAGAGAATGGAGCACAGCAAGGAGGGATCTGCAAGGAGTGAGGGGGGAGGAGGAGGCTAATCCAACCCCTCCTCAAGTAAAAGAGAGAAAGGGAGCCAAAGCACAGTACAGTAAGGAGCTGGGAGAGGAGGGGCACGAAGGAAAAACCAACCTCCCCCCCCCCTCAAAGAAAAAGGGAGCTGGAGCGGTGCCGGGAGGGGGGGGGGGAGAAAAATAGGAGACTGAGCACAGTATATTGGATCTTATAAGGACCCATTCCCCCCTCCAAAAAAAGGAGGGGGAGGAAATTCAACAGGAAAATTCTCCCACAAAGAGAGGGAGAAGTGCAGTATAAGAATGAAAGAGCAGGAAACTCACTCTCCTACCCACTGAGATGGAGGTGGGGGAAGAGCACTTAGACCCAGATGCATCAACCAAACGTAAAAAAAAGCAAAATCGTTAAAGCCATTACCGAATTTTAAAAAACGAACAATGCTCCAAAAAAACAAGTCGCACAAGTTCAGTGCGGTATTGTAAAGAAAGATGCATCAATCCCCGTCGGTAATCGGCTCCTAAACCATGCACAGAGCAGCCAAGCGTTATGCTGGCTGCTCTGCGCATGCCAGAAACGTCAAAAAAAAAAAAAAAAGAAAACAGCACAAACACATGGCTCCCCGCTTTCCCCTGCATGTCTCCACAAACAAAGGATCGGGAGGGAGCAAAGGCGCTCATAAGGACCGTCCTGTATGGATGGCCTTGCCCCCCCCCCCTGAGGTCGCTGCTACTCCCCGCTGCTCCGTGTGTGAAATAAAAGCTGTTAAAAATCTTAACTTTTGCAGTGCCAGGCCCCCCTCCCTTCCTGTCTCTCTCTTCTCCTTCTGTATCCAATGCTCTGCCTCCTGCCATCCTCCGCCTCCATACCCCGCCCCCCTGAGTTAGTCGCCGCCGCTCCCCCCCCTCCACCGGACCCCCCCCCCTCCGCCATAATGGCTGGTGCAGCGCCTCTCACCTATGTTTGAAGGCGCTGCACGGGTTGGATCAGCTGTTCATCGATCGCTTCTGTCTCCTCCGACGTCTCTCTCCTTCTTCTTGTGCCCGCCCTCCTCTGACGTCAGTTATCTACGTAGGTAACTGACGTCAGAGGAGGGCGGGCACAAGAAGAAGGAGAGAGACGTCGGAGGAGACAGAAGCGATCGACGAACAGCTGATCCAACCCATGCAGCGCCTTCAAACATAGGTGAGAGGCGCTGCACCGGCCATTATGGCGGAGGGGGGGGGGTCCGGTGGAGGGGGGAGCGGCAGCGATGAACTCAGGGGGGCGGGGCACAGAGACGGAGGATGGCAGGAGGCGGAGCATTGGATACAGAAGGAGAAGAGAGAGACAGGAAGGGAGGGGGGCCCGGTACTGCAAAAGTTAAGATTTTTAACAGCTTTTATTTCACACACGGAGCAGCAGGGAGCAGCGGCGACCTCGGGGGGGAGGGGCAAGGCCATCCATACAGGACACTGTTGATGAGCGCCTTTGCCCCCTCCCGATACTTTTTTAATTTTAGTTTCATTTTTTGTTTTTGGCAGAGGGAAGCGGGGGAGCTCACTTTTCTTTTTTAAACATGTTTTTTTTTTTTTTTTTTTATATCATTTTTATTAATGACCAAAAGATACAGGTGACAATAAAGTGGAAAAAAAAAACATTGCATTACAAGTGTGTTCCAATAATCTAATTACATCCATGTTCAACCTGGTCATTTATAATTTTTGCTTTCATAATGTGCCTATCTAACCTCCCCCCCTCCCACCTCCCACCCACCCTCCACCCTGCAAGCTTACCCATTCAGAATTCTACTGCGAGCCATGGGAGTCAAGGTATCCCAGAACAATAACCAACATTGTAATAGTCGATCTCCTTTCGGGGATGCTAAGTCATTTATTTCCCTACGTTCTAGAGCTCCTAGGGAGATCATAAGGGATCGCCACCGTGGCATGGAAGGGGGTTCCGATGAAATCCAATTCAATAAAATCGTTTTCTTTCCCATAGCAGTCGCCCTGCGTAGGAACGGTAACATACCCCTCCTTCGGTTCCCTCTCACCTTATATTTGTCAAATAAAAGGGTAGGTAAGGGGCACCACTGCAACCCCCAGATACTCGAGACGAATGCACAAAGCTGTGTCCAGAAGACACGGACCTGGGGGCACAACCAGAACATATGTCCCAAATGCGCCCCAGTTCCCGCACACTTAGGGCAGTCATCCAAAGGTCTTAAGGCAGCTCTAAACGCTCTATGTGGCGAAATATACATTCTCATGTTAAATTTATATTGGGATTCCTGCAGTGTCACCTCTCTAAAGGTCTTATACCCCATTGCCAAATTAGCCTGTACCATCACTCCAGTAATAGAACAGCCCAAGTCTCTAGTCCAGGCCCCAGCAATCTGATCATATGATATCTCCGGGCAAAGCTCTTTGAGTTTAAAATGATAGAATTTTAGAGGAACCGAAAGCTGCGCCTCCAAATCTAGCAAATCTGTAATTTGTCTTCGTCTCTGCGAGGTCAACGACGCTCGGGGGAGGGAGGCAATGTAATGGCTCAATTGCAAGTAGGAAAGGGTAGCCTGTGCTGGAAGTCCAACATTCTCACACAAATCCTTGAAGGACTTACATTTGCCTTCTTTTGTTAATACTTGAAACAGGAATATTATCCCCCCCTCCCTCCATGTCTGAAAAGTCTCAGTATCCGTGCCCACTGAAAAATCTACGTTGCCACCAATCGGTAGGAAGGGGGAAGAGTGGCACTCGAACCCTCCAGCTCTGCCCAGCCATCGCCATGCACGTCTCAGCGGCGTGAAAAGAGGAGCATATCCTTTGGCGGTGGGTGCTTTGCCAACTGGTGCATGCAACCAATAGCTAAAGTGATATTTGCTCACTAGTTTAGTTTCAGGAATGGGAAAGGAAAAAAAGGATGTGCCCCTAAACCAATCCGTAAGATGTCTCATGCAACCCGCCACTGACATACGTTGAATGCTGTGTACACCCAATCCTCCCTTTTGTATTGGAAGGTATGTTTGTTGTAGTGTAGCCCTGGGTCTTTTCCCATTCCATAGATATCTAGCTAGTAATCTGTGTAGTTTCCGCTCGTCTTTATATAAGAAGAATAGAGATAGCACCTGGACCACATATAGCCATTTCGGAACCAGGACCATATTGTACAGAGCTGCACGCCCCCACAAGGACAGGGGAAGGCGCTGCCACATTTCTAAAGTGTGTTGAGTCTCTTTCCACAAGGGGGCTAAGTTGATTTTATAAAGTTGCGTGAGCGATGTTGGCAATCTGATCCCCAAGTAGACCAAGTAATCAGCGGTCCACTTCAACGGGAACCTTCCCTCCCAGCGCTCCCGCACGGAGAGAGGTATTGGTAGCACCTCGGACTTCTGTGAATTAAGTTGGAACCCCGAGTAATATCCGAATTCTGCTATGTGGTCTAAAGCTATTGTCAACGATGTCTGAGGTTGTGTCAGTACTAGAAGAATGTCATCTGCATAAGCCAATACTTTAACATGAAGCTGTGGTAGCTGAACTCCCTCCACCTCTGGGTCTTTTATAATATTGCGCAGCAGGGGCTCCAAGTATATCAAAAACAGAAGTGGGGACAGGGGGCAACCCTGTCTCGTGCCCCGTCTTACCAAAAAACGTGGAGAACACATTCCATTCACTAAGACTCTGGCTCCAGGATCCGTATATAGTGTATCAATTGCATGCAAATACCACCCGGTCAACCCTATGTATTTAAGTGTTTGAAAGAGATAGTCCCAATTCACTTGGTCAAATGCTTTAGTAGCGTCCAGGCCTGCCAACATTAAGGGATGACCCGTGGCTTCCGCATACGCCACTGCCATCAGGGCCCTACGGACATTGAGACCTGGGTGTCTCCCCCGCACGAATCCCACCTGATGGTCCCCTACTAAAGCCGGGAGATGTATAGCCAGCCTGTCAGCAAGGACTTTAGCTAAAATTTTTACATCTACATTGAGAAGAGATATTGGCCTGTAAGACCCTGGCAAGTCGGGTGGTTTACCCGGTTTCGGGATGAGAACAATTAAGGCTTCATTCGAATCCCTGGGCAGTCTCCCCACTCCCACAGCTGCTTCAAGGTGAAGTGTCAGGGGAACACTCAGTTGGGTCGACAATAATTTATAGTATTCTGTAGAGAAACCATCCAGGCCCGGAGATTTTCCCAAGGACAAACCCTTGATCGTTTGTTGAATCTCTCGGGCCTGGAGGGGAGCATTCAACTGATCCCGGACCACCTGTGGCAGTACCGGGAGGCCCGCGTCTCTCAAATAATCATCCAATTTTGGTCCCCCCTGCTGCGCCTCCGGTTGGTATACTCGGGAAAAATAATCTCTGAATATGGTCAATATATCCTTAGGACAAGATTTACGGGAACCATCAGGTGCCAACACCGTAGAAATAAATGTCTTCTCCGACCAGGCCTTTGCAACTTTAGCTAGTAATTTCCCAGGTCTATTACCATATTTGAAATAGTGATATTTACGGCCAAAAGCTTGCCTCTTGGCCCGTTCGTGGAGTAGTGAGTCTAGGGCCACCTGTGCCGCAATCACATTGTCATAATTGGTCTGGGTTCTACATCGTATGTGCGCCCGTTTAGCTTGTTGGTATTTACGCTCCAGTAAAATTATGCCTTGGGAGATCTTTTTATTTCTTGCGCTTAAGTATCCGATGATTTCCCCTCTCATAACTGCTTTAGAAGTTTCCCAGAACAATGTCGGGTTTTAAACATGTTTTTTATGGTGCAGGGGGCAGCGGGGAGATGATAGCTCAGGCCTTAACGACAGGTCTGAGCTCAAGTTAAATTTCTGACGGTAAATGGTTCGTTGCAATCGTCGGTATGCTTAGTGCATTTCGAATTGTCCTCATTTCAATGGTAGTTTCTCGTTTGCATTCCGTTTTCGTTAGCTGCTAGCGTTGTCGGAAAATGGCCTTTAATGCATGCTACGTTTCAAAATTTCCTCGTTAAAGGGTTGTTAAAGGGTCATTAAAGTTTTGTGCATCTGGGCCTTAGAGTTTGGTGAATGTTACTAACACTATAATGCCATTTCCACCCTCCCCCCAGTTGCTGGCTGGATCCTCTTTATCCCCCTTCCCCCCACCCCCCCCCCCCCCCCACCCCCCAAAGAGAGGGGAGGCTTCATTTGACATCTCCATTTCTTTGTTGGTGGTTTCTCTCTGTATAAACTTTTTCTCTCATTGCAACTGATTGTTGGAAACAAAATTTGCATATAAGAGGTCGAGAATGTCTGCCCATCTGTTTTGGGGCAATACTGCTGTCTGAAAACTAGACAGAACAGTTTTAAAGGTGGAATGAGACAAAAACTTGGAAAAGAATAAAGTGAGTTTTGCAACTGGGCCAGATTGGATTGGGTGTTCCAGAGAAATGAACCCTAAATATATGACCCAGTGATTTCATTTCAGCAGCTGCAACATAGAAACACTGACAGACTGAAGTATAGCTGTCAGGGATTTGCTCCTTCCAAACTGCGCCACATAAATACATACTCAGGCGTCCCGTCCTCTTTTTTTTCCAGGCTGTTAATGAATAGGATTGCAGTTTTTTACTTGTAAATTCTACAGTGACACCTAAACGATAGTCGACTTAATGGTTTTCTAGTATAGTGACCTGTAGTAACTTGCACTGTGTAATTTGCTCCTGGTTGCTCTGTGTGTGTCTCTTGGTAGTAGAGAAGCATGACAGCCTTGTGCTTGTGATTAAACTGTAATGGAGTTTTGGCGTGAGAATCAAGGAAGCCCGGTTCAAATCTCACTGGAGCTCGTTGTAATCTTGGGCAAGTCTCTGTTGCCTCGGGTACAAACTTAAAGCCTGATATTCAAAGGATTTATGCTCTTTGGGGTCCTTTTACAAAGCTGCGGTAAAAATTAGCCTTACCGCAGACGTATATGGGACTTTCCCGCAAGCCGTTAGCGTGTGACCATTTTTAAACATTACTGCGAGAGGACATGCAGCCTCTTTATTTTGTAGATTGTAAGAGCTTCTGCATTGAGAATGACATGGGGATGGGGACGGGGACAGACTTTCTGCATTAACTGGTTATCACAGGAACACTTGTTCTCTGCCCCTGAAACACTTCTCAAAAAAGATACAAAAGCTTAGCACGTGGTTAGCATGTGACATTTAGAAAGTACTTCGTGACACTGTAGCGCGTCCTGCTGTTTTCCATTTTTTTACTGCCTTACATGGTTTGGTAAAAGGGCCCCTTTGAGAGCTACACACCTAACTTGTCTCTTTGAAAACTTATAGGGCTGAGTGTGTAACTTTAAACTGAAAATTCCACTAAACTCCTAAATTTTAGGAGCATGAAAAGTGACTGGCAGGAAAAAAAGGTTATGAACTTAGTACTAATTTTAAATACTAGGCTCAGTAGAAGGCCTAAATTTATATGCATAAATTTTAAGCTCTTAAATTAAGATGAATTTTCAGCAAAAAAACTTGGGCTCATAAAAAACCAGCTTGAGCAGCACAAAATAGCATATCCTGTACAATGCCAGAAAATTGGTGAATAGTCTGCTCACAAAGAAGACTTCATATATATTGGTTCTAACAGAGAATTTGATACCGATCTTATTTAATAAAGACACTGACTAGCCCCTGACGCAGCCCTATTGTTGGGCGAAATACAGCCTGTGTCGGGCATTTGTTTAATGTACGGTATCTTCAATAAAGTCTTTTTGGATATTATACTGATCTGCTGGCTAGTTTCCCTATTTATATGGTTACTTTTTTTTTAGATGGGGCAACCAGAATTGAACACAATAATCGAGGTGTGGATTCATCATGGAATGACAGATACAGAGGCTTTATGATATTCTCTGTTGCTTTCCTAGTAATTCCTAGCATTGGGGGGGGGGGGGGGGGGGGGTTGGCTGCCACCATACACTAAGCATAAGATTTCAGCAAATTGTCCAGAATAACACTTAAATGTTTTTCCTCAGTGGTGACTCCTAAAGTAGAATCTGCAGCATATAAATTGGATTAGTCTTCACAATGTGCATCATTTTGCACTTGTCCATGTAAAATCTCATCTGCCATTTGGATGCCCAGGTCTTCTCTACAGCTAAGGTCAAGAAAAAATCTAGGTGTCATTGTGTGGCGGCAGTCTACTTTTTTTTACTTTTAATTATTTATATAGTGCTACTAGAAATAGTAGCAGCACTGTACACATTATATGCAGGTACTTTTCTCTGTCAGAGGGCTCACAATCTAAGCTTTGGGAAAATGAAGGGTTAAGTGACTTGCCCAAGGTCACAAGGAGCTGCAGTTGGAATTGAACCCAGTTCCCCAGGATCACAGTCTGCTGCACTGACCACTAGGCCAGGGCCGGTCTTAGGGCGAGGCGACCGCATAGGGCCTCGCGCTCAAGGGGGCACCGTGCGGGGTGCCTGAAGTCGCCCCGCCCCGACCGCCCAAGCTCCAGTCCCCCCGCCCTCTCAATTTTAAGTTGCCTCGTCAGCGACGTTGGAGCGGCCGGCAGGTAGCAGCAGCAGTGAAAAGCGTGGGAGCTGCTGGGCGGCGCTTTGGGAGTCAGCTGAACGAGGGAAAGGAAGGCTCCCGAAGCGCCACCCAGCAGCTCCCACGCTTTTCACTGCTGCTGCTACCTGCCGGCCGCTCCGATGTCAACGACGAGGTAACTTTTAAAATTCAGAGGGAGGGGGGCCTTGGAGCTGGTGGGTGGGAGGGAGAGAGAGAGGGAGCAGGGAGGGAGGGGGGCCTTGGAGCTGGTGGGTGGGAGGGAGAGAGAGAGACCGGCCGGCCTTGGAGCTGGTGGGTGGGTAGGAGGGAGGGAGAGAGAGAGACCGGCCTTGGAGCTGGGTGGGAGGCTGGGAGGCCTTTGAGCTGGGAGGGAGGGAGGGAGCTGGGGAGCCCTGCCCTGGAGCTGGGGAGCCCTGGGGATGGCCCGGGAGCTCGGAGGGAGGGGTGGCCGCCCTGGAGCTCAGAGGGGGGGTGGCCAGCCCTGGAGCTAGGGTGGGGGCGGGGCTAGGATGGGGCCCCATCAGATTGGTCTGCATAGGGCCCCGCACTTGCTAAGACCGGCCCTGCACTAGGCTACTCCTCCACTCCAAAAGCTATCTAGATTGAAAAAAGGTTTGGACAGGTTCCTGGAGGAAAGATCCATGGTCTGTTATTGGGAGGGACATGGGGAAGCAACTGCTTGTTCTGGGATTGGTAGCATGGAATGTTGCTAGTATTTGGGTTTCTGTCAGGTACTTGTGACCTGGATTGGCCACTGCTGGAAGCAGGATACTGGGATGGATCATGGATGGACCATTAGTCTGACCCAATATGGTTATTCTTATGTTATGTTCACAGCCTCCGGCAAACAGCTCCAGAGCTTAACTATTTGTTGAGTGAAAAAATATTTCCTCCTATTTGTTTTAAAAGTATTCCCATGTAACTTCCTCGAGCGTCTCCTAGTCTTTGTACTTTTGGAACGAGTAAAAAATCAATTTACTTCTTCTCGTTCTACACCACTCAGGATTTTGTAGACCTCAATTATATCGTACGCCCATTTTGATTGACATATAGACAAAGCATTCAAAAAATGTTTTGGAACTATAGAATAAACCTGTTGATTATACTTTAAACCAGTGTTTCCCAAGCCTGGTCCTGGAGGCACCCCAGCCAGTCAGGTTTTCAGGATATCCACAATGAATATTCATAAGAGAGATTTACATGGAGTGAAGACAGTGCATGCAAATCTCTCTCATGAATATTCATTGTGGATATCCTGAATACCTGACTGGCTGGGGTGCCTCCAGGATCAGGTTTGGGAACCACTGCTTTAAACAATACTCAAAATTTAATAGATAGCCAATGAAACTATTCAATTCCGGTCCTCAAGGTCCACTGGCAGGCCAGGTTTTCAGAATATCCATATTGATTATGCATGAGAGAGATTTGCATGAACTGCTTCCTTGTTATGCAAATCTCTCTCATGTATATTTATAACATCATAAGAATTTTAACAGCTGTTTGTGCTGTTCGGACCAGGGCAGGACTAGGATTTACCTAGGAGGCTGAGCAAGCTCTGAATCAGACTTCACACAATGATGGAGACCACACCAGTTCTTTTTCTGAAAACCAGAACCTTTACAGTCCTTCAATTGATGAGTGTACTGCTTCAAGCATTTCAACACAGATGGCCAACTATTTACAATAGCTTTCTCCTCTCCTCAAATAAAGCACAGAAATTACAAACTGCTTCTCCTTATTCTCCTCATTACTCAAACCCACTTACCGGCGGTTAGGGCTTGGCTTGGCTTGCACAGTTCATTTGCTTTTACATTTAAGCAGATGTTAACTTTATCAAAAGTCAGTTAGTTAGTAATCACTTACAGGTTCCTTGATATCTCAGTGATAGACACTGTGGCTCTAAAGTAAGGATGTTATAGTTATTTAAAAAATCTTTTCTCCTCCTGTCATTGTAAGTTGTAGGCTGCCTGGATGTCACCACAGGTACCCTGAATGAATTCCTCTCTCATTCTTCCCTGGACTACACAGGGATGGAAATGTTTCCCATACCAGTGGCATAGCTAAGGCCCACCCAATCTTAGCTAAGCCCCACCCAATCTTGGCTCAGGCCCACCCAGCTGCAGCGCCACACTGCTCTCTTCGCCCCTGTCCTCTGCGGCGGCCCGGCATTGCACTCTGGTCACTGAACCCCTTCCCTCCCAGGTGCCTGTAACGATTCATTCTCTCTGCTTATACTGGCCCCACAGGCTTCATGCATAGGCGCCGACTCCGTGGGTAGTCGAGCACCCCCAATATTTCACCCGCCGGAACAGGAAGATCCCTTCGCCAGCCCAGTGCCCGCTCTCGCCTTCCTGAATGCCGCCCAGAATTATAAAAGTCATCTTACCTTGGGGTCTCAGCGGCAGCAGTGAAAGGCAAGCAGGCTCGGCGCTTCAGCCTTCCCTTCTCTCTCTCTCAATTCTGGTCCCGCCCTTACGGAAACAGGAAATGAGGGCGGGACCAGAACTGAGAGAGAGAGAAGGGAAGGCTGAAGCGCCAAGCCTACATGCCTTTCACTGTCTGCTGCCGCCGGGACCCCGAGGTAAGATTACTTTTAAAATTCGGAACTCAGAGGGAGGGAGGGCCTGGAACTCGGAAGGAAGGAGGGGAGAGGGAGGGGGAGGGGGAGGGGGAATGCACCACCTGTAAAAAAAAAAAAAAAAAATTCAGCACCCCCAATCATTTTGAAAAGTTGGCTCCTGTGTGTCCTTGTGCTGCGCTCTGCCAGACAGAAAACAGGCAATGATGTCAATGAGGACGGGACATGGCAGATGGAAGCCTGTACCGAATACATCGCTACAGGCGCCAAAGGACGCCTGTACTGACATCGGGGAGGAACAGAGTTCAGAGACAGGAGCACAGATGCTGGGATGCCACAGAGGAGAGGGAAAAGATGTGGGGTAGGTGAAAAAAACCCTCTTATGCTCTTAAAAAATATCTCTGGGAAGATATTTGTGGTGTGTGATTGGGGGGGAAGGGTCATATGTGTGTGGAAGGGCCCATCCAATTTACCTCTGGGCACATCCAAAATATTGAGTCTAGCTATGTCTCTGCCCCACACTGTCCCACTACACAAGCCAGCAAACGGGTTTCGGGTCTGTTTCTTGTCCCTTTGTCCTTTAATTCTTTTTTTTTCCACTTAAAATTTTTATTGTAATAATTCTGTAACAGTCATTTTCGCAAAGAGCACATCTTGCTCACATTTGCTGGACTATAACATCTTGAACTAGCGTATTAGTTATATACACTTCTCCACAACACATTTTATCAAAATAGTCCCATAAACAGTATCCGCTCCCCAAACAGACCGTGCACCCATAATATACACCATCACCTCTCCTGCCCCACCAACCACATCCAGCCCCTGCTCAACTTGATCCCCTGATTCTTTGGGACATTCTCTCTCCCCCTCCCCTCCCCCCTCTTCCTATAATACTCCACCATCCTAAATGCATGTCAATCGCTTTGTAATCGAGCCCATCCGCCTTTGTGTCGCAGTACGCCCTCCCTGCGGAATGCTATTAGGCGCTCCATTTGTATTAACTGACCCAATTTGCACTTCCAATCACCCAGTGTCAGGGAGTCTGCCCTCTTCCAATGCTGTGCTATGAGGCACTTAGCTGCTGCCAACCCCCAGCGCAGCCATTTACGCTCCTCCCAAGAGTCCCTCTCATTATGTAAGCCCAAGAGGCACACCAAAGGACTGCACACCAAAGATGAGCCAATCAACTTTACCAATGCCTTCATAACAGCCTGCCAAAAGGGCACCACCCTAGGGCATGTCCACCATATATGTAAGAATGATCCCAATTGAGAGTTACACCTCCAGCATAGATCTGAAGTACCTGGGTACATCTGCTGCAGCCTCTCCGGTGTGTAATACCATCTAGTGAGAACTTTATTCGCATTTTCCTGCACCAAAACACACACCGAAGCTTTCTGAACCGCCCCACAAATAGCTTCCCACTCCTGATTGGAAAAACTGCAATTTAAATCTGCTTCCCAAGCCCCCTGAAAGCTAAATGGTCTGGGATCCCATCCCCGAAAAAATGTATATCACACTGATATAGGTCTGGGTACCCTCCTCAATAAAAGCCACAGGTTTTCCAAACTTTCCATCTCTTGAGGGTTCTCCCCCCTCCAACCCAGTGTCCCCACAAAGTGTTGAATCTGTAAATAGGAAAAAATATCTCCCCCGGGCAGGCCATACATGGAGCACAGTGTATCAAAACTCTTCATCCTACCCCCCTGCAGCACAGCTCGGAAATTCAATATACCCATTTGTTCCCACCGCACAAATATGGCATTTTCTCTCCCAGCCCCAAATTTTGACTCCCATTGCAAAGACGCAAGTGTAGATACCCTATCAGTCTGGCCCCATTTCCTCCGCATTTCTCTCCACAATTCCACCAGATGCCTCACAAATGGATTTTGTATCCCAGCCAAAATCACTCCCACTCCTTCAGTAGTCCACAAATAGGAACTCATTGGCCTATGAAGGCTACACGACTGCTCCACCTGACTAGCTGGTTTTGTTTTCCCCCTCTCCCAGTCTATAATCATCCACAGTTGGGCAGCAAAATAATACCACTCAATATTGGGCACCACTCTACCCCCCTTCTCAGGAGCCCACCACAATACACATCCTGCCAAACGGGGATGCCTACCCTCCCATATAAACTGTGACAAAAAACCCTGCAATTGTTTAAGTGTCCGTCTTGGAACCACCACTGGCAGCGCCTGAAACAGAAATAACAATCTAGGCAGCACATTCATCTTCACCACTGCCATACGCCCCCACCACGAAAGCCACAATCCCTTCCATCCAGACAACTCCCCCTGAAATTGGTCTATTATCTTCTCATAATTAAGACTATACACCCTTCCCAAGTCCATAGGAATCTGAATCCCCAAATACCGAATGTGGTGCTTGGTCCACTTGAATGCAAACAATGCTCTCAATCTACTTTTCTCCCCCTGGGTCAAAGAAATCCCCAATAGCTCACTTTTATCCATGTTAACCCTTAGGCCAGCATATCGTTCAAATTCCCTAAATATCTCCAACACCGCAGGTAGTGTCTGCTCAGGATCCACCACATAAAGTAACACATCATCCGCAAACAAAGCAATACAATGTTCCATCCCCCCAACCCTAATACCCCGAAAATCTGGATGTTGACGTATCATTTCTGCCAACGGCTCTATGTATGGTGCAAAGAGGAGAGGCGACAAGGGACATCCCTGCCTAGTCCCTCTACCTATTGGGAAGAAGGAAGTATATCCCCCATTAATATTAAGGCATGCCTTCGGAGCTCTATACAAAGCTGTCAGCCAAGCCCCAAAATGATCTCCCAGGCCCATGCGATTCATCACTTCTCGCAAAAAAAAACCCCAGCTTATCCAGTCAAAGGCCTTCTCCGCGTCTGTAGCCAACAAGGCTTAACCAATACATTTAGGAATCTTCAGGCTATTGCCCTTTCTACTCTGTCCTCTTCTCTACCACTATATTAGCCAAGTCTGTCAATGAGGCTGTCTCTTCCTATAATACTATTCTCTCCTCTGCTCTGAATACTCTCGCTCCTCTCATTCCCCGTTCTGTAAAACGTACCAAACCCCAGCCTTGGCTGACCTCTAGAATCTGCTACCTACATTCCTGTGCCCGCTCTGCCAAACGCCTTTGGCTGAAATCCCGTGCCAATGCTGACTTCATACATTTCAAATTCTTGCTGACCTCCTTCCAGTCTGCTCTTTTACTTGCCAAACAGGACTATTACATCCAGTTGACAAATTCTCTTGGCTCAAATCCTCGACGTCTCTTTGCCACACTGAACTCTCTCCTCAAAGTGCCTTCACCTCCAACCCCCCTTCACTTTCCCCCAGACTCTGGCTGAGTACTTTCATGATAAGGTTCACAAGATTAAACTTGAATTCTCAACCAGGTCACCTCCACCTCTCCTTCCCTTAGTCCATTCTCTCAACCCTCCAACCACTGCCTCCTTTTCTTCAATCACTGAAGAGGAAACTACACATCTTATTTCCTCCTAGAAACTAACTACCTGTTCCTCTGATCCTATTTCCACCCATCTACTTAACACTATCTCTCCTACTGTCATCCCTTTTATCTGTCATATCCTCAATCTTTCACTGTCCACTGCGACTGTTCCTGATGCCTTCAAACATGCCGTAGTCACACCACTCCTTAAAAAACCTTCATTGGACCCTACCTGTCCTTCCAACTATTGCCCCATCTCCTTCCTCCCTTTCCTATCCAAGATACTTGAACGTACTGTTCACCACTGTTGCCTTGATTTTCTTTCATCTCAAGCTATTCTTGATCCACTTCAATCTGGCTTTCGCCCCCTTCATTTAACTGAAACAGTGCTTGCTAAAGTCTCCAATGATCTGTTCCTGGCCAGATCCAAAGGTCTTTATTCTACCCTCATCCTTCTTGATCTATCTGCTGCTTTTGACACTGTTGATCACAGCCTACTCCTTCATACGCTGTCCTCACTTGGATTTCAGGGCTCTGTTCTTTCCTGGTTTTCTTCTTATCTCTCCCAGTGTACCTTTAGTGTATACTCTAGTGGATCCTCCTCTACTTCTATTCCACTGTCAGTTGGTGTACCTCAGGGATCTGTCCTGGGACCTCTTCTTTTCTCCATCTATACTTCTTCCCTTGGTACTCTGATCTCATCCCATGGTTTTCAGTATCATGTTTACACTGATGACTCCCAGATCTACCTCTCCACACCAGAAATCTCAGCCGAAATCCAGGCCAAAGTATCTGCCTGCCTGTCTGACATTGCTGCCTGGATGTCTCAGCGCCATCTGAAACTAAACATGACCAAGACTGAGCTTCTTATCTTTCCCCCTAAACCAACCTCTCCTCCTCCCCCATTCTCTATGTCTGTGGAAGGACTCTCATCCTTCCTGTCTCATCAGCTCGTAACCTTGGGGTCATCTTCGACTCCTCCCTCTCCTTCTCTGCACATATTCAGCAGACTGCTAAAACCTGTCGTTTCTTTCTCTATAATATCAGCAAAATTCGCCCTTCCCTTTCTGAGCACACTACCAGAACCCTCATCCACACTCTTATCACCTCTCACTTAGACTATTGCAACTTGCTTCTCACAGGTCTCCCACTTAGCCATCTCTCTCCTCTTCAATTTGTTCAAAATTCTGCTGCACGACTAATATTCCGCCAGTGTCGTTATGCTTATATTGGCCGTCTCCTCAAGTCACTTCACTGGCTTCCTATTCGTTTCCACATATAGTTCAAACTCCTCTTATTGACCTATAAGTGCATTCACTCTGCAGCTCCTCAGTATCTCTCCACTCTCATCTCTCCTTACATTCCTCCCCGGGAACTCCGTTCACTGGGTAAATCTCTCTTATATGCACCCTTCTCCTCCACTGCTAACTCCAGATTCCATTCCTTTTATCTTGCTGCACCATATGCCTGGAATAGACTTCCTGAGCCGGTACGTCAAGCTCCATCTCTGGTCGTCTTCAAATGTAAGCTAAAAGCCCACCTTTTTGATGTTGCTTTTAACTCCTAACCCTTATTCACTTGTTCAGAACCCTTATTTTATCATCCTCACTTTAATATTCCCTTATCTCTTGTTTGTCCTGTTTGTCCTAATTAGATTGTAAGCTCTGTCAAGCAGGGACTGTCTCTTCATGTTCAAGTGTACAGCGCTGTGTACGTCTAGTAGAGCTATAGAAATGATAAGTAGTAGTAGTAGTACTAGCCCAGGATCTTTGTGCCTCCCATATTAAATGGAGAGTACGCCTTATGTTATCCCCTACCTGCCTCTTCGGGATAAACCCAGATTGATCTATATGGATCAATTTCGGCAACACCCTAGCCAACCTGTTAGCCAGAACCCTGGCTATTATCTTTGCATCTAAATTCAGAATTGAAATAGGCCTATAGGCACCGCAAACCACAGGATCTTTCCCAAGCTTAGGCAGAACCGTTATCCCAGCCTCATACATGTATACCAGGAGCCCATTGCCCTCCAAAACTCTATTTCCCACCTGCACCAATAAGTCTCCCAGCTCCTCCACAAAACATTTATAAAACCTCGCCGAGTATCCATCTAACCCTGGTGCTTTACCTCCCCTAGTCTAATGGGTTCCCCAAGCTGAGCTCTTTCAGACTCTTCCAATTGTTGTAATGGAACCTGGTCCAAATGCCAAGCTATATCTGCAGCTGATGTATCCTCAGAAGCACTATATAAATCTTGATAGTTTTTCACAAAACAATTTCCAATGTCTGAATCAGCATAGTGCCAACCTCCCCTATCATCTTTCATCTTTTGAATAAGGGAGCACCCTCTCCTCACCCGTAAATAACGGGCCAACATTGCACTTGATTTATTGGCAAACTCAAAATATTGCTGCTTTAGCTTGGTTCTCATAAAATCCACGTCTGCCATTTGCAATTGTGCTATTTCCTCTCTCACTTGCTTAAGGTCTTCCCATACCTGCAGTGTAGGGTTTCTTTTATGCAGCTTTTCTAAGTGCAACAACCTCATCTGTAAAGTCATCGAGTGCTGCCCTTTTTCTCTTTTCTTGTGCGACCCCCACTTAATCAAGGCGCCCCTCACCACTATCTTCATCGCATCCCATAACACCCCATCAGTTACATCCCCATTGTCATTAAAGCAACGGAACTCTTGAATAGTAAGCTTAATATCTTCCCGCATTTTCTCATCTCCAAGCAGTGACTCATTAAGTCTCCATACTCCTTGTCACCTGCATTGACCCAACCCAGTTAATTTAATCCACATTGGCGCATGATCAGAAACACAAATGGTCTCTATCTCAGCAGCCCCCACCATATACCATCCATTGTGATGCACCCATAACCCATCTATCCGGGAATAAGTCTACGCTGCATGTAAAAGGTGTAATTCCGCTGCACCCCATGTAATAACCTCCAACAATCCACTACCTCCAACCCCTTGAAAAATTGTAACAATGCTTTTCGCCCAGGGCCACTCTGCTGCCCTCCTCCTGTCGAGTGATCTAGTCTTGCATCCGGGGCAATATTAAAATCCCCCCTATAACACGACCTGCCCTCCTACAAATCCCCCAAATTTCTTCTTTTAATGTTTGAAAGAATTCCCTCTGCCCCACGTTTGGAGCATAAATGTTGATCAATGTCAGCTCCTTGCTCTGCAACCACCCTCTGAGCCACACAATGCACACTGGTATCTGGAAACACCATTTTAATCACAAACCCACAAGTTTGTTTTATCAAAATGGCCACTCCCCCCATCCTTTTTGGTCCTATTCCCTGATGTACCACCGCTTCCCAAAAAGGCCTACGACGCAGCATGTGAGTATCTCTTGGTCTTAAGTGTGTTTCTTGCAAAAACGTTACATCCCACTTCAGCCTGTCCAACTCCTTAAATGCTCTACAATGCTTCCCCTGATTATTTAGCCCATTTACATTCCATGTACCCACCAATAAGGTCTCTCCCCTCCCCGCCCCTCCCCTCCACCCTCCTCCCCTTGTCCCCTCCCCTTCCCCACAGGTTATCTCTGCTCCCCCTGCTCCAAACCCACTCCCCTCTGCTCCAACATATCCCCAACCCCTCCCTCATCCTCCCTTTCCCTCCCCTTCCCTGTAGCTGATCTTTCTATCAGTAAATCAGCCATCCCAAGAGAAATCAACGCACTCTCCCAGGACTTTAACCTCTCAAAAGCTAATCCCTAACCCTCCCATCCTCCTGCATTCACCCACATCCACTGCATTCATTCATCCCACACCCCTCCACCCCACCTCCCTCCATCCCCCACCCCCAAACTTGCATAATTTTAATTCCCTCACCCTAAATCCCTCCAGTTCCATCTCATACCTCACCGGCTTCCAACCTTTTCCCATACTCTCATCCCCAGGGTACCCTCCCCTCTCCCCTGCAGACCCCCTATACATAGCACCCCCTAAGTAAGGGAGGGGAAGATCGGGTATGTCTGGGTAAAAACGGACATAACCCTATGTAATATGTAAGATAAAATGCATACATCAGAAATCCACCTGTGCACTACCCACACTACACTCTAGAAATGCCTTAGTATGGTACAATACAACTATTTCTATTCCATACTTACCAGTAACTTGGCTCACTGCAGATCACACTAAAATAAACCAGCTGTATCTGGGAAGTCACGATAAACGAAACATAATCAGGCTCAATTTCTAAGAAATTTTGAGAAGAGAAAATATTTTTCAGTTTCCAGCAGACATGCATATAATCGATTTCTGATCTGAAATCTGTTGGTAAATCATTCCATAATTTTTGGTACTTGGTAGGAGAAATATGAAGTAAAAATCCATTTGTTTCTAATACCCTTTGCTAATGGCAAGTGAATAGCTATCAAATCCCTAGTATATAATGTTCTATTTGATACAGAAAGAGGCAATAATTGGGACATAAACCACAAATTATCCTAAATACTACAATGTATAATTTAAATATTACCTTTGCCTCAGTCAGCAGCCAGTGCAAGTTTTGCAAGAGAGGAGTTACCCAATCAAACAACACACATTTATACTATGTTTTCTGCAGGCAGAACAACCTTTATAGGCTTACCCTATATTTAGTGGGGTGAGACAAATAGTGTCACTGAGTATACAAAAGAAGTTAAGTGCCAGCACCTAGGGGCCCTTTTACAAAGCCATGGTAAAAAGTGGCCTGCAGTAGTGTGGGTGCGTCTTTTAGGCGCACGCTGGGCCATTTTTTACTGCGGCTGGCAAAAAGGCGATTTTTTTCTAATGGGTCGGGAAATGGGCCTGCGCTAATATTAAAACTAGCTTGCGACCATTTATGGCCTGCGCCCTTACCGCCACCCATTGGCTTAGCGGTAAGGGCTCATGTGCTACCCACGTGGTAACCATGTAGTGCGCACCAACATGGGCATGCTGCCGGTTACCATTAGGAACACCCCTCCCCTTGCAGTAAAAAATAGAAAATTATTTTCTACTGATTGGGCGCACACTACCTGCTCATTAGCCCTCCCACGCCTTTCTAAAAGGGCTCCTTAATTTTAGATGCTGGCTGCTGTAACTGAGTAACCTGTCCTAAATATCTTGACTTGCTAGTACTCGGAATATGTACATATATAGATCATTTAAGTCAGTGGTATATATTTATTTTTTTATGATATTTATACCCGGAGCAGGAGAAGAGTGGGAACAGAATCAGGCTCTTCGACAAACAGACCGGAGATGTCCAATATTTGAAGTAAAGTTGTGGCATCTAGAAGCCATATTTTCAACTCTACTCCAAAGGTCTTTCTCAAGACCAGAACAATTTTCAACAAGAGACTCACTCTCGTATGCTTTGTTTGTACGTTTGCATGGGACAAAGTACAAAGACTCCTGAAGAAGGCACTTCCAGTGCCGAAACAGGGTACCTTGTAGAGTCTTCCCTCAATAAACTTTACTTCAAATATTGGACGTCTCCGGTCTGTTTGTCGAAGAGCCTGATTCTGTTCCCACTCTTCTCCTGCTCCTGAGATCATCCGTGGGACACTGTTGTTCTTTTCTACCTTGGTGGGTTTTGCTGATATTTATACCCCACATTTTCCCATACAATTTTGAGTTCAATGTGGCTAACAAGCTATTAAAAAGTCATTACAAAATATGAAACAAAATATATAAACCCACACATATCGATAAGTAAATATAAAGAATTCAATAATATAGCATAATGGGGAGAATGGAAGGGAGAGATTACAGATCAATTGACAGAAATGTTATGAAAAGGAAAGATTTCAAAAACTTACGAGGAACCAAATGTTGGGATCTTTTATTTTTTTGGCAAGGAATTCCACCATTTAGTACCTTGGTATGAAAAAGTAGCTGAACATATAGATTTATAAACTACTTTCTTACAGGTAGGAAAATGAAGACACAGGAAGTCTCTTGCACCAAAGACTGAATTGCGAGAAGGCAAAGTAACAGGGGGCAACATATAGTCGGGCAAAACCATACAAAATCTGAAATATGAGCAGCCCAATGCCAGAGTGCAAGCTTTCTAATCCTAAGAAATGGCCCAGTGGTAATGATCAGCATAAAATGCATTGTGTGTTCATGTTCCCCTGCTTTTTTTAAACTGTCATTTTGAATATTATTACTATTACTAGTAAAAAAGGCCCGTTTCTGATAGAAATGAAACGGGCGCTAGCAAGGTTTTCCTCACAGTTGCAGCTTGGCCTCCTGCCTCCCTCCCTATCATGTGAATTCCATGCTCCCCTCTCCTCGGAGTTCCAGCTCTCCCTCCCTTGGTCTCTGTCTTTGGAGTTCCACACCCCTACGTGTCCGTCCCTCTCTCTCCTCGGAGTTCCAGGCCCTTTCCTCCCTCCCTGTCCTCCGCCTCCCAGGCCCCCCTCCCCTTCGAGTTCCAGGACCCCCCTTCCTGGTCGAGTTCCAGGACCCCCTCCCGTTCCAGTTCCAGAACCCCTCTCCCGCCTCCCTCTCCTCCCCTGCCTCCCAGTTCCATGTACCCCCTGTCGTCCGAGTTCCACACCCACGTTCCTCCCTCCCTCCCTCTCTGTGCCCTCTGAGTGGAAGCAGGACATGTGCAGCTGCCCCTCCCCTTCGTAAGTGCCGGCTGTTATTTAAAACTTCTTACCTCGTGGTCTGCCGGCAACAGTGAAGTCGAGCAGGCACGGCATGGCGCTTCAGACTGCCTTCGCTTCTGTTTCAGCTCTGCCTCTGGTCCCGCCCTCATTTCCTGTTTGTGGAAGGGCGGGACCAGAGGCAGAGCTGAAACAGAAGCCGCCCTCATTTCCTGTTTGTGGAAGGGCGGGACCAGAGGCAGAGCTGAAACAGAAGCGAAGGCAGTGTGAAGCGCAGTGCTGTGCCTGCTTGACTTCACTTTTGCCGGCGGACCAGGAGGTAAGAAGTTTTAAATAACAGCTGGCACTTATGAAGGGGAGGGGCAGCCCCACACGTCCCGCTTCCAGTCGGAGGGCACAGAGAGGGAGGGAGGCGCGGGGCGGTGGAATTCAGAGGAGAGATAGCCGGCACTTACGAAGGGGAGAGGTAGCCACACATGTCCTGCTTCCACTCGGAGGGCACAGAGAGAGAGAGGAAGGGAGGCACGGGGTGGTGGAACTCAGAGGAGAGGGGGGGGCATGGAACTGGGACAGGAGTGGAAGGAGGAAGGTAGTGGGCATGGAACTTGGAGGGGAGGGAGCTGGAACTCGGGAGGGGGGCGATTGTGTACTGACCTCCGCCGGCTGGTGCTAGCTTCCCTTCCCAAGTTGTTGTTGCACTCCGAGGGGACAGAGGGAGAGACCTCCTGTGGCTGATGCTGGCTGCCCTTCCCTCTCACTTCCCATTGGTCCGCCCTGTGATGTCATCCTCAGGGCGGACCAATGGGAAGTGTGTTACGAACCCAGGCATCCAGACAGAGGTGCAAATTATTATATAGGATTGCTTTCTATATAATTATTTTTTAAATATTCATATTTATTAATAATATAAATAACACCACATTTCCACTGTTCCACAACATAACTCAATAATAGTGTGTTATATGCTCCAAAAAGCAAACCGCAAAAACTCTAAATGCTCCATAACAAACTTTTTTTGTCCTTTCCCCTCCTACTCTTCCCTTAATTCCTCCATCCCTATTCAGTAGGCACAAAGAAGAAAAAGACTCTACTCCAGGTGGTTTCTGCGCTGGAGTAGGCTAACAATTCCCAACACCTTCCTCCCCACTATGGACCCAAACCCACAGTATCAATCTCCAGACCTAAGATATTGGTATCTATTGATTATTCTTAGATTAGCTAAAATAGCTATTCCAGTTGCCAGAATCCTGCCTACACTGATTCATCAGCACTTAAAATCAGGAATCGATTGTAGCTGCTATGCTATTGGCAATCACAGAACCTAGAGCGCCCCTTACACTGTGGGCCCCTATTACCATGCTGCGGCAAAGGGGGGCCTGCGCTGGTGTCGGTGTATGTTTTTGACGCGAAACGAGGCCCCTTTCTACCGTAGCGGGTAAAGAGTAGGTCTTGTTTTCTGCAGGAAATGGCCATGCGGCAAGTAAAGCAATTGCCACATGGCCATTTTGGATGGGGAGCCCTTACCGCTACCCATTGAGGTGGTGGTAAGAGCTCCCACGCTAACATGAAGGTAACCGATTACCACCAGGTACACACCGGTGCTACAAAAACAAATATATTTTTGTTGTGCTGGACATGACAGGGGGTGGGAAGTACTGCTGGGCTGGTCTTACCACCGCTTTTTAAAAGGGGCCCTCAGTACCTTCCTTAAGAATTATCAAAGAGGCATCCAGGAATGCTTATATAACATGAGGCCACCTTTATTTCTTCTGCACTATAATTTAGCAAGTGCTATGAGTGTTTTACTGTACACCTTGGATATTTTTAACAAGATTCATATATTGTTTGGTTTTTCTTATTATGTGGATTGCTATTTACGTTATATGGGTATTGCCTCATCTGGTATGTGGCACACTTATTGTTTTGTAATAATATTACATTTGTTTGTACAATTATGTATGTATTGCTCTGTAAACCACTTTGCTGTGTTGATCAAAAGGCGTTCAATCAAATTGAATAAAAAACATAAATATAAACGTATTGCACAACAGCGAGAACATAGTGCTTCTTGGGGGTAAACGTCTTCCGATGGATTAGTTTTGCATATAGTGTGACAGTAATAAACCTCACTCCTAAGCCAGAAGTATATCTCAGTCTCTCAAATTTACTGCTAACACTTGCCGTAGTACTTGCGAGGGGCAAACATCCTCTAACATGATGACATCTTTTAGTAGAGGTATCATTGATTTATTTGTGACATTTATATCTCACATCAACCCAAGGAATCTTGAATTCAACGTGGTTTACAGCAGTTAATCAAAATATCATTAGAAGGTAGTAACAAGTATAAGAAAATTATTTACAATAAAGTACATCAACCATTATAACAATGGAAGAAGAGATATTAACAACAATACTTTAGAGATTATTATCCTGATTAATATACACTTTAAGTTGATACTTTGGATTACAATAATAAGTATAATAAATTGGAGAAGTCAAAGTATTCATGTGATTATACAAAAAATAATTTTAAGTGTGCAGCTCATATAAGTTGAAGTTAAATGGAAGTTAAAACTGAAAGATTAGTTTTCTGTTGACAAGAGTCTATTAAAGAGATGCGATTTCAGAGATTCACAGAACTGGATAATTATATTGAGGTTTCATTGATTTTGGTAGTAAATTCCACAATTTCGTGCTCAGCCATGAAAAACTCAGTTGATAAAACAGATTTATAGCAAATATTTCTACAGTTGGGAAGTGTAATGTAACATAATCTCTTGCTCCAGTGACTACGTTGTGCAGGGGAAGTTCTATAAATTGCTGCCTATAATTCGGAGCCATCCCGTATATTATTAGATGAATAAAAGCACAAATCTTGAAGTAGACTCTGGCTTTTATAGGTAACAAGTGAAGTCTAATTAGCAGGGGGGGTAGCTCTGTTTTGAACAGTTTGATTTTTTTAAAATTGTTCTTTACAACTGGCATAGGTAGCATTGCAGTAGTCCAGTTGAGTTAATACAAGAGATTGTATTAGGAGTCTAAGGGTTCAGGATGGGAACTAGGACTTTATATGTTTTAGTTTCCAAAGAATTTCAAAGCATTTGGATATGACTGAGGAGACTTGAGGTTCAAATGTTACGTGATGATCTATAATTACTCCAAACAATTAACCCAATGGAAAACATATTAAAAATTCCTGATCAGTTTTAATATAGGGAATGGTCAAAGGGATATGTCACTACCAAGAACTTACTTTTCTCTCTATTCAATTTTAGTCTAAAGTCAGAAGCCCAAGATTCCATGAGGTTAAGACCTAATTTGATTTTATTTGTAATTTCATGAATTTAATTTACAAACGGGATATGTTTAAATCTGTTTTATTGACGATAAGATCAATACAAACCAGCAAGCGTATGCTAATAAATATACCATAATACAAAAGAGAAATCAACCAACATTCTCATAATCATCAATAACTTTTCCTTTTTCTCCCCACTCCCAAATGTTTATTTTCTCCGAATCTGCCTTTGCTAATCCAGCAGCGGAAGCAGTGGCCCGTCTCATCTCTCTGGGCAAAGTTACATATGCCCTCCAAATATCTAGCTTTCCCAACTTTGAATCTGCTCATGACAGGCTTACACCATCAGGCAGTATGGACTCTTGTAATTAGAAAGGAACCCAGTATGTAGTAGATATAATAAGATAGTTTATTACAATCTTACCAATGGTAATACAGGTAGGTTAAGCATTCACATAATGGAACCGCATATCATGGCACGTCCTCTCTCTCTAGCCTTCTGGAGTCTCCCTTCTTCTTCTCATCTCGTCTCGTCTCGTCTCGACTGAACTAATACTCCTCAAACTGCTGCTTATATACAATTTTGGCCCTATTCATTTCAATGGACCCCAGCTGTCTCAACTGGGCTCCTAGTCCTTATCAGTTGATCAGAATGACTTCACATATTCCCAAACCTTCCTGTAGCCCCCCCTTTGGATGGTCCCATCTGGGGTGCAGCTGACCCAGCACTATCTCTACGTAACCATAGCAACTCTTGCTCATGACGTCTTGCAGGTGCCAATCTCAGGATTGTTTATAGAGTAGATTGCCCCCACCCTTGCCAGTTCAGCACTTGCCACAGTGAAATGTAACTGTGTCAAAGGTGATCTCTGATTTTTACAAGCTAGCTCTCTTTTGTATCAGAGATGATTCTGATTTTAAGAAGCCTAGCTCTTATTATGAGCCATTTGCTTGCAGAGGCCTAGCTCTTTAGCCTGAGCCATTGACCTGTATTTTACTGAGAGCAAGGGCAGCCATATATATACACAAATCACCCCTCCCCTTTATGGCAATCATTTTAGTGTGGGTATTAAGAATGACAGGACCTGAATATTATACATCATAGTCAAAGTCAGCACCATACAGATCCAGAAAATAAAGCGATATCAATGCTTAATTTTATTCCTTTAACCATCAAAACAAACCACCTTCCCTCTGTTACCTCTCCAAACCCCGTCCGCCCTTTAACCATACTTTTATGAACAACTTCACCATCAATAGGTTCTGCAATCTTGTTTCTAATGAAACCTTATTTTGAAAACCTTTTATTTAGGGACATCGAACAACCTATTGTCCCAGTAACTGTTAACAATCCTAGAATAAAATTTAACGAATCTGAAACACCCCTCCTAAAACCCCAGATGCAACCTACCCGCCCTATCCCCCCCCTGGCCTCTACACCCTTCCCACCCCTCCCTGTTCAAACACATTAGAAATTCAAAATATAACTTCTTCCTTTGGAGGGCAAGGTTAGCCATAAAGGTTCCCATTTTTCTCAGAACCGGACCCCTGGTATATCATCCAGAGATCAAATACTACATCTATCCATGCTCATTTAATGAATCAGGTGAGATCTCCACTGAATCAAAGATGGACCCTGATCAGACAGCCACGCTCCCAAAATAGTATTGAGCCCAAAAAATATAGCCATCTGAATAAATCGTCAAAATTCCTGAGGTGGAACTGCAGTGAAGCTATACTTATAAAAAAGGAGCAGCGGATCATAAACCAAAGTACAGCCCCACTGCCGGTCCACTGTATGTAAAATATTTTATCAAAAGTGCCTGACCCGCGGACACAACCAGAACATATGCCCCAGAGAGGCAAGATCACTCCCACACTTTGGGCAAGAGCCATCACAGGATTCTATTATTCGGGATGCTCTTCTGGGGGATATATATATTCTTAAGAGGAATTTGTATAACTTCTCTCGCTGCGGGACTGACATTCTTATTGAATGTAAATTTTTTTATGAATGTTTTACACACGTCGACCGTCACTTCACACCCAAGTTCTCCCGTCCAGCCAAGGGCCAAGCACACATAGTCCAACTCAACTGTTGTGTCTTTCAACTGCCGGTGATGAAATTTTAACGGCACCGACTGTTGGGCCCCCAATGAGTACATCTCGGTAAGCACATCTATAACATCCTCTGTCAAATCTGTCCATTGTAAGATAGCTAAATAGTGACGTAATTGCATATAGGCAAACTGCTGGCCCTCTACTAATCCATATTTCTCACAAAGTTCTGACAGAGGCCTCAACTGACCCTCTTCATTTATTACCTGTGCTAAATATAGAATTCCTTTCGTAGCCCAACGACTAAATACACTACCCCCTGTCCCGGGGGGAACACTGGATTATTACAAATTGGTAATAATTGCCGCAAAGTTATGTCTCCTACATATCCATCTCCAGGTGGCTCTTAGTGAGAATAGTAAGGGGTGTCTTCTAAAAGCCTGAGTCGGCAATCTGTTTCCTGCATGTAGAAGATAACTAAAATGAACATTTGAAAAAAGAGAAGTCTCTGCTTTAGTTAGAGAGAATTCTGAGGTGCCCTGAAACCAATCATTGATGTGTCGCATTGCACAAGCAATAGTTAGGAGTCTAATGCTCAAAAGCCCCATCCCTCCATATTCCTTTGGAACACAAAGCACTTTCAAAGGCAATCTAGGCCGTTTGCCTTGCCATACATATGCTTGTATAAGTCTGTTCAATAGCTTCTCCTCCCTAACTTTCAAAAACAGGGGAAGTTGTTGAAATAAATACTGCCATTTGGGGGCTAACAACATATTAAATAGAGCAATGCATCCCCACATTGAAAGTGGCAATGATTGCCACAAAGCCAGCTTGTACTTTGTCTGTTTGAAAAGAGGATTAATGTTTAGAGCTTACAATGAAGTCAGGTCCCTTGGTATATATATACCCAAGTATTTCAGAGCTTTTCTCAGCCCACCTGAGAGGGAACTCCCCCCTCCAGGAGTGCCTTATGGTGTCATCGGTTGCTAGCGCACATGATTTTTGTAAATTTAGGGCAAACCCCGATATGTCCCCATATTGTCCCACTATGTCTAACACGTTTTGTAATGAGATCTTCAGTTTGGACAGAACTAGCAAAATGTCATCTGCATATGCTAAAGTCTTCACTTCCTCAGTCCCTATGTTCACCCCTGAGATCTTCCTCGAATTATTCAACACCCTGATCAGCGGCTCTAACGAAAGATCAAAAGAAGGGGAGATAAGGGGCAACCCTGTCTTGTCCCTCTTTGAACTGTAAATCCCTCCAATCTCCCACCATTAGCTACAATTTTCGCCCCCAGACCTATGTAAAGCACTCTTAGAGCCTGCAGGAACCCCACAGGGAAACCCAATCACTCCAATACACAAAGCAAATATTTCCATTCCACCTGGTCAAACGCCTTAGCGGCATCTAGACTCACCAACATAACTGGATCTTTCTGGTAATACTCTGGGGCATAGATAAAAGAATTCGACGGACATGTAGCACCGAGTGACGCTTAGTTATAAATCCAATCTGAGCTGTACTAATCAACCCTGGGAGATGTTCAATCAGCCTATTAGCCAGGATCTTCGCCAGAAGCTTAATATCTATGTTAATGAGAGAGATTGGCTGATAAGAATCTGGATCTATAGATTTCCCAGGCTTAAGAATCAAAGTGATCAATGCTGTATTTTCATGTTTGGAAACTCACCCTCCACAACCGCTGCCTGATAATATTCAAGTAAGGGCCCAGAGAGAATTGCAGAACTCTATAAAATTCACCAGAGAATCCATCAATTCCAGGTGCCGAGCAGAATTTCAGCCCCCGAATTGCTTTCTAGAGTTCCTTGGGTTGCAACGGCTTCTCCAAAATCTCTGTCCCCTCTTTGGTTATTTTGGGCATCTCAGACTTTCCCAAAAAACTGACTACCTCCTCTTTGCTCGGGGAGATGCTGCGCGTATATAAGTGTTGGAAATGATCTTGTAGAATTTGCAGCACCATCTGCCCTGCTTATCACCTGACCTCTAGAATTTTTAAGGGCAGTTATTGTTCGATTCTCTCCCCAAGATTTTACCACCCTTGCCAGAAGGCCACCTTGACGATCTCCATATCTATGTAATCTATATTTTTGGTAAACCATGTGCCTTTTAGTCTGTTTGTATAATAAAGAATTATTTGTCACCTGCAGAGTCAGATAGAGGTCTCTATTAACTGAAGATGGCACGTTTATATATGTCAATGACAAGCTGAACTTACTTGAATACCCAATAAATTTAAAGTGTAGTATCAATTCTTTTTTTCTTATTCTCTTTTCTTTTCAAAGTGGAGAAAAAGACCTCAGCAGTCTCTGCATGGCGATACTGTGCTCAATGTGCTCAAACGCCAGCCTTCCTAAGACTCCGTTGTAATCATAGGTCTCAAAAAACTCCACCGATATATAATAAAATATCATATATATAAAGTGCTGAAATGCTAAATCGTGATCTTTTAATTCTTTTGACTATAATATTATTAATGTTACTTAGCTTTCAATCATGCCCAATGGGGCTCTCCGTTTCGCTATGAAATATAAGCTGTAGCCAGCTCTGCAATTTTTTTTTTGGGGGGGGGGGTGCAGAGGGGGACCAGGGAGAGAGCCTGTTGTTAAACATTTACCAGCACACCACTGGATATGGAGATAGGGTTTTCCTTCCAATTTGGTTTGATTAAGGGAGGTTTAGGAGGAAGACTACAAGGAGAAGGAAGAGGAAGTTGCAAAGCACTGTCTGGAAGCTCCTTTGGGCCCCCACGCAAGAAAGAATTCTGCATTTCTGTATTCACCAGCATTCTGTAATCTGTTACAGCTAAGTAAAGGTGTGCATGAAAAGTTAAGCTGGTAAACTCACCTGAACATTGCTTGATTTTCTAAGGTGAACTCTGTGAATAAAAACCCCCCACAAAGAATCAAATTCTAATGATAAGTAAGAACGTTACAAGTTTATAAAGAAAACCGACGCGTTCAAATGTTACAAATATATATATTTATGTACTTATCTGATAGTCTTCATGCTAAGGTTTCTGTAGTACCCCTGTGGAATAAAAAGAAATAAACCTCAGTAAATGATTATAAAGGCATATAGGAGACTTATGTTCAAATGTTTATATATATTATTAAATTACTAAAAAGGAAGGTTAAATACTTACCAGGTTGTGTTATGGAAAAATAAAAAAAATAAAATACAAAATTGAATACTTGTATTTGACTTTATAAAATAAAATAAAGAAACTGAAATTGATTCAACTTTTATTCTCATACCCTGGGTGTAAGAGCGGAAGTTGAGTTAAATGTACACCCTTCCCCCACTCAGCAGTGTGTTCCTAGAGAAGATGGATGGGGAAGAGAAACAGAGAGGCAGTGATGCTAGATGGAGGAGAGAGACGGAGAAAAGAGACAGTGGATGGGGGAAGAGAGGCAGAGATGAGGGTGATGCAGGATGGGGGAAACAGAGAGACAGAGAGGCTGGTGGCTTTTGATTCTTAGTCCCCCTCTCCTAATGTGGACTGATACTGTAGTGAGGATCATAAGGGCCAGGGTATGTGAGAGGATTGCCACAGGGTCTGGTTCCCTGTTTTCAGGACAAAACTAAATAGAGGGAGAAATGTCATTTTCCCTTTAAGATCCTGCAGGCAAGGGACCTATTTAGTTGGATAGGGTCACCACCCTTTTGAGAGGTAAAAGGAAGATGCAATCTACTAACCACAAGGAAGCCTTGCTAGGGCCAAAAGCTTCCAGAGTCCAGAAAGAGAGGTCCATTTAGAAAGTCCATGCAGGAGGAGAGATGGAAAAAAAACACCTCAAAGCCTGTCTAAGAGTACCATCCAGGAAGCGATGAAATGGAAAGAAAGCCTTACAAAGAGGAACCCAAAGTGGGAGAGAGAGAGAGAGAGAGTAAAGCAAGGAATAACTTACTGTTTGGTTTGGATGTAAGGATGGAATTGGAAGGAGAACTCAGGGAGTAAACCCAGGAACAAGGGACTGTTTTGCTTTGAAACTAAACCATATCCCTGGGTTTTCCTGACTGTACTATTGGTGCTTTTCAACAGTAGGAGGTGAAGGAGAGTTTATTCCAGCAGGGGTGGAAGAAGTTGGCATGAGATTCCCGTACGGATGGAAGCAGTTGCCAAGGGATTCTCGTGGAAGTGTAGTCAAAATCTCTGCTGAGGCCGCAATGAAGCTTGAAATGCACTGACAGAGGCAACTGGAGCAATAGAATGAAGCTTGAAATGTCCAGAGAGACAGTCAGAACAGCAGACTGAGGCTTGAAACACTCATTGGTTAAAAACTGAATACAACCCCCCAAAAACGTCAGAGGCTGTTGGGGTCAAGATGAAACAGAGGGCTCTGAGAGAGTAAATAATAACGTTGATTTTTGTGGTACATGTGGGGATGGAGGAGATTAATTGTGGGAATAAAATCGATCTTAGCGGGTTCCAGTGGGGACAGGTGAGGATGGGTGAAATTTCTGTCCCCGTGCAACTCTCTACTGCAAATGTACTCGGTTACAACTCAACAGATTTGTTCTCTACTTCTAGAACTCAGTTATGCACTGCGCAGGAAGTGGGCACACTCATATTTAAAGAATGCATGATCATAATGTATCTTCTGTTGAAAGACTCATATGGGCCCCTCTCTCTAGCAGATGACCCTCACTCACTACATCAACGGTTTTAAGTCTCTACTCCAATCTTAGAGCTCGACCTTGTGAACAAGTCATCGTTGTTCTCTGTCATGTAGGAGAAGTGGAAGAAGAGTCCAGGGGTGACCAGAGGAAAAAGTGGCCCTTGGAGCCCTGACGAGGCGGGAAGCATGGGGAGGCAGGTGGTGTTGGCAGTGGATAGGACTAGGGAGGACCAGCTGCTGGGAAAGTACCAGAGATCCTGGAAACCAAGAAGACTTCACGTAAGTTTTACAATCCTGATTGCTAAGTAGATGGTAAAAGAGCTAAATATAAGTGCTTTAGGTGAGGTTCTATATATGGAGCCTAAAAAACTGTATTCTATAATCGGTGCCTAGATTTAGACACCGATTATAGAATACCGTAATGAGGTTGGTCCCTCTAGGGAGTAGATTCCCAGCAAAATAACCCTTGGGTATAAAACTTTCTGGCCTTAAACCTAAGGGAGGGAAAAAAACCCAGAATGCATTCAGAAAGAAAGGAATAGAATTGTTCCTCCTAAGGTAGGGTTACCATATGTCCTCTTTTTGCATATCTTCAGATATGTCCTACAGGATTTTTGATTTTTAGAGAAATGTCCTCTTTTTCTTTTATGTGCCTATGACCAACACACCTACCCATATAATGACAGAAACCATCTCTGGCCTATTAGTCAGTCTGGACACATGGGGGTACTAACGAGAGAAAAAGGCATCACTGCTCCCTTCTCTGTTCCCCTGCTGATTGAATCTGTCAAAGGAATTTTGTTCATGCAGCACGATTTTAAGCATATGTCATGCAAAGATTTTCACACGTTATCTCAGAAGCCAGCCAAAGGGATCTGCGCTCTTATGATAAGCATGCTTAGGCTCAAACTCAATCGAACTCAAATCCAGAAGTTCTTGAAAAGTAGAATGTCTACTGCTGACCTGTAAGTAAGTCAATGTTTGAAGGTAGCAACCATTTTTATTTTTTCTGTCCCTTTTTTTTTGTCTCCGCAAATATGGTAAATCTATCCTAAGGCAGAAGTGGAGTTATCTTGTTTGGCAGCCAGGGGGAGCTATAGTAAGAAAGTCCAGCTCCCCTGAGTGGAAAAAGCAAGATGTGCCTCATCAGGAGGGGAAGATGGGGGGGGGGGGGGGGGAGAAGTCATTCCCACCCCCAGCTGTAAACAGGCAGGCTTGAGCCACAAAGGCAAAGAAGAAAGAGAATACCTGGGAAGAGGTAGGTGTCACTCTCTCCCACCCGGAGGGTATGGAGTGTAGAGAGAAAGGTACCTTAACTTTGGCTGTGAAGCAGAGGGTGGTGAACAGGAAGCCTACTAAAGGAATTCCAGGTACTGCAAAAGGCAGTTGTGGGAAGCCACAGAAAGATTATTGGAGCAGGGAGCTGACAGTCCTTAATAATGAAGGGAGCAGACCACTGGAAGAAGCTTGTTGAGCATCTTCCTGGTGAGCAAGTAAAGGGCACGAAGATTTGTAGGAGTCTTTTGGGTTTGGACACTATCGGATTTTCCCTTTTGCTTGTTACACTGGTGTTAAAACTGATTGGCTGGAATAAAGGAAGAAAACCAGGAGAGGATCACTTTGGAGCTCATTTTCAAAGCACTTGGACTTACAAAGTTCCATAGCTTACTATGCAACTTTGTAAATCTAAGTGCTTTGAAAATACACCTCCACGTGACCTTGACCTGAGCTCATATAAACTTCCAATCTTTATTAACACGCCTATTACAACAAATGCAACCATGGAAGCTTCTGCTCCTTGGTCAACTCCAGACCACTCCATACTTCATAGTACAATGTACAGTACAATGTCTTTCTTCAATATTACTTCACCCCCCGCCAAATAGCTCAGACACTTAAACGCTAAGAACCACCAGTGTCCATCATGATATCCTCCCCTCTTGCGTTATAAAACAATTTGAAATGGAATATCAAATCTTCATTCCATGATTTCTATAAACCCAAAAGTTAGCTTCGTACTGCCTTTCTGGAAGTCTACTTTTATCTTCCCAAAACCTAAAGACCTAAAGTTTTGTACCTACCTTTCACATGATTGCTCAGCTACCTTTTGTGTCTAAACCAGCCTAAAGATTGGTCCTCAATCAAATGGAGGATTATCTAGACCAGTGCTTCTCAACCCAATACGTGAGGTTATCCACAATGAATATGCAAGGAAACAGTGAATGCAAATCTCTCTCATACATATTCATTGTGTATATCCTGAAAACCTGATGGGACTAGGTATGCCTTAGGGACTGGGTTGAGAAATACTGACCTAGACAAAACCAATAACCTTCACCCTAATGATATGGGATTTAGATACTTGTATAGTATAAAAACCACCTGTGGTATGCCTCACGACATCTGTCCTATATACTTTGGGACAGGATAAGTCAGTAATCCTTCTATCCCTGGATCTTTCTGTGGCATTTGATCTCATTAAACCATGATAATCTCCTCACAAAACTGGTCTTGATGACAGTCTAAATTGGTTCCACTCATATCTAGCAATAAGATCTAATTATAGTAATCCTTACTCATTCAATTGCAGAGTCCTTCAGGGCTCAATACTAATTCCCACCCTTTTTAAACTTTTCATGTCACCACTATTAATTTCCTATGTTTGTGGGAATGACATTCAGGTAGTGATCAGTTTCCCCACCACCTGCCCATATGAGATGCTCACCTTCAAATGCCAAGCTTTCACTGATCATTATCTGCCTTCAAGATCACAAACTCAAATTGAATCCAGGAAAATCCCGTTTTCTACTTATCTCCCAAAATGGTAATTCCTCTCTCGTCAATCATCTTTGCAGAAACAACAATCCCTTTAGGACCAACTGTAAAAATACTTGGTGTTACCCTTGACCATCTCTGAACTTTCAATCACATATTTCCAATATTGTTAAACATTGTTTTTATAAACTCAGAACACTATTTTATTCATCATCTTTTTGAACAGTGTCCTTTATGTTCTGGTCCATTCTCTAATTAATCACCAACTTGGATTAGATTTGGCACAAGATTTTAAAAATTTGACCATGTAACTCCTCTCCTTCAAGAAGAGCACTGGTTAACTATAACTCACAGAATTACTTTTTAAGACTCTTTAATTAGTACATAAGTGGAGTGGAGGAGTGGCCTAGTGGTAATAGAGCACCAGTCTTGCAATCCAGAGGTGGCCAGTTCAATTCCCACTGCTGCTCCTTGTGATCTTGGGCAAGTCACTTAACCCTCCTTTGCCTCAGGTACAAACTTAGACTGTGAGCCCTCCTGGGACAGAGAAATATCCAATCTACCTGAATGTAACTCACCTTGAGCTACTACTGAAAAGGTGTGAGTGTAGCATGATATGAGTTTAATTGTCAAAATTATTGAAATATGTAGCATGATACCAGAGTTCTTTAAATATTTTGTTGGATCAGATACAAAGGTAAAAAGGTTCTGCTGCAAAGAGATTTCAAGTTCCTCTTTTCCTCCCCCCTGGAAAACTACTGACAACAAAGCTTGGCTGGGTGTGAATATCCTGTCCATCAGCATAATAAAAACTCTATGTAGCCACAGAGACTGCAGTAACAAAAGACTCCACCAAAGACTCAGACTGAAAGCCCATCTACCTATTCACAAGACAATGATTCAGGCTGGGGCTAAACAAAAGACACTGACCACCTACAGCTGGCTATCTCAGACAAATCTTATCAGATGTGTATCTGCCCCCCCCCCCCCCATCAACTATCAGGCAAGACACCAGCACATGTAAAAGGCTTATAGCATGTGACCATGCTTCCCTGCAAACTACAATACCCAGGATTCCCTGGGGACATTATAAAAAGCCTGGGAACAGCCCAGCTCGCTCGCTGGGGATCTGCTGCTCTCTGCTGAACATTACCAACATCCTGACAAGACTTCACTCCAGGCTCCAGTAACCAATTCTGCAACAAAGACTTTGTAAGTTAACGTATGATTTATGATTCAGATCTGTTATCTTGTAGCAAATTTCTCCTGTACCAAGATCCTTTAACGCTGCCTCTCATTTGTAACATTATTACATTACCTGTATTGTAAATAAACCTTTTTAAAGTTAAATATATGGTCTTTTGCACATGTTCTTAATTCTTGCAGTGCAGGTTAATGTAATTCAACAGAGATAATATTTAATTCCCCTTTATTCTTGCAATTGTAAATCTTATTACCTTAGAGGTAATTGGTGGAGAATAGAATATAAAATCAAAATATATCTTAAAACTTAGAAATACAGCACATGTTACGACCATATGCTCTGAGCAATTCCATTATTCTTAAATATCATATTAGAACTGTAACATTAATTGTAACATGAGCAAAATCTAAATAAATAAATAATCCTTCAGATCTACTTTCCTTTCTCTCCTGTCTTTTAATACAATATACTGCAATGAAAAATCTCAGATCTTCTCAACATAATCATCTGGTAATTCCATCTTTTCCACATCTTACCCTGGCTATTATTAGATCCAAAATAGTCAGTGTTACAGGGCCTTCCCTTTGAAATACCTTCCCACTTTATTTCTATTTAGAAGACCCCTTTGACAAATTCAAAAGAGGTTCTTGGACCATCCTTGTTCAAGATGCCTTTGGAGCTTAACGTTCTTCTGTACCCATGCCATTCCAATCTCCCCCAGGGACGATTGCAGTGGTGCAGGTCTCACATGATCACTGCTAATATCTGTACCCTTTTCTATCATGATTTTACTTCCTTTCCATTTTCTCCTTCACTAAATTTTCCATATGATTGTACACTGCTCAGAAGGATCCCCATAAGGTAGTATATCAAATGCTTATCAAACTTGACACTTTGAGCCAAGGAGGTTAGATAAAAACAGGAGACGAGATGATGTCAAAATGTTGAAGCCAATTAGGCAAGTCTTTGTTTCCCCTTTCCTGCGTAGCCATCATTTTGCGTACACTCAAAACAAAGCAAGCAAACCTATGAGCTGCTGCATCCATGTTCTTCTTTATTGTTGGCAGCATTTTTACTTAATCTCACTTGTATTTTCAAACATGCTGGTTTGTGCAGCATACAGATGTACACCTTTCTCAACCTACACTTCCCCAGTTGTAAAGGATTAAAATACAAACTATCTCATGCGACCAGCTTTTCTTATATGGCCACACAGCTGTGGAACGCACTTCCAACCCACCTGAGAATGATCAAAGAATTAATTAACTTCCGCAAATCTCTGAAGACCTACCTCTTTGACAAAGCCTATCACAAGAACCCATAGCTAACCATAACACAACACCTACCCAACTTTAGGCAGAATGCATCTCTCTACAACTACTTGATCAAATCCTTTTGTCTCCCTTGACTTCTTTGTAATATCAAATGTATACTTCATCCCGTATGGCGATGCCACAACAGGTCTTTGTAAGCCACATTGAGCCTGCAAATAGGTGGGAAAATGTGGGATACAAGTGAAATAAATAAATATAATAATGGAATAACTTTTCATAAGTTGAGTAGTAATTTGTTATAAATCGTACTCAGTGTGTCATGTGGAGGGGCTGGTTATAGGGACACACTAGCAATGTTATATTCATGCAGAGATTTTTTTTCTCCTGGTAAAGGGCCACTAAAACAGACATCATGTTATGAGAATCATGTGCTCAGCATTCAGAGTTTCTATCTATTTATTTACTTTTGACATTTATATCCCACATTAAACATGAATTAGGTTGAAACCTGGGAGTATTTAAAATCTTTTTTTTTCCTGTGCCTACATCAAAAGAAAAGGATGACATGGGGGAGTTGCAGTGGTATATCATAAAAAAAGCACTTGCCTTTTACTACTATTTCACAGAGAGGTATTAAATAATGAGGGAAGGGCTTGCTTCATGCAGAAATTCTGTCCAGTATAAGTCTAAATGTGCCAGCTGGATGGTGATGGCACAAGGAAAACAAGTTTGGTCCAGTGAAGACTAACTCAAAATAAACTTAGTTGGCTCTAGTTTTACCATATTTATCACATTTATAACCCGCATTTCCCCACGTTTGCAGGCTCAATGTGGCTTACAATAAACAGAAAAGGCTATCACCAGTCCAGTAGTTATACAAATACAATATATTGAAAATGCGACCCCCTATTATGGGCTAGATAGGCACATCCCGTCTCCTGTTTTTATCCAAGCCCTAAAAGAAATCCTCACACGGTTTGCAGGCTATGATTGATAAGGCCAAAACTAATTGATAGCAAGCTAGTAAAAACACTAGTTTATGTGGCTGCAGAAACCTTACCTAACAATACCCTCTGAAATTTGGACAAGAAGCTATAAGAGTCTGAACATAAAATGTTGGTCACAAACGCAACATAACCTGCTCCTTGAGAAAATTACTATATATCAAGAATAGCATTGAGAAGATGTTTAGAACTGGTTGGACCATACAAAACATGATGATGCAAAGGAGGCTACTAACATAGATCTGATGTCAGCACTGTCTCCTATACTGCACTGCAATGGCAGAAGTAAACATGTCCCACCCAAGTGCATATTAGACATCTACATAGCCAAAAGGCTGTAAAACTGAAATCTCTCATCTTTTCTATCTGGTCGATGTTCCTCTGCAACTGCAGGGAAGTAGAGACAAATGCAGAAATTTAGAAAGCTAATGGCTGATCTCTAAGACTGAAGGTATTTTCTGAGGAAAAGCAATAGGAAGTTCAAAGAAATGCAGCAAAAAAGCAATAAATATTTAGCCACTGGCAATCAGTATTTTGTCAACTGTTGCCAGCGTTAAACACAGAAATTCGATGCTGGGCTATGTCCCTGTACCGGCATTGAATTTTCAGTTTCTTGAGCCAGTTGGTTCTCACCCTCTTGTAGATTTCAACCTCTTCTTCCACTTCAGTCTTACTGTTTTTCATCCTTTGAAGTCCACTCCTTCCATCTATTCACTCTTCTACCTCTCCGAGTAGCAGTCATTTATCAACCCCCTGATAAGTCCCTTTCTTCCTTTCTCACTGACTCTGACGCTTGGCTTTCCTTCTTTCTTGAACATTCATCTCCTTCCTTCATTCTTGGGTATTTTAACATTCATGCTAATTATCTCTCCGACTCTTATGCTTCTCAGTTTCTCACTTTAACATCCCCTTTCAATCTTCAACTGTGCTCTACTACCCCTACTCAATCTGTCCTTTAGTGTTTCAAACCTCTTGTCAACCACTATGTTATCCAAGTCTGTAAATGAGGCTGTCTGTTCCTATGACTCCCTGTTCTGTAAAGCATACCAAACCCCAGCCTTGGCTGACCTCTAGAATCTGCTACCTACATTCCTGTGCTTGATCTGCGAAACACCTTTGGCTGAAATCACTTGTCCATGCTCATTTCATATACTTCAAATTCTTGCTGACCACCTTCCAGTCTGCTCTTTCACTTGCCAAACAGGCTGCTACATCCAGTTGACAAACTTTCTTGGCTCAAACCCTTGACATCTCTTTGCCACACTGAACTCTCTTCTCAAAGTGCCTTCACCCCCAATTCCCCCTTCACTTTCTCATCAGATTCTGGCTGAGTACTTCCATGATAAGGTTCAGAGATTAACTGTGAATTCTCAACTAAGTCACCTCTACCTCTCCTTCCCTCAGTCCATTCTCTCAACCCTCTTTCAACCCCTGCATCCTTTTCTTCCTTTCCTGAAATAACTGAAGATGAACCTGCACATTTTCTTTCCTCCTCCAAACTGACTACCTGTTCCTCTGATCCTATTTCCACCTATTAGCACTACTGTCATCCCTTCTGTCATATCCTCAAACTTTCACTTTCCACTACAACTGTTCCTGATGCCTTCAAACATGCTGTAGTTACACCACTCCTCAAAAAACCTTCATTGAACCCCATATCCATCTTCCCTTTCATATCCAAGATACTTGAACATGCTGTTCACTGCCATTGTGTTGACATTATTTTATCTCAAGCTATTCTTGATCCACTTCAATCTGGCTTTCATCCTCTTCATTCAACTGAAACAGCCCTTGATCCAATGACCTGTTTAGCATCATTAGCCTGAGTCTTCAGTGCCTATTCAGAGAATGGCAGCTAACGGCCTCTGGGAGAGAATGCAAGCAGCACTCTTCCCACCCCCTCCTAGTTGAATCCCTGGGAATATCTGTGAAAGACAGGATGTATCCTAACACCTGTGCTTCCGAGCAATAAAACAGACCAGAACCAATGCTCAGGAAAAACAATAGAAATAAACCACTGTCTCCATAAACTGCCTTCACAGGCACAAAGAGGACAGACAGACACACACACACATGCACGCGCGTACACCTTCAGACACAGATCCAGACACCCCTCCCACCTGTAGCACTCACTAATAGACATACACAGAATCAGACATCAGGCAGACCCTGAGACACATAGACACACTGCTGTGTTATCTTTGTGCCCTAAGTGCTGTAAGCCTATTTCTAGATAAAATACCTTTTGCCAAGCCACATTTGTGTGTTGTATTATTGTGCTATCAAACTCACTGCTCCTAAGAAGTGGGCTTGGGACCAAAGGAAAGGAACTCAGTCCAAGACCAAAGCCAAAGCTGTCTGACCTCTATAGTCATACAGACATCTTGGTGGCATTGTCTCAGATGCATCAAAAAAACGTAGAAGAACCGAAAACGTAAAAGTCACGATGGATGCTCTAAAAAAACAACTTGCAAATGGTCAGCGTGGTATTAAAAAAGTGGGTGCATGAAAGTATTACTAATCTGATGAAATCCCCGCTAGCAGTGTAGGAAACGCATGCGCACAATAGTAATTTGCTAAACACACGGTATCACTGTGGCTGTTGTACGCATGTCACACATCATAGACGTGTGTCCGGGCTGTGTAAGATACACGTTACTTGGAAGTGGGGCTTTTAGGCGCGTGGCTTTTTGATCACAACGGCTACTGGCGTGTGGTGTCTGCCTCGTTGCTTGACTCCGGGCTCGATTTTCCGTTAGGTGCTTGCACATGTTCATAGGTAAGTGAGACGTTTCATGCAGAGAGATGAGCTTATGGATGGGTGGTAAGTGTGCTTCTTCTTGCATTTTCCTGATGTTAACATCTCCTCCATTTTATTTTATTTAAGTTGTGTGGTGTGTGCCACGTTGCTTTTTCCTTTGTGCTTTCAAGTTTTCATAGGTAAGCGAGATATTTCATGCAGAGAGATGAGCTTATGGCTGGGTGATAAGTGTGCATTTTCCTGATGTTAACATCTCCTCCATTTTATTTTTCTGGAAGCAATAGCGGATAATGTGCCCCGACGGGAGGAGGATGAGGAAACAGTGGTTGAAAGTATGGGCCCTGATGGCAATGGTAAGCGGAAGCGTGCACCAAAATTCACAGACGACGAGCTTGAAGTTTTGGTGCATCGTGTATGCGAAGAGTTTGACCGGCTTTTTTAAAAGTCCAGGCTTTCGCTTGGCCAAAAAAAAAAAATATGGGAAAGAATGCAACAGCACTCCCCCCCCCTTCCCCCAGTCTGATCCCTGGGAATGTCAGTGAAAGACAGGCTGTCTCAACACCTGTGCTTCCAATCAATAAAACAGACCAGACCAATGCTCAGGGAAAACAATAGAAATATAAGTACATAAGTACATAAGTAGTGCCATACTGGGAAAGACCAAAGGTCCATCTAGCCCAGCATCCTGTCACCGACAGTGGCCAATCCAGGTCAAGGGCACCTGGCATGCTCCCCAAACGTAAAAACATTCCAGACAAGTTATACCTAAAAATGCGGAATTTTTCCAAGTCCATTTAATAGCGGTCTATGGACTTGTCCTTTAGGAATCTATCTAACCCCTTTTTAAACTCCGTCAAGCTAACCGCCTGTACCACGTTCTCCGGCAACGAATTCCAGAGTCTAATTACACGTTGGGTGAAGAAAAAGTTTCTCCGATTCGTTTTAAATTTACCACACTGTAGCTTCAACTCATGCCCTCTAGTCCTAGTATTTTTGGATAGCGTGAACAGTCGCTTCACATCCACCCGATCCATTCCACTCATTATTTTATACACTTCTATCATATCTCCCCTCAGCCGTCTCTTCTCCAAGCTGAAAAGCCCTAGCCTTCTCAGCCTCTCTTCATAGGAAAGTCGTCCCATCCCCACTATCATTTTCGTCGCCCTTCGCTGTACCACTCTCAATATAAACTGTGCCTTCACAGGAATTCACACCTCCTTGGTACAACTAACCAAATTATATCACAGGCCAGTGCTGTGAAAACAGTAAACAAAGAAGGACAGACACAGACACACCCACACACCCCTCTTACCTGCAGCACTCTCACTCACTGACAAAAAACATACACAGAATCAGACATCAGGCAGACCCTGAGACACAAGCACTGCTGTGTTATCTTTCTGCCCTAAGTGCTGTTAGCCTATTTCTAGATAAAATACATTTTGCCAAGCCACATTTGGGTGTTGTATTATTGTGCTACCAAACCCACCCTAAGAAGTGGACTCGGGACCAAAAGAAAGGAACTCAGAACCAGACCAAAACCAAAGCTGACGTCTGACCTCTAGGGCCATAACGGACACTGTTCCTGGCCAGATCCAAAGGTCTCTGTTCTATCCTCATCCTTCTTGACCTGCTGCTTTTGACACTATCGATCACTGCCTACTCCTTGATAGTTGGATTTCAGGGCTCTCTTCTTTTTATTTCTTCCATTGCACTTTTAGTGTATGGTGGATCCTCTTCCACCTCTATCCCACTATCACTGTGCTTCAGGGCTTTTTCTTGGGACCTCTTTTTTTTCTCCATCTATACTTCTTCCCTTGGTGCTCTGAACTCATCCCATGGTTTTCAGTATCACCATTATGCTGATGACTCCCAGATCTATCTCTCTACACCAGAAAGTTCAGCAGGAATCCAGGCCCAAGTATCACTGCCATCTGAAACTAAACATGGCCAAGATTGAGCTCCTCTTCCCCTATCCTGTTTGTCCAGATTAGGTTGTAAGCTCTTTTGAGCAGGGACTGTCTCTTAGCACAACACAGTAATGTTGTTCCAGATATAACATCTGCTCATGCTTCTCTTCCTACCCAGCAGCACACCTCTGCAGTATAGATGAGCTCCCAACACAGCTTCTAGAGACAAGATGAATTTGCCACCATTTTGAAGAACACACTATTGTGGCTGTAAAATGAAGATACTTACCTGTAGCAGGTATTCTCTAAGGACAGCAGGCCTTATATTCTCACAAGTGGGTGATGCCGATCACGTCGCCTGGTCCTGAACTTTTGACAAGCATAAGTTGAGCTTTGTGGCGTGCGAGCCATGTTCTACCCCGCATATGCGAGTGCCTTCCCACCCGCCAGAAGAACATGGTGAGCTCAGTTATATAGTACAGCAAATAAATAAAAAATAGGAAACAACTCCAAGGGGAGGTGGAAGAGAGTGTGAGAATATAAGGCCTGCTGCCCTTGGAGAATACCTGCTACAGGTAAGTATCTTCACTTTCTCAGAGGACAAGCAGGCCTATTTATTCTCACAAGTGTCAGCATCCAAGCTCACCGAAAACAGCAAACATTGGTGAATTGGGCCTCACAATGGCAAGGACCTGTGGCGTACCTAGTGTATTTGACACCCGGGGCCGGGTGTACCTAGGAATGGCAGCATCTTAAAACATTGCAGTGAGCACTAGAACATCAATACACCCACTGTAAAACTAAACAAGACATTAGTAAAACTGATCCTGCCAACAGAAAACCGTGTCTTTTTTACAAACATAGAACACAGGTACATCCTCACCAAGTATAGAATAAGTAACCACAAACTAAAATAGAAATATGTGGACAAAAATTAAACTGAACCCCCAAGAGGCCAGATTCCGCATTCAGTGCAACACCACAGAAACAGTGATGCATGTTGTGAGCACTCTGGAGTGCTGTCATGGGGAAAAGGGGATAGTGGTTCTTTCAGCTGGCATCATCCCTGGTCATTCAGCCCAGCTAGGAGAGCAGTGCGCCCTCTAGGGGCTAAGCTGCCAGAGAAAGCTTTAGTTCAGGAGAAAAACCACACTCCCCAGAAGCCAATGCAGGGTCAGCTGAACTCCCAGGAGGGGGAGGGAGGAATGACTGATTGGGAGATGAGGTCTGATCCTGGAGATGAGGAACAGCTGGTGGAGCTTGGGGAGGCGGAAGAGATGAATTGTAAAAGAGGAGGTGGAGAGAGAAGGGGAGGAGGAGTGCATGGAAGTGGGTGGTTTGGCTCTATATCATGCAGACAAGGTGAGAGCTTTTGTGGCCTCTGTGTTGCCCCGACTGTGGAGTTTGGGGAAGTCGAGAGTAAGGCAGTGGAGAGGAGGTTGGGTGAAATGCCTTGCTGCAGAACTGTCTGCTCTTAAAAGGTAGTGCTGCTAAAAGTTGGATTGTGTTGCTGAGCAAGATTGTGCAGGTGAAAACTCAAACTGTGTAAGAGATGATGTGGAAACACCTAACCACCAAAACTATCTGCTGTTAGGAGATAGTGCTGCTGGAGGTTTGGTGGGATTTTGAAGCAGAAATGTGCAACTGTCATGTGGGAAATGAGTCTGCACTATGTAAAGAAAGGAGGACTGTTAATAAATAAGATAAACTATAAGGACTGAAAGAGGTTTTCTCAAGCTGGAAAAATCTGATGTTAAGAGAGTTGAAACAATAAAATCCTTTGTTTTATAATGACGTGGAGTGTTCAAGAGTTTCTAAAAGCAACAGAGGAGAGAGAGATAAGGCGAGGTTGGAGGCTGGCTCAGCTCCCGGGTGGTGAGGCCTCGGTCCCAGCCGGAAGGGTGGCCTGGTTACAATGTCCCTAGTACTGTGCAAAATAGAAAGATAGCAGACGTAAATTTGAAAAAACTGACAAATACCAATCACAACTTTACAAATTAAAAAAATAGAAATAAAACAAAACGTTGAAAATAAGATAATACCATTTTATTGGACTAATACTTTTTCAATTTGCTTTCAGAATCCAAAACCTCCTTCCTCAGGTCAGTACAGTATACTGCTGTTACGGTCCTGTCCTGACCTAAGGATGGAGGTTTTGGTCTCTGAAAGTTGGTCAAAAATGTATTAAAATTAGTCCAACAAAAAGATCACCTTATTTTCATTTTCTATTTATCACCACAGCTACAATACTAATTTATTCTAAAGCAAATAAATAAATCTTTTTTTCTACCTTTATTGTCTCTGGTTTCTGCTTTCCTTGTCTTCTCTTCACTCTCTCCCTTCAATCCAGCATCTGTTCTCTTTCTCTCTCCCTTTCATCCAGCGTGTCTGCTTTCTCTGCCCCTTCCATCCACTGTCTGCCCTTTCCCCCTTTCCATATGGTGTCTGCCAGCTTTCTCTGCCTCCTCCATCCACTGCCTGCCTTTTCTTTCCCTTCTATCCTGCCCGTCTCCCTCTCTCCTTTTTACATGATGCATTGCAGTATCTCTCCCCCTCTCCATCTTTATTTCTCTTCTCTCTGTACTCCATCCATAGCCATCTTCTGCTTATCTCCTATTTGACTTTTTTCTCTCCATGTCCACTGTCATTCCCTGTGATTCACTATCTCTCCTATCCATAACCTCCCCTGTGTACCTGTCCCTATTCCCCCCACATTCAGCATTTGCTCTGTGTTCCCATCCCTGTTCCCCCTATGTGTCCCCTTCCCATGTTCCTCACCCTTCTTTCTCCCTTTCCTGCACTCCCACCTCGGGGCCAGTATCTCTCGCCCCTGCTTCATAGTACTGCATCTCATTCTCCCCCTCCCCAGCTTCTCCTCCAGTCTCCTCTCCCTCATGCGTCCCACCTTTCTCTCCCCTCCCCCTCTTGCTTTTCTTTGATCTGGCATCACTCTCACGCCTTTCTCCACCCCCCCTTTCTCATTCCCCTGTCTTCACTTTCCTTCTTTTCTCTACCACTCTTTTCCCTTGGGTCTGGCATCCCTCTCTCCACCCCCTCTTCCTTTAGAGCTGGCATCACATTTCATCCTCCTCTCTCCACTCCCCTTTCCCTTTGGTCTGGCTGGAATCACTCTCCCTCCCTCCGTCCTCCCCCCCCCCCCCCGCTCCTGCATGCCTCCAAGCTTCCAGGCCCGCCATCAGCGTCTCAGCAATGAAAGTGCTGCCTTCTGCCTGCCATGGAAGCCTCCTCTATACAGCTTCCTGCGTAGGCGGGACGCTGTACAGAGAATGCTTCCGGGGCTGGCTGAAGGCAGCGCTCACATTGCTGATGCTGCCGGAGGCCTCGAAGTTTAAAGAGCAGCAGAGTGGGGTGAGCGAGGAGGGGGGAGAGCAATACCGCAGTAGTCGGGGGGAGACGGGACACCCCATGCAGCACCGCACCAGTTGGGGGTGGGGGGGTGAAGACATACGCAGCAACATGGCACCAGTTGAGGGAGGGGGAAGATGTCCATGGATGGCAGCACCCCCTAACGACCAGCACCCGGGGTGGACCGTCCCGCCCTCAGTACGCCACTGGCGAGGACATAACTCAGATTAACCTGAAACTATATACAAACCAAGAATGCAGCCTGGAACAGAATAAAATGGGTCGGAGTTGAATTCTAGACCCTAAACAGATTTTGCAACACTGCCTGCCTGAACCGACTGTCATGTCGGGTATTCTGCTCCAAGGAGATGTGAATGTGTAGACTGAAGACCACGTTGCAGCCTTGCAAATTTCTTCAATGGAGGCTGACCGCAAGTGGGCTACCGACACAGCCATGGCTCTGAAATTATGAGCTGTGACATGACCCTCTAGGGTCAGCCCAACCTAGGCATAAAAGTGAAAGAAATGCAGTCTGCCAGCCAATTAGAGATTATGCGTTTCCCCGATGGCAACCCCCATCCTGTTGGGATCAAAAGAAATAAAAAGTTGGGCGGATTGTCTGTGGGGCCTGGTCTGCTCCATGTCATAGGCCAACGCTCTCTTGCAATCTAAGGTGTGCAAGGCACTCTCACCAGGATGGGCATGAAGTCGGGGAAAGAATGTTAGGAAGACAACACTTTTGGCAGGAATTTAGTGTGTGTGCGGACTACCCTGTTGTGATGGAAATTAGTATAAGGTGCATCCACTTCTAAGGCCTGAAGCTCACTGACTCTATGAGCTGAACAGCCACCAAGAAAATGATCTTCCAGGTCAAGCACTTCAGATGGCAGGAATTCAGTGGCTTGAAAGGAGCTTTCATCAGCTGGGTGAGAACGACGTTGAGGTCCCATGACACTGGTGGAGGTTTGACAGGGGGCTTTGACAAAGGAAACCTTTCATGAATCGAACTAAAGGCTGTCCAGAGACGAGCTTACCTTCTACACGATGATAAGCACTAATTGTACTGAGGTGAACCCTTACGGAGTTGGTCATAAGACCAGACTCAGATAAGTGTAGAAGGTATTCAAGCAGGGTCTGCGTAGGGCAAGCAAGGGGATCTAGGGCCTTGTTCTCACACCAGTTGTCAAACTTCCTCCACTTGAAAGAATAACACCTCTGATGATGTATTTCCTGTTTCTGCAAGGGCGGGACACTGAGGGAAGGGAAAGGATGGAGGCGAGCCTGCTGTGCTGTTTTTTTTTCACTGCCGTCGCTGCAACTTCAAATAAAAGGTTTCAATGCAGGGCAGCAGGAATGGAGAGGAGGGCTATTGCGGAAGCTGAGGGTGGGAAGGTGGGGATGGGTTGGAACTCGAACTCAGGGACTGAAAAGGAGGGGCTGAGGCAAGTCATTGGACATGGATGGGAGGATAGGGAGCAAAAGACAATTGTCAGGCATGGATAGGAGGGGAAAGCAGAGGAGAGAAATCATTGGACATGGAGGGGAGGGCAAGGGAGAGAGAGAGAATTGCTGAATATGGATGGAGGAGAGGGCAGGGGAGAATGGAGAGTTGCTGGACATGGAGGAGAAGTAAAACAGGAAGGAGATGCACAAGGATGGAGGGGAGAAATGCTAGCCATGGATGGAGTGGAGGGCAGGGAAGAGAAGAGAGTAGAAATGTTGGACAAGGGTGGACGGAAGGAAAGAAAGACAAAGGAAGGAGAAGCACACGGATGGAGGGGAAGGGAGAGGAGAATGCTGGACCTGGATGAAGGGGAGTGAGGAGAAATGCTGGATATGAATGGAGGGAAAACTGTTGAATTTGAGGGCAGATGCTGAAATTGGTGGAAGGATAGGGACAGGGCTAAAGATGGTAGACAGGACGCATAAGGACACAGAAGGATGGTGGACATGGTGAGAGAAAAAATATCAAATGGAAAGAAGACACTGGGACCAAAGCGGATAGAAAAACTAAATGCTCAGAAAACAAATGTAGAAAAAAGTATTTTATTCAGAATTTATTAATTGGAATGTCAGCTTTTGGAAATATGCATCTGTGATATTTTGCATGCAAGTTTCAATTTCTCTAGTATTGCTGCATGCCAAGTCTGATTTCTTGAGGTAACTTTCCAGTTCAGTATTTTGCCTTCATATTTTTTAATTTCTAGTTCCTTGTGTCGTATCTGTTGTCATGTGTTTTTCATGTGCAATCAAGGTGTAGTATTCTGCTAGCATGTAGTATTTGCAGCCCTTTTTGTTTTATTGTTTTCACTAGGTAGTGAATTGGTGTTATAGAGCCCGGTGTAATTACAGTGCTGCCTCTCTACGCATAAGGTTGTAGCTCGTCCTGACCTTGGAATTAGTGCTGTTATGATTTGGTAAGGTTACGAGTGTGTTTTTGCACAAGTTTCTGTATAGTGTTTTGCAGTGGAGAGATTGTCATGATTTAGGCTTTAAAACTTTCTGATGTTTTGGTGCCACCTCAGTAAGGCCAACATACACACTACCTCTTGAAGGATCTACATACAGAGCCTATGCATTTCTAAGGTCTACACTGGCGTGGTATAGGAAAAGGGATGGGGAAAAACTACTGGAGAGGAACAGGGAGTGCTGGGTAAGGAGGAAAGAAGGAAGGGAGAAAGAGCTGGCTTTTTTGGGAATAACCATAATGAATATGAATCCGCCCCTGAATGCTACATAGCCGACCTCACATCTCACCTAAACTACATGTTCAGCTAGGCCTATCCCCTAAAGAAAATGGCAATGTACTACTCACCCCGATACCAAAAGACACCACAAAAAAACAAATGAAATCACTAATTATCGTCCGGTAGCATCCATCCCGTTGTCAGTCAAACTGATGGAAGTATGGTAGCCAAACAACTCACAGATTACATACACAAATTCTCAATACTACATGAATCACAGTCAGGTTTTTGGCCCAAACCCAGCACAGAAACAGTACTAAACACTCTACTAGCCAAATTCAAGCGGGAAATTGCAACAGGAAAAAACATACTCCTCCTTCAATTTGACATGTCTAGTGCATTTGACATGGTAAACCACAATATATTAATAAGATTACTAGATAAGTTCGAAATTGGTGGTAACATTCTTAGCTGGATCAAAGGTTTCCTAACCACAAGAACCTATCAAATAAAATCAAACTCAAACATATCATCACCTTGGAAAGCAGACTGCGGAGTACCACAAGGATCACCGTTATCACTGATCCTCTTCAACCCTATGATGACCCCTCTAGCCAAGATCTTATCCAACGAAGGACTTAACCCTTGCATCTATGCAGACGATGCCACAATAGTAGAATTGGAAAAGGTGCAGCGAAGGGCGACTAAAATGATAGCGGGAATGGGACAACTTCCCTATGAAGAAGATTAAGGAGGCTAGGGCTTTTCAGCTTGGAGAAGAGACGGCTGAGGGGAGACATGATAGAGGTATGTAAAATAATGAGTGGAGTGGAACGGGTGGATGTGAAGCGTCTGTTCACGCTTTCCAAAAATACTAGGACTAGGGGGCATGCGATTAAACTACAGTGTAGTAATTTAAAACAAATCGGAAAATGTTTCTTCACCCAACGCGTAATTAAACTCTGGAATTCATTGCCGGAGAACGTGGTGAAGGCGGTTAGCTTGGCAGAGTTTAAAAAGGGGCTAGACGGTTTCCTAAAGAACAAGTCCATAAACCACTATTAGATGGACTTGGGAAAAATCCACAATTCCAGGAATAATATGTACAGAATGTTTGTACGTTTGGGAAGCTTGCCAGGTGCCCTTGGCCTGGATTGGCCGCTGTCGTGGACAGGATGCTGGGCTCGATGGACCCTTGGTCTTTTCCCAGTGTGGCATTACTTATGTACTTATGTACAATATACATTCCTTACAAATCTAAATTCACAGAAATAACCAAAGAAATCAAGACCAGCTTAAATATCATGGGCTCTTGGGCAAACGCATTTCAACTAAAACTCAACAAAGAAAAAACACATTTTTATTTATTTATTTAGATTTTGCTCACACCTTTTTCAGTAGTAGCTCAAGGTGAGTTACATTCAGCTACACTGGATATTTCTCTGTCCCAGGAGGGCTCACAATCTAAGTTGTCTTGTCATCTCATCCCAACGCAGCACAGACAACCCTACAATCATCAACACACCAGACTACACACTCCCTATCTCAGACAGCCTGAAAATCCTCGGAGTCACATTGGACCACAACCTAACACTAGACAGCCAAGTGAAAAGCACAACAAAGAAAATTTTCCACTCAATGTGGAAACTTAAGCGCGTGAAACAATTCTTCCCAAGGGAAACATTTTGCAACCTAAAACAATCAATGGTACTAAATCATTTAGACTACTGCAATGGAATTTATACGGGATGCAAAGAACAAATCTTAAAGAAACTTCAGACAGTCCAAAACACAGCAGCCAGGCTCATCTTCTGGAAAACGCGATTTGAAAGTGCAAAACCCCTCCGCAAAAAATTACACTGGCTCCCAATCAAAGAACGCATTGCTTTCAAAATCTGCACTATGGTTCACAAAATAATCTACGGTGAAGACCCAGGATACATGATAGACTTGATCAACCTACCAACTAGAAACACATTTGAATCATCACGAACATACCTAAACCTGCACTACCCAAGCTGCAAAGGACTCAAATACAAATCAATTTACGTATCCAGTTTTTCCTTTATAAGCACACAACTGTGGAATGCAATACCAGAAGCCTTGAAAACCAAGTGCGACCATCTACACTTCCGGAGAACAGTAAAAACTTACCTGTTTAAAAAGGCATACCCCACCAATCCAACATAAATGCCTGATCTCTGCAAAAAAAAAAAAAAAGACAGACATAACACAACCCTTACAGCTACAATTCCCTTATGTGGCTATACCACATGAACTTTATCTTACCACAACTTCACTATGTATTTGTTTACACCGGAGTCCGCAATCGCCTCTCCGGTACTATGTAAGCCACATTGAGCCTGCAAATAGGTGGGATACAAATGTAATAAAGAAATAAATGCACATGAATATTTATTTTATTTTTGGTGCATTAAAAAAATGTTTATTAAATATTTGAATTCAAACATCCAATGCACAATATACAATTATTGTGTAATTCAGAGGTTAACAAATTTTTCCAAGCCTCCCCCCCCTTCCCTTCCCTGATAACCAGACACAAAGCTCAACTGAAGGTTGGTGTTGATGAGTCTTTGAGTTTAACAGTCACAGCCGAGGAACAATCAACTTGGGGGCATCCAGATCAATCCCTCCATGAGATCTCCACGATCTATACATGTCCCATTGTTTAAGGAACTTTGTAAGATGTCCAGAGCGGATAGCTGTCATTTTGACATTCGATAGAGATAATCCATTTTATGAATAACTTTTATCACTGGTGGTGCTGCGGGGTTTCTCCACGCTGATGCCAACGCAATTTTGCCCGCCACCAGCCACACCGATGTTATCCGGTGTTCCGGCAACTGGACTCCCCCAGGACGGATGTGCAACAGGCAAACTTCCGCTCCAGCGGGATACGCACCCCCGTCACCTCAGCAAACAAATCTAGCAGTTCTGACCAGCAGAACTGTATCTTTGGACATGTCCACCAAATATGAAGCATATCTCCCACCAACACTGCACATCCCTGCCAACACTGGTCAGTCCCCTGTCCATACATTTTCACTAGTCTTTTAGGCGTATAATACCATTGATACAATACTTTATAGCTATTTTCAATCATAGAGCTGGAAATAGAAACCCGCAGCATATGCTCTAAAGCTTTCTCCCATTGTGTGTATTCCAGGTTTATCTTTAGGTCTCTCTCCCAATGCTTTATAGTGCAAGATAGGTCCCTGTTAGTGAGCAATGCCTCATATAAGCGAGACACGCACCCTCTATGGCTTCCTGCCCTCAGCGCCTTTTCTAGGGCCTTCTCCTCAAGGGATAGCTCTTCCATGGCGCGCCTGTATATGTAGTCTCTAATGCGGTTATATTGGAACAAATGATGTGATGGTAGGCCATATTCCTCTTGAAGATCAACAAATGGTACCATCTGCCCCTCTTCCCAGATTTGACCTAATGTGCCAAGGCCCCTCCGCTCCCAGAATCTGTATAGGATCTTCCGATCCCAAAGGACAACCCAGTGCTGTCTTTATTGTCATCTGCTGAAAATATGTTCTATTGGGAAAAGACCTCCGCCTGAGAGCAGACCAGGTCTGTAGGGGGTACTGCACCGCTAGTGGGGCCTGTCTAATATATGCCTGAAGTCTGTCTCTGGTCATCCATAATATAGAATTTAAGTTTGTTGTCCCCATCCAATACTGCTCTATTTGTAGCTAGGGCTTTATGCTACCAGCGCTCCACTCCGTTAACACTCGTAATTGTGCCGCCCGATGGTAGAAAATGAAATTCAGAACTCCCATGCCCCCTTGCTTCTTGGATTGACACATATCTGCCCATACCCTTGGTGGTCTGTGCTGCCATATGTAGGCAAAAACTTTTCGGTTAAGCTAGCAAAAAAAAACCGTGCGGGCATTAGTAATGGTAGTGCTAAAAATAGATACAGGAGTTTTGGCAATATCATAATTTTTATGGCTGCCACCCTTCCCAACCATGACAGTTCTAACCCCTCCCACCTAACTCTTAAAAAAAAAAAAAAAAGTTCTCGAATTTTGGAGGGAAAGTTAGTCTGGTATAGGTCGGCCAGCTTGGGCATAAGATGAATGCCCAAATACTTGAGGGATTGGGTGGCCCACTTGATAGGGAACTGTTGGTGAAGAGAGGCCTCCTCTTCTTTTGACAAACCGAGGCCTAAAACCCCCGACTTGTCCATATTCACCCGAAACCCGGAGAGCTGCCCATACTGATGTAAACCCTGCACTACCTGAGGCAAAGACTCTTGGGGGTTGGTCAGTGTAAGAAGGACATCATTGGCAAATAACATAATCTTATGGGTGGTTATTCACAGGATAAGGCCATGTATGTGCGGGTGCCATCATATAGATTGGGCCAACGGTTCCATTGTCAGTGCAAATAGTAGCGGCGATAGTGTGCACCCCTGACGCATCCCCCGTTTTTGGTGCATTTTTACCCCACATTTTCCCACATGAGCAGGACAATGTGGCTTACATAATTTCAAGAGGATACAATACAATACAGAGAAGGCACAGATTCTGAGTGTGACAGGAGGGGAAGGAACATGGGATGGCACAGGTTAAACATTGGATTAGCCAGTGGAATAAGCCCTGTCGAATAAGAATGTTTTTAAAGGACTTCTTGAACAGTTGATGGTCGACTAGCTCTTTGAGCTGTTTTGGCAGGACATTCCAGGATTTTGGACTGATATAGAGGAAGGACAAAGCATAAAGGGTCTTGTATTTAATATTCCTGCAGGTGGGGTAATGTAAATTGAGGTAGGTCCTTGAAGTTGCTAGGGCATTTCTAGGCGGGAGATCGATTAAATGAAGAATGTATTCAGGGGCTTCCCCATATATGATCTTTTGTGTTAGTGAGCAAATCTTAAATGTATACGGTCCATTACTGGGAGCCAGTGAAGTTGAAACGTAGAGGTTGAGCAGGGACAAAGCGCGATTTCCCAAGGATTAGTCTAGCAGCCGTGTTTGAACAGTCTGAAGCCTTTTCAGGACATAGTCCCGACAGCCAGCATAGATCCCACTAATATGCCCTGCCCCATCCTTTGCAACCCCAATGAAACAGTCAAACTACAACCCATACCTTTGCGCCTTTCCCAGAGAATGGACCCCACCTGTTTCCCAGCCTCACTTTGGATTTGGACTTTATCTAAATGCTGGCTCATCCTTAAGGACAGACTTCTTTCCCTCCACGAAAGCACTACAGGTGAGGAGCACCTCCTTTCCTGAGGTAGTGCCAGGTTTTCTCCCTTCCAGAGGTTCTGTGCCTGTCCTGGAGAAGGACAGCACTAAGCATTACTGGGAAGGGTTTAGAACTTTGGGAATCTGCCCTCTTGGTAATTATGATCATGGGAACGCATACTCAGCTGCCAGGTAAATTTTTCTCTCTTCAATAGTATCTCATTTGCTTAGAGAGCTCCATTGGCTTCCAGTTTCCTCTCGTATATGTTTTAAGATTGCATGTTTTGTTTTTAAATCCTTTGCTGGTCAAAATGTGGTTGGAATAACAAATCATTGGCTTTTGCAAAGATCTAGCAAGCCCTTTCGATTGGCTCAAGCTTTCACTGTCATTTCCAAGCTGCAGAGGGTTTAAAGCTAAATAAAAATGTTTGGATTCTTCTTTCAAATATTTAGCCGCTAAGGTTTGAATGGGCTGCCAATTTTGCAAGATTGTCTTATTTAGGAAATGCCTGAAAGTTCATGTTTTCTGCTGTTGGTATTAATTTAGATATAATTTTTTTGTCTGATATTGTAGATATGATTTCTGTCTGTTATGTTTTCTGCTTTTTTATGTAATATAATTTCACCTGACTAGGGTGCTTCTTTTTCTTGACTATAATCTGCAGTGAACCCAAATGGAGATATTGTAGAATATAAAAGTCATCCATAGTGTAACCGCCCCCTCCCCGGGAGGGCATTGCATAACGTGTGATTCCCAGGATACCAGCTGTTGGTAGTCGTGGCAAGCATCCGAGTACACACTGCCTTGAACAGGGGGGAGGTACAATAGACTAACCTCGTCTCTCGCCCTCAAAGGGTGAGAGCGGAAATGATACTAAGCACATAAGCACTGCCATACTGGGAAAAGACCAAGGGTCCATCAAACCCAGCATCCTGTCTCCGACAGTGGCCAATCCAGGCCACAAGAACCTGGCAGAACCCAAAAATCTTAATAATGATCAAAGGACTTTTCCTTCAGGAATCTGTCCAAACCCCCTTTAAACTCGGCAAGGCCAACTGCTGTCACTACCTTCTCTGGCAATGAGTTCCAGAGTCCAACTACGCGCTGAGTAAAGAAAAACTTTCTCCTATTTGTTTTAAATCTACTACATTCTAGCTTCATCTTGTGTCGCATGGTCCTATTATTATTAGAAAGTGTAAACAAACGTTTCACATCTGTCCGCTCCATTCCATTCATTATTTTGTAGACTTCTATCATGTCCCCCCTCAGCCACCTTTTTTCCACTTTTATCATTTTCATCGCCCTTCTCTGCACCTTCTCCAATTCCTTTATATCTTTTTTTGAGGTGTGGCGACCAGAACTGAACACAATATTCGAGGTGCGGTCGCACCATGGAGCGATACAACGGCATTATAACATCTTCATGTTTGTTTTCCATTCCTTTCTTAATAATACTCAACATTCTGTGCGCTTTTTTAGCCGCCGCAGCACACTGAGCAGAAGTTTTCAACGTCTTGTCAACGATGACTCCCAGATCCCTTTCTAGGTCCGTGACTCCTAACGTGGAACCCTGCATGACATAGCTGTAATTCGGGTTCCTCTTTCCCACATGCATCACTTTGCACTTATCAACATTAAACTTCATCTGCCATTTTGACGCCCAATCTCCCAGTCTTGTGAGGTAATCTTTCACATTCCTCCTGCGATGTGACCACCCTGAATAACTTGGTGTCATCTGTGAATTACTAAATTAGGATTAATCCCTATTTGGAAAGAAGCAACCTAAAAAATTCACGAAACAATTTGTTTCTATAACTAATGTTAAATATTTAACTTTGGAATTACTTCTTCTTTATTTTAAAACACTTTAATAACTATACATAAATATCCTAAATATAAAGTTACCACAATGTTTATTTTGTTTTTCTTAACAGAGTTACTGTCCCTCCCAGTGTAAGAAAAAGAAACAAAAAAAACATCAGATAAGTTTACTTTTACCTACTAGTATCCCCAGCATTTAACAGTTTCAACTGCTTTTTATCTTTCTTCTTCTAATATGTTGCAAGAATTTGATACTATAGTGTGCATTCTTTTTGTGTTCAGAGGAATCTCTCAAAGAACCTCAACAGGTACTCAGGTAAGTATTTCATTAAGTTCTGTCTTTATCCAGGTTAATTTAAACAGAGTTCTCTTTAAAGATGTTACTTAGCTGTGTTGAAATCTTCTTTGAAATCAATTAAGATAATTCTTTCTTGCGTGGGGGCCCATACAAAGAGACTCCAGTCGGTCTTCACAATGTCTTTTTTCCTCCTACACCTCACTTAAAATAAATAAATTGGAAGCAAAACCCTGTCGCCTTATAACTTTCAGTTAACTTTATCTTTCTCTAGTGACTTTTAATATTTTATTAACACATTTTTGGGCCTGTGAACTAGTAAAAACAAAATTAATCAAACGAATCCTTACTTCCAAGCCTGAACTTTACTGTTTTTGCCCTAATCTAGTAAGAGCTTTAGGAGGAACATGCACTATTTCAATGAAACTACATGAACATCCCCATCCCCATTTTATTTTTCAGATCTTCATTAAGTCACTCAGTCAGCCTCTCTCATTTTTGAGTTATCAGAAATCCATTCTTCTCTCATAAATTCAATTTCATTCACTTCAATTGCTTTTCTTGCACAAGTGACAGGCCTTTTATGGCATTAAAACAGCACTGCCATCAAATCAATGTGAAAATTCTATTCCCATCTAATCATTTAATCATACACAGGTAGCATGGAATGTCACCATTAGTACAGAGACTCAGTCTCACTTTCCATACATTAAAACTTACTTCAACTATTCTTTTAATTTTTTTCCAACAAGTTTTTTTTTAATAAGATATATTCTGTTTTTGTCACCTCACTCTCTCTAGTACAGTGACTCCCTCATATCAGAGTTATACCTGTACTATCTGGTAATGTTACTACTTTTACAACAACTTAAAACCAATTTTTATCTCTTTCAATCCGAAGCACACAATGAGCACCACCTCCACATCAAACGCTTCAGCTCTTCTTTGAAAAAGACTGATTTTCTTTGAAAGAAACAAAACCAGTATTCCCTCACCCAAACCAGAATCAGGCATCTACTCCTTTAACTTTTGATACAGCACAGCTATTTCATCACAAAACTCTACTCCCCTTTTTAAACTATGTTAATTAGTGCCAAACTTAATCACATACATCCCTGAGTAACATAACCAGTATAGAAACAGAGTTTCTTCTACTTCCCTTTTTAAATTGTTTTAAAACCACCTTTATTAACTTACTTTCTCTCTCTGAAGCACAATCAATATACCAGTCACCTCCTCTCTCACACTCAGCTCAGCACATCCTCTCACACCAACAGACAGAGAGCCTCTCTGTAACTGTCAGCAAAGCTGTTGCTAAGCCAACAGAAGCTCAGCTCTCAGCAAATTCTAAGGACCTGCACTGCTGGCCACAACGGAACTCTGGGACAACTCAGGTAATTTTATTTATTTTTTTTAAATTCCATTATAACCCCTTAGGGTTACAACAGCATAGCATATAGTGGTAGTCAGGTTTGAAAAAGACAACAGGGAGACCAGGAGGGCATCCCATACATCACAATTATCAAGATCGGTGATATATGAATAAGCTTCAGCATTACACCTTCAGTCTGTAGGAAAAATATTTTAAAAATGTCAAAACTTCAGTTCCTCCCTCCCCCAATAAGGGCCACCGATCAAATTAATACAAGCAAAAATATAATAGGTCAAAGAAACACACTCTGGGAGCTGCTGGAGAAAGTGTTGACCAAACCTGCTCCCAAGTCCTCTGGAAAAGTTGTCCTTTCACAGATGTCAAATCTTGGATTCTACACCGATTCTACACCTAATTTATAGAATTAGGGGGCAAATGAGTGGTAGGAACTTTCTTCAGAAACAAACCATCCTATAAAAAGAAACTACATTACAGCCAGAGATCTTTTCCCATCCCACAGTGAAGGAAAAACGGGCATTTCCACGCTCTCTGGAATGAGAGGACAGCCTCCTTACCATCAATGCCAGGCTCTCTTCCTCTTCACCAACAAAACACAGGAGGGTGGACAGAGGGCGAGAGATAGGGCGAACTCCCCCTCCCACCTTTTACAAATATTTGGAAAATAAAATGCCATGAACAGTATTTTTATGTTTTTAATTTTTATTTAACAATGGTGTAAGATGCATTTAAATAAACATTCTGACTCTTATGCAGGGCTTTAACTCAGTTTGGGTGGTGCCCTTTTCAGGGGAATTATGTACACTGCATTCTTGGCTTCTTTAATCCGCCACCAACGTCCCAACCTGTAGGAGAAAAAGGAAGCATGAGAGTGGAACAGCTCCTTGAGAGGTTTTCACTATCAATCCTTCAGACACCTAGCTGGAGGATGAGGCCGGGATAATTTTCTAAAGGTTTTCCTGCATGTAAACCCATATTCACACTCACAACCCTGTGTGCTATTGAAGCTTTGACCTGGCAGCACATTTTATTTAAAAAATCTGTGTACTTTGAAGTGTTTCTTGCACTATGTTAAATCGAGCTGTTCTTGATGCTTTTTGATGTATGCATTTCTCTGATTTTAATAAAGATATTAAAAAAAAAATAGGTACATAAGAGTGACAATGGGACTCATTTTCAAAGCACTTTGAAAGTTCCACAGGTTACGTGGAGGCATATTTTCAAAGCATTTATTTTATTTACTAGGATTTATTTACCACCTTTTCGAAGGAATTCACGCAAGGCAGTGAACAAAAAGAATAGATCAAATATGAGCAATAGACAATTACAGCAGTAAAAATAGTCAAACAATACAAAGTATGGCATAGTATACTACTTACAATGTCAACACAATATGTAATAGGACATTTTAGAAGGGTATAAGCAAAGATGGAACATATAGATAGGCAAGAGAGTAAGAGGAGTTAGAAGATAAGGTGACTAATTTAAAAGAAAGTTGCACATGAGGTCAGAGGGAACTCTAAGTGCTTTGAAAATACATCTCTACATTACCTTCATAAAACAGGCTTAAAAACAAGGCCTTTTGGGACTTCTCACACAGACATCCTCTGATGAAATCAGGTCCTAACGCCATGGTCCCTAAATCTGTTGTGGAAGTTCCTCAGCCAGTCAGATTTACAGGATATCCACAATGAATATTCATGAGAGATTTGCATGCACTACCCTCCACTGCATGTAAATCTCTCTCATAAATATTCATTGTGGATAACCTGAAAACCTGACTGCTGGGGAGCCCCAAGGAAATGTTGGGAACCTCTGCCCTAAAGCCTAGGGGGAAGCAGTCCAGTCCCTGAGTTGGGCCTTTTGCAAGGGCAGTGTTTGAAGGCCCTGGGGAAAAGGGAAGGGTAGGAAGTTGTGGTCACTGTTTAAATGCGACACTTGCTGGCTGAATTCTTGGTCCAGGACATCAGAGCATACTAGGTATGTGGAGGGCATAAAATAGGGTAAAAGTTCACAAGTAGTCATGAAAGAAGGTTTGTGGTGCCAGATCCCAGACCAATACCAAAGGAGTAGGAAGCTGACAGGTAAAATACATTTTCGTAATTAGGGGAGGAGAGGAGAGTCTCCTATTAACTAAACATGAACCAATGTTTAGGCCTGTTTACTGATTTGGATTTTGCTTACACCTTTTTCAATAGTAGTCGAGTTACAATTCAGGTACACTAGGTATTTCCCTGTCTCTGTAGGGCTCACAAGGGCTAAGTGACTTTTGACCAAGATCAGATCACAAGTAGCAGCAGTGGGATTTGATTCGTTCTCCCCTGGATGTTAAACCCACTAGGCTTCTCCTCCACTTTGTGCGACCATCTGATTGTACACCTGGCCTTGGTTACAATCACTAACCAAAGGAAAAGAGACCACCCCTGTCAGGTGGGGTTACCATCGGAGCTATGGTATTCTTAGCCTCATGCAGTTATAAATTACATCCCCTGCACCCATAATAAAGACAGCTCCTTTCTTCTGGCCCCACTAATGCAGCATAATATGCAGAATACAGTACCTGTGCTCCTGTCCCACTCCAGCCACAAGGAAATCTCCTGCATTACTGAACTTCAGACTGTTGATGAAGCCCATCTAAGAGAGAGGAGAGCAGATCAAAAGCTGCCCAGAAGGAGAAATCTGACAGTAACATCAAGACTAACCTCAAAGGCAAACATTCATTCAGAACAGAAATTCTGTTTTTGTTGCACCTCCCCCACTTCAAAATAACAGAGGATGCTAGTTTGACCCTGCAGCAGAGGGTCTGATTTATTCACATTAGAAGAAAAAACACATTTTAAAGAAGATTTCTTTAAACTGTATAATGAACCATAAAGGGTTCGTGTAGACTTATCTTTTTATCAAAGCAGCTATAAACAAAACAAGAAGAATCTCTTAGGCTAAAGGGGAACAGATGGATGAAAACGGAAAACACATCAGACACAATAATTATGTCAAAAGTTACAAATTTATGGCATACCTTTATAAGGAAATTTAAGCCACAAAGAAACATTACTTTTCCTAACAAATAGAAAAGGCACCCAATACTGGGACATGATACGAGATACTTTGAAGCTTAACTGACCAACCTAATTGAAATTGTTCTCAAAATCTTTTGACAGCTACAGAGTTGGCAACTTATTTTTCAAGAAAGATTCTCAACAGCCTTAATGTCTCAAAGCTGTTCCCATGCACATGAAGACTACAGGACAGGGGCATAGCCAGACATCAATTTCTGAGGAGGGCCTAGGGGTCGACTGGGAAGGCCAAGCATGACCTCACAGTTCCCTCCCCTGCCAGCTGAAGAGATTTTCTGCCCAAGCAGCAAGAAAGTCGGTAGGATACTCCAGGCTACAATGCCAGCATTTCTGTGCGTGCTCTATTCAATGCATGAACTCAGTTTGCGAGGAAGTGCCGGAATCGGCAAGTAACACACCTCATCAACTTTCTGCTGCTCAGGCAGTGTGGTGGGGGATCTGGCAGTGAATCCAGTGGCACAATTTTGAAAAGGGCACAGCACTCCCCCCCCCCCCCCCCCCCGTGGTGGTTATGCCAAAGCCACCCCCCCTTGTGGCTATGCCCCTGCTAAAAGCAGAGCTTTTTCTTTTTTGCCCACGTACAGCTTTGTAAAATTGTTGATTCCGCTTGATTTGGGGAGATATACACATTTTTTCTAAGAGGCTCTGTGTCCGGCAAAGCTTTTGTAAAATATGGTGGGAATTTTCCATGTCCCAGCTCAGACATCCTTTTTTGAAAATTGGGCTCCGGGTCTCCTTCAACCCCAACAGAACTGGAACCCTAGTCATCAAATGGAGTCTCTTGACTGTATCTCCTGATAAAGAAGAGTAAGCATACACCTTGTGGACAGAAACTGGGTCCATCACCTTAGAGCCATGGTATCAACCATGGCTTCCTCAGCAAATTATCCACTGGACATCTGTCGGGCCAAAACATGATCATCTAGCCACACTTTTACAAGACACTAATGCCTCAACCAACAGAGCCTCTGACAGCTCCTTTGGCTGCACCATCCTCTAAAAGACCTTCTCTCTCCAGGTCCATGAGCAGGCCACCCCACAGGTGCCTTACCTGTTGGCTTTTCAGGCTGTTTTAACCATGCTTATGCTACTAATAATGTGTATGCCCCACTGGCTTTTCCATACATGCTCTTATGTTCACTCCTGATTCTAATTCTTCTTTCTTCTCACACAGCTTCATCCCACTGCAGCACTCACACGGGCTGTCAAAGGTAAAAAGCTTTCTTCTCTATACAACATTCTTCACAGCCCCATGTTTGGGGGTTCATTGTGTACAGTATGATAAGTCAGCCACACAAGTCCGCCCACCTCCCCTCAAAGATGAGCCTGCTTGCAGCTAGAGAATGAAAATGGAGCAGAAATGGACATGCACTGTGGTTGGGGCTGTTCAGCACATGGTCAGAAAGATCTTCTAAACCGAGAGCTACCTCCACCCATGGCTCTGTTGGATGACATCACCAGCGTGTGGCTGACTTACCCTGCTGTCCATGGAGAATCTCAATTACAAGTAAGTAACTTTGCCCTATGACTTCAATGCTTTTTGGTGTCAGCTCTCTAGCAGAAATTTGGGAAAAATATTGATGTCTACCAAGAGATATCTACATACTAGGGACAAGTACCAATCCAGTGATTTTGAGCCAATTGTCATGTTAGGGATCAGGAAGAATTATTTTCACTGTTACAAACTCACGGACCTCTTTTTCTGGTCTTTTAACCTAAACAAAAACAACAAAAAGTGTCCCAACTGCTATATGAGAGAGACATAGAGGGGCATTTTCGATATGACGTCTACGTCAGACTTTGGACGTTTTGCAAAACACATCCAAAATCTGAATAAGAAAAACGCTTTTCTTTTTCAAAAATGACCTTTTTTTTTTTTTTCTTAAAAATACTGTTTTGTGATTTGGACATTTTTTTTTTGGGTCCATTAAAAAAAAAAAAAAAAAAAAACCCCCAAGTGCAAAACGCACAAAATCAAGCCATTTTGATGTAGGAGGAGTCAGCATTTTTAGTAGATTGGTCCCCCTGACCTCCCAAGACAGCAATAGGGCACCCTAGGGGGCACTGCAGTGGACGTCATAAACTGCTCCCATAAGTACATAAGTAATGCCACACTGGGAAAAGGCCAAGGGTCCATCGAGCCCAGCATCCCATGCTCCCAGGTACATATCTCACCGTTGCTCCCTTACCTTGTCTGCTGAGGCCCCCAAAACCCACTACCCCCAACTGTACACCACTACCATAGTCCTTATGGGTGAAGGGGGCACCTATATGTGGGTACAGTGGGTTTCTGGTGAGTTTTGGAGGGATCACAGTTTCATCCACAAGTGTAACAGGTAGGAGGAGGTAGGAGCCTGGGTCCACCTGTCTGCAGAGCACTGAAGCACTACTAGACTACTCCAGGGACCTGCATGCTATTCTAATGGACCTGAGCATAACATCTGAGGCTGCCATAGAGGCTGGCAAGTAATGTTTTTCATCACATTTTTGGGGGGTGGGAGGGGGTTAGTGACCACTGGGGGAATAAGGGGAGGTCACCCCTGATTCCCTCCAGTGGTCATCTGGTTATTTAAGGCACCTTTTTGTGCCTTATTCGTTGTAAAAACAGGTCTAGATCAAAACGTCTTAGTTTTAGTCCTGGACGTTTTTGTTTTGCTCCATTATGGCTGAAAAACATCTTAGGAACACCCAAATCCTGCCCCTGACACGTCCCCCCCTTTGAGATTTGGACATACTTCCAACCGACTTCTAAACGTCTAAAAATAGGTTTCAAAAATACTGATTTGAACGTTTGTGTGAGAAAAATGTCCAAATGCTGCTTTATGCCACTTTTTAGACGTTTTTCTGTTTTGAAAAACAGCCTGATAGCCACTCTGCGTGATCTCTTTTCCCAATTCTATTTTTTCACATCCCTCCTCTTTCTGGTGCCAAAGATGTTTCTGTTCCTCAAGCTCAGTCCCTGCTCAGCTTCCAAAATAGTCATTTGAGAGCACCAACTTACCAGAGGGATCTCAAAAAGTGCTTTCAAGCTGCGGAATCCCTCCCCGCACTGCCACACCCGGATGTTAGAATCATGGGAGCCTGGAAAAGCAAAGGAGTTAGTAAAGAAAGACTGTCCCAAAATATCACATAGATATTTAGCCTTCCCCCTGCCATAGGTTGTTTGTGCCACTCATCTCCATGCAGGGTGTTGGACGGTGGGTGCTCAAAGGGTTTACAAAGACCACCCTGGCTTCCTCTTCCTATGGACCTCCATATACACTACAACCTAGCACATCTCTGATCCCTCCACCCACACCCCGTGTAAAATAGAGGGTGGGAGGGATCCTAGGTTATCACCTCTTCTCAGATGGAAAAATGGAAAGAAATTAAGAACTCCCCTCATGGACATGGAGGCTGAACAGGACATTGAAGGGGGTCTCTCAAAGCTGGAGGTGTACCTGTAGCTACAACATCACTATTCAGAATGGCTGACACAGAAGAAATCCAGTAGGGCTGCTCCAAGCCCTGGTCACCATGGACACCGTGCGCTTGCTTCACCACTGCCAGTGGCTTCTTCTTGGCCACGCTCCAGAGTGCTAGAGACCTGTGACCAAAAATAGACAAGTTGATTTTTTGCTGCAAGGTCTGCACACATCACCCCCACTGCTCAACTGCTTCTTCTGCACAATGAGCACAAAAACAAACAAAAGGTTTAACTGCGTAAGTCTTCACACCCCTTGACTGCATGCGTAGTGGAAGTCCCTTCTACACCAACAACCACGAGTCTTTTAAAGTGTCTACCAAATATGGATAGCAGGATGGTGCAGTTTTTGCCCATTGGTCTTGGCAGAAATGCACAAACTCTCAACTTAGATGCAGTGTTCACACTTTAATTATGCTATCTTTAAAATGTGATGAAACATAAGAAGAACATAAAAAAGAGTTGCCATATGGAGTCAGACCAAAGATCCGTCTAGCCAGTATCCTGTTTCTAACAGTGGCCGATCCAGGTCACAAGTATCTTCAAACATGATAAATACAACTTGCTACGGATTTTACTACTACTTATCATTTCTATAGCGCCACTAGGCTACTAGGACAAATTTTGGTGGCATTATAGGCAGGTTCTAGCAGTCTGTTGGATATGTGCAGAAAAAGAGAGGAGTCAAAGATAACCCCAAGGTTACGAGATAAGACAGGGAGGATGAGAGTGCTATCCACAGAGAATGGGGGAGGAGGAGAGGTGGATTTAGGGGGAAAAGATAAGCTCAGTCTTGGTCATGTTTAGTTTCAGATGGCAGCAAGACATCCAGGCAGCAATGTCATACAGGATTCCTGCTGAAATTTCTGGTGTGGATAGATCTGGGAGTCATCAGCATAACGATAATACTGAAAACCATGGAATGAGATCAGAGCTCCAAGGGAAGAAGTATAGATGGAGAAAAGAAGAGGTCCCAAGACGGAGCCCTGAGGTACACCAACTTATAGTAGGATAGAAGTGGAGGAGGATCCAGAAGGAGTACACACTAAAAATGCGATGGGAGAGATAAGAAAACCAGGAAAGAACAGTACCCTGAAATCCAAGCATCAAGGAGTAGGCGGTGATCAAGTGTCAAGAGCAGCAGATAGATCGAGAAGGATGAGGATAGAATAAAGACCTTTGGATCTGGCCAGGAACAAGTCATTGGAGACTTCAGCAAGGAGCTGTTTCAGGTGAATGAAGAGGGCTTTGTCTGGGTCACTCAGACATTCACTTCTTTAATGCCAAGACACTTCATTGTTGCTTTTCTTTGTGCTTAAGATCACTGTCCTGCTGGAAGCTCAATCTTCTCCCCAGTCTCAGGTCTACTGCACAACACATTGGATCAGCTTTTTCTCCAGGATGTGCCTGTACTTGGCATCATTCATCTTTCCTTTGATCTTCACAAGCCTTCTTGTCCCTGTTGCAAAGCTTCTCCACAACATAAAGCTACTACCACTATACTTTAATGTAGGGTGATGTGACGTGTTTGTTTTATGCTATATGTAACACTTAACACCAACACCAGAAAATTCCATTTTTCTCTCATCAGACCACATAACTTCCTCCCACATGTGCAATGTCCCCTAGGTGGCAATTCATATGGCTTGTTTTCAGCTGTGGCTTCATTCTTACCACCCATAAAGACCATATTTGTGGAATAATCCTGAAATTGTTAACTGTCAGCAATTTCCCCAGTCTTGACTAGAGTACTTTTAGAGTAGTCTCAGGTCTCACTTTGGAGGCACAACCTGATCAAAGCAGTGTTTAGTGGTGTCCAAATGGACTCGACAGTGCTGCAAGAAATGAAATGCTGAAATATTCTTATAGCTTTCCTCCAATCAGTATCTTTCAAAAAACTTTATTCTGGAGTTTTCTGTAGTTCCATGTTCAACATGTTTGGGTCTGTCAGCTAATCTGGGGTTGCTATGACAACTTATGTGATCAAGACTTTTTGGTTTCTTTATTACTTTTTGAATATTTCTGTAATTGTTCTTTCACACTGAAGGTGTATAGTGTGTGGGTAACAGGGTCACGGACTTGCTACACTGCCTGTGTACAATCAAAGTGGTTTAAATATACAATATGCAAATACTTCCTCGGTCTCTACTGGGCTCACAATCTATGTTTTTTTGTACCTGATTTGCCTAGAATCACAAGGAGCTGCAGTGGGAAATGAACCCAGTTCCCCATGTTCTCAGCCCACTGCATTAACCAGATCAGTAAAATAAGTTTCTGCTTTTAATGCACTATGAATTCTATTTTTCAGACAACAGAACACAAAGAATGTACAAGGATACATGATATGAAATGAAACTGCAATGAGGTAAACTTAAGGAAACTATCAAGAGACAGTATTTCATGAAAAGTGTGGCAGATACCTGGAGCACCATCCTGGTGGAGGTGGTGGGGACAAAAACAGTGACAGAATTCAAAACGTGTAAAATAAACACACAGGATTCAATCACAACAAAACGTAAATGACTTTTACACATTAAAAAAAAAAGAAGAAAAAGCAGAGGGATGTAACTTGCATGGAGCAGCAGTTACAACTCTAGCTACCTTACTATGCAGACTAAATGGACTATACTGGTCTCTGTCTGCCATCTGTTATTATAGAGTCGATAGTCAAAGAGATTTAACTGGCCAGAAATGGCTTCTGGTCGGTTAAATCACCTATTTGGGACTAACTGGTTATTTTCAGTGGCACTTAACCAGTCGATGCTGAAACTGAAATGTTAACGCTTAAAACAAAACTGGCTATTTTTTGGGTGTTCCGGGAATGGAATCGGCTCTTGGCCAGTTAAGTACTGATATTCCGTACTTAACCGGCCAAGGTCACCACATAAAAGTCAGTCCTATCTTTATGCGGTGCCCCCTAGCTGGTTAAGTGCTGAATATCACTTAACTGGTTATGGTGTAGCTGGCTCTGGAAATTCAATATCGAAGCCCAGACATACTACTACTAATCATTTCTATAGCATTACTAGATGTACGCAGTGCTGTACACTTTAAATGCAGGCGCTTTCTCTGTCCCTAGAGGGCTCACAATCTATGTTTTTGTACCTGGGGCAATGGAGGGTTAAGTGACTTGGTTAGAGTCAAAAGAAGCTGCAGTGGGAATTGAACCCAGTTCCCCAGGTTCTTAGGCCACTGCACTAACCACTAGGCTACTCCTCCTGACACTGAATTTCTAGGCATAAAGCCAGAAACGGTGAGCTAAACTGAGTGCTGCCAGCTAAATATCAACCCCCATGTATATGTACGAATACATAAAAGGCACTATAAAGCTATACATACCCATCAGTGTACAGGTACACAAACATACACACACCAACAAATTTTTAAAAAGCATTTACCTGGGTAAAATTATCTAAAAGTATGTTTCATTGCTACAGCATGTGTACTTTTAGTGAGAACTGGTGAAATGTATATGAGCTAAAATAGCTCCTTTACTCTGCACACAACCTACGATATTGCCCCCTCTAAAACTAACCAGACGTTTTCTAACACCGACTGTAAAACAAACCTGGCACCACCCTGATCACCAGGCAGGAATACAGCCTGATTTGTTAATCGGCTCCAGTCTAATGTGGGTTTATGTATTTATTGCATTTGTATCCCACATTTTCCCACCTCTTTGCAGGCTCAATGTGGCTTACAATACATCATGGATAGTGGAAATAAGAAGAGAATATACATTTGGTATTACAGAATGATTTTGGAAACATATCAGGACAAAAAAAAAAAAAAAAAAAAGACTAACTTACCCATCATCTGCTCCAGACACCATGTGCTCTTCATTTATCAGCTGGATGCAGTCAATGGAGCCGCTGGAAAGAAAAACAGCGGGTTAGGAGGCACAAAAGGGTAGGTAAAAAGTCTCACTCAGGAAAAAACAAACAGACCGCTCCCATCTCTTTCCTGCATGCGGCATCTTATACCAAAATTATCCAAATCTCCCCTAACTCATGGAAACCAATCTCCTTCAACAATGTGCAGACAGGTAATAAAAAGTGTCACAACAATAACCCAAAGGCCAAGTTTGCTTGATGCCCAGAAATAACAGTCATTAGACGACCAAAGTGGAAGGAAAGCATGGCACGTGTATCACAATGGGATAAACCAGTGAAGCAAAATTTAAAAAAAAAAAAAAAAAAGTGAAGACAAGCCAACTGCAGAAGCAAGGAATCTTTAATACTCTGGTTAGCTCACACTAAGCAAGTAATCACGGTTTGAAAGACGTTCCACCTCAATCTGAAGATGCCGGACGCTGGTTGACACTTTTGAATATTAAAGTTTCCTTTGTTCTGCAATTGGTTTGTCTTCATTATTTATTTTGGCTCACTGGTTTATCCTGCTGTTCTTCACATAGGGACTATAATCCTTCTCCTATGTACCACATGTGTACCACAATGGCACCCTCTTGAGGAAAAGAGGTTTCACTGAAGATAGGCAGACAGGGACTGAGCTATCCCATCTTAGGGTCATTTTCTCATTAATAATTTTTGAGATTTGGCTCAAATAAAACCAGTTTTCAACTCCAGCTCTATCTATGCTAGAATTCTGACTGAAAAGTGTTGGATGGTTGTAGGAAGACCACAAAGAGTGAACTGATTAATGGGACATCAGGCACCCCTACACACTTATAAGGCAGCAGATAATTGGCAATTGGCTATTCAGAAGGCCTGTCTGGGCCGAGAGTTACTTTAAAAGGGTGGATATATTACTGTTGGGCAGTGCTTTCCAAATGCTTATCCAATATGATCCCATTTTAAACAATTACAAATTCAAGAGACGTCCAGTTAATGAAAACTGAAATAGTGGACCATTGCTCCCCTCCCCTACTTATCCAAAGCACAGAAGTAACAGCAGCGACAGCCATCGAAGGGTCCAGTGTGTCAGATTCCATTGTACTGTGCATGGTATAGGAAGCCCATCTGTAAACATTCACCAACTCACAGGCCCTAACTAATGGCCATAGGTCAGAGTGGAGGTCCAGGAGGAATGAGAGCAGCCCTTTTTCTGCAACCCCATCTACTGAGGATGAGACCCCATTGGCAGTCCTTACCCACAGTTTGGGAACCATTGCTGTTAAGGTCTCGCTCCCCTGCTAGACCCTGTGGAGCACTTTCTGCCACATATTTTCAGTCTTTGGGGGTTCTCTGCATATCCTGCTTCTAGAGGACAACTTTCTTTTGTTTTTTTAAGAAAAATATTCTATTTAATGACTACCAGCATTTCAACAGATACCCCAGGCTCAGTTATACTAAGGGCCTGGCATTCATCACCCCAGCAGCACACGTGTGGGGTTAAAGGAGACAGAGGTGCAAGGGTGGGGGAGAAGATGACCATCATGCAATTGATTCTGTTAAGAACAGAATCTTATTAGGTTGTGAGAGCTTCTTAAAAATTAACAGCAGAACAGATGTTGCAATATATGGAGCATTCAAAAACACCACAACACGGGCCTTTTCTTTTTATAATTAAAGCACCCTGCAGATCACTTACAGGAAGCTAGGATTATGGAAACAGTGCATTTAAAACTCTTTCCTTCTTTACACATTAAAAAAAAAAATTACATTTCTAATGGATTGCAGTGGAATTGTAATAATGAGCACCAACACAGTACTGCAACAAAACACATTTTGTAAAACATCCGTTTCCAAAATCACAGTCTCTTGTGGCATGTATAGGGTTCATTTCCAGTAATTAGCAGTAGTTCTTCATTAACACTTTGGGTTTTTCACCTAGCACTTTCCTCAAGCCCTCAGTTCCTAGCTCAGGCAAAACAGAATTCAATTAGGCCAGGGCTTCTCAACCCAGTCCAGCCAGTCAGGTTTTAGGATATCCACTATGAATATGCACAAGATAGATTTGTATATCAAGGAGGCAGTACATGCAAATCTCTCATGCATAGGCATTGTGGATATCCTGAGAACCTTACTGGCTGGGGGGGGGGGGGGGGGGGGAGTGACCACATCATATTCATTCAAACTCCTTCCACTAGTGCAAAAGATACATAACTCTGGCACTCCCTTATACCTCTCTTGGCTATTAATACCATATTCACCTTCCACAACCACATCTAGAGATGCCCAGTTCAATTCCCAGTGTTGCTCCTTGTGATCCTGGGCAGGTCACTTAACCCTCCAATGCCTCAGGTATAAACTAGATTGTGAGCCCTCCAGGGACAGGGAAATACCCAGTGTACCTGAATGCAACTCACCTTGAGCTACTACTGAAAAAGGTGTGAGCAAAATCCAAATAAATAAATAACCGTTCACTCATCTTAAAATAATGGTCTTGCCATGCCATCTTTTTGTAACATATATTTTGACTTTATCCACTCTAAAATCTTTGGTGTAACAGGTCCCACTCTCTGAAGACCCTTTGACTGGAACAATCCCATGCCATATAAAAAGAGGTTTTGAGGACAGTTTTATAAGGATGACTATGACCCCTGACCTTCTTGCTTCACTACCCACTTGGTGGTCAGATTTAGGTGACAGACACTTTAAGCAGATAGGAAAGCGAAGTTAAAGAACTCATATATTGTATTTCCTTTTTCTGTTTGACTGGAATATTGTTAACCACATTGAAAGGCTTCTCACTGAGTGGTATATTAAGTATTAATAAACTCAATTGTTGTGCAGCTCTGTATTAGGCTACTGCACCACAAACCTTCATTCACAACTATCCCAGTTGCTATTTTTATATCCTTTGCCCAACTCAGTCCAGTCATCACAGCAACCGTCCTGGCCAAAAAGCCACAAAGCAGAGCTCCCTTCAGAACCCAGCTACCATATATCCTAGGTCTAGCCAGTGGGTGTTACGATGGTCAAGACTTCCTATTCCCAGTCTTTGAACCACTAGGCCAGCCATCAGTAAGGTCTTTTGATACAAGCAAGTCACTTCTCACTTCATTTTCATACAATGCTAAGCCAAAGTAAATCCTAACTTGTTAGCTGGTTATTTATTTTATTTTTCTCACATTTGTGCCCCGCACTTTCCCACTCATAGCAGGCTCAATGCGGCTTACATATTATATACAGGTACTTATTTGTACCTGGGGCAATGGAGGGTTAAGTGACTTGCCCAGAGTCACAAGGAGCTGCCTGTGCCTGCAGTGGGAATCAAACTTCAGTACTACATCAACGTATCATAAGCTGACAAGCAATGAATGGATGACACTGTGCGCCAGCACCACTATGCCATAGGGCAGTATGACAGACCAAGAAAATGTGTCAGAAAGATACACAAATATTCCCATCATATTCTGGAAGCCACAGGTCTGATTAAAAGCAATTTCCAAGCACACCTCGACAACTTGCATGTACATATTACATCCTATGAACTCTGCAAGGAAGTTATTTGGTACAGTGCAAGTATTAAAGCGAACACCAGCAGTAAGTTTGAGAAACTGAGATTATAATACACATAAAAAGAGTGAGGTTCACTACTGTCATGGAATGTGCTGACCTTACCCAATAAAACAAAAAAAGGCTCAAGGAAACCACTGCAAATGTCCAAATGTCAGAAGAGAAATAGCCAAAGGAACCAACCAGTGGCCATCAAATAAAAGTTTATTAGAAGAGCACATTTTGCTACCAAAGTGTGTTCTAATAAACTTCATCCTTAGAGGGCAAACCTCTAAAAGTAATTAATGTCTATGCTCCAAATATAGATGACCCTAATTTCTTTCATAAAAATCAACATTTCTGGGTCAAATGCTCTCAATTATCACACTATAATTGGAGGAGATTTCAACTTCCCAATTGATCCTTATCTGGATCGCTCTTCAAATTGCAGACCTGCCAAACTCAAAGTTCGCAACTCACTAAATGTTCTTATGTAGTCCAATGGGTGGTCTGATTTATGGAGATTACTTTATCCAACAGCTAGTGATTACTCTTTTTTTTTCTGCTCCTCATCACATCTATTCAAGAATTGATTATTTTTTGGGTACTAAGGACTTGATTCTTATGTTAAATATGTGCTGCACAGATACATGAAATATTGACTTCTGACCATGCAGCAATATCCTGTGACCTTATTTGGTCTTCTAATAAAACAACTTCCTCTACTTGGAGAGTTAATACTTCTTTACTCTCGGATCCAACATTTCTGCAACATATCTCCCAGAAATCTGTTAAATTTTTTGATAATAATAAAGATTCTGTAGCATCTTATATAACAATATGGGAAGCATTCAAGACATGACTAAGAAGTGAAATAATTAGTTATGTATCTCATCTTCGTAAAACCAATAATGCTAAACTTAATAGACTTGAGAAGGAAATTCATCAACTTGAAATTACTTTATACTCCTCATCATCTAAGTTTACACTTCAAAATCTCAGATCTCTCAAAATGCAGTATAAATTCTCTTTTATCAAGCATGTCCAATATTATCACTTTTAAGCAAAATGCTATGTATTATACAGATTCCAAACTGATAGCATCTTATCTTAAAGGCAAAAGAACAAAACAACGTATAGCTGTTATAAATCTTCTGCTGGAGCCTCTTTGACATCTTCTCCTCAAATACTTGAAGCTTTTGAATCTTTTTAAACGTCATTATATTCTTCAGAATGCGCAGCTCATGATATTGAAATTTCTAAATTTCTTACATCATTAAATCTTCCTTGCCTTACTGATCATCAAAGAAGCCAGCTAAATCAACCTATTTCCCATGAGGAGATCATCTCTGCAATTAAAAAAATTGCCTTCAACAAAAGCACCAGGTCCAGACGGTCTACCAATGGAGTTTTATAAATCATTTTTCACCTTCATTTCATCTCATCTCATTTAATGCTTTACTACCACACTTTGTTAGATTCATCATCTCCAGGTCACTTTCTGGATGCAAATATCATAGTACTACCAAAACCTAATAGAGACTCTGTACCCTTGTACAAAATTACAGACCGATTTCATTACTAAATGCAGACTATAAGATTTACACAAAGCTACTATGTTGCAGAATGGAGACTATTATTCAATCGCTTATACATAGAGATCAAGCTGGATTTGTAAAACTCAGATATGGTGCTGATAACACTAGGTTACTGGTCATCTCATCTACTTCGCCCGGTCTGAAAAATGTCCTGTATTATCTATCTGTCTCCTTGGATGCTGAAAAAGCTTTCGACCGGGTGGAGTGGAAATATTTGTTTAATGTACTTAGACATTTTGGTTTCCCTGAATTCTTCATACATATGTTTCATTTATTGTATTCATTCCCATCTGCTCAAATTGCAGCTAATGGTGAACTTTCTGCCCCATTCATACTACGCAGAGGCACCAGGCAAGGCTGCCCTATTTCTCCTATATTGTTTAATTTGGCTCTTGAACCTCTTTTGGTGGCTATTCGAAACTCAAAAGATATCACTGGAGTTATGGGCAAGGTAGAGTTCAAGCTTTCAGCATATGCTGATGATATCATGCTATACCTTACTAAACCATGGGCATCTACGAAGGCACTTATTCAGCTAATTTCTCAATTTTCAATGTTGTCTGGCTACAACGTTAACTGGGATAAAACTGAGTTGATGCCTTTAAATGATGCCTGTATTCCTTTCAATATACCTGGTTATTCTCTCAAACGGGTAGTCTCTTCTATTAAATATTTGGGTGTCTTTTTTTGATAGAGATTTCCCTACCACTATTAAAATAAAATAATAAAATAAGATTATAGCAAAAGTTGAAAATTCTCTCTCATCCTGGTCCCCACTTAGCTTAACATGGTGGGGCAGGCTTGACACTATCAAAATGATGATAGTACCCAAAATTACATATACCCTGAGCATGATTCCTCTCCTTTTTCCTAGTTCTTTCTGGAAAAATTACTCTCTAATTTTCTGTGGAATCTTCGGTCACCCAGAATCTCCTTAAGTAAGTTAAAACTAACTAAATCGCAAGATGGGGTAAGATTTCCCGATCGATTAACATACCATAAAGCTTTTATTATTTGTCAGGGCTTAGAATGGATCACGCCCTTCAATACTACTTCTCTGCCTAGATGGCTAATTCTTGAACAGTCCATTATAAATCCATTAATACACTCTCATCTAATTAGCATGCATCTTCCCAAAAATATTGCTTCTAATCCCGTTATTAACATCACTCACAAATTATTATCCTCTTTTGATAAGCAGCTAAATATACCCTGGTCTGCTACCATACGCATGCCTATATGGATAACTCCAAATTTATAATTAATAGAAAACACATTTCCTGTCACAATGGCAACGTATTGGTATATGGGATCTTAGCAATTTCCTTGATTTAAATAATCATATTTGGAAATCATTTTCTGTTATGAAAGCTGAATTCTCTTTATTAGACTCTCAATTCTATCAATGGTTACAACTTAGCTCAATGCTAAAAAATAGCAATTTACAAATTCAAAAAATGTCGCATATACCTGAACTTAATGATATGTCCAAATGATTCCAACTTACTGGGCATGTTGCATCTCATATATATAAATTTATCTTTAATAAATCTCCTATTAAACGTATAGGTTTACGTAAATGCTGGGAAGAGGATATCCAGCAACCTATCTCAGACAAAGTATGAGAACAGATATGAAGTTCACTGTTTAAATGTTCTAAATCCTCATCGGTAACAGAAGCTCTTTATTTTTTCACTCATAGGTCCTTCTATCTCAAATTTATGTTGGTCTTGCCAATCTCAACAAGGCACTATCAAACACATTACATTTGATTGTATATGCATTCAAAAGTTCTGGAAGACCATATGGTCTATATTAGTAGATATATTCCATCTTTCTGGTCCAATACTATATAAATATGTGATACTTAAAGATCAATGTTTTAAAAACACTTTAAATTGAATTTAGCTTTGACAGTAGTCTTTTCACACTGGAAAGTTCTACATCAAGCTACTTATCAAGAATGGTGGAATTTGTTATTTCAAACTTATAAATATGAAACATATTTTGCCAAAAAATCAATTCATTTTACTTTGTATAAGGAAAAGTGGTCTCTTTTGATATCTTATTTTCAAGATGCAAAATGAGAAGTGTTCACGTATTTATATTATGTTACATGCATGAATCATACTCTGATTTATATCCTTTTTCTTCTCCTCTTTCTTTCTTTCTATATTCTCCAATGTTAAGTCAAATTGTATATTACATTTGTTGTTACTCATGCTTATCTTGTACTAAAATTAATAAAAATACTAAGACTTAAAAAAAAAAAAAAAGTAAATAAATAAATATGTACGTACATACATATATTTCTTTGAAGGGGTGAACAAACAGGTGGAAAAAGGTGAGCCGGTCGATATTGTGTATCTGGATTTTCAAAAGGCATTTGATAAAGTACATCATGAAAGACTCCAGAGGAAATTGAAAAAGTCATGGGATAGGAGGTAGTGTTCTATTGTGGATTAAAAACCGGTTAAAAGATAGAAAACAGAGAGTAGGGCTAAATAGTCAGTATTCTCAATGTAGATAGTGGGGTTCCCCAGGGGTCTGTGCTGAGTACGCTGCTTTTTAACATATTTATAAACGATCTAGAGATGGGAATAACTAGTGAGGTAATTAAATTTGCTGACGACACAAAGTTGTTAAATCGCAAGAGGATTGTGAAAAATTGCAAGAGGATCTTAGGAGACTGGGCATTCAAATGGCAGATGACGTTTAATGTGAGCAAGTGCAAAGTGGGAAAGAGGAACCCGAACTATAAATACATGATACAAGGTTCCACATTAGGAGTTTCTGACCAGGAAAAGGACCTAGTTGTCATCGTTGATGATACACTGAAACCCTCTGCTCAGTGTGCAGCTGCGGTGAAGAAAGGAAATAAAATGTTAGGTATTATTAGGAAAGAATGAAAAACAAAAATGAGGATGTTATAATGCCTTTGTGTGACCGCGTCTTGAATACTGTGTGCAATTCTGCCATTGTATCTCAAAAAAGACATAGTGGCACAAAGGTACAAAGAAGGGCGACGAAAATGATAAAGGGGATGGGACAACTTCCTGTGAGGAAAGGCTGAAGCGGCTAGAGCTCTTCAGCTTGGAGGAAAGATGGCTGAGGGGAGATATGATAGAGGAGAGGCACAGGTAGAAGTGAATCGCTTGTTTACTCTTTCCAAAAATATTAGGACTAGGGGGCACGCAATGAAGCCACAAAGTAGTAAATTTAAAACTGAATCGGAGAATTTTTTTTTTCATTTGTACCCCACGCTTTCCCACTCATGGCAGGCTCAATGCGGCTTACATGGGGCAATGGAGGGTTAAGTGACTTGCCCAGAGTCACAAGGAGCTTGCCTGTGCCTGAAGTGGGAATCGAACTCAGTTCCTCAGTTCCCCAGGACCAAAGTCCACCACCCTAACCTTCACTCAATGTGTAATTAAACTCTGGAATTCGTTGCCAGAGAATGTGGTAAAAGCAGTTAGCTTACTAGGGTTGAAAAGAAGGTTAGGATATCTTCCTAAAAGAAAAGTCCATAAGCCATTATTAAGATGGACTTGGGGAAAATTCACTGCTTATTTCTAGGATAAGCAGCAAAAATTGTATTGTACTGTTTTGGGATCTTCACTGTTGGAAACAGGATACTGGGCTTGATGGACCTTTGGTCTGTCCCAGTATGGCAACGCTTATATTGGCCTTAAATTTTTTAAAGGATCAATTTATTTATTTATTGCATTTGTATCCCACATTTTCCTACCTTTTTGCGGGCTCAGTGTGGCTTACAATACATTATGAATCATGGAAATACAATTTGTTACAACTCGGTTATGGATTACATTGTGATGAGTTATGCGAGACAAGTCAAAGTATCGTTAAGGAATATAATAATGGAGAAGAGCACTGAGACATTGAAAGGAAATAACGGAAACAAAAAGGGGCAATATATAATAACAGGAAAACATTTGGTATACATTTTCTGTGAGTAATGGTATGAGTGTGGTGAGATTACGGGGGATAAGAATTCAGAAGTGGCTGTATTGATGCATTACTGAACAGTGAGTGTGGGCTTTATGTGTTTTGGTTCTTTCCGTAAATTTTCTCAAAAAGATGGGTCTTCAATAGTTTGCGGAAGGTGCCTTGCTCGTAGATCGTTTTCAGGTTGCGTGGCAGTGTATTCCAGAACTGCGTGCTCATGTAAGAAAAGGTTGACGCGTGCAGTGCCTTGTATTTCAAGCCCTTGCAATTAGGGAAGTGGAGGTTGAGGAAAGTTCGGGATGATCTTTTAGCGTTTCTGGGTGGTAAGTCTATTAAATCAGACATGTAAGCTGGGGCTTCACCGTGAATGATTTTGTGGACTAATGTGCATACTTTAAAAGTAATACGTTCCTTGAGTGGGAGCCAGTGTAGCTTCTCTCTTAAGGGTTTTGCACTTTCATATTTTGGTTTTCCGAAGATGAGTCTGGCTGCTGTATTCTGGGCTGTTTGAAGTTTCCTCAGTATTTGCTCTTTGCAACCTGCGTATAGTGAGTTGCAGTAGTCCAGATGGCTGAGTACGAGGGATTGCACTAGGCTGCGAAAGACGGATCTTGGGAAGAATGGTCTTATTCTTTTCAGTTTCCACATGCAGTAGAACATCTTTTTGGTTGTGTTGTTTGCATGAGTTTCGAGTGTTAGGTGGCGGTCGATAGTGACTCCAAGGATTTTTAACGTTTCTGAGATTGGAAGGTTTAGTTTTGGTGTGTTTATAGTGGTGAATTCATTCGTGTTGTACTGGGAAGTGAGTATCAGGCATTGAGTTTTTTCTGCATTTAGTTTCAAGCGAAATGCATCTGCCCAGGTGTTCATGATGTGTAGACTTTGGTTGATTTCATTGAAGATTTCTTTAATGTCTTGTTTGAAAGGGATGTATATTGTTACATCATCGGCGTATATATATGGGTTGAGGTTATGGTTTGATAGGAGTTTTGCCAAGGGGATCATCATTAGGTTGAAAATGGTTGGTGAGAGGGGTGATCCTTGTGGTACTCCACATTCAGGTGTCCATGCAGCAGACGTGGTTGAATTCGATGTGACTTGATATGACCGCTGGGTTAGGAACCCCTTGAACCAGTTTAGGACATTTCCTCCAATGCCAAAATATTCAAGTATGTGTAATAGGATTTCGTGGTCAACCATGTCGAAGGCACTTGACATATCAAATTGTAGGAGGAGTATATTGTTGCCGGTTGCAATCATTTGTTTAAATTTAGTCATAAGGGTAATTAATACTGTTTCTGTGCTGTGATTCGACCGGAATCCTGATTGGGCATCATGCAGTATTGAGTGTTTGTTTAGATAGTTTGTGAGTTGTTTAGTTACCATTCCTTCGGTTATTTTGGTTATTAGTGGTATGGATGCTACTGCATAAAACTGTACATTTTTGTTGGCACTTATAATACCTATGCAATTATATATAGAAGTTATTTCTGTGTGTAAAGCATGCTTTACATTCTAAAAGTATTAAGGGCTCCTGTTACGAAACAGTGCTACTGATTAGCATGTGCTGAATGTGAAGAAGCCCATGGGAAGTGAATGGGCTTTTTTTGCATTCAGTGCATGCTGATCGGTAGCACCATTTCGTAAAGAGAGCTCTAAGTTTTCAAATACATTTCTGGAAATACTTTGCAACTCTTTGCATGCATTCCTTGTAATCATTGTTTCATCGCCTGATGGTATTCATGACATCAGAGCCAATGTGAACCAGTTTGGATGAAGGTTGTAAAAGGCAATGTGTGTAGATACTGCATTTTCAAGACAACTGCATTTTCAAGACAACCTGAGTCCCTTTTTTTAAATTGATTCCACAGTTCAAATACAGTCTTCCATTAATCCACAGCTTACAAAGAAAAAACCCTACTTTCTCTAGGACTCAAGTGTCACCAGAGCCCCACAGTACAGGATTCATTTATGCCACTGCATTGAACATGGCTGCTCCCAAGTAACTAGGGGCAATGAAAGACTGGTTTACAGAATTTCAAAAAGCAGTGGACAACAGAAGCATGCTAGTTATCACCAATTATACAAAGCAGAGACCACATGCACAGCTCAGTGACATGGGGTATTTAGTGGACTCACTTGTGCCCATGGAACACCAGCTGCGACTCCTCAGCAATCTTCCAAACTCGGACAGTGCCATCCCTCCCACCAGCTGTGACACAACGCTCCCGGCTTAGGCTGTCCATCCCCATCACCGCGTCCTGGTGCCCGAACCTGCAGTTCAGGAGAAGGCAGAAATACCACAAAATTCAAATCACATTCGCTTCTACCAACAACTTGAAAGAGCTAGACAGAGCTGTGGCCATCTTGAGAGGCCCCATCAGAAGTCCTCTAAGAAAGGTCAACCTAAAATCTGCATGGCCTGTGATGAACTGGTCACAATGAGGCCCTGGAACACCAATGTGCATGGCTCAGCCCCCAAACTGATCTAAACTTAATAGGGCTGGGGACAGGGTTAACAAAGTCTATATCCTTGTAAGTGGGAGAGGGGTAGATGAGAAACATGTGTATAGCTAATCCAAAAGCACTTTTCAGTGGAATGCATGAAGAAACGTCCAGAACAAGATACAGGCTGGTGATGCTTTGAATAACCTCACACTGGTGTCAAATATGGTCATGGAATGCTAAAAGACATGGGATAAAATCAGAAATCCACAAGGGTCTGTGATATTGCAGCAGAAAGATAAACAGGCCTTGCAGTCATTGTTAGCTTTTGGGTCTCATGCTCCTGTCCAACACTTTCAAGTTGGAGGAATAACCTCAGTCGGATCTGGCACAAAACTGGCTACAGACACATCTATCATAACTCCATGAGGGTACTACGCTAAAACCTCCCCTTTCAATGTTTCACTTTCCTGGAATGTTTCCGCAGGAATCGCACTCATATAGAATGAACCTCAGTGTGTGACAGCTGTTTCCTCCCCATCTCTCCCAATTTAAAAACAAAATCACTAGCCTCTCTCCTTCATTTACTTTTGGGTTAAGATATCCTTCCTCTCCCACAAACATGCAGCCTGGCTCCCCTTGCTATTATGGTTTCCAGATGGGCAGATAAAAGCAGGGCAGAGCTCCCCTGTACATGCTCTGGGCTGGACATGCCATCAGGCCCCAGCTTATCTGCTGAACACTGAAAATTCAGTAAGGAAGCCAAGCATTTGTGGGCAATGCTGGGGGGGACGGAAGGGGAAGGAATAGATCTCACCACAGCACTTTCCCTATTCCCAACAATACTGGCTCAAATACCTAAAACAGTACTGGTCCTTACAGAGTTTCCACATAGGCGTTCTCAGCCACATTCCAGACTTTGAGGGAGCGGTCATGAGAGGCGCTATACAACTGGTGAGTGCCTTTGCGAAACGAGAGCGCCTGTGTAGGAAGAAAGAGAAAGGGTGTCAAGTAACAAGCTTGTGCCACTCCCTAACACTCACTAGGAATTAAATCCTTGGCCATCAGATTGTCTCAGCTATTACCATGCTGGCCTCATCGCACATATGGAAACAGAGAAAATAAACAGCCTATCCAATGTGACCATTCACGCCAACAATTAAGTTCTACAATCCCTTCCTCTCCCTCAGAAATCCCATATTCTGGACAACCCCCCCCCCCCCCCCACCTGACAAATGGGTTCCCACTTATCCAAGCAAGTTCCCAAATTTCTGGGTGCACTGGGACTTCAACCCAACCTGAGGTCATAGGATTCCCAGAAAGAAAAATACCAAGCTTTCATCTCACAAAGACCAAGGGACCAATGCTCAAAGGAAACTGGGCTTACAACATTTCATTTAGACTGGTTTTAGCAGTGACCAAAAGTGTTATGCTAATGAGTTCGCTTATATTAAAACTAGCTTATTAGCAATTTTGTGCAGTGCTCAAAAACAGCATTGCACGGAAACTCCCTGCCCTAACAACTAAAACCTGACAGCTCCTGAGCTGTTGGCAAGTTTACTTGATAGGGCAGGGTGACCAGAACTCCCTGATGGTCCAGTGGATCCCAATCCTGACCCCGACCCCCCCCCCCCCCCAAACATTTAAAACTCCCTGGTGGTCCAGCATCCGTCTGGGGACTACTTTATTCTGCTGGAGAAGGCTATACAAGTGCTTTTCACTTTGTAAAACATTATTATAAGAAATGAAAGGGTGGTACTTTTGCACTTACCACCCTTTCATTGTGGTGTTGTTTTTTGCCAATGATGAAGAGTTATTAGCTCCGGAGGTGTTCTACCTGGAGCTCTTTTGAGGCTTTTTCCATCCACTTCACTTCCATTCGACTATTACCAAAGCATTACCCTGTGCTGTAGTCACACACATTTTTTTTGGATACATCAATGTCTCATGACCCCTGAGGCAGGCACTTAGTGCCGAAACATGGTGCCGTGTCAGGTATCACGTTATTGCAAGTATAAGCAATAAAGTGTTTTTCCTACTGATGACCATCCAACGTCCCTGGTTTTTCCTCAAGCCTTCTCCAGTCATTTGCCTATCATGTTCTACTTTCGGTTCTCTCTTTGCTTCTTATGTTAAATACTGAAATGTTTTTAAAATTATGCTCCATGATATACTTAGTGGATGATGATGATGATCAAACCAGCATAAAGTTGAAAAAAAAAAACAACAACGGTTCTTTTGAAAGGAATCTGTGGAAAGTCAGCGAAGGAATGAGGCAGCTCAAACACTTACTGATACTGCATCTCGATGGCCTGGGAATGTGTACAAGTGTCTGCAGGTCTCAGTTTCCCAAATCAGGATCAGCTTATTTTTATCACCTGTTGCCTGGAAAGAAAAACAAAAAGGGGGAGGGGGGTTACTGAGCACCTTTAATAGAAGAATAGCCTGTTAAGAACATGCACCCTCCCACCACATCATCAAACATACACACACTTACTACTACTGCTAAGCATTTCTATAGCGCTACTGAACGTATACAATGCTGTACAGAGCTTATAAACTATTCAGTACATAACATAAAAATAGCCATACTGGGTCAGACCAATCATACATCTAGCCCAGTATCCTGCTTCCAGCAGTGGCCAAGCCAAGTCACACCTGGCAGAAACTCATCATTCCATACCACCAATCCCAAGGAAAGCAGTGGCTTCCCCCATGTCCATCTCAACAGACTTTTCCTCCAGGAACTTACCATATCCTCCTGCAGCAAGTTCCAGAGCTTAACTATTCCTTGAGAGAAAAAACATTTCATCCTATTTGTTTCAAAAGTATTACAATTCCTGCTGCCCAAGTCATTTAACCCTCCATTGCCTTAAGTACAGACTGACGTTTTGCTCACCAATGTGATAAATAATTAGATTGCAAACACAACCACTGTGATATTTATGTGTGAGGTGATTAAATCTGCAGATGACACAAAACTAATTAAGATTGTTAAAACACGTGAAATATTGCAGGAAGATCTTAGGAAACTGGCAGACTGGGTATCCAAGTGGCAGATGAATTTTAATGTGGACAAATGCAAGGTGATGCAAATTGGAAAGAATAACCTGAATTGTAGTTACCTGATGCTAGGGTCCACTTTGGGGGTCAGCACTCGAGAAAAAGATCTAGGTGACGCTGTAGATAATACAATGAAATCTTCTGCTCAGTGTGTGGCGGCAGCCAAAAAAGCAAACAGGATGCTAGGAATTATGAGGAAAGGGATGGTGAATAAGATCGAAAATACTATAATGCCTCTGTATTGTTCCACGGTGCAACCGCACCTTAAGTATTGCATTCAGTTCTGGTCACCATATCTCAAAAAATATATAGTGGAACTAGAAAAAGTTCAAAGAAGAGCAACCAAAATGATAAAAGGGGATGGAACTCCTCTCGTATGAGGAAAGGCTAAAGAGGTTAGGGCTCTTCAGCTTGGAAAAGAGACGGATGAGGGGAGTTATGATTGAGGTCTACAAAATTCTGTGTGAAGTAGAAGTAAATCAATGTTTTACTCGTTCCAAAAGTACAAAGACTAGGGGAGGGGACACTCTAGGAAGTTACATGGAAATACTTTTAAAACAAATACGAGGAAATATTTTTTCACTTAACAAATAGTTAAACTCTGGAACTCTTTGCCGGAGGAGATGGTAACAGCAGTTAGCGTATCTGGGTTTAAAAAAAAAAAGGTCTGGACAAGTTCCTGGAGGAAAAGTCCATGGTCTGCTGTTGAGACAGACATGGGGAAGCGACTGCTTGACCTGGGATTTGCAGCATGGAATGTTGCCACAATTTGGGTTTCTGCCAGGTACTTGTGACCTGGCTTGGCCTCTGTTGGAAACAGGATATTGGGCTAGATGGACCAGTATGGCTACTCTTTATGTTCTTATTTCAAATTTTCTGAACTTATTGGTGAACTTCATGCACCTGAAAAGCACTCTACTAACACCTAACAACAGGAAGGGGATAGAAGAACTACAACATAGACAGGAAAGAGGGGAGGGTTAAACAAAAAGGGATAATGAATTTGTATTCAGAGTTACAGTGGAGTCATAGAGATCCCAAAAAATCATTTAACAATGGAGAAGGCATCCATGGAAAGAAAAGTTTTTAAATCTGCTTTGAAAGTATCTAAAGAAGGATACTGCCTTAAGTGAGCTGGTAACAATTCCAAAGTTCTGGAGCTTCAACCGAATATATACTGTGTCTAGAATATTCATGATATATTTCCCTGTAAGTGGGTACATAAAGGCGATGATGTTGTGCTGATCTAAGGGGACACAAAGGAACATACGGAACTAAATAGCATGCTAAGTATAGTGGTTCACTGGACGAACAGGTTTTGAATACTAGCAGTAAACGTTTGTAAGTTATATGGTGTGTAATTGGTAACCAGTGGGCTTTTATCAAGTAAGGTGTAACATGGTCAAATATTTTAGTCCATTAATGATCTTGATAACCATATTTTGAACGAGTTTGTAAACACTGACTATCTTTAACACGGAGACCCATATATAAAAAGAGTTAGATTGGCTAATAACCAAAGAACGCATGAGAATGTTCAATGCAGAGAGATAAATCAAAGACTGGACAGATCTGTTAAGTCTAAGCCTGTAAAAGGAGTGCTGTACAACTAGTGAAATCTGAGAATAAAGGGCGCCTGGTCGTCATGGCACCTAGAAATTGAATCCTGGAGCCTGATATTTCATACCCCCGAAAGCTCCCCCCCCCCCCCCTTATTCCTAGTAGTTAGAATGTAAGGCTACAGCAGGGGCATAGCCACACCTCGACGGGAAGGGGGGCCAAAGCACAAAGTGTGTGTGTGTGGGACACATTTTGGCCCACCTCCCCGCCGCTGCTGCACGATGGTACCTCCAACCCCTGCCAGCTGAAGCATTTGTCCTTTGCTGGTCTTGCATTGCCTGCCCTGCTCTGTTCTCAGTTGCGCTGTGCATGCTCGTTTTAGTGAAACTGAGCATTTGCGCCGTGCACGCTCTTTTTAATGAAACTGAGCATTTGCGCCGTGCACACTCTTTTTAATGAAACTGAGCATGTGTGACGCATGCTCACTTTCACTAAAACGAAAGTGCACGGTGCAACTGAGAAGAGCAGAGTAGGCAATGCAGTGAGACCAGTGCGGGGACCCCGCCAGCCAAACCGGGGGGGGGGGGGGGGGGGGGGGGCGCTAGGCCTCCATGGCCCACCCCATACCTACGCCACTGGATTAAAGTACAGGTGCTAGGTAGCCCTTAAAGAGATAATACACAAATGCTCTTATCAAAAGCCAAGTCAGAGTAAACACGCACTCCCTAGGCACAGAAATTGGACTGCCTGCTTATTGCCCAACAGCAATGACACAACTTGTGTTTATACTACCTGATGGAAAACAGATCTTTTTTTCTCACAATGTCTATGCAAGACAGCAGCTGTACAGCTGGTAGAAAGAACCCTAGATTGTCCCAGCAGTGCAGAGAGATATAAAGAGGAGTCCAGTTGAGCTCTACAGTTGATAGGCAATTCACAATGACAGCTTGGATCCGATGAGTGATTAGGTGAATTTTTGTCTCCAAAGAGGCCTTTTTTATACAGTTCTCACCAAGGATCCGACCCCAAAGAAAATGTAAACAGTTAATTTTGTTTTGAACATTCTGACTCCACAAACTACAAGAATGTTTATTGTACATCACTGAAGATGCAGTTCTTGGAACTCTGGAAAGTCCTCGGACCTAGGCACCAGTGTCTGAAGTCAACCGGAGAGCCTTATCTCTGTACAAGTTAAGGGAACAATAGCTGTGCAATAATGATATCAGCTAAGTAGGCCAGAAAGTCTGCTGATGAGCAAATTCAGGCTAAAGTTCCTCCTGAATCATAAATTGATGGAGGTTGCCAAGCTAAGCTCTGTATTATAGCTACATAGGCAGGAGCCTAGACCCCTACAAGCCCAAGGAATGTCTGCTAAGGAAATAAACTTGATGCAATATGCCCCACCAATATCAGAGGCAAATGATTCTCTAGAGAGTGAAAAAGAAGCTGTGCTTCCTGAGCCAGCCGAGCATTTTTGGTTGCCCTTGCCTGGTGATAGGCTGTTGTTGGGCGATTGACCTACCATAAAGCTTCCACTGGAGGCCAGAGACCTTGAGCTGTTTGATCAAGACAATGGGCTCCCCAGATGGAAAGGCCGACGTCATTACTATCCAATCTGAGAAGGCAAGGAGAAGGCCTCTCTGGAGATTACAGGACACAGCATCCAGTCCAGACTCGCTCTTGACTGAATCATCCAGGGAAGGTGAACCTGATAAGTCAGCGGTAGTGGGAGACCATCTACTGAGTAAAGATGGTGAGGTCCCACATGAGGACACTCCAGCTAAAGGGAGCCCATCTAATGTGGCTGAATGGACCTTAGCACCTGGATGTAATCCCAAGCCCATAGGGTGAAGAGATATAGAAAATTGGAGCTTTGAAGCTTGAGCTTCTGATGCTCTGATGGGAGAAAGACTTTTCCCAATTTGGTGTTGAATAATTTACCAAATCATCTAGATAAGGTTGCACACAAATGCCTTCATGCCAAAGAAAAGCAGCTCCTACCACCTCCATTATTTTGGAAAAAGGCAAATGGCGTTGCTCGAAATTGATGTTTGCCCAGAATGGCGAAACAAAGAAACCTCAGATGAGGCCAAATTAGGTTAGGGAAATAAGCTTCCTTGAGATTGACAGAAGACAGATACTTGTTTGGTTGAGCAGCTGTTATTACTGACCCCTAGTCACCATCCTGAAATTCTGGACTTGAGCGTTCTGTTGAGGTTTAGGATCGGTCGAATGGAACCCCCCCACCTTTTTGGAACTACAAAGTAGACGGGATACTTTCCTTGACTTCTGTCACAGAGAGGGATAGTTTGTACCACCCGTAAGCATGGTCCTGCAGTGTGGAAAAAACTGCAAGCCTTTTCAACTGCATCTTGCAGGGAAACTAAGAAAAATAAATCAGTGAGTGGGTGGGGGAACTCCAATTTGTATCAGTCCCTTACGATATCCAAGACCAACTGGTCTGAAGTGATTTTAGTCCACTCCTCCAAAGATCAGGACGGATGTCCTCCAATGACAACATTCGTGGAGTGGACCGGCAGCTCATCATTGGGCAGTGCGAGAGGATTTAGAGAATCTGGACGCTGGAGCAGTTTCTTCTGTCTCCATGAAAGGAAGAGTGTTTCTGTTGGAAGGAAATGAGATCTCTCATAGGAAGATGACTTCCTTAGCCTATAGAGTCTAACATCTCTGAAACTGGAGCGAGGCTGAGCTGACCGAAATGAGGTCTTAGGTTTGTCCTCTGGCAAAAGTTGACCTTTAGAGTCAACCAGATTCTTCACTATCCTTTCCAAATCTTCCTAAAGGGCAATCTAGCCAATCTGGACTTTGAAGCTACATCTGCTGTCCAGTGCCAAAGCTAGCGCCAACATCTTGCAGACACTGCCAGGGACATCTACTTAGCTGTAACTGTAAGCAGACCATAGAGCAAATCTGCCAGATCAACCTCAAAGGGGGGGGGGGGGGGGGGGGTGAGGCAGATCTCTATAAAAGCTTTTTAAACTGAACTCAGGCATTCCTGAGCTGCATAAAAACCACATACTGTTGCCTGTAAGCACAAGGAAGCCACTTCAAAAGAAAGCTTCAGCAAAGATTCTAGCCTGTGATCCTGGACATCTTTAAGAGCAATGCCACCTTCCATAGGGAGTGTGGTCTTTTTAATCACTGCAGTGATCAGAGCACCCACCAGCAAATTTAGCTTAAAGCAGCAAAGAATGAGATTTGGAATTTGATATACCGTCTTTCTGTGGCTACAATCCAAGTGGATTTAGAGATGATCCCACCACAGCCAGCCTTTTCCATAAGGAGGCATTACCATCCCTTATTACTGAGGCTTTAGAAGTTTTAAATACTTAATCTCCAGAGCCTGAAAATGTGGCAGCTATTTCTCGTCCTCTAACGTCAGGAACCATGAAACCACCAAAGGCTTTTCTTTTCATGCTGTGACTCAGGAATTAACACATGCATCCAGCTACTTACTTTGTACTTGGGGCAATGGAGAGGTAGGTGACTTGCCCAGAGTCAAAAGGAGTTGCAGTAGGAAAAAGGAACCTGGTTCCCAAGCCACCGTACTAACCATTAACCTCAGAGGTGTCTCACTGGGAGAAATTAATTTATTTGTTGCATTTGTATTCCACATTTTTCCACCTACCACCGTACTAACCATTAACCTCAGAGGTGTCTCACTGGGAGAAATTAATTTATTTGTTGCATTTGTATTCCACATTTTTCCACCTACCACCGTACTAACCATTAACCTCAGAGGTGTCTCACTGGGCAGAAATTAATTTGTTGCATTTGTATCCCACATTTCCCCACCTATTTGCAGGCTCAATGTGGCTTACATTGTTCCGCCATGACTAACGTCATACCAGAGTAAAAGATACAATTAATAATTACATAAGAATATGGGTAACATAATGGAATAAAGCATCAGGTATAAAGAGATCACAATCGAAATAACAGTTAAAAGCAGTAATGCGCTAAAGTTCAAATGATGGATTGTTGTGGTATGCTCTGTTGAAGAGGTAGGTCTTCAGTGATTTCCAAAAGCTGATTAGGTCACGCATTTTTTTCACATCAACTGGTAATGCATTCCAAAGCTGTGTGCCTATATAGGAAAAGCTGGATGCATGTGTTAATTCCTGAGTCACAGCATGAAAAGAAAAGCCTTTGGTGGTTTCATGGTTCCTGACGTTAGAGGACGAGAAGTAGCTGCCACATTTTCAGGCTCTGGAGATTAAGTATTTAAAACTTCTAAAGCCTCAGTAATAAGGGATGGTAATGCCTCCTTATGGAAAAGGCTGGCTGTGGTGGGATCATCACCCTCTTCAGCAAGGATTTCTCCCTCCTCAAGGGGGTCAGAATGGCAAGAGCCAGGGCTGCTTCTGAACCATGACCCAAATGTACCGATTCCTCATCTAAGTCCTGCTGAGTATCCAAATGTCTTTTCTTAAAAGACTGGTCAGCCAAACTTAAGAGAGACTTTGTGGAGCTAAGATAAGGCCAATTCCTCTTCATCAAATAATTTTGATGCAGGATTAAAACAAAACTCTGGAGAGTATGGCACCTCAGAGGAAGCAATATGGACATTTCTACGACTATCTGACACTGACTGAGCAGAGGGGACATCTGACAAAGCAGAACTCAAGAAAGGAGCTGCTGACATAGGGTGCTAAAGTTGAACCGGTGCTTCAAAGATGGCTACTGGTGAAGCACAGTCTGTGGAAACTGCCATGGAGCCCACTAAAAGAGAAGCTTGCATCCTTTCAGCTCCAAGTGAACTAACACCTGGGCCAGTTTGGCAGTAGGGGAAAGAGGAAGGAGCCCAACACTGCTTACTGACTCCCACGTGAGGAATAGCGCTTAACAGGTTCCACAGATGCTGTTGTAAAAAAGAAAAAAAGAAAGGCACATGTCCTGAAAAAATAAAATCCTCAAAGAGTTGTCTTTACTGAAGCAGGCGCTGCAGCACTGGGTGCAGACTGCACAGAAACCCCCTCAAAACCAAGTAGCTATTAAAAAAAAAAAAAAGGCGGCGGCAAGGGATTAGAAACTCAGTCATAAAATAAATCGCAAAAAAAAAAGGGGGGGGGGGGGGGGGAAGAACCCAAGCTGCTATGAAGCACCCCCAGCTCCACTGAACCCACTAAAGGCCAGGACCAAGCATCAGCATCTACCAAAGCTGCACAGGTTACATCCTTCTGTCTGCTGGAGATAGAGAGAAACTGACTGCAGTGCACTGTGTCCTTTATGGGCAGAGCTCTGCATGGTAGATGGGCATAAGTCACAAGTTCTGATTGGTTGGGATGCCATAGAAGTATGAATTGTATATGTAAATGAGTAGGAAGCCAACAAAGTGGCTCGAGAAAAGTCTAGCAAAATTAGTAGAAATTGTGAAGAAGAATTTGGAGTAGATAAAATAAAGAAACATGATTCAGTGGGAGACCTGTAAGAAGCAAGTTACAGTAGTGGGATAGAAGCGGAGGAGGGAGATGGGACGTTAGCTGGAAGGGCAAGTAGGATCCAGAGGTTTTTTTTGAGTGGTGGTGTAAACACAGCAGTTTGAAGACTAAAACATTTCTCTACCCTTAAATATGTTCAAAATTCTGTTATACAACATATCTTCTGCCAGTGTTGCTATGCTCAAATAAGCCCTATCCTTAAGTCATTTCATTGGCTCCCTATCATTTCTGTATACGGTTCATAAGCCTTTTACTGATTTACAAGTAAATACATTCTGCAGTTTCGCAATATCATTGCTCTCTCAGCTTCCATAACTCCCACCTCCTTGAACTCTGTTCATCAGGTAACAACTCTTATCTGTTCCCTTCTCCACCACCAACTTGAGTCCATTCTTTCCATTTTGCTGCACCATATGCCTGGAATAGATTTCCTGAGTTGGTACATCATGTTCTGTCTCTGGCCCTACTCAAATCCAGGCTAAAAGACCACCTTTTTGAAGCTACTTTTAATTATTTGCCCCTTATTCAGCTGTTCAAAACCCATGTTGTTTCAAATCATTCCTATAATAAAACAGAAATCCCTGATCTCTCATTTGTCTGATTTGGACAGATTGTAAGCTATGTCGAGCAGGGACCATCTCTTATGTGTTCGTGTACATCACTGTGTATTGTCTAGTAGCACTACAGAAATTTATTTATTAGGATATATATATATATATATATTGTTACATTTGTACCCCGCGCTTTCCCACTCATGGCAGGCTCAATGCGGCTTACATATACAGGTACTTATTTGTATTTACCGCCTTCTTGAAGGAATTCACTCAAGGTGATATACAATAAGAATAAATCTAATATGAGAAATAGACAAATTACAGCAGTAAAAACATTCAAGTAACAATATGTATATTCCTTCCTATGCTAGGCCTGTTACAAAAAGCCTTTACATTGCTTTATTTGGTTCTCACAAGTTAGCCTAATACGTTGCCATCTTTTTAACATACAGTGCTTTCTCAGGACTGAGGAATGACACTTCAAGGATGCAAATTTGGCTGGAGCTGAGCAGGACTTTCATATAAGCTGGATATAACCTTGGGAGGTGCTGAGAGAGACTGAGGATACAGTGAGCCTAAGATGGCCAGAATGTTTCAGTTTTAGGAAGAAAGGACACAAGGGTATTGTAATATGTATTTTTGCTCTGTGACTAACTGCACGCAGTACTGATAGCAAATTAGCCAATGGCCACTGAGTGTGCACATGCATACACATCAGGAGAGACTGATATGATACAGAAACAATCCATATACGGCATAGGCTACCTAATGATTCTAGTTTAGGGGAAATCATATGATTTGGGAGAAAACGAAACTTACAAAGAGTATATATGTGATGGCTGGGACAGTGTTAGCTGAGCAGTCTTTGTTATTCAAGATTTGCGTCTTGCTTTGCTGTATGATAACTTGCTCCAGAAAGAACAATTACTTTGTATTTGGCTTAGTGATATACCAATAAAGATTTTTACTGGTTGCGCCTATATCTAAGTCTAAATTGCCTCTCTTATTTTTTCAGCCCACGAGGCTGAAGTGTTTCCCCTCCCAATGGACCAGGGATAACACAAATACAAAGTATGGCATAGTATACTACTTACAATGCCAACAGAAATAGTAGGAGAGGGCTCGTCTTCAGAGCAGAGGGAGATGTATATATCTATTTATTCTGTGCTGATTTGAATGTTTTTGAAGGCTCATGATATTATCAGTGTAATGTTTGAAATTTGTTGTATATTTTAAAATGTTTTAAAAAATTATTTTTAAATTCAGTTATAGCCAGTATTATATAATATGGCCTTTCTATAAAATATATTATTAATAATTAAAATAAGCATTTTAAACATATATTAATATATGAAAAATTTTTTGTCCAAAAGTAAGGAATATTGTAGATGAAAATATTCGAGTTATTCCCCAAGTTTTCCACGTCATCACTGTGGTGAGTTACCATTACCATTTTTGTTTTGATTAATTATCCATTTATTTTCAAATTACTATATAATAATATATGAGAATGTTAAATTACTAAATGCAATGTTAAAATATTAAATGCTTTAGGTGTTTATATAGGCTTATATATGTATGCTTGATGAGTCTAAATATTATTTTTAATTCTTGGTTTTATTCATTATATGTTAACAATTTTTAAAAATATATTATTTCTATGTTTTGTATTTTATGTAGACCCCTGACGCAGGTGCTAGTCACCGAAACACGGCCCGTGTCGGGTCAAGGCTCATTCATTAAAGAACTTTGTTCCATTTTAAAGGCCCGTGGTGCTGATAGTATACTACTTACAATGCCAACAGAAATAGTAGGAGAGGGCTCGTCTTCAGAGCAGAGGGAGGGTGCAGGCTCTCATGATGCAGGCGTCTCGCCTGAAGGGTGTTGGAGGGACTGGTGATTCCAAGTGGTTGAGGAACAGAGCAAGTATTTTTTTCTATGTTTATGGACTGAACTGCTATAAACAGGTGTTTAAAAATATGTGTTTGGGTTTGCAGGGAAGGACAGGATGGCAGCTACAAAGATAGAAATTTAAAATTTAAAATAGTTCAGCTTATGTGGGATTTGAACTCTAATTCAGCACTAGAGAGGAAGAATGGATTCTCCTTTGAACTCATGTGGTCATTTAAGACCAAGACTGAGATTACAGAAGTCATACTGAGCAAACTTTAGTACCCATGAGGTGTCTTTTGTATTAGGAAATGGGCCAAAAGTAAGCATTAAAATGCAGTGGTGCAGCTAGAACTGAATGAACCCCAAGAGGAAAAATTAAGATGGACCCCTATAACACCATCCTCCCAAGGTAGTGAAGATTTGGAGGGGGAGGATCCTTTCAGAGCTCCAGTAAACAAAACACATTCCAAACCTATATAGAAAACCTGTTATAGTAATAGAAATAGAAGCTGGAATGCAAGATATCAGAGATGCATGTTTCCCAAAGACGATTATTACAATTAAAAACAATTCAGAGAAAAATACTATTTTCTACCTTTCTCTGAGCATTGGGCTTTGGTCTCACTTTCTCTTTCCTACTTTTGTCAACTCTTTCCAGGGTCTCCTGTCCTTTTCACATTTCCCTAAGTCGGCACCATCCATTTTTCCTCTTGTCCCTTATCCGTCTTGACCAGCAATGCCACCGTGTTCCTGTCCCCTTCCTCACCCCAATTTCAGCATCTACCCATCATATTCATTATCTCTCCTCTGTGTCCCTATCTTACTCTGTCCAGCATCTCCTGTGCATCCCTGTCCAGCACCTCTTCTCTGTGTCCTTGTCCCTTCCCATGTCCAGCTTCTCTCTCCTCTTCCCATCCTCCTGCACCCCCCACCCTGGTGCCAGCATTTCCTCCTTTCTCAATCTGACCCCCTCCTCTTGTTGTCCGGTATTTGTTCCTTCCTCCCTCCTTCCATTTGTCCAACAACTCTCCCAGTTTGTCTCTCTGCTCCCCCACCAGGTCCAGCATCTCTCCCTCTCTCTCTTCCCAGGTCTAGTCTCTTCCCCACCCCCCCACCCCCAAAACCAGCCAGGCATTTCTCCATTCCTGGCTCCCCCCTCCAGTGGATCTGGCATCTCTCACTCCCTGACCCCGACAGTGCTTTTCCTCTGCCACTTCCCACCCAAAGAAGTTACATCAGAGGAAAAGGAAAGTCCCTCTCAGCAGCTATCTGGTTTCACTGCTGCCAGTCCCAGTTTAGAGGATTATGGAGGGTGAGAGAGATGCTGAACAATGGGGATAGTGAGCAGCAGTTCGATAGCAGGCGGTCCATGTCATTAGGCAGACCTAGGCATTTTTCCGGCTTACTCAGTGGTACCTATGCCCCTTGTAAAAGGGAATCCATATGTGGTTTTGCTGGATTTAAGGTGTGACAGATAGAAAAAAGAGGTCTTGCAGGCAGAAAGCCAGCTTGTGAAGAGTGCATACCATTCCATCCCATACACCCTGTAATATAGAAACAAAGGTTCCCTCAATACAACACACATACAGGATATGTTCCTGTAATACAGAAACTCATGTTTTTCCAGCACCATAGCACATACACACACACCTCCTTACCAGGTACTTTCCATCTGATGAGATAGTCATGGTCAGGATGTGCGCTGTGTGGCCATGCTGATCCTTTGCCCCTTTCTGCCCCCGTGGGATTACGCAGATCTTCTTTCCAGAGTATACATCCCCTGCAAAACAAATTCTGTGTAATGAACACTCATCAGCAGAGACCTGCAGTGCAGTATGTCCTAACACATGAAAATTACTAAGAGGCAAACCTTTGATAATGCAGGAATAGCACAGGCAGAAAAACACATCCAAGAACCCAATTCGCCAGAGCTCAATATGCAAGCACCAAGTGATCCTGACCAAGCAAGAGGCCTTAGTAACAAAAAAAATGTCTACATTTAAAGGTTGCCCATTTGCCCTGTCCATGCCCTCTCCCCACATAGAGAGAGCGATTAGAAAATCAGAAAGCTAAGCTTGATGATGTCTAGTCTAGTGACCAAAATCAACTCAGATGCCAGAGAACGGCACTGTATCACTCCATTTCTAATGCACTATCACTTGTTACCTGTTCATTACCATATTCAATACAAAATTCTTATATGAGCACATAAAGTACTTCATACTGGTATTCCAGCCCATTTGGCTTCTACCATTACTCTACATACTCATTCTGGAATACTGTGCTCTTAAAATGATGGGCAATTTGTATTTTTAATACATAACCTTGATGGCTGGTACTTGAGTAAGCTGATACTGTTCCACCCCCCAACTCTTTCCTATCTGAAAAGACATTTTTTCCATTAAATGTTATAATTTGCACACTACTCTGTCAAGTCTTTTCAAGAGTGCTGCATTCAAGCTAAATAAACCATAAACCATGTACAGGTTCTGGAAAACAGCAACCCCCAGCAGGACAGCACCAATAACACCATGCTGAAATTCTGGAAGATGTCCTGTATATAGACAAATGGTGAACAGAGCACTAGGGCTGGTGTAAGGGCACTAGACACCCTAGCCAAACTTTCAGCCTTGCCCCTTTCCCCGTTAACTTTCAAACATTTAGTGCCCCCAGTCCCCCAAACAAAATATCTTAATAATAATTAAACAATCACAATTACACTGATATCATCCCCGTGAGAATGAACCTGTGTAAATACATAATTGGTCATCATACTTTTAAACATTAATATAGTTAAAAAGGAGTCTTACTGAATAAATGGGAGGCATATGGGATCTCGGACAAAAACTCATGTTTCCTACTTAGTAAAACTTACGCATTAGGGAAGCAATGCATACTTAAGCATTGGATGCAAGAACCTTCATGTGTATCTGGAATTGTTACTTGCAAACCATTTCCCATAAAGCAACAAGTGCTGTATTAAACAGGTTCCAGAGTGTTTCCTAAGTTTTAGTAAGGGGTTACTCTGGAGTTTTCTGCCTGGGGAGGATCAGGATCTCAAAGGTTTTTTGTAAGCTTTCGATTATGTATTAGTTTGATGACTTTGCTCACACTAGTTATTCGGCTGTTTGATGGTGGATTCTTTTGATCCTGAACAAGATTGCTAATCCTTACAAATCTTGAAATAAGATGAATACGAAGGGTTGGGTGGGGGAGTTCGGGTTAGAAATGAAAATTGCTAAAAATATTGAACACACATTTCTGTTTGAATTAATTTATTTTTATTCATTTGTTCAATAAAAATTGTTTATAGTTAAAGGTAACATGATATTGGGCTAGTGGATGTGAGTGAGAAGGGCTCCCGGGCCCCGACTTCTGAAATTCCCCCTAGAATTGTTTTACTGACGATACCGCCTCACACAACTCGCAGCCGAGTTCACATATTGCACCCGGAAGAGAGCAGAAATTATTTCTCCTGCTGTGAATAGCTGCCTGATTTCGACGACGAGAGATGATGCCCGAGTAATTCTAAGATGGGGGGTGTGGAGCACAAGGGGCCTCCTAAGGTAAGCTCGGCTTGGGTGCATGAAATTGTGATGGAAGTCCAGTGGGCGGTTGAAACTTCCTTAGATAAAAAGTTGAAAACAGTCACTATTAAACTGGAAGTTATGGATGGGCATTTGGAGGCCCTTCGAGGGGACTTCACCTTGCAATGTCAGCGAATCTCTGACTTGGAGGACCGCGTGCAGCAGCTGACTTCTAACAACGTGAACCCGCAATCTGCACTACAGAAGTTGGAAGATAAGGTGGATGAAATTGAGAACTGCTCCAGTTGGAGTAATTTACAAGGCATACGCAGCGCTGTAGTAGGTTTACCTGAGAAAGTTACTGATGTGAGCTTCGCACTGTTCTGTAATCTTGGCTGGTTGATACAATCCACCTTCAATCGGTGGTGGGATCCTGCCATACAGAATGGGCTCACCGTTTGGGTGGCCAGAGATCGCAAGATGGTCCCCCAAGAGTGATTATTTTTAAACTACTTAATTATGCACATAAAGTGGAATTTTAAGAGCTATCTGATCAAATGGCCCTTTGAGGTATGAAAACAAAACAGTGTACTGTTTTCAGGACTTTTCCATTCACATTTCTACTATGTGAAGGGCCTATGTGCCTATCTGTGCTACTCTTCATAAACGTCACATCCAATTTGCACTACTCTATCCTGCAAGATTGAAGGTGGGTATTTTTTTTTTTTTTTTACTGAGGGCAAGCCTCACCACAGAGGCCACCAAGACTTTTCTACAACAGCTACCAGAGCCGGAGAGTTCAACTGGGTAAGCTCTGTGGACTGAGGATCATCTGCCCTGTCGTCCTTACGGTTGTGGACTGAGCTATACGACATTGCTGTCTTCAGATCATTGGATTTCTTGCTTATATTTGGTGATGTTTGTTCGTTGGTGGGAAAATGTGGGATACAAGTGCTATAAATGAATAAATAATTGATCCATATTTCAGTTACCTGTTATTTGCCCACTGCACTTCTTTTGGTTCACTGTTTAATTTTTTTTAAAGAGAATAAACATAGCTGTTTGTTCGCCCTGCCTGTCTGGACTGATAAAGATTCCTGGTGGTTTGTGTGTTGGGTCTATGATTGATTTCTGGGAACTGAGGGACCACTACAAATTACTGTGGATGAGAGTGGAAGACTCGACCGGGGGCAGTTGTGACCCAGTTGGTGGGAGGAGGGTGCTAGTGTACAGCACAAGTGGCAGGTGCAGATGGACCTGAACTATGCTGGGGATAGACCCTCTAAGTGGCCACGGGGTAACCCCAGGCGACTGGTTAGGCATTTCATGACAGGTGGTGAAAGGAGTTTTGTGTCTACAACAGGTTTTAGGAGCTGAAGGTAAACTAATCCATTGGGAGGATTTGTTTGCCAGAGTAGTCGTCAAACCACAGGACCTTTTTGCTTATAGACAAGTGTCTCACTATGTGTCTACTTTAGAATCCAAGGACTAACATTTCCTTTACAGGCCCGTTTATTGAATTTCTTTGAACTACTCCAGGATGGTGGCCGATCAGTCTCCTCTCTTCATAAAGTGATGACGGAACTTTCCACAATTCCTAGTCATATAGAACTTCAAAACTGCTGGAGCCGAGATTTGGATTTACCTACTGAATCTCTGATCTTGGTGTGTTGATCCATCATATACCTTCGCTTTCCATTAGAGCTGATTATGTGAATGCCAATTCCATGTCCTACATTGGGCCAACTTTACACTGGACCGATTACATTTCCTACAAATGGGACTATCTACGCCCCTGGCCTTAAATAATCAGGATGTTAATTCCTTTTTTCATTGTTTTTGCAGCTGTGTGAAAGTTCAGTATTTTTGGAAATCAATACTACGTTATTTTGAGAGGCTGTTTGAACACACTGTTCCAGTGTCACCAGCGGGATTGCTCTTGAACAGATATGAGGCCTTTCACATAAATCGTTCTCACACCCTTTTGCTCCAGAAGGCAGGGATGTTGGGCAAGAGTTATCTTAGGAGTGTGGATCAATGAGGAATCACCCGTACTTTTAGAGCTGGAGAAACCGCTTTCATACTTTGATGTTGCTTGCGCAGAGATGTGCTGGGTATTCCCCTAAAGACAAAAGCTCTTTTTGAGCACTTGCCTCACAGAACTAGGAGTCTAACTCTTAACACATTATAGTCTTCTCATGATCCCCCGCCTTGATGGTGTTTTCCACTACTCCTTCTAGCTGACTGGTGGGGAGGGGGGCTCCTTTCGGTCGGGAGTACCCAGCCTGTATGATCCTTCTACAGCTTTTTTTTTTTTTTTTTTTTAATTATTATTATTTATGGGGGTGAAAGATAGGATATGGAATTGCTATATTCCCCACGGTATTCTGAGGTGTTATAAGAGTACAGACACTTCGGAATTCATTCTCTTGTTACTGGATTGGACTGGGGGCTGACTCATCTCTTTGATGATGGATCCCCCCCACTCTTTTTTGGGGTGTTAAGTTATGCATTGTATTCTATAAGCTCAGGGGGAGGGTAATTATACTCTAAAAAAATGATTTGGTGATGCTTTTCAATTTTTCTATTTGATGTTACTGTATTGGTTTCTGTTATATCTATATCTTGCAGTTCTATAGTAACGTTATATATACCTTGTACTGTTACCATCACCAATAAAAATGTTTCATCTAAACATTAATATAGTTAAAACCACAGGTTGGAGAACGTAGTCCTCCACCGTTAGATGTTTCTGCTATTCTAAAATGGACCCAACATAGAATTTCTTGAATTTCAACAAGCAGCAATTTCTATTGGAGCTACTTACCAGCTGAGATTCCCCAGTAAATTCTCAGAATATATTTCTTTTTGAAAGGCAAGGATGCCTAGTTTGGCTAATCCTGTCCTGGACTCTCAGTTATTTTGGGACGAGTTAAAGTAAGAAACATTAGGCTTTTATTTCTTATGGTAAATACCAGCTTCCTAGGGTGTTTGTGTGATTTCTCCCCCCGTGGTAGACTATATTAAGTATATCACTTCTTTCCAGTTTGGAGTGTTTATTCCTTTTGAAAAATTGCTGAATTTCCTTTTTCAAAGTTATATCTTTGATGTCAATTTTAAATGCAAATAAATAAATAAATAAATAAAACCCCCACAGGTTGAAGGTTCTCTGAAATTATGCAGCTGTCAGGATCTGTTCTGCATTGGACTTCAGCCACTCTTTGTTGCACCTCAACCCGAAGGTGTCATCATCCATGGTGCCTGTCTAGGTTACCTTGTGGTTAAGCTTATGCCATCAAGTTATTAAGACCAAACCAGACCCCTCCTTTGGTGATGTAGCACAAAGTACATGACACTTACATTTGATAATGGTGCAGTCTTTGGCTGCTGAGAAGATGTGTTGGTCATCAGGGGAAATGACCAGGCAGGTGATAGGTCGCTGGTGACCTCTTAGTACTTGGATCTTTGTGACATCTGGAGGCTGCAACTACATAAAACAGATCTCAATTGTCAAAATGCATTAAAATGCAGCTTCATGCATTCCATCCAGTCAGAAGGCTGGAAAGCAGAGATGTAAATATTAGGAGCACTCTTGATTCATCCAGATTCCTTACAAGGCAGAAACGGCCCTAAATCTAGGTATGTACAAATCAATTAATGGGCAGCACTTCTGCTTGGGCCCAATTATGCTCCCTATGGATCTCCAGCTCTCCTTTCCACTCCTATAACTGATTTGAGATGTTGCTGTCAGAATATTAAACACAATAAACAAAATCAAGTCCTGCCCTGTTGTTGCAGTAGCCAGAGCAACAGTTGCTTATGGTGGCCCCCTGTTACTGGCCTGAAAGTCACGCAATAAATACTATTAATGCACTAGCACCACCTTGCCCTGCCTCCACAGTAGATACTTACATCTTTGGCAACAAGTCGCTGAAGTTTTCCTCTCTGCTCAAGCTGTTGAAAGAAAAAAAAAAAGAATTAGCACAGTGAGCACCACTCTTTCATCATTCAGCACACACAGGGACAAAATCCAAAGAATGCAATCCAGGAGTGGGCAATCACTGTACCTCCCCCCATGCTTTTTCTTTTATCAAACACACGAGGGATAATGATATAGAAGTTTCCAAAAAAAATGTGCTTATTTTATAAAAGGAGCGCTATAAAGATCGCTTTATAAAACAGGCACCCAGAACTATATCCAGAAGTACATGTGCTTCTAGGTACTATATAATGCATGCACACACTTCATAACTGTGCCATGTTCTGCCCAAATGACACCTCAGGAACACTTACTCACGGACCGAATAGAAATGCTAATGCTCTCATCAGTATGTGTATTCTCCCATGCAGAAAACTATTCCATTAGGTTCCTAAGAGACATGCATATGTGTCAAGTCTTTTCCTTGGCTCTTTCAGCTGCTACTCAGCAGTTTCACTTTTTCAGCTACATGAGGAGCATGTTTTACACACAGATGGAACACACATGCTCAAAAGAGCTCTAGATCTGTCATTGTACAGCAACTGCACTTCTCAGGAGCCATGATCATCCAGCCTATAGCATTCTCCTGCTTCTGCCAGCACCAAGTCCAATCCATGCTTTCCCCCTTCAAATTGTAAGAAACATTGAGGGTTCAACTGTTAATTATATATAGGATCCGTCATGGAACACCTAGCACCCACCTGAGGTTAACCCTGCGGCCACCTTGAGGGTCTGTCTCCAGCACTGCTCAAGCCTGCCTGCACCTGGGCACGTGCTCTATACTAGCACCTTCCTCCCACTTGCCTCTGGATGAGTCTATTATTCTCAGGTCATTTCCCCCAAGGATTTCTAGGACACTGAGGCCACACTCCCAGATGTCCCACAGTTCCTAGAAATCACCCACAGACCCAACACACAAACCACCAGGATTCTTAGTCAGTCCAGGACAACAGAGCCAATAAACTAACAGGTTTATTGTCACAGTAGAACACTGAACACTTGAAAAACAACAAATAATAACAGGTAACTGTCACAAGTCTTGAACAGGGTCTCATGACAGCGATGTTTCTCCTCTGTACTCCCAAGCTGAGACTGGGGAAAAATCCAGTAACTCCTGGCTAGATCTGAACTTCAGGGCCAATCAGAGCCCAGGGCACCAACTTTGAAAGTGTCTGGCTAATGGTACTGCAGACTGCCTTTCACCAAGCTTAATCTGCAAGCTTAGGGGCCCTTTTACTAAGCCACATGTGTACGCGCACCCAAATGGAGTTACTGCCCAACTACCGCATGGCTCTTGCGGTAATTTCATTTTTGATGCGTATCTGAAAAGTATTTTTTTTTTTATTTTGGGGCGCGCATAATGGATGTGCACCAAGTGGCATTTGACGCACATAGGTCATTACCACCCAGATTCTTTACTGCTAGGTCAATTGCTGGCGGTAACGTATCAGCGCGCGCCCAAAGCCCGAACCTACACTACTGCAAGCCATTTTTCAGCGTGCCTTAGTAAATGGACCCATTAATCTGCAACAGCTTTAACACACAAAACAAATGCCATCTGCTGGCCAATTAAGAGAAATACACTTCATAAAATAATACTGTTCATAGGCTTAAAAACCTACTGTTTCGTCACAGGATCCATTTAGCTATGTCAGACATAACCCAAGAGGAGTCTATTCTAACCCATTTCCAACAGTTCCCCCTATCATCTAGCACAAAGATATTTGCAACTATAATTTTTTAGGCCCAACTAAAAATATTTGATTCTTTAAGATGTTTGTGAATTAATCTGCTTAGTGTTTTTAATGACTAGATGCAATCGATCACTTATTCCTCTCATCAGCTAGGTGTTCTTAAAGTCTATAAAGTCCATTTGATCTCATCTGTACCTTCAGTGCAGTTATATAGCGGAGCCAAACAACATTTATTATAATTGGAAATCTTCTAATTGCATTGATTAGAATTTGTATTCTCAAAAAGGGTTTATCATTTGTACCAACTACAGGCTACAATGCATTTCAGACGAGAGTAGACCACTTTAAATTCAATCGTTTCTCTAAGAATGATGGTCCGCACCAGAAAATTTCTGTAGTCAAGAAATCATCAACCTGGATTCCACCCGGTCCCATCCATCCTTTAATAACGGCTTTTTTTTTTGTTACATTTGTACCCCGCGCTTTCCCACTCATGGCAGGCTCAATGCGGCTTACATGGGGCAATGGAGGGTTAAGTGACTTGCCCAGAGTCACAAGGAGCTGCCTGTGCTCGGAATCGAACTCAGTTCCTCAGTTCCCCAGGACCAAAGTCCACCACCCTAACCACTAGGCCACTCCTCCACTCATTCATGTGTGGAAAACGACCTAAAGAAGGTCGAGAAAAACAAAAACCCAAGATATTATATCACCACCACCTTGGAACGTAATGCCATCAAAGAATTAAACCCGCCGACAAATGCGGAGGAATAGTCATTATGGACCGTACTAACTATGTGAAAGAAGTAAAAAGGCAATTAGAAGACCGAGAATTTTATATCCCTTTAGCAAAGGATCCAACAGATGATATAAAAAAAAAAAAAAGACATTACCGAACTTATTGATATTGCCTCAAACATGGGTTTTCTAACAAAACAATTTCTGCAAGTAACGCATCCAGTCATTTCAACAATTTATATACTCCCAAAAATTCACAAATCACTAGAGAATCCACCTGGCAGACCAATTATTTCGGGAAATAGCTCTATTTTGGAACCTCTGTCCATATTTGTTGACTTTTTCATGCGCCCATTTGTACCACTAATTCCATCACATGGGCAAGATACCACCCATATGATTAACATTTTACAGGACTACGATGGCCCGCTGGAGGAGGAGTGGCCTAGTGGTTAGGGTGGCGGACTTTGGTCCTGGGGAACTGAGTTCGATTCCCACTTTAGGCACAGGCAGCTCCTTGTGACTCTGGGCAAGTCACTTAACCCTCCATTGCCCCATGTAAGCCGCATTGAGCCTGCCATGAGTGGGAAAGTGCGGGGTACAAATGTAATTAAAAAAAAAAATAAAAAAAAAATCATGGTCACCATGGACATTGAACCACTATATACCAATATCCCACAGTTAGAGGCCATCAACATCATAAGCAAAATTCTACAGGAAAGAAATACCCATAAGAGGATACCTAACCACCTGATTTTGCTTTGTGTCACTATCGCGCTTATGAAAAATTACTTTGGCTTCGAAAATGCATATTACCAGCAGATAAAAGGCACAACCATGGGTGCAAGTATGGCTCCAGATTTAGCAAATCTATACGTCGGAAATTTCGAAAAAGTACATCTTTCCACCCATTCCTTCTCACAACACATCAAAATCTACCGACGATATATAGATGATGTTTTCATTCTCTGGCAAGGAGATACAGAAACACTCATGTCTTTTCACCAGTGGTTAAACAGCAGAGATCCCAATCTTAAATTTACCATGGAACATAATACTGAAGAAATCCATTTCTTAGACCTTTTAATCACCAAGAATGAATATTTTTTCAAAAACAATATTTATAGGAAATCAACAGACCGCAATACCTTCTTACACTATACCAGTTACCAAAATCCAAATCTCAAAAGCAACCTCCCGATAAGTCAATTTCTACGCCTACGCCGTCTTTGTTCAGACTATGATGACTTCAATCATCAAGAATGGATCATGAGTGACAGATTTTCAGCGAGAGGATACCCATCTAAACATATTTCCAATGGATTTACTAGAGCATTAGAAAAGGATCGCGGTGATCTAGTACAACCTACCCGCACCAAGACGACACCAGATGTTGTCTGTACCCTCAAGTACTCATTTTTGGCCAAATACATCTCACGATCGATCCGTAAACATTGGCACATTTTGGAAGGCTTGGAATGTTTTAAAAATAAAGAGCTGGTGGTTGTGTACTCTCGAAATAAGAACATTTAGTCCCCTTAACACTACCAGACGTAGTACCGACATTCCCCAAATCGGGACATCACAAATGCGGCCACTGCAGTGTATGTATTCATAGTCTGGAAGGAATGTTATGGTTATGGAACAGAAATGGTCCTTGTATCCCTGCTAGATCTTCACAGAAACCGAGACAAGGGATTTGCCTCAATGTTAGTACTGCTAGATTTCTCCCTCTATTGCAAATCTTTTTATGTGAGCCTTTGAAGAGAGATTTGTACACCCATCTAGATATCATAAGTACATTGGCATGTGGACCAGGTTTATAGATGATATTTTCATGTTGTGGACTGGGAGTGTTTCTGAGTTGAATCTTTTTATAACGAAACTGAACACTTATCATCCTTGTATCAAATTCACCTCACATATACATACAGCAGAAATAACGTTTTTGGATGTATTAATCAGGAATGAAGGTAATAGTTTTGTTACCACTGTGTTTCACAAGATCACAGACAAAAACATGTTTCTAGATTGAGAGAGCAGTCATCCGATCGCTTTAAAAAATAGTTTACCTCTATCCCAATTTTTGAGGTATCGTCAGATTTGCTCTGATGATTTAGATTTTAAAAACCAATCTAGAACGCTGTTTAACAAATTGAAAGTTCGAGGATATCCTAAACCTGTGATCAAAAACGCGTATAGAAGAGCCTGTTACAATTATAGAGTACATCTCCTGAAATCGAATACTCCAGCTGTTAGAGAAGAGGATGAACAAAATATTTTTACTTATGTCACACAATTTAATTCTACATCACCACGAATTACAGCAATATTGAGAAAACACTGGAAACTTATTCAAACTCATCCATTGTTTTCAAATGCTCACCTCTGTTTATCCAACAGCAGAAATAGGAATTTAAAGGAACTCCTCAGCCCCGCTGTATTATCCAGCAGAGTCCCATTGCCGATGAAGAGTTGGACTGGTCACACTAAATGTAACAATTGTTCAGTATGTTTCATTATGTTGGAGATCTCCACTTTCGTCAACCCATTGGATCAGAAGCCATATGAACTCAGGATAAACACCACATGCAGATCCAATTCAGTAATATATTGTCTACTTTGCCCATGCAAGAAATTGTATGTAGGACAAACCTCTAGACCTTTACATGTGCGCATAATAGAACATAAAAGCGCTATCTCACAAGATAGGTCTACCTTAGGTCAAACATTGTACGAATCAACGGCATGTTTTCGATGACCTGAAAGGTTTTGTCCTACAAGAAATTTCAAGATCTATGCGAGGGGGAGACCATCAGAGACAATTATTACAAGCAGAACGATGGATTTTTAAACTGCACTCTTTAGAACTGCAAGGTCTAAATTCATGACTGGATTGGTGCTATTTCTTTTAGAACTCCTGATTGGAGATTCATCTGTCAGAGTCTGATGTCAGATTTCTAATATATACAAGCGCAGTAATGTCTTTTCAGGTTAGACGTGCTGCAGTTGAAACGCTGTGCAAAGTGTTCCAAGTACTTTGCTGTTGGTTTTTTATAAAGAATTTTTCTTGAAACTGTTTTTGCTGCATCATACTAACTTTTCCATTTGAATTTCCTAGTAATTACCTGAGATCCTGAAGAAGCAGCGAAATGCTGGCCAACGTCGGCTCAGGGTAACAAAGCAGGGAACAGCGCAGCATGAAGCAGCAGTAATATAGAACGCCAAGCAATAAGCTAAGTGTATTGTATTAGATATTGAGTATGTTCTAGAAATTAACACGTTATTTTCAAAAAATTCTTTATTTCAAAAAATCTGTATTAACAGAATCTTGCGGTCCACTAGGAATTTCTGGGGCTGCACATACGGGGTTTTTGCCTATGATGAAGAGAAGACCAGTCTGTTTTAGCTCCGACAGATGGATATTTGATCTGGGAGCTCTTTGAGGCTTTTCCTCATTACTATTGTAGTTTTGTACTGAGAAGAAGTATTTGCATTTAGAACACTTTTTATCACACAGCACCAAAAAATGTTTTAATTACCATTTCATCTACCACTTTATTATCAATCACAGAGTACAAAAATTTTTTTAACTCCCATTTGACCTACCCACTCTATTTATTTTTATTCACTTTTTTATTTTGAATTTCATTTGCATTTTTATTTTTTGTCGTTTTTTCCGAAATTAAATCCCATTTCATTTATTACCCCACATGTATATAATGCAATTTAAATTTTACTAGCAAGCCATTTTTTATTTCATTATTTTACTACATTTAAGCCTTCCCCCTCCCCCTCCTTTCCCTTCCCCTCTCCCCCCCTCCCTTTTCTCTTTCTGTAGGCATAATCGATGCCATTACTGTCCTATCATTGTACCGTCATCTTAAGTTTAAAGTCACACCATAACCTCAGCTGTTCACAACCCATAACTACAACGGAAATATTTTTAACCACACACATTTTTTAATAATGTTTGTTCAATTTAAAGTCCACATTCGATCAGATAATCTCATTGATTTTTATTTTTAATCTATTTTAATTTTGACTCCATTGACCACACACGTCATCAAACGTCACTTCCCACAATTTTGGCGTGCATTTTTCCTTTTTAACGGACTGCCTGTGCAAATTCCTCTCTTTGCTTAAGCTGAAAACTAACCTTACTGGCAAGCAGGCTGTTTTGTTAAAAAGGTCTTTGTCCTTTCCAAACATTCTTTGCCTTCTCTTACTGCCACAGTACTCGTAATTGGCTATAATCGCTAGAAGACACCTTTCATTGTTTAATAAGAATTGAAAAGTATATTTTGCATAGCGTCCATTTCAGACATCATCTATCAATTACTAGCTCCTTGTTCCATTCTTTTACTGAGTTTATCTCCGTTTTTCCTCCTTTTCTTTTTTCCCCCCCAGTCTGTATACATCACGTTTTAAAACAACTTCTCTCATACGTTTTACTTCCTCATGATTTGACCCTTTATATTGCATTACAGACCACTTTTTTGACTTCACAATAAAAGATCACATATTTCCACAAGTACCAGTACCATTCTGTACAACGCATCAGAAGCTCTTCGTCTACAAAGGTCAGTGGTCTCTAGGATGCCTATGAGAAGCTTTTGGCTGTATTTAATATCCTTAATCTAGCTATTTGTAAAGTTTTCATCACATCATAGCATGGTGTTGCTTTTTCAGTTCTATTGTTTTTTTGTTTCTTTCATTTTGTTGTTCTTTTTGTTTTCCGCAAAACTTTATTTTGTTTGATAACACACACTGAATTATTCTTTATGGAACTTTCGAATATCTCTGTAGCATAATTACCATTATTCAATATTATGTTCCCTCAATACAATGACACTTTTAAGCCCTTCTTTTTCCTTTCCCCTTCCCCCCTTCACAACCCCTTTTTTTTCCTTCCCCCACCTCTTTTTCGTTTTTCATAGTACACAGTGTTAAGACAAACTGCACTTTTATTTTTTAATTAGTTTATAGTTTATTTTTATTTTTTAATTTTTCTATCCTTTAAATCTCACCATCAATAACAAATGATTAGGCAATGGATGATTACATGTTTTTTTGTCCTTTTTATATTCTCTATATATTTAAATTTATATGCAATATTAAGTCAAGCCATATTACATTCTATCAGCATATTTTATCATTTTATTATATCTCGCCATGAAATGTTTATTAAACATTTTTACTATTCATTAACATTTTTAACAATGGATTTAAATGATGTTATTTTGTATGATTTTGATATTGTATTTATCCTTTATTGTCTTAATCAATGGAATTAACTGATGTCATGATGTATATTTTCATTATTTCTGACCTTTTGATATGAAAGTACATTTTATCTGTTATTGACTTGTATTTATCATTTTATTCATTTTTTAAATTATATTTCTAATTATTATTTTTTCATTATATGTTTTTTAGTTGTCTATTATATATATATATATATATATATATATATATATATATATATATCATGGCCATTTTACTTACCACCAAAGCAATAAATCAGACTGCCTTTCACTTTTAAATGTGGCTCCGATTTTTATTAATAGCTTTACAGTACAAAATTGAGCTTGATGCTCTGATGAAGATTGAGTGCTCCCCTCCCCCACAACTCTAGTATCATCTGGGCTCATGACCAGCCTCGTTGGTATATACATTTTGCACATACTACCATCCAGTGAGATGCTGTCATACAGATCACATGACCAAAGCTTCTCATGCCACTACTCCAAGGTTCATACTCACCACTTCCTCCTCTAGTCGGCTTGCAACTAGATCTTGCTGGAAAGCTTCCTCTTCGGCCTTCTCCTCTTCTGTGAAGGAACAGCACATACAATGGAGATGTGAGTTCTGTCACTCAAGTACAAATGACCCCAGAACATCCAAACACATCAGCCCACAAAACTCCAACTCAAATTTGCTGCATGCAAGCAGCCTTAAAGGTTTGATAAGTAAAGAGGTAATGCAACCACTGCTATTGACAGGGGCAGTTCCCTGCTGCCAAACCACTAAGAAAGAAATGCTCAGGGCAACCTCCTGTTCTTGGGCACGATGAAAAGAAAGTGATAATAAACATAGGGTATGAAAGAGGAGGAAAGTGGAGAGACTAGAGAAGTGGAATTTAAAAAAACAAACAAACACACACCAACAAACATAAACAAAAACAACAGGGTGGCCTAGGGCACAGCAATGTGAGGGATCATGCACTGCTTTGCAGTAGGGCTAGCACCTCATGGTAGTAGCTTGAGCCTTCACTAAAAGGTTTTTGGTGAAATTCTTGAGTATAGTTGCATGGCCTCTCAAGCACTAACACAGAGTCACCTGGTGGTAGTGGAGCTTTCTGAATTCCAGAAAGCATGGGACCAATATATATAGGTTCTTATTTTCAAAGCACCTAGGTTACTATTAACTTTGTAAGTCTATATGCTTTGAAAATGAGCCTCATAATATCTAGGAGAGAGGAAGGGAAGGGAAATGGGACTTGATATACCGCCTCTCTGTGGTTTTTTGCAACTACATTCAAAGCGGTTTACATATATTCAGGTACTTATTTTGTACCGGGGCAATGGAGGGTTAAGTGACTTACCTAGAGTCACAAGGAGCTGCAGTGGGAATCGAACCCAGTTCCCCAGAATCAGAGTCCTCTGCACTAACCACTAGGCTACTCCTCCACTAGCAACATTCCATGTAGAAGCTTGCCCTTGCATTTCAGCAGTGCGGCCGCACAGGCTTCTGTTTCTGCGAGTCTGACGTCCTGCAGGACGTCAGACTCACAGAAACAGAAGCCTGCGCGGCTGCGTTGCTGATCTGCAAGGGCAGGCTTCTACATGGAATGTTGCTAGTGGAATACCAACATTCCATCTAGAATCTCCAATAGTAGCAACATTCCATGTAGAATCTCAAATAGAGAAAGGGAAATGGGACTCGATATACCGCCTTTCTGAGGTCTTTCTTTTTTTTTTGCAACTACATTCAAAGCGGTTTACATATATTCAGGTACTTACTTTGTACCAGGGAAGTCTGGATAGGCCATATGGTCTTTATCGGCCTTCATTTTCCATACCCCCCACCACCTGGAACTTTAAGAGCACCTTATGCAGATGGCCCTGCCACCCCAGGGCTCGCAAGAGCACTAAGAGACAACCATCTCATTAGTCAACACTGTTGGCCAGACCTACAGGAAAGAATAAACACCACTAAAGCTATTTTCCCAGAAGACACTCAAACTATCATATTGGAAATGTGCAGCAGGCCTCAGTGATTTTCCAGAAGGATTAGACAAATGGATCAGGAGATATTCCATTGTGCCACCAGAACAAAGCATGAAGCATTTGCCAGATCGTATCTGGGGTAGTGTTCATTCTTGGGTACCCCTTCTCAAAAGGGATATCGAAATGTTAAGAAACAACATTCAACCTGGGGCCATTTACATCAGAGAGCTAAATTACACTACATAAATATATGAAAGAAAAGCGGCCACCCGCAAAACAGGAGGCATCCTCTACAATTAAGTAATAAATTCCACCACCTCCAAAGGATTTTTTTTTTTTTTTACATTTAGAAAACCTTTAGATGATTTAACATTTCATAAAGCAGTAACTATGCTATGAAAATCAATTAAAAAAATAAACTGAACAAATTTTCAGAAGAAAAAGCTATTAGTGAATGTGAGAACACAGCTACATACTGGGATAAGTGCTAAGCCACCAATTCTAGGTTTGGCTGCCTTTGGACACTTTACCAACCTCAGCAGTTTGCCCAAAGTGGCTTATAAAAAAAGTAAAACACATTTTCATAAATTACATCACATCACTAGACCAATTCTAATATTTAGGTAGTAGGAAAAAGAAAGGGAACAGTTTGGGAATACACATTCTTTCACTGCTGCAGACTGGGGTAGAGATGTGCTTTCATGCCTAGAACACAGTGAAAGCTGTTAAGTAAATGAAGAGGTTCAGTTCTCGGGACTTCTGATCTTTTAATCTAATGAACAATATAACTACCTTTAAGTCAGATCACTTAATCAGGAGGTGCCAGAAGCCTCACTAGTTCATATATTTCCTTGCTACGAAATGACAAAGCCTATCCCCTCCCCACAGTAGGAACCAGGAAAGAGATGCCTGTTACTCTCACCCTGCTGCTGAAGCTGTTCCAAGTAGCTCTTTGCCAATCTCAGTTTCTTCTCCTGAGCCGTTTCTTCGATCTCCTCATCCTCAGCATGCCTCTGTTTCCTCTTGTCTGCTGCAGGACTTGAGGCAGACAGCATCAGTACGATAAATTAGGACCAGCTGGCTTTCTCAGGACAACCTCATATCACAGCGAGTACAATCATACCCTGCAGTCTATAACTCCCTCTTGTACATTAATGCACACAAAGATATACCGAGACAATTGCAGGCCCAGTATATATTATTGTGCATCACGATACAGGATGAGGAGGGAACCCCGAACATCAAAAGAAATGTCAGAATACGAACAGTAAAATAGAATATTGTGCACTAGGTTACTGTTTACCCACCATGAGGTGTGTGACAACACATATTAGAACACTATAATATTCCCCACTAACTTGGCACCTAAATTGAAATAAGGTTTGAACACTTACATTTACAGAATACAAGCACTTAAGCAGGTTTAGGACTAGATTCAGTGAATGGTGCCTAAATTTAGGGGCCGAATAAAAAGTGAGTGCCGAGCATTATTCTATAAATGGCGCTTCGAGTTGGGCAACGTTTATAGAATAGGGCATAGCACCAGGATCTGCATCTGAGGATTTACACCAATTGAAACCCGACATAAATGCATCCTTGCAAGTAAATTAGGAGCGGACTGACTTTGAGATACAGATAGCTTTAACCAGAGTCCTTGAAGAAAAAAAAAAAAAAAAAAAAAAAGACTAAAACCGGCGATGTTGGGCGATTTCAGGGGAGAACAGTCCATTATCAATCATCTCAGCGACAGCATTCAATGAGCCCTGGGCGTCCAGAAGTTCAGGACGTGGGGCTCTTAAGATAAATAATGTAAAATACAAAGTAGACAAGTTATATTTTGGCCACATTACAATACATGAATAGCACATTTTGCACAGTTCATTAACAGAAAAAGTAGCCCGATGAATGAAGTGCTAAGTCACACATCGGAGGTTGAATGAACCGCCAAACGAGTGTGGAAATCTCTGAGGGTACTCTTTTCTACACTTTATATTTATAAACTATTTGATTAGTAGCATTATTATTTCCTGGTTCTACAGAGTACTGAATTGTGGTGGGGCATTTTCGATATGATGTCTAAATCCAAATTTGGACATTTCATGGAAAATATAAAAAAAAAAATAGTAGTGAACAGACACTTTTCAGTTTCAAAAATTATAATTTGCTAGATGTTGTTATGCTCAGTGCGTCTATCCTTTTTGGACCATTTTTGAAAAAACACAAAAAGCGTCCAAATGAAAAACGCACAAAATCAAGCCATTGCGATGTAGGAGGAACCAGCATTCTTAGTAGACTGGCCACACAGACATCCCAGCAGAGCAGTAGGGCACCCAAGGGGACTTCACATAAAAGGTCCCAGGTATACATCTCATCATTGCCCCCTTATATTGCATGGTGAGCCCTCCAAACCCCAACCAAAATCTACAGTATACTACTGCAGGTGTCATCTATATGTGTGTACAGTAGGTTCTGGAGGGTTCATACGTTCCACCACAAGTGTACTAATTAGAGTGGGATATGGGCCTGGGTTCCCTTCTTTACAGGGCACTGCACAGACTGCTAGGCAACTCCAGGAACCTGCTTGCTATTCTAAAAGGACTGGCCATAACATCTGAAGCCATCATAGAGGCTGGTATGTACTGTTTCTGTCACATCTCTGAGTAGTGGCGGGTGGGGTCAGTGACCACTGGAGTAACGGGTGGTTATGCCTTAATCCCTCCAGTGGTCATCTGGTCATTTAGGGCACTTTTTTGTGATTCACTCGTGATAAAAACATCTAAATTGTTGCCCTGGACGTTTGTTTTGTTCCATTATGACAGAAAAACATCCAAGTGTTAGAAACGCCCAAATCCCACCGCCAACATGCCCCCCACCTACACTTTGTGATTTGGAAGTACTGCCGATGAACTGCATAGAAAAACGTCTTAAAAATGTGTTTCAAAAATAAAGATTTGGATGTTTGGGCAAATAAAACATCCAAATGCTGCTTTGTGCTGGTTTTTGGATTTCTTCTGTTTCAAAAATGAGCCCCTAAACCAGCAGATTGGTGGCACAGCACAGGATGTCCCCTACAAGCAGTACCACCTAAGCAATTCTTTAACGCCCATTCCATTTCCCTTTATTCCAGAAATCACCTCAATCTTTTTGGAACCTCTTACCTCTCTGTGCCTGAATCACTAGATATCTCTTCATTCAGTTGGGACAAAGCTTTCCTCCGTGGTTTCCCGTCTCCCTCATTTGGCTGAAACAAGTTTAAAAGAAGCAACACAAATCAGAAAACATACATTACAATATACTTTTAGACAACCGATACCTTCAGGTTCTTAGTGGTTAACAATAATTAAAAAAAAAAAAAAAGACAGTCTCTTGGGAAACAAAAAACAGAACATCTTATTCAAGAACTAATGTTAACAAACTTCTTAAAAAGATAGGGCTTTTTTTCTTATTCTAGAAAAATGTAAAGATAACTGAGCAGCAAAACAAATATTAAAGTCGCTCCAGGACCTCGATGCTTGAACTGCAAGAAGTCTAGCAAACATTTTAAATCTCTTTACTCCCTTAATAGATGGAAGGACGAAAAGTGAATTGTGAAATGATCTTCTATCCCTATTATTGGAAATAAATTCCATATGATCCATTATATAAGTTGGGCATTCACCATTTAGGATCTTATATAGAAAGCAAAAGAATTTTGAACACAATCCTCACCTCTATAGGCAACCAACGTAATTCAACAAAATATGAAGAAATTTTATCCTGCTTCTGTAGTGAAAAAATTAATTGGATTGCAGTGTTCTGGATTGTTTGCAATCACCGAATAACTTGTCTATGTGCACCCAAATAGATAAGATTACACTAGTCCAAACTTGGACAAAAGCAACACCTATAACCAATAATCTGAACAGTCCAAATTCAAAACACTTTCTTATGCGTCTCCTCAAAAGGAAGAGCTCTTAGAGCATTGAGTCGAGAGTGAAGGGATTAATTCTGGTCAACATAAACCCACAGTATCTTTATGACAGAAGAAAATGAATCCCTAGCTCGATCCATCATTATATGGTCCACTAAAGGGTCAGGATTGTTATCAAAAAGTAAAAATTTGGTCTTATCGGTGTTATACTAGAGTCGATAGTGTAACATCCAGGATCTAATTGGTGCATCTTTGAACAACTGATGATACTGATTTCATAGATGAGTAAATTGGAATTAACACTAAAACATCACTTAGTTATGCCGACGATAATCCTCTCTAGCAAGTTTCAAACCCAAAGAATGTAAAACATTCTGTAAGGAAGCCTTAAAAGATATGAATTCATTCAGGATGAGGTATACTACACAATGCAAGACCCCAACAGTGAGTGTCAATACAAAATTCCCTGAATCTGAAAGTGACTGCTGTTTGATGCCTGGCAAATAATGCCAGCCCAGTAATTAAACAGAGGAAAAAAGCAGAACCTTTCGCAGATGGTGTCCAGAAAAGATCTTTATTAACATCAGTCTTCAATAAAAACAAAGGGGACCCGACACAACTCGTGTTTCGGCGCTACCGACCTGCATCAGGGGTCTAGGAATCTACCATCTCAAACATATTCCCAGACAAGTCATGAAACAAAGTCCCCCATTGGCAACCTGTGGTCTCCAGCAGAATTCTGTGCCAAGAAAGTTCTGGAGACCACAGTGAACAGATTACCAGTAGGAGACTTTTTTTCATGACTTGTCTAGGAATATGTTTGAGATGATAGATTCCTAGACCCCTGGTGCAGGCCGGTAGGGCTGAAACACGAGTCATAATCGGGTCCCCTTTGTATTGAAGGCTGATGTTAATAAAGATCTTTTCTGGACACCATCTGTGAGAGGTTCTGCTTTTTTCCTCTACTGTTTGATGCCTAGTGTTTTCCTTCAGTGATGTTTTTCTCCTGTTATTATTTATTTGCCACCAGTAGTATTACGTACAACTAAATCTCTTTAAAACAGGGAACAGAGAGTATCTCAATCCATACACACTGTCCCATAAAGATTTTCTAAAACATATGAGCCTTTAACATATCACAATCTGGAACATATCTAAATGACCATTCAGCAGTGGATAGGTTCCCAAATAGATTTATCACAGGAGCTGGTTGAGAGAAGATGAAAAGCCCTGATGCAGGAGACAATTATGTCAGCAGCTATCCTCCTACCATGCAATATGTATACATACTAAAAACAGTTGGCTTCTTAACATCTTCAAAGATAAGTGAATATTTCTTTCAAGAAGTTTTCTGTTTCAAGATATTTTTATATGCAAAAGTATATATGCTTAAAAAAATGGACCGAAGATGAATTTTATGTGGAATTTGGTACTGTTGTGAAAAATCTATTTGGAAGCCTCTCAATTGCTGACTGGTCCTTAAAAAAACTCATTTAGATATGTTCCAGATTGTGATATGTTAAAGAATTTCTAAAACATATGAGCCTTTATGTAGCCTTTATGTAGTGTTGGAACACTGTATGTGTGTGGAATTATTTATTTGTGACATATCTGTGCGGTAAATGAGAACAAGCAAATTCAATTCCTATGGGCTTCCTCTTATTTGCCGCACGGGAATCGCTAGTATGGTTTTGTAAAAGAGGCCCTTTAGTGTTGCCCAGTTAAAACACAGATGTCACAAATAAATAATTCCACACACATACACTGTTCCAACACTACATAAAGGCTCATATGTATTAGAAAATCTTTAACATATCACAATCTGGAACATATCTAAATAGTTGTTTTTTTTAAGGATACTAAAGGCTGAAGAAGTCTTATTAGAAAGCCAAGATTATACTCCTAGGTGAATTCTGTGCAAAAACAACTTAAAATTCTGAACAACATATTTCAGATTCTTCAAAATTCTGGGGCATTTATTTATTCAAAATAGTGCAATTTCTTTGTCTAATAATTTATAAAAGGCAATTACAGACCATTTTGTTACCCAATGATGCATAACTGTCATGTTTTGTGCAGAACTCCTCAATCATAACCCTGGTCCATCCCTCGCCGCCCCCCCCCCCCAACTGCGTGCTCAATTCTCCTCAGCTATATATCCTTTTGGCAAGAACCCTTTACAAGCATGATCTCACTATCCTCCCCCTCTCTTCTCTCACTCCAGCTTTTTCTTCCTCTCTTCCCCAGTTCTCTTACTCCTTCCCAACTCATCCCTTCCCAGTGTAACCTCTCTCTCACTGCTTACTTCTCAAGTGGCACCCCCCTTGCTCCAGCACTCTATGTCTTAGGCCTACCCTCATTTCTCCCTTTTTCATTATAAAACTAGTAAAAAAGGCCCGTTTCTGAAACCAATGAAACGGGCGCTAGCATGTGGTTTTGTGTGTGTGTGTGTGTGTATGTGTCACAGAGTTATTTTGTTTGTGTGTGTGTGTGAGTGTGTGAGGGTGCGGTGTGTGTGCAGGTTGTTGATGTGTGTCTTTTTTTGTTTTGTTTTTTGCTTGGGGGTTGGGGGATGTGCTGTGTTGTGCTGGCAAAGTGGGTTGGATGTGTGTGTGGCTTTGAGGGTGTGTTTCTGTTGTATTGTGTGTGTGTGGTTTTGTCTGTCAAGGAGGTTTGTGGAGGGGGGTCTTTCTGTTGGTGAAATGTAAATGTGGTTGTAGGGGGGTCAGCCTTTGTTGAGTGTTGTTTTTTTTTTTGTGTTGTGCTGAGGCAGCAGTGTTGTTTTAGATGGGCGGAAGGTAGAGGAGCACGTTCTTGGTCTGTCAGTATTTTTTGGCCGTTTCAGGGCTGCTGTAAGGGAATGCTGGAAGAGAAATGTGCTGTTGGAAGCAGCGCCATCTTTTTCCATTGGGCTGGGGTTCTGGGCATCCTGGAGGTGGGTGACGGCTTGCCTGAGGACGGGGATGGTTGTTTTAAGTTGGCGGAAGGGAGAAGAGCACGGTCTCGGGCCGTCGGGGGGTGATCCGGTATGTTTGGTCCATTTCAGGCCGGCTGCAGGGGAATGCTGGAACATTTATGCGCTGCAGGAATCAGCGCCGTCCTTTTCCGGGTGCTCGGGGAATCCCCGAGGTGGGAGACAGCTTGCCTGAGGCTGGTTGGGCACGTCCTTGGCCGCTTCGGCAAAAGGGGAAGGGGAAGAGGAAGAGGAAGGGGGTGGGGAGTTACCTGCAGCCGCCTGAGAAACCATGTATTCTTTGTTTGTTTTGTATTATTAGTTTGCATTTCTGTTGAAGAAAGAGTGGATGCCTTTCGAATGATGGGGGTGGTGCGTCGGTGTGCGGTTGTTTCGTTAGTTTGGCAGCCAGTCTCCAGCGATTCCTAGGCAGGGAAGGAGTACTCCTCCCCCTTCCTTGGTCGCTGTGTGCTGCTGGCTGGGTCGCGGGTAATCCTTCCAGCTGGGCCGCAGCTTGTTCTGTTCGCCGATGTCCCAGATGGTGACGGGCACGTTGTTTTCCGGCTCCTCTGACTCCATGTCAAGCGATCCCAAATATAGTCTGTGCTATAGGCCCTCTGGCACTCTTCAGTACTGGCATTAGGCATTTAAAAATTTCTCCCCCCCCCCGGTCTATTTTTGCACATACCCACAGCAGGAATATTCTTCTCTCGTTCCAGCGGTGGTTCTGTGCTCTCCGTGCTGCACAGATAAGTAGCCATTCTGCTGGGGAATGCTCCTCCCTTATTGTCACGCAGTTTCCTCTGATTGGTCCGTCTTAGGTTGCCTAGTGTTGCCTGGGAATGGTGTTGTGATGGTCCTTTGTGTTTCAGAATGTTGAGGGTGTTTTTTCTGATTGGTCCGTCATGCGAGGGCGGGGCAGAGAGACATGGTCAGTGTTGTGGCTTCACCACCATGAATCCATGAACCCTTCAGTGAGTGACTGAGTGACTTCAGAACGTTGTCTTCAGAACGTTGAGGGTGAGTTTTATTATAGTAGATTTGGACTTACCAGAAGCTCTGCCAACCAGTAACCGCATCTCACTGGGTGTGCTTGGCTTCAGCCTCCAAATTGGACTGACAAGCTGGCTCTCATGACTATAGGTTAATTTTCCTTACATATTCTAGTATTTGTGGCTGCAGACTCCTCCCTGAGTCCACAGTAAGCCTTCTCCCACAGCGACAGCAGTTTTTTCATTTTAAAACATGCATGCACAGCTCTTCACTTCAGGCCACTCGCAGCTTCAGCTTTTACCTGGGCACACATGAGCCAGCCCCCGAGACAGCAGCCATCCATCCCCTGGTGCAAACTGCTACATGTTTTCATCTTGTGCCCAAATGATCTGGCAGCCTTTCCTTGCTTATTGTTCCCTGCACAAAATTCTGCAACAGAAATGCAGAGTTCTGCGTGGAAGGGGAATTCTGCTTTGTACAGTTGTGCAACATTCCCTCAGGAAAAAGATACAAATATTCCAAGGCACAATTCCTTGATGATAAAGTAAATGACATCAGAGAAAGAATTATCTGTCCCCACATTTAGTCTGCTAGTAAGGCTGCTGGGGTTGTATCTGCCATGCAGTGGAGGTTACTTTCCCCGTGATTTGGAAATACAGATACCATTTCACAGCTCTTTTGAGCTTTAGTGTTCTATTACTGTCAGGTGTGGAAATGGAAGTACTCTATAACTTCATGTCTAAATCTTGGGAACAACCATGACCCCGCTCATGCTCCTCCCTTGGCCATGCCTCCTTTGGAGTTGTGCGTGAGAAGAAGTAGGTGCACATATTATAGAATAGGGACCCAGAACAGATATGTGTGTAACCGGTAATTAATGCCAATTAGTTTATGTGCGTAAAGGACCTCTTCTAAAATGGCATACCCAATAGCACACCTAACTCTGGGCACCACTTATAGAATTTAGGAGGTAAGTTACTTGCCCAAGATCACCCTCTTGGCCATGTGCGGATGACTTGCTCCTGGGATACCTCCTCACTTATGTGTGCAGGAGAGCTGGGTCATCATATTCTCGCTCATCTGCGATCCCTACCAGTCTGCCCAGGGAAGGGACGCAAGAAAGAGATCCCCTTCCTCATGCTCTGCAGACATCAAGACTGATGCCACTTTAAACTGTGTCTGTTTGCATCCCCCTCTCTATGGAATGGAAGTGCATGCATGATGAGGTCTTTCCATTCCTACTAGACCGAGGGAGTCCAGAGCCAAGGGGATGCCAGCTTCATTCAAGGGCTGAGAGAAGAAGGGATCCACTAAGGGCACTGGATGCTCAGCATGCTAGAAGAATCAATACCCCAGAGAGAAGGGGGTGAACCAGCAGACAGGTACTAGGATCATCTCTGTCCTGAAATACAAATGACCATCAATCAAGCACCATTCTCCTTTCCAAGTTCCAAAGATCTAGTGTTGTTCCAGTCACCCAATAAAAAACATGTCTACACCATATGGAAAGGAGACAGTGGAAAGGTTTGAAGTCTCTTATTACACATTAATCTTGTATTCCGCATAAGTCTTTGCAGTTCAGTGTGGATTAGATTAAGAACCGAGACAGTTCGTGAATTTACAATTTAAGTACAGTAAGTTAAAAACTCAGCCAACAAACTTTTTAAAAAGAAAAGAAATGTTAGATGACCTGATTTGTCATGGGAAGTGAATTCCAAACTGAAGCAGCCCTATACAATAGGCATGAGGCCAACCTGTTTCCTAAGTTTAATCATATCCATTGAAGGAAATTTCAAAGCTACCTGACCCCGATCTAATTGTCTATTTAACAAAGAAAAGAACTCAGCCAAATATAATGAAAGATCCCCATTCAGTGCCCTAAAAAACATAATACATAATTTAAAATTAGACCTAGTGGCTACTGGAAACCAATGGTTTAGTGAGGTAAGAAGATATATGCTCTTCCCTACGTAGAGGAAAGATAACCAATTGCAAGATTTTGAATCATTTGAAGCTTTGTTTTAAGACCTCATTCATGCGACCAACATAGACTATGTTGCCATAATCCAACTTGGAAAGCAACAAAGATTGAACTATGAGCCTAAAACAGTGTAATTCAAAATTTCTAAGTATTAATTTTCTTAAAAGAATGGAGGAGAATTAACCTAATTTAACACAGTTAGCTGACTATCCACTTCAACTCCTAATATACGCGTGGTGAACTCAAACTTAAGGTATTACTCCCAATGACAAAACCTTTTATGTTCTTTGGTAGACCTATCCAAATAAATATTTTTACCTTAAGTTTCGAGCAGAAAGATGAAGCCCACTCTTCTCCACAAATTTTTGAATTTCCCTTATCTCTTCTTGGGAATGTGACTTGAAATACCGCCTTTCTGTGGTTTTTGCAACTACAGTCAAAGTGGTTTACATAGTATATACAGGTACTTATTTGTACCTGGGGCAATGGAAAGTTAAGTGACTTGCCCAGAGTCACAAGGAGCTGACTCTTGAGAAAGGCATCAAGATAGTGATGTCAACTACATAGATAAAGGTGTATAAAACTTTGAACCATCAAGGGCCTTATCTAGTGACTGTAACAGCAAGTTAAATAAAATTGGTTAAAGAGGTGACCCCTGTGGGACCCCACATGTTGGAAACCAAACATCAGACAAGACACCCTGCATCTTGACCCTATAACTGCGACCAGTTAAAAATCCCCTACCAATTCAACAATGCATCTTGTACACCAAAGCTGTCCAGAATAAAACAACAAGAAGTCAAGGTCGACCAGATCAAAGGCACTTGATCAGTCAAATTGAATAACAGTAGCACTTTGACCATGACTCAACAGATGTTTCCCATGTTCCACCAGAGATCCTAAGACAGTCTCTGTGCTGTACCCTTTCTGAAATCCTGATTAAGATGATGTAACAGATCATATTTATCAATATAACATGTCAACAGTTTCATGACCCATCCCTCTATAATCTTATCAGCAATGGTACAGAGCAGGGCTTTTCAACGTTTTTCATCTCACGGCACATCACAATCCATTCCATCCCTGCAACCTTCAGAAGTAGTTATCTCATGTAATTATACAATTGAAATACATTAGAACACCAATATACCTGCTGCTAGGAAACTGGAACAAGATGAACTGTTACAGATCCCTGCACAGACACCACATAGCAGCAGAATTCTTCACCTTGTTGCAGATGCAGAACACGCCTCTCAACTAATACAAAATAGGGAACCGCAAAAAAACATGCGGACAAAAACTGAAAGCAGAGATACCAGACTGTGCATGGCATGTAACACTAGAGAAATAGAAAGAAATGTATGTTCTCCTGTACAGTGCAAATAAAGCCGACAGTTATAAATTCTCAACATCAATATAATTCAATTGCTAAGCTGAAAATAAAATTTCCTACCTTTGGAATAATAAAATCACCAGACTGCAATCATCTTGTTACCAATCTTTGGCTCTGCTTTCGTCTGTCTGTGCTCTTAACTTTGTTTCCAGGGCTTTCTTTCCATTTGCAATTTCTTTTCTAACCTCCTGCCCTGTCTGTTTCTGATCTTTCACATTCAGCTTTCTTCAATTTCTGTCTCCTCAATCTATCTTGTTTTCCCTCTCTCTTCCCTTCATGTGCAGCCTGTCTCTCCTCTCCCCTTCCCTCCCACACATGTGCAGCCTGTTTCCCTTCCTGCTCACACATGTGAGCAACTACAAAATTTGAAGATCGTGGTGAAGAGGAGAGAGACCCATGTAGTGGAAGAAAAAAAGATCATAGGCATCCCACAATTTGCCACATTATCTGGAGGGGATCCTGGACCTGCTGTGGCACACTGGTTGAAAAATGCTGGTATAGAGGCTACTGGCCTATAATTAATTTCCTATAGGATTTTTTGTACAGGAGTCAAAATTATTTCACCATCTTTTTTTTTTTTGGGGGGGGGGGGGCCTTGATATACCACCTTTCTGTGTTTTTTGCAACTACATTCAAAGCGGTTTACATAGTATATACAGGTACTTATTTGCACCTGGGGCAATGGAGGGTTAATTAAACCATTTCGTGTCCAATGTTCACATCAATCTGTTCATATATGGCTTATTACGAGAACATTGGACACTAAAGGGTTAAGTGACTTGCCCAGTGTCACAAGGAGGTGCAGTGGGAATTGAACCCAGTTTCCCAGGATTAAAGTCCACTGCACTAACCACTAGCATATCCAATTTTTCTACACCAATTAATTTTGAAAAATATTCTTTTCAATTTAAGAGCACATTTATATTTGTGAATTGCACAACCAGTACAGAAAAATAGCAACAGTTTAAACACGTGAAAATCTCAGACACACACCGGATAATCACCAGAAGCCTCTGCACTCTGTACTAACAAAGGGAGGCCGCAGACAGATACAGCAAAAAGATCGAACAATGTTTCCCATCCATCCTCCCAAGTCATCGTGTCTCACCTTCTTCCGTCTCTTGCCAGTCCCACGCACCTCCACAAGTCCATTTTTGCGCGGTTTCTTATTTATGAAAAAAGAAGACATAATAGCCACCACTACGGATGCTTTCACGTGGAGACCTGCCTCAAAGGGAAATACTTCCGGATACACCCCCCGTCCTACTATTGGATGCTGTGTTTTTCCGGCCACGCCTATACCAAACTCCACCACAGGGTTAAGGCAGAGGGCGAGCGAGGTAGGCAGAGAGCAGTGTTGCCAGATGCCTGGGTGGGTTTCCAAATTTGGATCGCAGACCGCGCAGAGTACTTTCAATCGAAGGCTCAGGCAAGGATTTCTATTTCTGTTCCTGTGTGAAAAATTTTGGTAAAATAGATTCTCACCCTCGGGCAAAAAGAAGAGGGTAAACTACAAGATTAAAATTAGCATGATCAAGTGTAAGCTGAATTTTTGCAAATTTTATTAGCGAAGAAGGTTTAATACTTTTCTTCCTAAAAATGGGGCTGATCTGTGTGAGTATGCAGATGATGAAAATAACAAAAGTGCCCGTGCAGTGTAAACAGCTTGTTGCCTCGGTTCAGTGCCTTTTCTCGACCATTTATTCCAAACGTGTCCTCGGGGAGCCCCAGTGGGGTAAGGTAGGGTTCCAGTTACTTTTGTGCCGGGCGGGCTTCCTCATCAGCTTTTAAAAACCTCCAACCTCTACTATTTATTGTTTTTTTTTGCTAACATATAAAAAAATAAAACATAAAAAAACAATAAATAGTGGAGGTTGGAGGTTTTTAAAGGCTGATGAGGAAGCCCGCCCGGCACAAAAGTAACTTACATAAGTAATCACAGTCGAGCATCTGAAGCCTTTTTCCTCCGTTGAAGAAAAACCTCCACACGTTGAGAATCATATTTCAGCAACTTAATTTGATGATAGATTTGGAAGAGACTCTTTTCAAAGTTGCAGCCATTTAGAGTATGTTATACCTCAGCAATCACATGTCACATAGATCAGAAAAAGTGAGTCACTTATTCCTTATGCAGCTGTAATACTGATCGTTGCCAGTGCGTGCTAAAGGTGGCTAACGTGCCAATCACAGTGGGGACTGGGGAGAAGCATCAGCACAGCAGGGAGGGTGGTGCTATAAGCAGATTTAGTGAAAGAAGTGGGAGGAGGAGACCGGACAGTAAGAAGACCTTGGAGCAAGGAGGTTTGATTGAGAACAGGAGATGGCATGACGTCAAAAAGTTGAAGCTTCTTAGGTAGTTTGTTTCCCCTTCCTCGCGCAGCCGTCGTTCTGCGTACACTCAAAACAAACAAACCAATGAGCTGTTCACGTTGTCGTTGTTTATGCTGGTAAGATTTTTATTTAATCTCACTTATATTTTCAAACATGGCAGCTTGAGCAGCATACGGATGTCCACAGAGAAAGTATAATGATAGAGTAACTTTTCATAGGTAGAGTAGTTATTTTGTTATAAATGGTAATCAGCGTGTCATTTGGTGGGGCTGGTTATAGGGTTACCATGTGTTATATTTATGCATAATTTTTTTTCTCCTGGTAAAGGGCCACTAAAATAGACATCATGTTTGATGTCAGATAGTATTGTGATTGCATGACAAATTCCAGGAGCAGCTTCTTTCCTGAAGCAGCCAACAAATGGGCGAAACAAGGCGCTCTTGTTGAGGGAGACATGCGCTTTATATTGGAGAGTGGAATACCCTGGACAGGTGGCAATTTCCCCAGGAGAAGTACTAGCGGTGGGCTAGTGTCTGTTTGAATTTCAATTAGACCTGCAACTTGAACTGCTATTATAAGTATCTTTATTTTCATAATTTTTTGAGGTTTTGCTACTTGTACATCAAGGGGGGGTGGGTTGCTTCTACTGAGGGGCATTCTTGTGTTCCAGGTCTTTCAGAACCAGTGCCAATCTTAAAGGGTCATTATATTTGGTAGGATTACTCGGGGGTTACGTTTTTTGTGTGTATATGTTTTGTCATAACTTTCCTGTCCTTCCTTTTGGGTAAAAGGTTTTTTAAACCATCTGTTTTTCTCTGTTTTCAGAGTTTTTTCGGATGTTTTTTTTCTTTTTTTTCCCAGGCAGGGACCAGTGGTAGTACTGCACTCCCTGATTTGATAGGGGATTTTGAATACTGTGAGTACTTTCCCTATTGGGAAGCGTTTGAGGTCCCAATTGTTTACAGTTTTTTTTTTTTAGATTTCTTTGTTTCAATCTGGAGGTTACAGGAGGTGAGACACAAAAATAGCTTTTTAGTACTACTACTACTACTACTATTTAGCATTTCTATAGCGCTACAAGGCATACGCAGCGCTGTACAAACATAGAAGAAAGACAGTCCCTGCTCAAAGAGCTTACAATCTAATAGACAAAAAATAAATAAAGTAAGCAAATCAAATCAATTAATGTGAACGGGAAGGAAGAGAGGAGGGGGTAGGTGGAGGCGAGTGGTTACAAGTGGTTACGAGTCAAAAGCAATGTCAAAGAGGTGGGTTTTCAGTCTAGATTTAAAGGTGGCCAAGGATGGGGCAAGACGTAGGGGCTCAGGAAGTTTATTCCAGGCGTAGGGTGCAGCGAGACAGAAGGCGCGAAGTCTGGAGTTGGCAGTAGTGGAGAAGGGAACAGATAAGAAGGATTTATCCATGGAGCGGAGTGCACGGGAAGGGGTGTAGGGAAGGACGAGTGTGGAGAGATACTGGGGAGCAGCAGAGTGAGTACATTTATAGGTTAGTAGAAGAAGTTTGAACAGGATGCGAAAACGGATAGGGAGCCAGTGAAGGGTCTTGAGGAGAGGGGTAGTATGAGTAAAGCGACCCTGGCGGAAGATGAGACGGGCAGCAGAGTTTTGAACTGACTGGAGAGGGGAGAGGTGACTAAGTGGGAGGCCAGCAAGAAGCAGATTGCAGTAGTCTAAACGAGAGGTGACAAGGGTGTGGATGAGGGTTTTGGTAGAGTGCTCGGAAAGAAAGGGGCGGATTTTACGGATGTTGTAAAGAAAGAAACGACAGGTCTTGGCGGTCTGCTGGATATGAGCAGAGAAGGAGAGAGAAGAGTCAAAGATGACCCCAAGGTTTCGAGCTGAGGAGACAGGGAGAATGAGAGAGCCATCAACAGAAATAGAAAATGGGGGGAGCGGGGAGGTGGGTTTGGGGGGGAAAATGAGAAGCTCGGTTTTGGTCATATTTAATTTCAGGTGGCGTTGAGACATCCAGGCAGCAATGTCAGACAAGCACGCTGAAACTTTGGTTTGGATGCAAGGTGAGATATCAGGGGTAGAAAGGTAGATTTGGGAGTCATCAGCATAGAGGTGGTAGGAAAAGCCATGGGATGAGATTAATGAACCAAGGGAAGAAGTGTAGATAGAAAAGAGGAGGGGACCAAGAACAGAACCCTGGGGTACGCCGACAGGCAGAGGGATAGAAGTAGAAGAGGATCCACCAGAGTGAACACTAAAGGTGCGGAGGGAGAGGTAGGAAGAGAACCAGGAAAGGACAGAGCCCTGGAATCCAAGTGAGGACAGGGTATCGAGAAGTATGCTGTGATCGACAGTGTCAAAAGCAGCGGAAAGATCAAGAAGAATGAGGATGGAATATTGACCTCTGGATTTAGCCAGTAATAGGTCATTGGAGACTTTAGTAAGCGCAGTTTCGGTTGAGTGGAGAGGGCGAAAACCAGATTGTAATGGGTCAAGAATAGCATGTGAGGAGAGAAAATCAAGGCAGCGGCGGTGAACAGCACGCTCAAGTAATTTGGAGAGAAAAGGAAGGAGGGAGATGGGTCGGTAATTAGAGGGACAAGTAGGGTCAAGTGAAGGCTTCTTAAGGAGAGGTGTGACCACAGCATGTTTAAAGGCAGCAGGGACAGTCGCAGTGGAAAGTGAGAGGTTGAGAATGTGACAGATAAAAGGAATAAGAGTAGGAGAGATGGCATTAAGAAGGTGGGTGGGAATGGGATCAGAGGAACAGGTGGTACATTTTGAGGAAGAAAGGAGAAGTGTAGTTTCCTCAATAGTAACTTCAGGAAAGGAGGAAAGGGAATGAGGGGAAGGAGAGAGAGGGGAACGGACTAGTGGAGGGAGAGCTGGTGAGGTAGAGAAAGCAAGGTTTATCTTTTGAACCTTGTTGTGAAAGAATTCAGCAAGGGTCTGAGGAGATAGTGAAGGGGGAGTTGGGGGAGGGGGCACCTTGAGGAGAGAGTTCAATGTGGTGAAGAGAAGTCGAGGATTAGAGCCAAGAGAGTTGGTCAGTTGGATATAATAATCCTGTTTGGCACGTAAAAGAGCAGATTGGAAGGAGGTCAGCATGAACTTAAAGTGTAAGAAATCAGCAAGGGCCCGAGATTTCCGCCAGAGGCGTTCGGCGGAGCGGGTACAGGAACGTAGGTAGCGGATATTAGAAGTCAGCCAAGGTTGGGGTTTTGTACGCCTTACAGGGCGGGTCATCAAAGGTGCAAGAGTGTCTAAGGCAGAGGATAGAGTATTGTTGTAAGAAGAAACAGCCTCGTTGACAGACGTGGATGGTGCCACAGTAGAGAGGAGGTTTGAAACATGGGAGGATAGAGATGAAGGGTCAATGTCGTGAAGATTCCTAGATAAATTAGATAGGATAGGACGGGACTGGGAGGGAGGAGATTTAAGTGTGAAAGTTATAAGATGGTGATCAGAGAGGGGAAGATCGGAGGCAAGGAAACTAGAGGGTGAACAGTTGGAGGAGAAGATGAGATCAAGACAGTGACCATTTTGATGAGTGGGGGAGGTGGAGCATAGTTGGAGATTAAAGGACGACGTTAAAGCGAGTAACTTGGAAATATAAGAGTTGGAAGGATCATTAGCAGGAATATTAAAGTCACCAAGGATGAGAGAGGGGGAGGAAGGATCATGGAAGAAGGCAAGCCAGGCATCAAAGTCACTGAGAAAGGATGAAAGGGACTTATCAGGGGGACGATAAATGACCGCTATTCGAAGAGGCAGAGGAGAGAAAAGGCGGATAGAGTGGACTTCAAAGGAGGAAAAACAGTGAGATTGAGGTGGAAGAAGGGGTTGAAATCTGGAGGAGGGAGAGAGAAGTAGTCCAACACCGCCCCCACGGCCAGCAGGGCGAGGAGTATGTGAAAATAGATAACCGCCATGGCACAGGGCTGCGACTGAAGCAGAGTCATCAGGGCAGAGCCAGGTTTCTGTTATGGCGAGCAGATGGAGGTGACGCGAGATAAAGAGGTCCTGGATATAGGGGAGTTTGTTACAGATAGAGCGGGCATTCCATAGGGCGCAAGAGAAGGGCAGAGAAGAGGAGGGGAGTAGAGGAATAGAGATGAGGTTAGAGAGGTCACGGTGAGATCTGTAGAGTTTGGATAATAGTTGGTGAGGAGGGCCAGGATTTTAGCTTCAAACTTCTTTGAATTTTTGTATGACATTTTTATCTACATATTTGTTTATTTGTTGCATTTGCACCCCACATTTTCCCACCTATTTGCAGGCTCAATGTGGCTTACATAGTACTGTCAAAGGCGTTTGCCCAATCGGTTGATAACAAGTACAAGGTTGAAATGTATGAGGTATATGTGGAGGGTCGGGAAGGATGAAGATTGTGTGTTGTCCAGTACGATCAAAGTTATGCTGTGTTGCTGGGTGAGGAGGTTTACGTGGGGTTGTTGGGGTAGGCCTTTTTGAAGAGGATGGTTCTTAGTGATTTCCTGAAGTTCTGGTGGTCGTGGATTGTTTTCAGGGCTTTTGGGAGGCCATTTATAGTTGTGCGCATATGTAGGAGAAGCCGGATGCGTAAGTTGTTTTGTATTTCAGTCCTTTGCTATTTGGGTAATGTAGGTTTAAGTAAGATCTTGATAGTCTGACTTTGTTTCTTATTGGTAGATCAATAAGGTCTGTCATGTATCCTGGGACAATGCCGTATATGATTTTGTGGACTATGGTGCAGATTTTGAAGCTGATCTGTTCTTTGATTGGGAGCCAATGCAACTTTTCTCGAAGAGGTTTAGCATTTTCGAAGCGTGTTTTGCTGAATATAAGTAAAAAATAATCTTTTGCCCTCCACCTTTTAAGCTTTTGACTTTTTACAGATGGACTGCGCATAGGCAGTCCATTATTTCTAATAATCTTTTACTATTGCTTATAGCGTTTGCTATTGTTTTGGGTGAACTAGTGACTCCGCCTACTGGTTTCAACCCATATAATGGGCTAGATAGCCCCCTCATACTGTCTCCTCAATCAAACCTCCTTGCCTTGTAACCTGTACGCTTCCTCCTCTGTCTTCTGGAGTGTATCAGAAGGGAGGATAGTCAAGGAGGTTTAATAGACAGGCGATGAAGTTACGTCAAAACGCTGAAACCAATTAGGTAAGTCTGAGTTTTCCCTTCCCCGCGAAGCTGTCATCCCTGTATACTCAAAACAAATCAAGCAAACTTATGAGCTGCTGCATTTACGTTGTACTTTATTGTTGGTAGCATTTTTATTTAATCTCACTTGTATTTTCAAACATGCCAGCTTGTGCAGTATACGAATGTACACAGAGGAAGCATAAAAACGGGATAACTTTTCATAGGTAATTTGTTATAAATCTTAATCAGTGGTCAGTTGGAGGGGCTGGTTACAGGGACATCCTAGCATGTGTTATATTCGTGCAAAGATTATTTTCTCCTGGTAATGGGCCACTAAAACAGACATCATGTTATGAGAATCAGGTGCTCAACATTCAGAGTTTCTATCTATTTGACATTCATATCCCACATTTAACATGTATTAGGTTGAAACCTGGGAGCATTTGAAAGCTTTTTTTTTTTTTTTTACCTGTGCCTAGATGGTTTGTGGGAACTTGCTCCTACTGTTTTGAAGAATGCAGTGGTATATTATAAACATGCACTTAATATTGTTTATTACTATTATTTACTACTGGTTGATATACAGCAGAAGTTAACCAAGTCAACTTCATGCTTTGTAATATAATTTTAATATCATTTTCCTCAGTCATCACCCAAATACAAATAAAATTATAATGTTAATTATACGACCATGTCTGCCTCTTATGGTAGCTTTTGTTAATTAAAGCCGTGTTGGAAAAATATTTGCAAGCGCGATTTTATTATGCAGACAAACAATACACCGCCAAAATACAAAATTGCAAGCAGCACAGTATTAGTCGCCAAGTTTATACAAAGTGATTTTTTTCAGTGGAAAATAAATCTGTTGGCTGCTACTATGTGAGTATTCCATCACTGTTTAATTATTGCTACCAAGTATTACATATTTAGGGGATATGCCTTAAACATAGATTGTTCACATTTGTTTATCTAGACCTTACATACACATTGTATTGCTTATTAAACCCGAAGGCAAAACCAAAGTGTGGTTAAACAATTTGGTATAAACTTGTTTATGAAATGCTTTGAGTCCTACTGATCTGTACATGTGTTGTGTTATTTTGGCATGTGGAAACAGGTGGGCTTATAGGGGGAAGGGTTCTTGGGGTAAAAGTTTTTATTGTGCCATGTTGGATGGTTTACTGTTTTTTCTTCTGTATGAAGCTTATCAACCAACATGTTTTGCTTTTAATAAAGATGATTAAAACATTTTAATTGTATTATTTCTCACTGTATTTCCAGTTTTGGCACAGTATAAGCCATCAAAAGAACAAAATATAAGAAAACCAATGGGCTGTATTAGGGGCTTATAGCCCATTTAGTTATGTTTCAAAAAAAAAGAAATCCGTTTGACAGAAAATATTTTTATTATTTTGACTTATAAACCACTTGTCCCTGAAACATGCACAAACAGAATAATCCATTTGTGTATCTAAAAGGTAAAGATCTACAAAACAGGTGAAGATGTGATTCCATGTGCCCCAATGAAAGGAGAGTTTAATTCTACTTCCATTTGATTTCAATATATTCCATCATCTTTATAACACCATGCTTCCCAAGGCAGATTACAACAACATTTAAGATGAACCCATCAGGAAACAGAATATCCTCTCTGAAATTTGGCCATCAGTATTGTATACAGTGTATTTATTTAGTTTTTAGTGTAGAAAAACGAGCACAAAATACAGAGTTTAAAATTGCTGTTTCTACCAGCTATAATAATTTTTAAGATGTTTTAGTGATATTCAATTATTTCATGATATTTATATCTACATATGGGAAGCTTTGGAATGAATGAAAAAGCTGTCCAATAAGTACAAAAAAACCCCCAAAACTTTTGTCCTCCACTTTATAAGGCACTGCCTATGCAATTGAAACAGCTTTAGACTTGTTACAGTGGACCAACAGTAAAAAAACAAACAAAAAAAAAACCGACAATGTGGATGCAGCAGCTCATAGGTTTGGTTGATTTGTTTGCGTAAATGGGGATGACGGCTGCGCTGGGACGGGGGAAACTCAGATTGTCCTAATTGGCTTCCTTACTTACAATGGACGAGATAGGCTCACTTCCACTCCGGACCGATCTATTAAACCTCCTTGAGATTAGTAGAAGAGGAGGAGAAGGAGGGACCTTGGAGCCTGCACGAGCTTCCTCCTCTGTCCTGCGGAGTGCATCAGATGGGAGGATGTTGTAAAGGGATTAGCAAAAGAGGTGGGAGAAGAGGAGGAGACCGCATCGGAAAGTAAGAGGAGAAGGAGGGAGGGACCTTGGAGCCTGTACGGGCTTGTCCTGATTCCAGTCCGATAGCCAGGCAGACTGTCTTCCTCCTCTGGAGTGTCAGTAGAGCACTGTAAGGAATAGGTACTGGGTGATCCTAGTAAAGAGGGTATCACAGGTGAGTGCCTCGACTTCTGCTTTCCTGACCAGCGTATTCCAGACCTACCGTTTATAGCCCGACGTTTCAAGTAATTATACAAGGCCTGCTTGTGTTAGGTCTTCAGGGAATGGTGCCACATTCATGCTCTTCCCATACCTGCCCAGGGGGAACCCCAGACAGGTATTCATGAGATCGATTTTCGTACACTGCCTCCTTGGTGTACTACTACTTTATTATTTATTTATTTGGATTTTGCTCACACCTTTTCCAGTAGTAGCTCAAGGTGAGTTACATTCAGGTACACTGGGTATTTCCCTGGCACAATCTAAGTTTGTACCTGAGGCAATGGAGGGTTAAGTGACATGGCCAAGTTCACAAGTAGCAGCAGTGGGATTTGAACTGGCCACCTGTTCCACCCAGAAATCTGCAGCAAAAAAAACAAAAATGTGTAAAAAAAATTTGAAAATTCTGCACAAAAAAATTTGTTTGGCATAATTTAACCAATATTACAGCCCCCCCCCCCCCCACCCATACACACACAAATATATAGCATCTACCTTTTTTTTACAGCCCTGTCTTCCACCCACACACAGCCCCCTCCCTTTACCCACAGCATCAACTTTTTTTTTTTTTTTTTACTACCCCCCTCCACTCACCCACACATAGCATCCACTTTTTTTAACAGCTCCTTCCCTGCCTGCACCCACAGGCCATCAATATAATTTTTTTCAGCCTGCACTCACCCGTAAGGTAGGGGCTGCATGGGAGTACCTCTTTGGAGCAGGAAAGAACCCCACTCTTTCCTGCCTGGCCCGCTGCCGCCACTCTTTGGCTTATGCCACCGCTTTTTCCAAATGGCCGCCAAGACTTCCTGCGACAGTCTCACGATATTACCGTTTGAAGTCTCAGTGACCATTTTGAAAAAGCGGCGGCATGAGCCAGAGAAAGGTGGTAGCAGGCTGGAAAGAGTAGGGCTCTTTCCTGCCCCCGAAGAGGCCACTAGACCAACAGGTAGGCCTGGGAGGGTGGCAGGGGAGTCAGCTAGCCTGCCTGCCTGCCATTGCTGCAGGCTGGGGAGGGCCAACTGAGGATTGGCGGAGAGGCCAGCCATCCAGGCTCGGTGTGCAGATTCTGTTCTGACATGCAGAATTCTGCACTCTGCAGTCGTGCAGAATTCCGGCAGGAGTAGTATACAAATTTATCTTAATGCATATTCATTGTGGATATCCTGAAAACCTCTCTAGCTAGGGACAGGACCCTAGGACAGGTTTGGGAATCATTGGTTTGAGGGCTGAGTGTTCAGTCACACAATAATTCCCTTCAGGTGATACCCCACAATGCTTGTTCTTATTTTGAATGGGTGTCATCTTCAAAAATTTTAGGAGTAGTGGTAGATGATAAATTATCCAAAAAACTACTATACATTCAGTTAACTCCTTATTCACAGATCAAGCTTTTTATTCACTCAGCTATAATAAGCAATATAGATTACTGCAATTCTCTTCTTAAGGGGATCCGCTTAGTTGAATGCCATCGTCTTTCAAATATTTCAGAACACCGCTGTGAAATTGATAAAGGGTGTGCAGAAGTGGAATCATGTTACGCCTCTTTTGAAGGGGGAACATTGACTTTCAATAAATCACAGGATTACATTTAAGTTCTTGATGTTGGTATATAAAATTTATCATTCTGATATGCCATTTTCAATCGTATCAACACTTGGGGGAGGGGGTTATTTACTAAAGCTTAGCTTGAGTTATCTGCAGCAGGGCCCATAGGAATAAAATGGGCCTTGCTGCAGATAACTCGAGCTAAGCTTTAGTAAACAGGGGGAGTTGGAGTTGCATGTAGATACATTTGTGCATGTGCTGGAATGCTATTCTATGCAATATCAATATTTATGCACAGAATAACATTCTAGCAGATGTATTCCCTTGCACATCTGGGTCCCAATACAATTTTTATTATACAAATAAAACATTCCCTTTCCTCAATGAATGTCACTGCTAATCCACTTGGATTTGGAGGAGTAGCCTAGTGGTTAGTGCAGTGGACTTTGATCCTGGGGAACTGAGTTCAATTCCCACTGCAGCTCCTTGTGACTCTGGGCAAGTCACTTAACCCTCCATTGCTCCTGGTACAAAAAATAGGTACCTGAATATATGTAAACCGCTTTGAATGTAGTTGCAAAAAAACCCTCAGGCAGAATATCAAATCCCATTTCCCTTTCCCTCAATCATATTTTCGTTGATTGTCATCAAAGGTTGCTTTTGTTTATTTTGTTTTGTGTGTGTCTTGACCACAGAGCATGGACTGTTTATATGTCTGATAGTTCTATATTACTAGTTGTAGTAAACAGGGGCACAGGAGTAGGCAGATGGTTAGAGCATCAGGCTGGCCACTAGAAGGACCAGATTGAAATCCTACTGCTACTCCTTGTGTAAGCCCTGGGATAGCTAGGAGTGGTGCTGGCAACTTTGCCGCACTCAAAGCCAACCATGGAAACCGTCACACTTGTGGCAGTCCCCATAACAGTTTGTAGCTTGGTTTATGTGTACAATGGAAAGAAAGAGAGAGAGAGAGACAGTAGTAGTAAAGGCCTTTTGAAAATTGCCATTCAAAATAAATTACACCATACAGTTGGTGGTTACCCTTGAAGGCCTGTGTGATGTCTCTTCAAAAATAAAAAGGATGTCCTGATATTTAACAGTTCTGTTCACAGATTATTTATGCCAAGAAGGTTTCATCAGCCTTCAGTTATTTAGGAGACCTGAACTTTCCTTTCATCTAGGCTGTATGTTTGATTTGTAAGCTTTTTGTTTACTTATCTTAATTTATTTTGAAATTACTGTTTGTGAAAGGTGTCAGGAGTGAAAACTGAAAGCCCTATACTGATACGTAGGCCAGATACAGCAGTTAGAAGCATTTCTTCCCCGCTGCCCCCCCCCCAATACACTATCCTACCAGAGAACAGGGGTAGCAGCATTTATAGGCATCCCCCCCCCCATACACTGTCCCACCAGAGAACAGGGACAGCATAGCAGCAGTTACAGGCTCCCCCCTCCCCCATACACTGTCCCACTGGAGAACAGGGAGAGCATGGCAAACAGCAGTGTAAACCTCTCACACTGCTGTGTAATCTAATTTACCCTAGCCTAGTTCTTGAAGCCCCACTTTGGTGAGAGAATGCACTCCTCATACCTGCTGTCAGGATGGGTTGGTCTCAGACCAGTGCTTCTCAGGAGGAGCTGTTCCTCCCCTTGGGGACTTTACTGGAGCCAGCTCATTCATCAAATGTCTTCTAATAATCTTGCTCCTGTTGTTTCTGTTTCCTGATTGGCCCAGCAGGGACCAGCCCAGGACCAGTTCCAGTATTTCTGCCCCAAGCCTGGACTTTTTCTCTGCTGGGTCATTTATTTTAGGACTGCTGCTGCTGACCAGCCCCCTGCTTTCCTTAGATTTTTTTTACTGAGAGGTTCTGCCTCTGTTACTGTATTTGCCTTGTTTCCATTTGCGTTTTGGATTTCATTTCTGCGCCTTCTCAAGTTCCTTAATTCAAGGGCCAGCGTTAGGGGGTGGCAGACAGGGGACTTGCCCTGTGCCCTCATACTACAGAGAGCCCCAAGCCTGCCTCAAGCTGAAGAAGGCATAGGTGTCCCCCACCCCCCTCCCAGTTTCTATCCTGGGCCCCTGAATGTCTAACACTAGCCCTGCTTAATTCTTGTGTTGGTCTTTTTGGTGGATGCATTTATGAGGTCCAGTGACATTAAACTTACCTTAAGAATTACCAGGATATGTACGGTAGTTCTGGAATTTAAGCTCTTGTCCATTCTGTTTTTGTTTTTTTTTTTTCATGCCTCTTTTCTTTCCTTCCTGAAAATAACTCAGAACCTGGCTCCTGTTCGTTTTTTTCCATCTGCTCTTTCCTGACATTTATAGCTAGTTTTTATTTCCTTAATTTTCTCATTGATTTTAGATAGTATTTATTGATTGTGGCATGTCTGGCCTGCACGCCTCTTATTCAGCACAATGCTGACTATCATCCCTTGCTCTAAAGTCCTTGTGTCATTGCTGTTACTGTGGTCAGGTGAAAGCAGTACAGAGTTAAGAAGGGTGTAGCCTGGCCTTTTTTCCTGTTGTAGTCTAAAGACCTGAGTATGCTTTGCATTACATAACATGCCTGGTTTGGGCAGAGCAAACTCTCTGTATAATATGTTTACTGGCGTTCAGCTCACTTTGTATGAAGTCTTATTGCATTGTTGCTTGGATGTCAAACAGAAGAAAAAGTGAAGGGGTGTGTGCTTGGGTTGGGTGTTTTTTTTTTAAATTTTGTTATTAACCGGTTTGATCTGCTGAATAAGTCACTGTAAAGAGCTTATTGGTATCCCAGTAAGATTAGCAAAGGGTTACGTTAGGCAGAGTTAATGATATGAGTGTGTTGCTTATGTGTACTTCATTCTGCTTTTTGGGTTGAGAAACCAAGAGGATGGACCTGCACCTGACAGTGCTTAGGGGTGGAGTTTCAAATCAAACCCCAGGTTTCTAAGGGGGATTTCCATATCATCATGCTGATCAATCCATAGTCTAGTGGGTTGTGTCCATCTACCAGCAGGTGGAGATAGAGAGCAATCCTTTTGCCTCCCTATATGTGGTCATGTGCTGCCGGAAACTCCTCAGTATGTTCTCTATCTCAGCAGGTGGTGGTCACACACAGCAGCAGCTCTGGCTAGGTCTCCAAGCCTAATCTTTAGGTTTTGTTGAGTACCTGGGGTTGAGGGCTTTTCTTGAGCAAGTGCAAACCTGGTGGTGCCAGGTCCCTCCTTTTCTCCCCCCTCCCGCTGGGTCCGTTAAAAAAAAAAAAAAAATGTTTGGACGTCCTTAAGGGCGTTTATTTCAACGTTTATTTCAACGTTTATTGCAGCTGCTCACTGGGACACCAGTTCGTTACAGCTCGGAGCGAGAAGCAGGTAATTTTACCTTTTTATAGCGGGCAGGGGTTTCCCCGTTCGGTCTCCACGTGGCTTATGGCGTCGGAGGGCGAGGGCGCAAGGATTCGCTCCCCAGACCGCGTGGGTGCGTCTAGCGGGAATGCAGGGATTTCAAAGCCTGAATCGCCTTTAAGCATCAGTTTGGAGTCCGGTCAGTGTCCCAGTTCTTCCTCCGGTGCGGCGGTTTTTCCCGCCATAAGCGCCCATCCCCCGCTGCTCGCCCACTCCATGTTAGCCGGCCACTCTGCTCGGACGGCTTCTTCTTGGGCCGCCCTCGAGCTGGGAGACGTTAATTCTATGGTCGCCCTTGATTCGGGCAACAGAAAGCGGCCAAAGCTAAGCGCCGTTCTTCCCTCGCGGCTCCTTCTCGGAGTTTCACGCCGGACGGCATTTTGGATGCGCAGCACGTTTCTCCCCCGCTCTTGCGAGCGCCGGTTGAGGGTGCGTCTAGGGCCGTGGCCCAAGCTGCAGAAGTGCACAGTTCGGGGGGCTACTCCCCTGAGTTCATTTTGCTGCTGCATCAGGCTTTTCTTATGCAAAACGCTGCCCCTGCCCCCCTGTCTGATAAAGGGGTTGAGGCCTCTGGAAGCAAACGCCCTCGGGTGGATTTCCAGGCCCTAGAGGACTCTGTCTCCTCTGATGTAGATGAGGGCAGCGTATCTGAGTTCTCCCAACGGTCCTTTGGGGATTCCTTGGAGGAGACGGATTCCCACTCGGATGGAGCGGATGACCCCTCTGCAGCGCGGATGTTTCGCTCAGAGGATTTGCCCAACCTGTTAGTGCAGGCCATGAGCATTTTGAAGATTTCCTTTCCGGAGGACGTCTCTCTCTCAGCCTCTGTTGGCTCCGCCATTATGCTGGGGACGAAGCGCCCGCCTAGAACCTTCCACGTGCATGATGCCATGCACACCTTGATTTCGGCTCAATGGGATGTCCCGGAAGCGAGCCTCAAAGTGGCTAGGGCTATGTCCCGCCTCTATCCTCTGCCTGAAAGTGAACGGGAGGCCTTTCTTTGGCCTACCATGGATTCTTTAATCACTGCGGTGACTAAGAAAACGGCGTTGCCGGTGGAAGGTGGCACGGCCCTAAAGGACGCCCAAGACAGAAGATTGGAGGCGGCCTTAAGGTCGTCCTTCGAGGCGGCTGCTTTAAGTTTGCAGGCCTCAGTTTGCGGCTCCTATGTGGCCAGGGCGTGCCTGACGATTGTGCAGCGGGCTTCCCCCTCGGATCCTTCCTTGAGAGCTGATTGGCCAGCCCTGGAATCGGGCTTGGCTTATTTGGCAGACTTGCTGTATGATGTCTTGAGAGCCTCAGCTAAAGGTATGGCTCAGACAGTCTCTGCGCGGCGGTGGCTTTGGCTGAAGCATTGGTCTGCTGACCACGCCTCTAAGTCTCGCCTGGCTAAGTTGCCTTTTAAAGGCAAGCTGCTCTTTGGGGTCGAGCTGGACAAAATTGTGACCGATCTCGGCACGTCTAAGGGCAAGAGGTTACCAGAGGTCAGGGCTCGGGCCAGTGGTGCCCGCCCCGGTTCTTCCAAAGGACGGTTTCAGGAAGCCCGTCGGTATCGCCCGGGCAAGTCGGGCTCCTCTGCCCCCTCTTCCTTCAAGAGGAACTTCTCCCCCAAGCAGCATTCTTTCGCAGAGACCGCCGTCCCGGAGGTGCGTCCTCCGGTCCTCCCCCAGGGTCTCGTACCCAATGACGGGGCCCTGGTCCATGGCCCAGTGCAGATTGGAGGACGCCTGTCCTCGTTTCTGGGCGAGTGGACCAGGGTAACTTCAGACGCTTGGGTGCTGGAAGTCATCAGAGACGGCTACAAGCTAGAGTTCTGCCGACCCTTAAGAGACGGGTTTGTGCACTCTCCCTGCAAGTCTCCGGTCAAAGCTGTGGCAGTGCAGCAGACTTTGGACAATCTTATCCGCCTGGGTGCGGTCGTTCCGGTGCCAGAAGATCAGCTTGGCAAGGGACGTTACTCCATTTACTTTGTGGTACCAAAGAAAGGAGGTTCTGTACGGCCTATCCTCGACCTCAAAGGGGTCAATCGGGCCTTGAAAGTTCGGCACTTCCGAATGGAGACTCTCCGCTCTCTGCTCCAGGGGTCCCACAAGTCCACAGCTATTCTCTCAATGGGCATGAACATGAGAGGGGCAGGTGGAACCCTAGCAGGGCTGTTCAGCTGACAGGTTGGTTAGGACTGGCAATAGAGGTAGACTTGTTTATATAAACTTGGCCAGAAGAACTGGGCCATTATCTGCTCTCAAGTTTTCTCCTGGAACCTGCTTACGATAGGGTTGAGACATTAACAGTTGCTCTACAGAGTGGGCAAGGGATTCTTGGAAAGGGGAAGAGGTGGAACAAGTCATATTTCAGTATAAAATATGGGGAAACTACCTTAGAGGGATCCTGATTGCCTATGTGTTTCTCATCCCACTTGGACTCAGGCTCCTCTTAGGGGCTCAACTTCTAACTTGAGCCCTCTTAAAATTCCTTGGATTGTCCTCACTTCATACAGCCACATTCTCTGAGCACATATAAGTACTACCACACTGGGAAAAGACCAAAGGTCCATCAAGCCTAGCACTGTCTCCGACAGCGGCCAATCCAGGCCCCAAGAACCTGGCAAAAACCCAAAATTTAATAGTGATCAATGGACTTTTCCTTCGGGAATCTGTCCAGACCCCCTTTAAACTCAGCAAGGCCAGCTGCCGTCACTACCTTCTCCGACAATGAGATCCAGAGTCTAATTACGCACTGAGTAAAGAAAAGCTTTCTCCGATTTGTTTTAAACCTACCACATTCTAATTTCATCTTGTGTCCCCTGGTTCTATTATTGTTAGAAAGTGTAAACAAACGCTTCACATCTGTCCGCTCTACCCCGCTCATTATTTTGTAGACCTCTATCATATCACCCCTCAGCCGCCTTTTCTCCAGGCTAAAGAGTCCTAGACGTCTTAACCTCTCCTCATAGGGTAGTTGTCCCATCCCTTTTATCATTTTTGTCGCCCTTTCCTGTGTGTCTTCACCTGCACCCACGTCCCCATTTACTGCAGCTTCTAAATTTGGAGTGTAGTGTAGCATTTCCAGGTGACACTGCCAGCACGGTTTGGGAAACTTGGAATTCTCCATGTACAAATCAGAATCCTTCAATGAGAAGATCCTGGGGAAGGATTCATCCTTCGTCTTTGGGCCAGCAGTTAACTGTGCCCATGGGGCCTCAAATTTTGGAAAATCCCAGCACAGGACGACTGGGTAAGGTTGCCGACCTCCAACTAGGCTTCTCTGGGGTTTTGAAGGAAACTCAGGCAGTGGGGTAATACCTCTGATTCCCATGTTTGCAAGACAGTCACTGTCCGCTCATAATTCATTTGATGTATGGTGAGGATTCGTTTTCATTCGAGGGTTTTCACACTGCCAGAGTCCTTCAGGTTTAACCTGGAGCACAAAGTTCCTGCCTCCTGGCTGGGAGGCTTCCACAAAATTACAAAAGTGTGGGTCTACAATATTCACGTCCATGGCAATCACTTGCTAAGTGTCCCCCCCCCTCCCCCACACACACACAGAGCCTGTTTCCGGTCCCGAGGTCCACATGGCCTGCTGTGTTCTGAGTGAGGACAGCTTCCACCGCATTGACCTTCCCTTCCCAGGCTTGATGGTGGCTTCCTCTACTTGGGATGCTTGACCACTGCCTTCTCTTTTTGCCTTCCAGAGCTCCCACCTAGTCTTCTCTCCTTCCCCAATTCCAGGATATGTTTTACATCCAAGCACTGTAAAAATCTAAAGTGCCTGAACTAGAAAGACTGTTGTTCCATTATTCCAGTATGCATTGTGAAGAAATATTCCTGTTTGCCAGCTGTAGAAGTCTGATCGCTTCTAGAGTCACTTACATTCCATCATTTTGTTGTTTTCTTATTCCTTGTTTCTCTACTTTCCTCGGTAGCTGAGTATACAGGATGCCAGACTTTATTAAAGATTAGATCAGCAGGTCTGAGAACCATAGAAGGTAGAATTCAGATCTGCTTCGCCCACTGATGCTTTTTATGACCTTGGGAAAGTCATTGTACAGAACTTGGAGCATAAGCCCACAGGGAAATGCCTCCAGTATGACTTTTAACAATTTTACAGTAATGCTTAATGGTGAAATGCTTTTATAACACTGTGAGTGGGTCTACAGAACACTGCCCCTCTCCCTTAAGAAAAGTCCCTCTGATAACCTGGGCCACTTAAGAGTATGAAACTTGGGAAGAGGAACCCAACCTGGGCAAGAACCTGATTGAATATGTACTCACCATGCAGGCGAGGCTACAGAAAGCCAGCGAGGCTGCCAAGCTTTGCCTGGAAAAGGCTCAAGCCTGAACCTATAACCACAAGGCGATTCAACGAACCTTCCAGCCAGGGGCTAGAGTCCTTCTACCTTCTTCTGAGAGCAGGCTGTTATGCAAGTGACAAGGTCCTTACGAAGTTGTAGAAAGGAAAGGGCCTATCAACTACAAGGTTGCACAACCTGACAAAAGGGATAAGACAAAGGTTTTCCATGTCAACTTGCTGAAGAAGTGGGTCCCCATGACAGCAGCCCTAGTGCAGCGGGCCGTCCTGGAGCAGTTGATATGTCAGAATGAAGATGTGTTTTCCGAAGGGCCAGGCTGGGCCCACCTTGCGACTTATGATGTTATTACCGAACCAGGAATGGTAGTCTGGCAGTGCTCCTATTGAATCCCGGAAGCCTAGCAGCAAGTAGTGGTCACTGAAATCTTAAAATTTGGGAGTTATCGAGAAGTCTACAAGCAATTGGTTATCCCCCATTATATTGGTACCTAAACCAGATGGGAGCATCCAGTTTTGCATCGATTTTCAAAAAATGAATGCTGTGTCTAAACTAGAGGCCTATACAATACCAAAGGTTGATGAACTCATTCTGCAACTGGGAGGGGCCCGATTCATTTATTAGCCAGAAACTGTTCCCAAGAGAAAAGAGCTATGCAGTGATTGAGAAGGAGGCTCTTGTGGTCAAGTGGGCCCTGAAAATATTCTAGTACTGTCTGTTGGGCCGAAACTTCTTGCTGATCACTGACCATCAGCCCTGCAGTGGATATACAATGGTCTGACTACAAAGGGACTGCACCAGCTTCAGTTGATTCAGAATGCTGCAGCAAGACTCATAGAAGGTTCAAGCAACGTGACCACATCACACCATTTTTGCAAAAACTTCATTGGCTACCAGTACAATACAGGGCTAAATTTAAAACACTATGTGTGATCTTCAAAGCCCTTAAAGGAAATGGCTTACACACCTCCAAGGACACTAAGAGGGGCATAATCGAATGGGGCACCCGAATTTTCATGAGGGCTTCCTCACAGGATAGCCTTGCGAAGGGGCGGGGAAACCTGTATTATCGAAACAAGATGGGTGTCCGTCTTTCGTTTCGATAATACGGTCGGGGACGCCCAAATCTCAACATTTAATTCGACCTTAGAGATGGTCGCACTAAATGTTGAGATGGTCGATCTTAGAGATATTCATCCCCAGTTTTCAGCCATAATGAAAACTGAGGACACCCATCTCAAAAACGACCAAATCCAAGCCCTTTGTCGTGGGAGGAGCCAGAATTCGTAGTGCACTGGTCCCCCTCACATGCCAGGACACCAACCTGGTACCCTAGGGGGCACTGCAGTGGACTTCAGAAATTGCTCCCAGGTGCATAGCTCCCTTACCTTGTGTGCTGAGCCCCCCAACCCCCCCCCCCCCCAAAAAAAAAACCCACTCCCCACAACTGTACACCACTACCATAGCCCTAAGGGGTGAAGGGGGGCACCTACATGTGGGTACAGTGGGTTTCTGGTGGGTTTTGGAGGGCTCACATTTACCACCACAAGTGTAACAGGTGGGGGGGGGGGATGGGCCTGGGTCCGCCTGCCTGAAGTGCACTGCACCCACTAAACCTGCTCCAGGGACCTGCATACTGCTGTCATGGAGCTGGGTATGACATTTGAGGCTGGCAAAAACCATTTTTTTTTTTAGGGTGGGAGGGGGTTGGTGACCACTGGGGGAGCAAGGGGAGGTCATCCCCGATACCCTCTGGTGGTCATCCGGTCAGTTCGAGCACCTTTTTGAAGCTTGGTCGCAAGAAAAAATGGACCCAGTAAAGTCGGCCAAGTGCTCGTCAGGGACGCCCTTCTTTTTTTCCATTATCGGCTGAGGAAGCCCATCTCTTAATCACGCTCCAGTCCCGCCTTCGCTATGGTGCCGACACGCCCCTTTGAACTTTGGTCATCCCCGCGACGGGAAGCAGTTGAGGATGCCAAAAATCGGCTTTTGATTATGCTGATTTGGACGACCCTGAGATAAGGACGCCCATCTCTTTCGAAAATAAGCCTGTAAGGCCCTCCCAAGGGGTATCCCTAAATGTACCCTCTCCAACAGACATTACATGATAAGCGAGCCTTCTGTGGAGTAGCCTCCACACTCTGGAATGCACTCCCTGATAGGCTTCACTTAACACAAGACTATCTGTACTTCAGGAAGCAAGTGAAAGCTTGGGTGTTCAACCAGGCCTCTTATGGAAGAAGTTACTACTACTACTACTATTAACATTTATATAGTGCTACCAGACGCACGCAGCGCTGAACAATTGACATTAGAGAAACAGTCCCTGCTGAAAGAGCTTACAATCTAGGTAACTTCTTAGACACAGACACTCACACTCTTTATACACTTGTACCCTAGCTGAGATAACATTTAATCATCTCTCTGATGTCATGTTGGTCACCTTATATTCTAACTCCTCTTACTTTCTTGCCTTTCTATATGTTCCATCTTTGCTTATACCCTACTAAAATGTTCTATTACATATTGTGTTAACATTGTAAGTAGTATACTATGCCATACTTTGTATTGTTTGAATATTGTTACTGCTGTAATTTATTGCTTATATTTATTTTATTTTTACTGTACACTGCCTTGAGTGAATTCTTTTAAAAAGGTGGTAAACACATTCTAATAAATAAATAAGTCCAATGCATGTGTATTGCAATGGTTCCTCAGCCTCCAACCTTTTAGCTATTGGGTGCAGCATCGGGCGGGCCGAGAGCATGCTAATGTGAGGTGGACCATGAAATGGCAGGCGCTCAACCTGGTATGGTTGAGCTGAGGGTATGTGAGGGGGCTACAGAACACTGCCCCTCTCCCTTAAGAAAAGTCCCTCAGCTAGCTTGGGCCACCTTAGGAACAGTCCCTCCAATAGCGTGGACCACCTTAAGAGCATGAAACTGTCCCTGGGAGGAGGTGAGCTGGGAGGAGCAGAGCCCAAACCTGGGAGTATAGAAGACAGAGCCAGGCTGACCTTAAGGAGTCCCAGAGAAGGAAGAACAGATGCCCTAGTCTATATCCTGACTGAATACATCTGGCTGCTGTGACTTGGCTGAGGTAAAGCAACCTTGTGCTTTTGGTTAAGACTCACCAGACCTGGACCTCTGAGGGAAAGCAAGAACTATAAGCTGTGTTTGGGCTGTGGCAACCCCTGCAGTCAACTGCATCATGGGTCAAAACCAAATCTTACTTTAAGATGACAGTAGAACGAATCAATAGCTGGTTGTCAATTCTTATACTCCTTAAAAAACAGTATAAATATAGCACAGCAAATGATGGCGCTTAGTGTGCCGATCAACACAGAATGCAGGTATAAACAAATGCAGGCGTATGTTTATGCAGAATGTAGGCATATATTTATGCCAAAACACAGCTGTGTCGGGTTCTTCCAATGCTATTGATGCTGGCAATAATCATCTGGTTTCTATATGTGCTTATTGACTCCACGTTTTGTTCTATCAATGACTACTTATGCCAGTTCTATGGCTTCTGTTAGATTAAGCACATTAGTACTGGATTATGTTGGTCAGGTGCCTGGTTCCATTATCAGCTGTCCTTGAGTTGCTTAAGTGACTTGGTTATAGACCTGACCTCAAAGCCTTCACAGAAAGGTGGGAAATAACATGCAACACCACCTGGAAGTGGTGGAGACAGCAACCAATTCAAGAAAGCCTGGTATAAGCACAATGGACCCTAGCTGTGAAGGCATTCAGAGGAAGCCATGGACTTGTTTTAAAAACATATAGGGGCCATTTTTACTAAGGCACGTTAGAAAGTGGCTAGCACTTCGATTAACGTATGGGTTTGCCGCATGCTCTGACCACTTTTTAGCGGGACTGAAAAATGGCCGCGGTCAACTTTTTTTTTTTTTTTCTTTAATGGCCATGTGCTAATTTCCCCATTAGCGTGTCGTCCTTGTGATAAGAGCTCCTGCACTAATCGGGTAGCGTGTGGTAATGTGCCCGCACTACCCGATTAGCATGGGTGTGCCTACTCTCCGCCCTCCAGACGCGCCTCCTGCGGCAAAAAAAAAAAAATCTTTTACTGTGGGAGTAGCGCGTGCTGCTGCCCAAACGACAGCAGAACTCAGCTTGTCCCACGATAGTGCCCCTTTACCTCACAGGAGGCCCACCTTAGTAAAAGGGCCCCATAGTGTCCAATTGCATTGATATGTCAGGTAAGAAAATGCATTACACAAAACAGTCATCAAAAGTAAATAAATGAAAAATATAGAAATAATAAATTTAAATATGATCAACTGGTGTCGATGATGTTGCTCTAGCGATGAAATTGGATAGAGAAGATGAGACTAATGGATCCTGTTTGCCTTAATGTTCTGCATTTCTATGGAAGGTCACAGATGCCAGGGTGAGGTGACACCCAAATAGTTTTCTGTGCTATTGAAGAACATTAATGGTATTTTGTCGGTTTATTCATGGAAATTTAGAATCTGCCAGTGCAGGTGAAAACACCTGCTCTCAGTAGATGCAGGCACCATTTTCTTGTACTGACAATGTAGATATTGGCCTCAGCTTTTGTGGTCCTGTCATAGGTTTCCTCTATCTGGCCCAGGAAGATGGCTCCCAAGCGCAAGGCTGCAACCAAGACCGTTGCCCCCAGCAAAGGGAAGAAAGTGAAAACAGAGCCAGAGGAAGACAACTTCCGATCCGCTGTGGAGGCCCTGAAGGCTGCTCCCAAGGAGAAAGGGAAGGCCAAAATTGATTCTGCCTGTCCTCTGAATAGTTCTGGAAGCTCTGAGGTAAGTGAGTCAAGGGGGAGATAGACAGGAGAAGGGGCTGCAGTGTTGCATCTATGCAGGTGTTGGGGGGGACTCTGATAATAACATTCTTCCATATCCCCTTCCTTTTAAAACTTTCACATAGTCTAGATTTAAAAAATGCTATTTGTACATGTACCTGTATGCATGCAGTGTGTAATAAGTGTTAATATGTGGCCTGGCTTCAGACTTACCACTGGAATAGTGGTGGGCTAAGCTATACAGGCAAAAGCAACTGAAAAGTACTGACTAGGCCAAATAACAAGCTAATGATGTCATATTAGAGAATCTGCAAAAAGCAGGTTTGAACAATGGGTCTTAACACAACCAGGTACAACTTTCTAATTGAATATAGCACCTATAATGAAATAAAAATGGGCAAAAGGAATAAAATGAGGTTTTTAAAGTGGGACTTATTTTCCATCAGATGGCACTGAGATCATAAGATGTTATGAAAGGTATTACTAAAGAAAGATGTGAAACTGGTATCTTAACAGAAAGATATTTTGGTAAACGACAAAAACTAAATGTTCCAAAAACATGTTGACTTTAACGGATATGGGGCAATCTCTTGAAATAGCTAGAACGGAAAGACAGATGGTACAGATGCGCATGTGGCCGGATACGAAAGTATGATCTCAGAAATTGAGAAATATTAGAAAAAAAAGGTACTTCACAATAGACTTCTATTGGGATCTGTGGGTATAAAAGGGATAAGATTTTGAGAGAAAGTTGGAGTTCTCCCCAACGCTTGCTCAGACGGCAAGGCCCTGTGCGACTGAAACCAGAGTCTGTCTGATGTCTGTACTTAATTGAACAACTTGGTAAGATTAAAGTCTTCTTTCTGAAATTTATCTCTGTCTTTATTTCCAATAATTCTTTACCTGTCATTCTAACTTAAAACTAAGCCACATACAACTCACACACACTCTTTACACTAAGTGTCATAGATTTCTAATACTATATATATATGGGAACTTAAATGGACAAAGATCTACTTAGATCCTGATAGATAGAAAACTATGGTCATGGACAGTATCCTAGACTTATGCCTTCTAATATCTACACAAGAGACATATCACTGGGATGGAATATCAAAAGGATTTAGGCAGGCGGCCCAACACGTAGTGAAAGCGCAGGCCCTTTGTCCCTGGAGTAGGGTATTCCTGGGGCGCAAAGAGGGCCCTTAGAATTTACATAAGGCACACAGGGAAGAGTCTTGTTTATAAATTCACATCTCATTATCCTAAAAAAGTCTTTCAGTCACTGAGTTTTTACGTAGATATTTGTCTGAGACGGTGTAAAGGGTGTCCTGTGAGATCATAGATTACTCTTGCTATCCCTCATTTGTGAGCAGCTATCCGACACTAAAGCTTTGATGCTGCCTGCCGTATTGGAGGGGCTGAAACCAATTCCGCTTGCATACTGTAAAGAGTGGTCACGCATCCTGTGTGCACTCCCTGCCCTGCTATTTCTGCAGTGGACTTACTTTTCCATACCAAGTCTGCATTTATTTATTTATTTATGTGTAGCATTTGTATCCCACATTTTCCCACCAATTTGCAGGTTCAATGTGGCTTACATTTGCCGTAATGGCGATTGCCATTTCCGGTTAGCAGAGTTACAAATGGTATTGCGTTAAGGTGCTTACATACATGGTAGCAAACATGGAGCATAACATATATGGCATAGATCATGGTGTGTGTATATATATATATATATAACGTACATACATGGTAAAGAAGAGAAAAGTTGTGGTAGTGCATGAAGGCTGAAGGCTCCTGAGTAGTGGATTGGTTAGTAACATGCATTAGGTCATCGACTAAAGAGAGTCCCTATTCCGCATAAGCTTAATTCCGAATTGCTTAATCATTAATATCATAGAGGTTGATCAGTCATGTGTTAGGAGTTCGGTTTTGTGTAGATCGTGTATAGTTTCGTTATTTAGTATTAGGATGGATGCTTAAGGTATGCCTTCTTGAAAAGATCTGTTTTCAGTAGTCTTCGGAAGATGGTTAGATCTTGCGTTGTTTTTATGGCCTTCGGTAGTGCGTTCCATAGCTGCGTGCAGACGTATGAGAAACTGGTTGCGTATGTGGATTTATACTTTAGTCCTTTGCAGTTAGGAAAATGGAGATTGAGGAATGTGCGTGATGATCTTTTTGCATTCCTAATAGGCAAGTCTATAAGGTCTGACATGTAGGTCGGAGCTTCTCCGTGGATGATTTTGTGGACCAGGGTGCAGACTTTGAACGCAATACATTCTTTTAGTGGGAGCCAGTCAGGCATATTTTCAAAGCACTTAGCCTTCCAAAGTTTCATAGGTTTCTATGGAACTTTGGAAGGCTAAGTGCTTTGAAAATATGCCTCCGTGTAGTTTTTCTCTTAGGGGTTTGGCGCTTTCGTATTTCGCTTTCCCAAATATGAGTCTGGCTGCTGTGTTTTGGGCGGTTTGAAGCTTCTTAATGATTTGTTCTTTGCATCCGGCATAAATGGCATTGTAGTAGTCTAGATGACTGAGCACTATTGATTGTACTAGGCTGCGGAGTACTTCCCTTGGGAAGAAAGGTTTGATTCTTTTGAGTTTCCACATTGAGTAGAACATTTTCTTTGCTGTGTTTTTTGCATGATTTTCGAATGTGAGATTTCGACAATTGTGACCCAGAATTTTCAGGCTGTCTGAGACCGGGAGGGTGTAATCCGGGGTGTTTATGGTGTTGGGTTTATTGGTGTTGTATTGTGAGGATAGAATGAGACATTGTGTTTTTTCTGTGTTTAGCTTTAGTTGGAATGTGTCCACCCATGAGTTCATTAATTGGAGGCTGTGTGTAATTTCATTTGTGCTTTCAGCTATGTCTTATTTGAACGGGATGTATAGCGTGACATCGTCTTGTTTTAATGCCCCCCTTTTAGACCCCTCCAGGGTTACCCAGACCCATGGGGGTCTGTTCTGGGAAGGCATCAGAAGGCGGAGTTCACACCTTATTCCCATGACCACAGCTTTCTGTCTTTCAGGATCTAGGTGTATCTTGGGCCATTTATGTTCCCACATATATATTATTAAAATCTACCCTAATTAGTTGGAAAAGTGAGTGTCACCTGTGTGTGGATTATTTGGTAGAGCAAATGATAGATAAACAGTAGAAATAAAGACAAAGATAGTTTTCAGAAATAGGATTTTGTTTATTCTTACCAAAATAAAGTCTTCTATTCAATACATTCATCAGACAAATTCTGGATTCAGCTGACTGGAGCTCTGCGTCCTAGATGCGTTGGGGAGAAATTTAAAGTCTGCATAGATGTACGGGTTGAGTCCTTGGTTGGATAGTGATTTGGCTAGAGGTATCATCATTAAGTTAAAAAGGGATGTTCACATGGAATTCAAGCCAGAAAAGGACCGGTGCTGCTTCCAGTGTCCTGAGGTCATGGGGCCTGCCAGCCATCATCTAGTATTTCTGGATTTCTCCCTTCTCTCCCATTGTCAGATTTTGATTTTTTCTGGAAATGGTCTGAACCCCAACACTCTGCAGATTTTATAATTCCACAGCTGGAACTAGCTGCTTCCCTTAAGGTTTATCACCTCTCTACTCCTGTCTGAAATCACCTTCCTGTAGTTCTCTGCATACCTTGTAATTGTCATTAAAGTTATGCAGTTATACGCAACAGTATTAACTAGATTCCTCAAAGCCTCGGGTTACTTGTTTTCATGATTCTGTTGCCTTTTCTTTTGGTCTTACCCTAGTTCATTATATTTTTTATTCTTACTTCTTTCTTGAAAGCTAATATGTACATCTTTTATTGTAGACAAAACTTCTGTCTTTAAAAATCTTGTCCAGTCTGATCAGTTCGTTGCTTCTATGGGCCTTAAAGTGCTGGTAATATGAAACTCAGGTATGCCAGATTCACCCATCAGAAACCTGCCTGACTCTAGGGTGTTCAGTCCCCTGTAAATGATGTTTCAACACAGTTATTGTTGTGTGAATAAACAGAAGCCCCTGAAAATCCAGGAAGGTAGTTGCGGTGGGGGGGGGGGGGGGGGGGGGGGGGGGGGGGGGGGGGGGGGGGGGGGTGTTAGAAGGTGGGAAAGGGGTGGGTCAGAACTTAGAGACAACGGGGAATTGCATCTAGCTGCAGTTGGTGTACAGCAGCCGGAGGATGTTGCTGGTGGAGGGACGGGGCTGCCTTTTCCCTTTCTTGGGCCGGCGCAGAAAACTTGCATTAGTCATGTGCTGATGGCTGACTGCATGGCTTAAAATGCAAATGTGATGCCCATTTTTTACTCAATGATGCAGTATACAAGTTTGATGCAATAGAGCAGAAATATGTAGTAGCACATGTGCCGGAATGCCGTCCTGTGCGTTCTTCTCAGTCCTGTGTGCAGCTGTAGTTGCTCTTAGTGCAGAACCGTCACCTCCTACCTTTTTATACCCATGCTGTTCATGGAGGCCACAACAAAAGTTGGCAGGAAAAAGAAGAGCAGCATTAAATGCTCACAGACAACCAAGCCTCCGGGCTTTCAGGTGCCTGCGTTGTGCTCACCTGAGTCTTCCATGTGTTCTCCGAATAGCTAATACCTTACCAGTGATTTGAAGATGCTATGTGCTGGTGTCTAATGCAAGATTTGTGTGCAAAACTTGTGGGCAGGTGTTGCCTTAACTGTATTCTGCTGTCTGTGCAAGCTTTCTGCATCAGCCATCCCTGGTGTTTGGGGAATGATGACGGTATATTGAGAGTGTTGTTTAAACTGAGCTGTGCCTGTCTTGGGAACACTGGGCTGCAAGGGGGAGGCTGGATCTGATATCTTTAAGTAGATGCTGTGGAGATGCCGTTGCCTCTTTCTCCTCTGAGATCCCTTGCTATTGCTATTCTGTTTTGTGAACCTGTAAACAGAGAAAACCTGCTTCTCTGATAACCTGCCTTGCTATCCTTTCTGTCTCTGTGTGATACTGCATGAAGTAAAAACTATCCCCTGGTGTTTCTATCCATTTTATCTCACTCTATCAAATGCTAAAGGGCAAGCAGGATTAGGGGGTGCTGAACAAACTAAACTTCAGTGCCTTTCACTTCTCCAAGTCCTTTAGTTGCTTATGCTTTGCAAGCAAGAAGTTGAATGGGCAAGGGAGTAATCCACCCTGTCCTACTGCTTGTTCTGCAGGGAGTGAAGACTATCTCTGTTCCCTTCATCTCACTGGTGGGCCGATGATCAGAAACAAATGCAGACGCTAGAGGCTGTTAGCGCCATACTAGCGCCTGCGTTTGCTACCGTCACATGATTAGAGCCCCTGATCGCGTGAAACAGTGTGCTCGCGGGCTGTGAATGCAAGTAGCATGCAAATGCATTCTAAACCTATTCATCCCCAATGATCAGCGACCAGCGCGCCAAAGATTGGCTCGCTGGCTGGGGCAAACCCTACGCCAGCTCGGAGCTGGCGTTAGGGTTTGCAGACCATTAGGAAGGAATGGTGAGCCCTGTCCAGCATGCATTTGCATGCTAGCTGGCCCCCATTCCCCCGAATGCAGCAGCCCCGGCAGGAACCCCGACCTGACCCCCCTTCAATCCAGCAACAGGGGACTGGATGTCCAGCAGACCTCTGGGCCCCCCGACCCCCCCCCCCGACACAGGTTCAGAGGGGGCTAGAGATCCGGTGGGTCTCCAGCCCCCCTACCCCCCCCCCCCCCCCCAGCATCCCTCCAATGTTCCTGGTGGCCCAGTGAGCCGCGGGTAATTTCCCCCCCCCCCCCCCCACCTGGTAGTCTAGCAGTCCTTCCCCACCCCCCTACCTACAGTTGGAGGAGGGAGGCAGCCTCCCTCCTCTTCCATCGGTGCTGCCTGAAAATGGCCGTGCCCAGCCTTCCCAGTGCATTTATTATTCAAGATGCCCGACTTGGCCATGTTTCGCCATCAAAAAGGCTGTGTCGGGGGGGGGGGGAACTATTGGGGCTCAGAAAGCCCATTCCCCTCATAGTTAGCACCATAGCCAGAGCATCAACATCAGTGTCTCTCTCCTCCTCTTTCATCACCTTGAATAGTAAACGCTCTTCTCTTCAATTTATTGGTCTGCTTTGTTTTGTCTGTGGATCCAATCATCTTGATTCATCTAACAGTTCTATTGACTGTGCTGTTTCCAATTGAGTCTCTCCACTAACTCTTCTAGACAGGTACAAATCAAGGTAAGGTATACACAAAAAATGGCACATGTGAGTTTATCTTGTTGGGCAGACTGGGTGGACCGTGCAGGTCTTTTTCTGCCGTCATCTACTATGTTACTATGTTCTTCATGAAGGAAGATAATGTATTTTCACAATCGGTGGTATTATATTTGATGAAACATTCAAAACTTCTCTCATATACCTCACAAATAATACCTTAGGAGATACCGATTCTAAACATGGAAAATTAAGACGTCTCAGGTTGCAGCTTCTAGTAGCATTTTCCAAAAATTCTATCTTAGCTTTTAAAATTGAATCTGTATCTAAAGTTTGAATATTAGATACAGATTCCTTCATTTTCTCAAGTGTATCAGCCAGTTGAGTTGCATCATTTTCATTTTGATTACCTTCTTTTGCAGATCTTGCCAATCGAAGCCCCAACACTATATTTTGAGAGGTTTAACGTTTTCCCAGGTCTAGTATAGCATTCCATATTGCCTTGAGTAAATTCTTCAGGATGAGACAAATTAAAAGATGATATCTGAGCAACCCCAGATGCTTGATGAAAATCTTGTTCACTCTGTACATTCTTCACTAAGGGCAAAGAAGTAGACAGTCCAGGTCTTGCCATCTGTGGCTCAGCTCCAACTGCAGGTTCACTCCGTTCACTGGCTCTCTGCGGCAAGCTTGACACCTCGGGCAATGCACTGCTAACATCTCTACACTCTGTGGATCATTGTCTCCTTACATTCTATTATCCGCTACCTTTGGCCTTGGTCCAAACTACCCACCCCACAGTTCCCCTATTCTGGTTAGGAAGTTAAGAAATCTCACTTTTGACCACTTTTTGCTTCATGCAGCCCCTTTCCTCGTAACTTTACATTTTCGTACTGGAGTCTTAACTTTCTACATGAGACACGACCTTTGCTACCATGAACTGAGGATGCTCAGGGAGTGCCAGCATCGGCGGCTGGAGGCACCCTGCTGATTCATTTCTTCTGAGGCAGCACAAGGAGGAAGGGGGCCACTTTGACAGTAGATTTCTTTGACTGGTGGGGCTTTGGCATCCCCACCAGAAAAGGTATTATATTTAATGTGTAGGGGGAGAGATGAAATATGTGCCTTTAATCACATGATTAATTGTGATTAAAAGTTGTAATCGAAATTCAGCCCTACAGAAAAATAAAACCATTGCCCTATTCACACAATAGAAATTTAAGTGAGAAATTAGTTCCTTTCTGGTTACCCAAACTCAAAGAAGCAGAAAACTCATGCGGAGGTCATTTCCCATGTGGTTCCTGTCCTGTTTGCAAGCATACATTTAGTCTACCAGTGTTTACTCATCCAGTCACTAAGAGGCACCAATTGCAACTCTGCTCGTGTTATATATGTAATCATCTGTCCCTGTAAAGTACTGCACGTTGGGAAAACAAAACCCATGATAAAAACAAGAAGCATAGAGCATAGGAGTTGCATCTGTAGGGGTGTGACCTCTGCAACATTAGTCACACATTAGAATTTGTTCAACCACACCAAAGATGATTTACAGTTCTTTGTTACCAGGAAAATACACAGAAGGCAGCGTGGCGGGCACATTGATCGGATTTTGTTACAGGAAGAACAACGACTTATTTTCAACCAAAACACAATAGAACCCAATGATGCATTTCAATGGCATTTTTGTAAGACCATGAATATGTGTATGCACATTTTTAAAAATTGATTTATTTTCAGTTAGGGCCCTATTTATTAAGCCGCACTATAGGCGCGCTAGCATTTTTGGCATTAGTTTTTAGAATTAGGTGTTAATTAAGGTGTGAAGAAGTAGAATATTTGCAAAGGTTACAAAGGGCTAACTGATTACTGGGCTAGCTTCAGACAAACAGCTGGCATGGTTAAAAAATGAGGGGAAGGAAGCTATTAGAGCTAAAAGAAAATCCTACAGAAAATGGAAGAAAGATCTGAATGAAAATAATAAGAAACAGTATAAGGAATGGTAAGTCAAGTGCAAAGCGCTGATAAGGAAGGCAAAGAGGGACTTTGAAAAAAAGATTGCGTTGGAGGCAAAAACACATAGTAAAAATTTTTTTAGGTCTATTAAAAGCATGAAGCTGCCAAAAGAATTGGTTGTACCACTAGATGACCGAGAGGTAAAGGGGCAATCAGGGAAAAGCCATAGCGGAGCGATTAAATGAATTCTTTGCTTTGGTCTTCACCAAGAAAGATTTGGGAGAGATACTGGTGCCAGAAAAGATATTCAAAGCTGATGAGTCAGAGAAACTGAATGAAATCTCTATAAACCTGGAAAAGATAATGGCACAATTTGACAAATTTGAAGAGTAGCAAATCGCCTGGACTGGATGGTATTCATCCCAGGGTACTGATAGAATTGAAAAATGAACTAGTGGAACTGTTGTTAAGTTGGAGAGTTTTCAATGTAATGACAATTTTTAAAAAGAGTTCCAGAGGTGATCCAGGAAATTATAGATCGGTGAGCCTGACGTCTGTGCCAGGCAAAATGTTAGAGACTATTATAAACAACAAAATTACAGAGCATACTCAAAAGCATGGATTAATGAGACAAAGCTAACATGGATTTAGTGAAGGGAAATCTTGCCTCACCAATCTATTACATTTCTTTGAAAGGTGAACAAACGTGTGGTAAAGGTGAGCCGGTCGATATTGTGTATCTGGATTTTCAAAAGGCATTTGACAAAGTACCTCATGAAAGACTCCAGAGGAAATTGGTGAGTCATGGGATAGGAGGTGTAGTGTACTATTATGGATTAAAAACTGGTTAAATGATAGAAAACAGAGAGTAGGGTTATATGGTCAGTATTCTCAATGGAGAAGGGTAGATAGTGGGGTTCCCCAGGTCTGTGCTGGGACCGTTGCTTTTTAACATATTTATAAATGATCTAGAGATGGGAGTAACTAGTGAGGTAATTAAATTTGCTGACTACACAAAGTTATTCAACTTTGTTAAGTCGCAAGAGGTTTGTGAAAAATTACAAGAGGACCTTGGGAGACTGGGCATCCAAATGGCAGATGACATTTAATGTGATTTAGTGCAATGTGATGCATGTGGGAAAGAGGAAGTTGAACTATGGCTATGTAATGCAAGGTTCCATATTAGAAGTCACCAACCAGGAAAGGGATCTAGATGTCATTGTTGATACGTTGAAACTAGAGAGTTACACGGGGACAGAAATCTTACCCATCCCCACCCATCCCCATAAGAATTTGACCTGTCCCCACCCGTCCCAGCAAGAATTTAATGGTACATAAAAAAATTTTCTAGTCGGTTCTCTGTCTCTCTCTAGGTTTGAGCCGCAGCACTGCAGGCAAGGAAGGAACAGAAGTTGGAACTTGGAACACTCTGGTGCACACATGTAAGACTTGTCTCTGATTCACTGGCACTGTGTGCTGAGAGGTCACCACATGCACGCGCCAGTAGGTCAGGTGACATCTTATGCTTGTGCCTGTGTCGGAGCTGAGGTCTGCGCATCAGCCCAGGAGCAGGATGTCAGACTCACAGAAACAGAACAAAGCCTTGCAGATCAGCCAGGCTTCGTTCTGTTTCTGTGAGTCTGACGTCCTGCACGTACAACGTGCAGGATGTCAGAAACAGAACGAAGCCTTCAGAGCAAGAAGAGGACCTCCTCGGCTGGCGGGGATTGGGGTCCCCCGCCAGCAAAGGTAGGCAACGGCGGGGGAGGGTTGACAGCGGGAGGGGGGTCGAGAGGGTCATCGACAGGGGGGGGTCCAAGGCCAAATCTATGGGGGCCCAGGCCCCACGTAGCTACGCCACTGGTTCCCAGCACGGTAAGCTTTGTGCGTTGGGCCCTAGTCTGCTCCCTGCTGGCTGAGAGTTTTTTTGATTTTACATTTGCCCTCTGTTAAAGCAAATAAGTTTACAAAGTTCTTTCAGTCTGTCTTTTCTTTTGCAGGAGTTAGATTGTGAAATGCATTACCATTGAATATTAGACATCTTGACAATTATCTTTTAAAAACATGGTTATTTGAGAAATACTTGTATTAAATTTAAATTTTTGCAGCTTATTTGTAAGCTACTTTTAATGTAGCAGGGTTATTTTATGTACTCTCTCAGGTATGCCTGACTTCTTTGATGTAATCCGCATAGAACGTACAAGGGCGTTTGTGGAATATAAGAACTGTATTAGATTAGATTAGCTCAGAGTGCTCTCTGCACCAGTATTGAGGCCCAGTCAGTTCCCTTACTCTTCTGCAGCATCAGAACCTTGCACACCTCCTGAATAGCGTGCTCCATAGATTCTTAACGGGGTTTTTTTCACCCCCCTGCATTTCCAATTTTTTAGGACATCCAACTTGTATGGCTGTTCCTGTTCCTTTTCCAATTTGTCCACTTTAATCCAGGCCCCCCATAGTGAATTCATCGTGCTCCTCAGTCTTTGTCTCAGTTTCCAACACTCTTGTACCCAGGTCATGGATTCACAATCCACATGTTCCTGATTTTACTTGTGATGTCATCCTTCACTGCCTTCAGGTCTTTAAATTGGCGAAGCATTTCGAGTTTTCCATTCTTCCCCACCATTTTCTCTGTGCCAGTATCCCTGTCAGATAGTACCTCTCTTTTTGAGTCTGACGCTATGATGAGTATGGAAGGTCTGGTGTGCCACAGGCTACTCATTACCACACTACACTGATCTCTGTCACTGCCTCACCTCTGGCTGCAGACTCATGCTTGCCATGCTGCTGGATGTCTAAAATATTATTGGGAACATTTTAGTGTCCAAACTCTCAATGGCTACAAATACCCACTTTTATCAGTGCCAGGGAGAGCTACTGGACTATGCTGTCATCTTGGGCACTGGTGTCACCCCCATCCACACACGTATATTTTATAAAATACACAGATACATACATTAGAAACATACATATTTACACCATCTTCAGAGCAGGTGTGAATATGTACATTTGAATTTGCTTGCTTTTGGGAACTTAGTTTATAAAGGCACATGGATGTATTTATAAAATAGGAATAAAATATGTTGGACATTCAACATAGACACCCTGTCATAAAACTTCCCCAGTGTGTGTTGGCGCTGATAGAATGTCCTTTTCCTAATACACTCCATATTGCAGAAGCGAAACGCATTTTGAAATTATCCGTTCCATCAGAAGTTAGACACAGAAGGTTTGGCATGTGATGGCACGCTGCTTTATGGCTAGGGGCCACAGTTCCTCAGACCTGAGATGTGGCAAAATGCAAGGAAAATCTGACATGCCGTGTGAGGCACAGGCTGACACTAAGGGTTGTAACAAATGTGCTGTGGATGAAAATGCCAGGGGGCATGGTGTAGCAAGGATGCATTTAGTCAGTAAGCGGAGGAGCTGGGGGAGTCTTTATTCACCGGCTTGTTAGCAAGTGTTTGTAACTGTGAAATCTGTAGATAAAACTCCCAGTACATAATAAGAAGGAACGTCTCTTAACATTATAAGAACCATCATGGTGTAGTGGTTATGAAAGGCAGAAAGCTCAGATTGATGGACCTTTGGTCTGTCCCAGCATGGCCATACTTATGTACTTATTTGCTTTTTGATCGTTAAAATACCATGAGGCATGTTTTCAAAGCACTTAGCCTTCCAAAGTTCCATAGGTTTCTATGGAACTTTGGAAGACTAAGTGCTTTGAAAATATGCCTCCATGTGCATTTATATCCGCAGTTGAACTCATCATCGATTTTTGAAACAACGATCGATGCTCAAAGGAAATTGAATGCAAATGAGATGCACTGAAATTCTGCAAGTGGCTCAGTAGGTAAAGCGCTCAGCACATGCATAAAAGAGTCTTGCGTTAAGCGTTGATGTTCTGTGCATGCCTAGGAAAAAAAGGCAACAACTATGTCATAGGCATGTATCCAGTGGCATCACATGGAGTTTTTTTTGTTCCACGACGACTTTAAAGCTACTGTTATGTGTAAGACATACACACATACAATACATGCAGATGCTATTAAAAAATGCAAGCAGGCTGCTTCAACAAGAAGTCGTCCTCATGCAGTGACAGCTCCAGACCTAGAAAAATTTGAATGTTAACGGTAGGTGCTCCTTTCTGTGTATTGCATGGAAACATCTGTGCATCGCATAGAATGCTCATTTTAATACTACTGAGCTCACTGTAGTACATGTGCATAGGATTATCGGTAGCTGCTACCATGAATGGTAAAAGCAATGCAGAACCTCTTTGTGCATTACACTCTGAAAAACATGTGCGCTAGACTGGCTACAACCAGTCTAAATTGAATGTTGCAAGCATTGTAAACTTTGAGCATCGGGACCTAAGAGATTACCTTCCTAGCCTCTGTTAATTTCTATCAGTGTGGGGTTTTTTTCTCCTGTATAGATGGACTTTTTTAAATCTTCTAAATGGAGAATCTTGGCACTTCCTTATAGACAGTATTTTTATTATTTAATGAATCGTGTTTTTATTCCACTTATTCAACAATGTAAGCAGATCTCAAATTCAGCATAAAATAATTAACAGAAAACAGAAATGGGCACAGTGCACAAGCTACAATGTGTGCTGTGATGCCTGGTGATATGTAAGGGTACGCTATGTCGTGCGTTCTTCAGAGTCAGCAAAAGGGGTAAGGGTTACATGCTGCCTGCATGCTTAGTCTCTGATTTGCCCTCTTCTACTGTCCGGGTAACAGGTTGCTCTCTTATAGGGGGTAGTTCTCTAAAGTCAGCACTAACTATTTCATGACAAATACACATGGAAAGGATTAGAAATTTATTTATTTAACACATTTATACCCCACATTTTCCCACTAGTTGTAGGCTCAATGTGGTTTACTCAAGACGGTAGGTCAGGCTACAGTTCAGTAAAATACAATTCCTCCATGACCCTCCAGACTGGTCAAGACGCGTGGGTTATGTCCTCCTACCAGCAGAGGGAGACTGAGAAACACTGAGCTTTTGAATACTGTATATATAACCTGTGCAGTACATCCACTAGCCAGTATTTTCTCAGTCTCAGAAGAGGTAGAAGGACAGCCTGTGCAGTCTTCAATAGTCTGGTGAGGTAGTTTGGATACTAGGTCACGGGGACATGTTGGTTTCCTGACCATTTTCTGTTTCTTGACATACCCTGTACGTGTGTTAAAAAAGAAATCATAATAATAAATAAGTGCTTCGGGGCCCTGGGTCCGGTGGGGCCCAGTGTTTTCCCCCGGGGTGTCACACCTATTTTGGGTCCCTCCCCCTGTGCTGCTCTCTGTATTGAGATTCTGGCAGCTTGTGCCTCGGCTGCTTTCCTGGTACTGTAGCCTTGAGTGCCTCACAATTCTCAGCTGCCAATTTATGTTCCTGTTTCTTTAAGAGCAACAGTGAATTTCTTGTGCTCGGAACGAATGGAGTTTCAGTTCTTTGTTAGAGTGTGAGAGCAGCGCGAGTGTGTTGAGTGAGAGCAGTTTGGGTCTGTCTCGCGCAGCATTGTTGTTTTTGCCCTCGTGCTTAGATGGCGGGCAAACTTCTCTGATGTCGCGCGTGTCGTCTTTGTGGCGAACCAAAGCAGGCAACAGTGGCGGCTCCCCCCGAGTTAACTGTGGAGGTCCCGGCAGTTTCGGGAGTTGCTGGGACAGCGGGGGCTCCGCTCGGGACATCGTCAGCGGCTCCTGTTTTGGCGGGAACGTCTGCCATTTTGTCAGCGGTGCGCGCTGCGGAATCAGCTGTTTTTTGGCCCGCTGCTCCCGTTTTAGTTGCAAAAGCCCCGTCTGAGGCTCTTGGAGGGGTTGGTTTTCCCCCTGATTTTGTGTGGACCCTCTATCAGGCATGGAGGACGGGACGACCCCCCCCCCCCCCCCCCCCCCGTTGGAGGAAGGGGCTAGTACCTCGCTAGCAAAAAGACCACGGGTGGATTGGTCAGATGACGGGGAGTACTTTTCTCCGGGTGGTTCTGACGGAGCGCTTAGTGAGCTTGGGGACCCAGAGGGGTTTGAAGGCTCTCAGGATGCGGAGTGCTTGATTCCTGGTGAGGATTCCTCAGTGGTTCGTATTTTCCACAGAGATGAGCTGTCTGAGCTTATAGATCAGGTGACGGCCACCCTTAAGTTTGATCAGCAAGAGGTAGCCGTGGGGTAGGCTAGACAGGTGGATCCCTTAGTTAAAGGTATCCAGCGGAAAGCCCGGTCCTTCCCCATGAACAAGGATCTCCGGGATATGGTTTTTCAGGAGTGTAATGCTCCGGATGCGCCATGTAAAGTCGCAAAAGCCATGGCGAGGCTTTATCCTCTTCCGCAGGAGGATAGGGATTCCTTTAAGGCTCCCACAGTGGACGCCGTGGTGACGGCAGTTACTAAAGCCACAACAATCCCGGTAGATGGAGGTACCGCTCTCCGTGACCCCCAGGATAGGAGGCTGGAATCATTTCTCAAGCGTAGTTTCGATCTGTCAGCTCTCGCCTTGCAGGTGGTGTGTGGGGGCCTGGTAGCTCGGGCGTGTTTTCACTGGGCCGAGAAGCTTCTGGATGATTCGGTGGATGTTGGTTCCTCGAGGGTCCAGGAGTTAGCCAAGCTGGAGATGGGATCATCTTTTTTGTCGGATGCTCTTTATGATTTATTGCGTGCTTCGGCAAAAAATATGGCTATGGTAGTGGGGGTGCGCAGGGCCCTCTGGTTACGCGGTTGGGTCGCGGACGCGGCCTCTAAGGCTAAGCTGTGTTCTCTTCCCTTCAAGGGGTCCATGCTTTTTGGTGAGGAATTGGATAAATTGTTGAAAGCTCTCAGTGATGCCAAGGCCCCTCGTCTTCCGGATTTTCGTCCCAAGGTGGCTACCAGGGGTACTTCTTCCCGAGGTCGGTTTAAGGAGGCTCGTCGGTATAGGCCAGGGAGGTCTAGTGGGTCTTCTAGAGGGTGGTTCTTCCAGCGCACCAAGTCCTTTCATGGGAGTCGTCGCGGAGGGCGTGACTTTTCCGCGGGAGGACATGTTTCAGGGCGAAATTCACAATGAAGGTGCGGGCCCAGGCTCTGGTTCGGGTAGGGGCTCGTCTGAGTCTTTTTTTTTTTTTTTTTTTACCAGAACTGGGCCCAAATAACTTCAGATCAGTGGGTTCTCGAGGTGGTGCGAGACGGATATGCCCTGGAGTTCGACAGTTTGCCTCCCTGAAGGTTCTTGGAGCCCCCTTGTCATTTGAGGCTCAAGCGGGCAGCAGTGTGGGACACTTTGGCTCGTCTTATCAGGGGGGTGGTACCGGTTCCCCCCGCTCAGCATGGCTCGGGCTGCTATTCGATCTATTTTGTGGTCCCAAAGAAGGAAGATGCCTTTCGGCCTATCTTAGATCTAAAGAGAGTCAATGCAGCCCTCAAGGTTCCCTCGTTTCACATGGAAACATTGCGGTCGGTCATTGTCGCGGTTCAGGAAGGGGAGTTTCTAACATCTTTGGATTTGACGGAAGCTTATCTCCACATTCCTATTCGTGCCGCTCATCAGCGATTTCTTCGCTTTGCTGTATTGGGGAAGCACTTTCAGTTCTGTGCTCTGCCTTTCGGACTAGCATCGGCTCCCTGAACTTTTTCCAAGTTTATGGTTGTAGTGGCTGCGGCGGCCTTGCGGAGGCAGGGTATTCTGGTGCACCCGTACCTGGACGATTGGCTGATTCGGGCCAAGTCCAGGTCGGAGAGTGAGATTGCTACTGCTCGAGTGGTACAGTTTCTTTAGTCTCTGGGCTGGGTAGTGAACTTCGGCAAGAGTCATCTGGTGCCGTCGCAGTCTCTGGAATATCTGGGGGTCCTTTTCGATACCAGGAAGGGTCGAGTATTCTTGCCGGGTCCCCGGATTCGCAAGTTGCAGGGTCAGATTCGTCGATTTCTGGCGGAATCGGCACCGACGGCCCGGGAGTATCTGCAAGTCCTGGGGCTGATGGCGGCCACCATAGAGGTAGTTCCGTGGGCTCGGGCGCACATGCGGCAGTTGCAGTTAGCTCTTCTCAGTCGTTGGTCACCACTGTATCAGGAGTTGGACATTCGTCTTCAGCTGTCAGTAATCCCACGCCTCAGTCTCCGGTGGTGGCTAGACACATGCAATCTGGAAAAGGGAATGCCGTTGGAGGCTCCGCAGTGGGTGGTCCTCGTCACAGACGCCAGTCTCCAAGGCTGGGGAGCTCGTTGTCTCGGGCAAGTAGCTCAAGGTCGGTGGACTCAGAATCTCAGTGGTCCATCAATCGCTTGGAAACTCGGGCCATTCGGTTCACACTTCAGGCCTTTCAGAGTCTTCTGTTCCTGAAACCAGTCAGGGTTTTCTGCGACAATGCCACCGCTGTGGCTTATGTCAACCTTCAGGGGGGCACAAAGAGTCAGGCGGTCGCGGAGGAGGCGGCGCTGTTGTGCCAATGGGCGGAGATTCACCTTCTAGCGCTCTCCGCGGCCCATGTGGCCGGAGTGGACAACGTGTATGCAGATTACCTGAGCAGACATACTCTCTAGACCCCGGAGAGTGGTCTCTGCATCGGTCGGTGTTCGATCGCATTGTGTCGGTCTGGGGGCTTCCTGTGGTGGACCTGATGGCAACGGCCCGCAGTGCTCAAGTTCAGCGGTTTTTCAGTCGTCGGAGGGACCCTTGAGCGGAAGGGATCGACGCTCTTCTGGTGCCCTGGCCTCAGGAGTTGCTGTATGTTTTTCCTCCATGGCCGTTAGTCGGACGCATAGTTCAACGCATAGCTTGGCACCCCAGATGGGTAATTTTGATAGCCCTGAATTGGCCGCGTCGGCCTTGGTACGGAGATCTGGTACGGCTGGCGGTAACGGACCCTCTTCCGTTGTCATATTCAGTGGTGTTGTGTCAGGGCCCGATAATTATGCCAGATCCGGATCGGTTCTCGCTTACGGCCTGGCTCTTGAGAGGCATAGGTTAAAGAAGAAAGGGTTTTCATCCAGAGTCATCGCCACGATGTTGAGCTCTCTTAGGCAATCTACTTCGTTGGCTTACATCCGGGTCTGGAGAGTCTTTGAGCATTGGTGTGCAGGTAGACAGGTTCTTCCTTTTTTCGTGCGTCGGTGACGGATGTATTGGAGTTTTTGCAGGATGGTATGGACAGGGGTCTGGCCTTGTCCTCCTTGAAAGTACAAGTGGCAGCTTTGTCGTGTTTCCATGGGAAGGTGCAGGGGAAGTCTTTAGCTTCTAGTCCTGATGTTGTTCGTTTTTTGAAGGGTGTTAAGTTGCTGCGACCGCCTCGGCGGTGGATGGTGCCTCCGTGGGATTTGAATCTCGTTCTGGATGCTTTGGTTAGGCCGCTGTTTGAGCCCTTGGTTTCCGTTTCGGACAAGGGTCTTTCCTTAAAGACAGTTTTCTTGGTGGCTATTACTTCAGCTCGGAGGGTGTCAGAGCTTCATGCTTTGTCTTGTAGAGAACCCTTTTTTACTTTTTCCAAGGAAACGGTTTTGTTGCGGCCGGTGCCGTCCTTTTTGCCCAAGGTGGTCTCAGAGTTTCATGTTAATCAAGTCATTTCCTTGCCAGTTTTGGGTAACTTGGCGGGGGATGCGTCGTCTGGCAAAGTTAGATGTGCGGACAGTCTTGCGCTGTTATATTTCCAGAACTCGGGAGTATAGAGTTTCTGATCGTTTGTTCGTTCTTCATGGTATGAGTCTGGACAGGTGTGACAGTGTTTGGTAGTCTACCTGTGGAAGCACACATGAAAAAGGGACACAGTAAGAGAAATGAAGAAAGTGTCCTGTTGGCAGTGGCCACGTACAGGGTTGCTCATTATAGTTAGTGTTATTGTTTCTCTGCTTTGTTAGTTTTATACTGGCTAGTGGATGTACTGCACAGGTTATATACAGTATACAGTATTCAAAAGCTCAGTGTTTCTCAGTCTCCCTCTGCTGGTAGGAGGACATAACCCACTCGTCTTGACCGGTCTGGAGGGTCTAGAGGAAAGAAAATTAGCAGGCAAGATCTAATTTCACCTTAAACAATGTCATATATAGGTATCAAATAGGACAACAAAGATAATAAAAGTGAAAAAGATGATAAGGTCCATGGATTTTGCTGTATCAAAGAAGAGGTACGTTAGGTTGGGTCAGGAAGGTAAGCCCTCTTAAACAGGGTGGTCCAGTAATTTCCTGAAACTTAGATGGTTCTGATTTGATTTTAAGATTTTGGGTAGTGCATTCCATAGCTGTGTTCCTATGACATATACATGCTTGTGTAAATGCCATAATTCCGCTTAAGCACTATTCTGTAAATACACACATTACATGATGTGTATTTTATAAATAGGCGTACACATGGGTGAAGCATTGGCAGGACTCATATTTCGTACATCATTTATAAAATACTACAAGTTACAAACATCTCTGGCACAGCTCTAGGGCTGGTGTTAGTTCTCACACCTAGATTATACAAATCAAATTAAGCCAAAAGGAAGTGAATCTGAAGCAGGGGAAACCAAAAAGATATGTAGCTAAACCATCCCAGCGCTATCATAACTTCAAGTGCTTAACATAAAATCTACACGAGACTGGGAAACTGGGCGTCTAAATGGCAGATGACATTTAATGTGAGCAAGTGCAAAGTGATGCATGTGGGAAAGAGGAACTCAAATTATAGTTGTGTTATTCAAGGTTCCATGTTAGGAATCACCGACCAAGAAAGGGATCTAGTTGTCGTCGTTGATGATACGTTGAAACCTTCTGCTCAGTGTGCTACGGCGGCTAAGAAAGCAAATAGAATGTTAAGTATTGTTAGGAAAGGAATGGAAAACAAAAATGAGGACGTTATAATGCCTTTATATCGCTCCATGGTGCAACCGCACCAAGAATATTGTGTTCAATTCTGGTCACCGCATCTAAATAAAGTTGTAGTGGAATTAGAAAAGGTGCAGAGAAGGGTGACGAAAATGATAATATGAGGAAAGTCTAAAGCGGCCAGGGCTCTTCAGCTTGGAGAAAAGACAAATGAGGTCTATAAAATAATGAGTGGAGTGGAAAGGGTAGACATGAAGCGTCTGTTTACTCTTTCCAAAATTAGTAGGTCTAGGGGGCATTCAATGAAGCTACAAAGTCGTAAATTTAAAATGAATCGGAGAAAATTTTTCTTCACTCAATGTGTAATTAAAATCTGGAATTTGTTGCCAGAGAATGTGGTAAAGACAGCTTAGTGGGGTTTTTAAAAGGTTTGGACGGTTTCCTAAAGGAAAGCTCCATAGACTATTATTAAAATGGACTTGGGGAAAATCCACTGCTTATTTCTGAGATAAGCAGAATAAAACGTTTTGTACTTTTTGGGGATCTTGCCAGTTATTTGTGACCTGGATTGGCTACTGTTGGAAACTGGATGCTGGGCTTGATGGACCTTTGGTCTGTCCCAGTATGACAATACTTATGTACTTATATACACTCAAACATATAAATCTTGGCAACAGCTTTTAATATCTTCATCTGTATAAACATTTAGGGCCCTGTTTACTAAGGTGCGCTAGTTTTTTTAGCTCGTGCTAAAAATGAGCGCATGCTAACTGTGTAGAGGCCAATAGGAATATTATGGGCCTCTACATGGTTAGTGCATGCTAAGGCTTAGCATTCGCTAAAAACGTTAACGCACCTCTAGTGCGGCTTAGTAAACAGGGCCCTTAAATTACAATCATGCAGATCACCGACATGGACCATGTTTCTTCTCTGCTTCAAGGTTGGTCCTACAATATAACACATGATTCTACATCAATAAAATATATAAAATATCATAATTTAACAACACTTCAATTATTCAAAGCATATCAACTCACCTCAGCATTTTTTTTCTATTCATGATGGCATTTCATTCATCGAGATGTCGTTGACGTGATGCTAACTACATAAAGACAGCCCACATATAACCACCAATCAAAACATCAAAGCTACACTGCCATTATCCAATAGTCAAACAGTTCGTCACAATAATGATGTCCAATCTAATTCTAAATTAAGTCCATTGGAATGCACAGTCTGAAGCGTGAAAATCCAACGCTGTTCTTTATAATTCAACAACTGTTCAGAATCTATTTATACAGAATCTATTTATATTAAAAGTTATTTTCAAGATTTATATGTTTGCGTGCAGATTTTATGTTAAGCATTTAGCGCTTGGATGGTTTAGCTACACACTTAGATTATAGGCACACATTTCACTTACTATGATAGTGTTCTATAAAGGAAAGCACACTTACAGAATTACCCTCACAATGGCTTTGCTTGTTCTGATTTCAGATTCATGAGGACTACGACTGCATGCTGAACCAAACCAATATTGGCCATAACAACAACAAGTTCTACATCATTCAACTCATCTGTAATCAGGGACAGTATTATTGCTGGAACCGCTGGGGGCGTGTGGTGAGTAGAGTAACTCCAGCTCACTAATCTGTGATCAGGGATAGTGTTACTGCTGGGGCTGACATCAGTGACAGCAGTACTGGTGGGAATCCTTAGAGAACTTTGTAAATCCCACCCCCAGCTCAATCAGTATAACTCCAGTGAAGAAAACAGAAAATAAGAATGAGTTGTTGGTTTGTTGTTTTACATTTTTTTCTGTTTGTTTTGCTGAGCAGGGAGAAGTTGGTCAGTCAAAGCTGAGCCCTTTACCCAGTTTGGATACAGCAATAAAAGACTTTGAGAAAAAGTTCAAAGACAAGACCAAGAATGACTGGAAGAATCGGGACTCGTTTGTGGCTCACCCGGGAAAGTACACTATGATAGAGATGCAGAATGATGAGGAAGGAGGAGAAGCCATGGTGAAGGTGAGGGCTAGAGAGCTGAAAGGGGGAGGGGAGGGGAAGGGAAGGGGTTTTGTTGCAGTAAAGATGAGTGGGGAAGAAGTAAAGATAAAGAATGGCAGAGAGATGAAGGGGAAGGGCAGAAAAGTGATAGGGAAGGTGAGAAAGGGGCAGGGATAATACTGTAGGTGAAGGAGAAGGAGGGCAGAGAAGGGACCAGGTGCTAAAGGATCCCAAGGAAGATGAGAGGGAAGGTACTTCTTCTAACTTTTAGTCTCTGTGCCTCTTCCAGGTGGACACTGTTGATGGTGTTCAACAGTCAGTGAAAAAGAAGGAGCTGCCATGTCGCCTGGACAAACCTACACAGGATCTGGTTTCACTTATCTTCAGCAATGATATGTTTAATGAAGCCATGAAAACCATGAACTTAGGTAACCCCTTAAAAGATAATAACAGACTTGTATTTCTATACAAAGCCTTTACATATACACCCAAGAACATTTTATAAGTACATACACACTGCCATATATACAGTGGTGTACAGAAATGTAGGCATTCCTGCTCAGATTTTATTTTTCACTGTGTTTGACACATCCTCTACATAATACCAAATTAAACACCAAAGAAAAGCCACACAAGGAGCAGAGAGTGACAAACTGCCTTTCAGCCTAGGAGAGAATGTTTAAAGGTTCTTTTATTTAAAGGAACCAGAGAAATGACCCGGCACAGGTCCGTGTTTCAGCAAACACAGCTGCCTACCTTAGGGGTCACAAGAAACACTCTATGTGAACAGAATTTGGTGTGATAGATGAATGTAGATTGTAGGATAAAAGACTGCACTGGAGTGCGTTGGGTTTGACGGTGCTGGAAGAAGATGGTAAACTGACCAACCATGAGTTTATGAACATATGGAAAGTTGGTGAAGATATTTTGAATACCAAATTTGCATGAGATTGACGAGTTAAAGGAAAGTCAAGATCAATTTGGAGATAATTGCTATCAGCGACAGCTGTGTGGAGCTGTAGATTGGAAAGACATTGTGAAATATTGATTTAGATCTACAGATTGATATGTGATCACATGGACATGAGCTGAAAGCACAGTTATAATAGAAGAATTGAATGGGAGTATACACCAAAACAATGGCACAGAATTATATGTGGAAATAGAAATTCCTTGTCATCAAGCAGATGAAGCCATTACGTATGGGTTGTGTCCATCAACCACCAGGGGGAGATAGAGAGCACTCAACTTTTCACAGTGCCTCATGGCCAGCTAGCTCCAACGCCTCTTCAGTATTCTCTATCTCCCCAAGCAGGGTGGCTGCAGCTTCTTCGAGCTCCATCAAAAATCTGCCTGGGGGTGGCTCCTGGCTTGCCAGTTGTTAGCCGGGGTGTTAGAAGCTATAGCAGCTTCACTTTGAAGGCACATAGGTCAGCCCTTTCCCTGCCTTACCCATGCCCCCAAGGATGTGGACATATTAGCTTGCTTTTCCCTGTCCTTTCCCACTCAGTGGATGCAGGCACATTGGTTCGCCTTTCCCTGCCTTTCTCACTTATCTGAGCCTCCGGAGTGATTTTATTTACCTCTTTTGCCTCTGCTTTCCTCACAGCGTTAAAAAAAAAAAAAAAAAAGAGGTTTTTCTTGAGATTCTTCTGCAGGACCGGAGCTGTGATACTCGGTCTAGTGAGGTAAGAGTGTTTTCTGACTCCTCCGGGGTGGGCCCGCGATCGGAACGTTTTTGGCGCGAACCGCCATTTTTGAATTTTCCGCCGTTTTCGGCGATGGCTGCGGAGACTGTAAAGCGCTGTTCTAAATGTGGCAAGCGCAAATCAGCAGCGGGGCTCTGTAATTCGTGCTGTACAGACGGTAGAGCCGGCCTGAGCATGGCGAGCGGCGATCTTTCGCGCTCTGAGCTGGCAGCGGACGCCATTTTGGATTTTCTACATGGCGCGGCCTCCGTTGCGACGGAGAGCCCTGAATCCGGGGGGGGGGGGGGGGGGGGGTCCCCTGAGTGAGGCTAATAATAGAGCTGATAGCCCTGGGCAGGATCCGGGTGGTCAGGGAGCGGTTTTTTCTCCTGATTTTGTTTTAATGCTGCATAGGGCATACATGCTTAAAAGAGCTCTTCCACCGGGATCTTTGGACCCTCTGCTTGCCCCCCCCCCCCCCCCCCCCCCCCCCCCCGGTGGATCCTGGCCTTTTGGAGTTGGCTTTGTCTGTTTCTTATCCTCCTGATAAACGCAGAAGGGCTAATTCCCTTTCTGAGTGTGGCACACCCCCCTTTCCCCCACACCCGTGGTCGGGCTATGAGGATTCTGAGGGGTCTGGCAGAACTTCTTGGGCTGAGGAGCCAGAGTCGGGTGCAGAATTGCCACAGGAGCTTGATGATCCGTCTGCGGTGAGGATTTTCCACCGAGAGGAGCTGCCAGCGCTTATTTCAGATGCCTTACAAGCCCTCTCGATTGAAGATCCTGGGAGTGGCACAGCCTCCTCTGTTAATCCAAGGATGGCTAGTACCAGAAAGCCTGCTCGAGCCTTTCCTTTGCATGTCTCCATCCAAGAGCTTATTTCGGCTCAATGGGCTGACCCCGAGGGACCTTTGAAGGTTGCTAGGGCTATGGGGCAATTGTACCCTCTGAGTGAGGAACATTTGGCTCGCTTTGCAATGCCTAAAGTGGATGCCCTGGTCACGGCTGTGACAAAGAGAACTACCCTCCCTGTTGAAGGAGGTGTTGCCCTGAAGCATATTCAAGACCGCAGGCTTGATTCAGCTCTGAAGTGGTCCTTTGATTTGGCAGGTCTCACTGTTCGGGCGTCTGCATGCAGTTGTTATGCTGCTAGAGCCTGCCTGGCTTGGTTACTGCAGGCAGTGGAACAGCCCGGTGATGGAGCGGAGACCTTATCTGAAGTGGCTCCGCGGATGGAGTCGGCCTTGTCCTTTTTGGCTGCTGCCCTTTATGATATGGTCAGAGCTTCGGCTAAACAAATGGCTGTAGCAGTGATGGCTCGCCGCACTCTTTGGTTACGACATTGGCGGCGGACATGGCCTCTAAGCAAAGGTTGGTGAAGTTGCCCTTTCAAGGCCTTCTCCTGTTTGGTGAGGAGCTGGAAAACATTGTTAAAGGCCTGGGGGATTCCAAACCTCAGCGCTTGCCCGAAGATAGGCCGAAGCCTTCCTCTAAGGGCCAGGCGGTCCGCTCCTCTTTCAGACCTCGCTTCGTGAAGCTAGAAGGTCCCGCCCGGGGCATGCTGCTGGGTTCACTTCTTGTGCCCGCTTTCAGCAGAGAAACTCCTTTCGCTCGGACAAACGTTCTGCAGCTGCCGGTTCAAGGCCTGGAGTTCAAGGGCGACCCTCTCAATGATGGTGCGCCGGCCCCCTCCTCGTTTCCTGTCATCGGAGGAAGACTGTCAGGTTCTCAGGTTCAGAGCCCACGGGGCCGGGCTCTGGAACAAACGTGAGCCCTTGGGCTGCTGCCGAGGAGCGACAGCAGCAGGCAAAACCCACCAACCAACGCTGGGCAAGCACACCGGCAGGGACTGCAGGCACTGCCCAGCGAACCGGAACACATGGACTGGAATCCCCCGGACTGGAGGACACAGGACTGGAACACACACCGGACCGGAACACACTGGATTGGAGCGCACCAGACTGGAACACACCGGACCGGAACACACTGGACTGGAGCGCACCGGACCGGTCCACACAGCTTCACCTGCACTTAGCTACTAAGCCCCCCAGGAGTTGAGCTCCTGGGTTCGAGTGGACGACACAGGGACCAGGACTAGAACAAGCTGTAACTGAAGTGCACCTAACTCCTAAAGTGACCGAAAGTGTTCCTAAGCCCAGCACCAGCAGAAAAGCTCCTAAGCCCTCCACTAACAGCAGTGCTCCTACCAGAAACTAACAGGGGTGCCCCTACGCCCTACACTAACAGAAGTGCAGGGAAACCACAAGGGAAAAGGAAGGGAAGACAAATGCCAGACCTAACACTGGTACTTCCTAAGCACCAAGCTGCAGCAGCTAAACATGGGTTCTCACCCTGGTGCTTCCTAAGCACCCAGCTACAGCAGCTAAACACAGGTCACGAGGAAAAGCGAGGAAAGCCCAAGGAAACAAACAGGAAAGCCAAATACCCAAACAACAAAAGGTGCTTCCTAAACACTTACTAACAAGGGTGCTCCCAGCACCAAACTCCAGCACTGCACTAACAGCAGTGCTACACACCGTAGCAAAAGGGAAAGCAGAGGAGACAAAGGGAAAAACAGGGAAGTAACACACAAGTCTCAAGTGCACACTGCACTGCACTAAACTAACCTGGACCTAAAGCAAGTAGCCAGAAGAAAACGTTGCGAAGGCCCTGAAGGAAAGAACCCACTTCCTTATCAAGGCCCTCCCAGATGATGTCACTCTCCTTAGAGCCAGGCAGAACACATTCAAAACCCGAGAGGCCCAACCCACAACAGTGCAACACCGTGAAACACTTGAAGCCAGTACACCCAAAGAGAGTTAGAGCAACTCAGACCACACCCACAGCTGTAGTGAAGTGAGACAATTAACCCCATGCTGCTGGAAGCTGCCAGCATAGAGAGACAGAGCCAGCTCAGAAAGGACAGAGAAAAGAACCAGAAGCCAGCTAAGAAGCTGACCCCAGGAAAGAGGTAAGTTTGAGAGGGGTTCAGACCCCAATCATAACAGCACCTCTCCCTCAAGGCTCCCGTGTCCCCACGGGAGCTCCAGGTCTCAAAAGACAATTTAGGACTCCATGGGTAGCTGTGATGAAATCTCCCAATGGGTTTCACAACATAAATCTGGGCGGCTGGGCAGGACGTGACAAGTACATCTGGAACTAGGAAACCAGAATGGCTTTGGCCGCCACGAGGCACTTTAGAACGGCTGTTAGGCAGGATCAGAGTCTTGGATGCAACAAGTGGAGTTCTATTCAACAGGAACCATCTCCTGAAGGAGTCCACAACTTCCTTGACTTCCTGGTACTCCACTGTAGCAGCCAGAACTGGGCTAGAGCCCACACCCATCCTGGAATCTGAGGCCGGATAGGAACTCGAACAGGACTTCAGACTGGACCTTGCCTCTTGGCTGGAGCTGGAACTCAGGAGGGGTTCAACATCTTGGTTGAAGTGGGAACTCAGAGTAGACTCAGCATCTTGCCTGAGACTGCAATCTGATCCGGCCTCAGCATCTTGGCCGGAACTGCCACTCAATTCTGACTCAGCCTCTTGGCTGGATTCGGTACTCAGCGTAGACTCAGCATCTTGGCCGGAACTGCAACTTGACCCGGACTCAGCCTCTTGGCCGGAACTGCAACTTGACCCGGACTCAGCCTCTTGACCGGGACTGCAACTTGACCCGGATTCAGCATCTTGCCTGGGACTGGAACTCCAACTTGACCCGGACTCAGCATCTTGCCCGGGGCTGTAACTCAATTCTGATTCGGCATCTCGGCTGAACTCTGCACTCGGTGCAGACTCAGCACTCATCGTGGACCCGTCATCTTGGCTGGGCTCCGCACTCGGTGCAGACTCAGCACTCATCGTGGACTCATCATCTCGGCTGGGCTCTGCACTCGGTGTAGACTCGAAATCCCGGCTGGGACTGCAACTCGATCCAGACTCAGCATCTTGACTGGAACTGGAACTCGCTCCGGACTCAGCATCTTGGCCGGAACTGCAACTTGACCCAGACTCAGCATCTTGACTGGAACTAGAACTCGATCCAGACTCAGCATCTTGACTGGAACTGCTGCAACTTGATCCGGACTCAGCATCTTGGCCGGAACTGCAACTTGACCCGGACTCAGCATCTTGACCGGGACTGCAACTTGACCTGGACTCAGCATCTTGCCTGGAACTGGAACTCCAACTTGACCCGGACTCAGCATCTTGCCTGGGACTGTAATGCCAACTTGACCCGGGCTCAGCATCTTGACCCGGACGGCAACTCTCACCGGACTCAGCATCTTGGCCGGGACTGTAACTCAATTCTGATTCGGCATCTCGGCTGAACTCTGCACTCGGTGCAGACTCAGCACTCATCGTGGACTCGTCACCTTGGCTGGGCTCCGCACTCGGTGCAGACTCAGCACTCATCGTGGACTCATCATCTCGGCTGGGCTCTGCACTCGGTGTAGACTCAAAATCCCGGCTGGGACTGCAACTCGATCCAGACTCAGCATCTTGACTGGAACTGGAACTCGATCCAGACTCAGCATCTTGACTGGAACTGGAACTCGCTCCGGACTCAGCATCTTGGCCGGAACTGCAACTTGACCCAGACTCAGCATCTTGACTGGGACTGCAACTTGACCCGGACTCAGCCTCTTGACCGGGACTGCAACTTGACCCGGATTCAGCATCTTGCCTGGGACTGGAACTCCAACTTGACCTGGACTCAGCATCTTGCCTGGGACTGGAACTCCAACTTGACCCGGACTCAGCATCTTGACCGGGATGGCAACTCTTACCGGACTCAGCATCTTGGCCGGGACTGTAACTTGACCCGGACTCAGCATCTTGCCCGGGGCTGTAACTCAATTCTGATTCGGCATCTCGGCTGAACTCTGCACTCGGTGCAGACTCAGCACTCATCGTGGACCTGTCATCTTGGCTGGGCTCCGCACTCGGTGCAGACTCAGCACTCATCGTGGACTCATCATCTCGGCTGGGCTCTGCACTCGGTGTAGACTCGAAATCCCGGCTGGGACTGCAACTCAATCCAGACTCAGCATCTTGACTGGAACTGGAACTCGCTCCGGACTCAGCATCTTGGCCGGAACTGGAACTCGCTCCGGACTCAGCATCTTGGCCGGAACTGCAACTTGACCCGGACTCAGCATCTTGGCCGGAACTGCAACTTGACCCGGACTCAGCATCTTGACTGGAACTACAACTCGATCCAGACTCAGCATCTTGACTGGAACTGCAACTCGCTCCAGACTCAGCATCTTGACTGGAACTGCAACTCGATCCAGACTCAGCATCTTGACTGGAACTGCAACTCGATCCAGACTCAGCATCTTGGCTGCCACTGCTGCAACTTGATCCGGACTCAGCATCTTGGCTGCCACTGCTGCAACTCGGAGTGGACACAGCATCACGGCTGGCCTCAGCACTCGGTGTAGACTCAGCCCACAGCGTGGACTCAGCAGCTCAGCCAGGACTGGCACTTGGCCCGGGACTATTAAGCCACCTTCTTTCAGCTTGGGCCTCAGGAGTATCCCGCAGGGCTGGATCTGATAGGAGTTGGAAGCGGTAAAAGAACAGCTTGGTAGAGGGATCAATAGCAGAAACTGGGTTTTCTTCAAACCCAAGCCAGGAGACACGCTTTCTCTCTGCGGCAGCTTCAGGGGTATCCTTCAAGGCTGGATCAGACAAAAGGGCAACCCGGTACTCCTGGAGTGTCATAAACGGATCCAGCTCAAAAATGGGGTTGGAACTGGGATCCAAACTGGTACTAGGAGACTCAGTAGACAGAGCCACTTGAACTGGACGCAGAGACTTGGCTTGAAGCGCTGCTTGGACTGGAATCGGAGACTCGGTAGAAAGCATCCCTCGGACTGGACTCAGAGACTCGAATGGAAGCGCCACCTGAACTAGGATAGGAAGCTCGGTTCAAAGCGCCCTCTGGACTGGACTTGGAGGTTCGGTCAGAAGCATCCCTCGGACTGGACTCAGAGACTCGAATGGAAGCGCCACTTGAACTGGAGTCGGCGACTTGGTTAGGAGCATCCCTTGGACTAGGCTCCGAGGCTTGAGTGGAAGCGCCCCTTGAACTGGCATCGGAGGCTCGGTCAGCAGCGTCCCTCGGACTAGACTCTGAAGCTTGGCTGAACGCGCTGCTCGGACTGGATTCAGAGGCTTGTCTGGGTGCTCTGCTTGAATGGGACTGGACCCCTGCTGGGCCCAGAGCATGGAATTCCCAAGACGTCTCCTCTCAGCGACAGCTTCAGGAGTATCCCACAAAGCTGGATTCAAGACCAGGCTGCGGCGATATTCAGCGAGCGTAATAAAAGGGTCCATATCTGAAACTGGGTTTTCAGTGATTCCAAGCCATCGGACACGTTTTCTCTCAGCTGCCGCTTCAGGGGTCTTCTTCAAAACAGGATGAGACAAAAGTTTTCCACGATACTGACAAAGAGTCATAGAAGGATCAAGAACAACGATGGAGCTGGACCCCAGCTGGGTCAGCTGGGCGGGGGTTCTTGCCGGGCTCATGGCCGCAATCTGTCAGGTTCTCAGGTTCAGAGCCCACGGGGCCGGGCTCTGGAACAAACGTGAGCCCTTGGGCTGCTGCCGAGGAGCGACAGCAGCAGGCAAAACCCACCAACCAACGCTGGGCAAGCACACCGGCAGGGACTGCAGGCACTGCCCAGCGACCAGAACACATGGACTGGAATCCCCCGGACTGGAGGACACAGGACTGGAACACTGGACTGCAATCCCCCGGACTGGAGGACACAGGACTGGAACACACACTGGAGCGCACCAGACTGGAACACACCGGACCGGAACACACTGGACTGGAGCGCACCGGACTGGTCCACACAGCTTCACCTGCACTTAGCTACTAAGCCCCCCAGGAGTTGAGCTCCTGGGTTCGAGTAGCCGACAGGACTTACTGTACGGCACAGGGACCAGGACTAGAACAAACTGTAACTGAAGTGCACCTAACTCCTAAAGTGACCGAAAGTGTTCCTAAGCCCAGCACCAGCAGAAAAGCTCCTAAGCCCTCCACTAACAGCAGTGCTCCTACCAGAAACTAACAGGGGTGCCCCTACGCCCTACACTAACAGAAGTGCAGGGAAACCACAAGGGAAAAGGAAGGGAAGACAAATGCTAGACCTAACACTGGTACTTCCTAAGCACCAAGCTGCAGCAGCTAAACATTGGTTCTCACCCTGGTGCTTCCTAAGCACCCAGCTACAGCAGCTAAACACAGGTCACGAGGAAAAGCGAGGAAAGCTCAAGGAAACAAGCAGAAAAGCCAAATACCCAAACAACAAAAGGTGCTTCCTAAACACTTACTAACAAGGGTGCTCCCAGCACCAAACTCCAGCACTGCACTAACAGCAGTGCTACACACCGTAGCAAAAGGGAAAGCAGAGGAGACAAAGGGAAAAACAGGGAAGTAACATACAAGTCTGAAGTGCACACTGCACTGCACTAAACTAACCTGGACCTAAAGCAAGTAGCCAGAAGCAAACGTTGCGAAGGCCCTGAAGGAAAGAACCCACTTCCTTATCAAGGCCCTCCCAGATGATGTCACTCTCCCTAGAGCCAGGCAGAACACATTCAAACCCCGAGAGGCCCAACCCACAACAATGCAACACCGTGAAACACTTGAAGCCAGTACACCCAAAGAGAGTTAGAGCAACTCAGACCACACCCACAGCTGTAGTAAAGTGAGACAATTAAACCCATGCTGCTGGAAGCTGCCAGCACAGAGAGACAGAGCCAGCTCAGAAAGGGCAGAGAAAAGAACCAGAAGCCAGCTAAGAAGCTGACCCCAGGAAAGAGGTAAGTTTGAGAGGGGTTCAGACCCCAATCATAACAAAGACTTTCCCTCTTTTTCGAGGAGTGGGCCAAAATCTCCGCAGATCAGTGGGTCTTGGACCTGATCAGAGACGGATACCGAATAGAATTCGATGCCCCGGTGAGAGACGTGTTTGTGGAGTCCCGATGTGGTTCTGCCACCAAACAGGCGGCTGTAGAGGAGACTTTGCACAGTCTGTGCCAGATAGGGGCTGTGACCCCAGTGCCTCCCGCCGAACAAGGTCTAGGCTGCTACTCCATTTACTTTGTAGTGCCATGAAAAGGCGGGTCTTTTCGCCCGATCCTGGACTTAAAAGAGCTAAACAAGTCCTTGAGAGTGCGGCATTTTCACATGGAAACCCTGCGCTCCGTCATTGCGGCGGTACAGCCAGGAGATTGTCTCACGTCTCTGGACCTGAGAGAAGTTTACTTGCACATACCAATTTGGCCCCCGCACCAGAAGTTTCTGCGGTTTGCGGTGTTGGGAAAACATTTCCAGTTTCGGGCCTTGCCTTTTGGCCTCGCCACAGCTCCCCGAACCTTCTCCAAGGTAATGGTGGTAGTAGCTGCCTTTCTCAGGCCAGAGGGTATCCGGGTTCACCCGTACCTAGACGACTGGCTCATCAGAGCAGACTCAGAAAAAGAGAGTCATCTAGCTACAGCCAGAGTGGTTTCAGTCCTTCAATCTCTGGGCTGGGTCGTCAATATGGCCAAAAGTTACCTGACCCCCTCGCAATCTCTAGAATATTTGGGGGCCAGGTTTGACACAGCCTCGGGCTATGTGTTTCTTCCCGAGCAAAGGTGGTGCAAGCTTCAGAATCAGGTCCGTCTGCTCCTGAGGATGCCCCGCCCGCGAGCTTGGGACATTGTCCAGCTGTTGGGATCGATGACTGCCACCTTGGAAGTGGTGCCATGGGTGAGAGCGCACCTGAGACCTCTACAGTATTCTCTACTTCAACGATGGTCTCCAGTATCTCAGGATTATCAGTGCAGACTTTCTTGGCTCCCTGCGGCCCGCCTCAGTATGGGGTGGTGGCTCTCGGACAGCATGTTGCAGCGGGGAATGCCGTTGGCGCTCCCCGATTGGTGCCTAGTGGTGACAGATGCCAGCCTGAAGGGCTGGAGCGCACATTGCCAGGGGAAGCATGCCCAGGGTCTGTGGATGCCCGACGAGTCGGAGTGGTCTATCAACCGCCTGGAGTTGTAAGCGGTGTTTCTGGCTCTTCTGGCCTTTCAAGTGACCCTGGAAGGATTGGCTGTCCGAGTGATGTCGGACAACCCGACAGCAGTGGCCTACATAAATCGACAAGGCGGCACTCAGTGCAGAGCTCTAGCTGCGCAGGCCAAACAAATTTGCCACTGGGCCGAGCTGCATCTACAATCCCTGTCAGCAGCTCACATTGCAGGTCAGAGCAATGTGCAAGCATCAGATCGATCCAGCGGAGTGGGAACTAGCAGACGATGTATTCCTGCAGATATGTGCCAAATGGGGCAAGCCAGTGATGGATCTTATGGCGACCAGTTCCAATGCCAAAGTCCTGTGCTTCTTCAGCAGACGGAGGGATCCTCGCTCTGCCGGGTTGGATGCCTTGGCTCAACCCTGGCCCCTGGGCTTGCTGTGTGTCTTCCCTCCGTGGCCCTTGATAGGGCAAGTGCTCCTGCGGATTCGGCTGCATCCAGGAGAAGTGGTGCTCATCGCCCCGGATTGGCCCAGGAGGCCTTGGTATGCGGACCTCCGACAGATGCTGTTGGAGGCTCCCTTTCCGTTACCTCTGGTTCCGCACCTGTTGTCACAGGGTCCGGTGGCCATGGAGGACGCCTGCCGCTTTGGTCTTATGGCATGGCGATTGAGAGGGCGCAATTGAGAGATAAAGGCTACTCAAGGTAATTTCCACTCTCCTGCGGGCCCATAAGCGCTCCATTTCCGTGGCTTATGCCAGGATTTGGCGCCAGTTTGAAGTCTGGTGTGTTTCAAGAGCGCTTTCTCCGTTGCGGGCTCCTGTCTCGCCGATTCTGGACTTTTTGCAGGATGGTGTACACAAAGGCTTGGCCTATAATTCCCTGCGGGTGCAAGTGGCAGCATTGGCCTCCCTGCGTGGCAAGGTTGAAGGCGTGTCCTTAGCTGCTCATCCAGATGTGGCACGGTTTCTTAGAGGGGTGCTTCGGCTCCATCCTCCCGTGTGGGCACCTTGTCCAGCTTGGAACCTGGGGTTAGTATTGAAGGCCTTTCAGGGGGCTCCCTTTGAACCGCTTCGGCGTGCTTCAGAGAAAGATTTGACACTGAAGGCCGTCTTTTTATTGGCCATTACCTCGGCGAGACGGGTGTCAGAACTCCAGGCGCTGTCCTGTAGAGACCCTTTTCTGCAATTCTCAGAGTCAGGGGTCACGGTTCGGACCGTGCCTTCCTTCATGCCTAAGGTGGTTTCAGCGTTTCACCTAAACCAGCCTGTTTTCCTTCCCTCCTTTGTTGAGGAGGAGTTTCCAGATTAATTTGGGCAGTTGCACCTTTTGGATGTGCGCAGGACTCTGTTGCAGTATCTACGAATTACAAATTCTTTCAGGACCTCTGATCATCTTTTTGTGCTGTTTGCAGGTCCTCGCAGAGGGTCTTCAGCGTCTAAAGCCACTATTGCCCGTTGGCTCAAAGAAGCTATCTTTTCAGCATATCTGCTGTCTGGCCGGGCTCCGCCTGAAGCCTTTAAGGCACATTCCACAAGAGCGATTTTCTCTTCCTGGGCGGAAACTGGAGCACTATCTCTTCATGAGATTTGCAGTGTGGCAACATGGGCTTCTAAGCTCTCTTTCGCCCAACATTACAGGCTGGATGTGGCTGCCAGGAGGGATGCGCATTTTGGAGCACAGGTACTAGCACGTGGTGTGGCTTGTTCCCACCCTATATAGGGATTGCTTTGTTACATCCCATACGTAATGGCTTCATCTGCTTGATGACAAGGAAGGGAAAATTAGGTTCTTACCATGATAATTTTCTTTCCTTTAGTCATAGCAGATGAAGCCATAAGCCCTCCCTGTATGATTGTCTGTATTGCAGTGATTCTGATTTCAGGTGTTGTTCTTGTTTCCTGAAGTTATATTCCTTCCTTGGGGAGTCGGAAAACAGTCTTCAGGATTCTTGTTACAGTTATAGGAGGATGAGTTCATTCCCTCCAGTTCATGTTTTGGGAGGATGAGTTTATTCTCTCCAGGAGGATGCAAGTATTCCCTCCGTTTATACAAAGTGGAGGACGAGTTTATTCCCTCCAGGAGGATGAGTTCATTCCCTCCTTTTTTGAGTTCATGCCCTTGTTAAGGGGCCATCGTTCGCTGTGAGGAACGTTCACGTTATTTCCATTGCGGTTTGCCGTACTGCTTTGGAAGCTTCAAATACTGAAGAGGCAGTGGAGCTAGCTGGCCATGAGGCACTGTGAAAAGTTGAGTGCTCTCTATCTCCCCCTGGTGGTTGATGGACACAACCCATACGTAATGGCTTCATCTGCTATGACTAAAGGAAAGAAAATTATCATGGTAAGAACCTAATTTTCCTATTCAAACATTGTATTGCCTTGCTGTTGGAAAATTGTTAGAGATATAAACATAAGGTGCAGGATGTATACTTCTGTTAATCGTCAGTCGTGCACGATTCGGGATCTTTGATATAGCATAAGATTGTATATGTTGAATGAGAAGTATAAATGCAGAGTGGAATGACTGGAAATAGTGAGATTGTTGAAGGAAAAATGGCTAGGGTGATGGGAAATTGTTAAAAAATAGATAAAATATCATAAGAGCATAATAAAAATTTTAAAAATGTATATATCATAGTGGTGGTTACTATTGGGAGATAATAAATTTTCAGAGAGGCCAATTAGTGAGCATAACTCTCAGAGGGGTTCTTTTAAAAAGGTTCGGTAGTATTTTTAGTGTGCGTTAATGATTAGCATGCACTAAACGCTAGATACATCCATAGGAATATATGGGTGTCTCCAGTGTTTAAGGACCCTAAAGTTAGGCATATAAATCCTTTGAATATCAGGCTCCTTGTTTTTAACTGAATCCTGTGGCATAGAAAGGTACAATTTTTTTTTTAAAACCTTGGGGAGTTCTTGAAAGCAAAGTATACATGGGATCAGAAAATACACTTTTCACATGGAAACTTGCTGCAGAATTTCCCTTTAAAAGTTTGGGCTGGAGACTTTGCCCCTGTTTTGAAAAAGGGACAAAGTCCATGGCTGAAACCAGGCACAGGGATTTCAAAATGAATCCCCATACATGGACTGTCAATTCCACCCTGGATCTGCCTCTTTTGGCACAGGTAAAAGCCCCCAAACTAAAATAGCATGGGTGCTTTTACCTGGAGAGGTTGAAAAACATCTTTTAGTTTCCCATTTCCCCTTGAGAACTGTTTAGATTCCTGAGTAAAATCTTTGGAAATTTCCCCTCAGAAGTTCTAGTTAGGTTCACAAAGAGTGTCTTTGAGAAAGGAAGTGCTTAGTGATTAGAGCAATGGACTGAGAACCAGGAAAGCCAGGATTCAAATCCCACTCCTGCCACTAATACTCCATGTGACTTTGTTCAAGTCAGTGTTATCTCCCATTGCCTCAGGTACCCACTGAGATTGTTATTTCTTTGTGGCATGGACATATTGTACCTGAATATCACCATTGAAGAGTACTGTGTAGATTCACCACACTACATGTATTATATTGCAGATGGGATTAGAACTGAGATACAGGGAGATAAAATAACTCACACAATGGGGAGTTCTGATGCCTTCTGAATCATAGTCTGTTGCTGATATTCCTATTCTAGGCCTTCTTCCTGAGGATCTAGCAGCAGTGACTAGTCGCAGCAGTGACTAGTCACAGCCGTTTGACTGTAGCTCCTGGACCTGTTCACCTTAACTAGAAGGATTTACCTATCTCTTCCTATCCTCCCTAGATGTGAAAAAGATGCCCCTTGGCAAGCTAAGTAAGCAGCAGATTGCTAAAGGCTTTGAGGCCTTGGAGGAGATTGAAACTGCCTTGCAGAATCAGCAGCCCATTTCCCAGCTACAGGAGCTGTCCTCCCGCTTCTACACCATCATCCCTCACAGCTTTGGGCGCATGCGACCCCCTGTCATCAATACCAGTGAAGTCATCCAAGCCAAGAAGGACATGCTACTGGTAAGAGCCCCTTGGGTGGAAGGACAGATGAGGTGACTTTTAAATCTCAACATCTGGCTCTTCCTGATCAGATCCCTTCTGATTTTAACCATATTTTCCACAATTAACAAGTCCACATAGGTAAAATTGGTCTTTACTTCTATAAATCTTGCGTTTTAAATCTTTACCATCCTTTGTCCAGGTAACTTGGTCCACATAAAATTTTAGTGTGTCCAAATGTACTGGCCTTGGTATAAAATGTTGTGTGGCTGAATTTGTGCCGATGTTGATCGGCACAAATTCAAGGCCTAAACTTATCCGGGCAACGTTATCTGAAAATTTAGATCTTCAGTTAAGTTATGCACTCATCATCTCACCAGTTATTTTGGATTTAGCTTGCATCTTTTGATTGTAGCTACAGGTGACTTACGTTCAGATACAGTAGCTATTTCCTTGTCCCCAGAGGGCTTACAGTGTAAGGGGTCTAGTTACTAAGCTGAGAAAAGATAATAATGCAGGATTATTTTACCGCAATGCACGTTATCCCCGGGATTCTATATATCACGCCTTAATTTCCACATGGAAATCAAAAGCATATTCTATAACAGTGCATGTAATTTTAATTGTTTAACTAGCTAATCACTGTCAATTAGATGTTAAGCAATTATCAGCACAACTTGCTAAGTGTATTTTGTAATGTGGTGCGTGTAAATTCCAAGTCGCATAGTTGAAAAAGGGGGTGTGGCCATAGAGCATGGGTGTTTCTAAAATCTGTGCACGTTGTTATAGAATACACCCGCTCTGCGCCTAATTTAGGCGTTGGGATTTACGCCAAGTAAAACATGGCATAAATGGCCTCGACTAAATTTGGTCACGTAGAGAGGCGCTCGGCATATTCTATATACCATGTGGAAATTTAAGCCTATTCTATAAAATTTAGGTGTATTTTTTTCTGCCTGGAATTTTCAGGCGCCATATATAGAATCTAACCCTATATGCTTCACAGTGCATTATTATTTAGGAGGCAGTTGTATAAGTGGGGTTTCCTTTTAAGTGCCCTGACACTGCATGGAGAGAGCCTATTCTGTAACCAAATTCGGGCACCCTGCGCACCTAATATTTTTGCGCTTCAGTTACACCAGCCATATAATTTTGAATATTCTGTATGTCGGAGCCCCGCCCTTGTGTACCGCTTGTAGTTACGCACTTACGCACATCCTGTATAAAAGTCGTAGCGTTCTGTAACTTTACATGCGTAAGAGTTGTGTAAATGGAAGTGCTCTGTTATAGAATTTTCCTTATAAAATCATGCAAAGCAGCTCATTATTATGCAAAATGAATAACACATAGTATACCTTACCTTGATTTGTATCTGACATTTTCAGGGCACAGACCGTAGAAGTCTTGCCCAGCACTAGCCCCGCCTCCCAATCTCAGCTAAGCTTCTGAGGATCCATTCCTTCTGAATAGGATTCCTTTATGTTTATCCCACGCATGCTTGAATTCCCGCGGGAGGTAGTGGAGATGAAAACGGTAGCGGAATTCAAGCATGTGTGGGATAAACATAAAGGAATCCTGTTCAGAAGGAATGGATCCTCAGAAGCTTAGCTGAGATTGGGAGGCGGGGCTGGTGTTTGGGAGGCGGGGCTAGTGCTGGGCAAGACTTCTACAGTCTGTGCCCTGAAAATGGCAGATACAAATCAAGGTAAGGTATGCACAAGAAGTAGCACATATGAGTTTATCTTGTTGGGTAGACTAGATGGACCGTGCAGGTCTTTTTCTGCCGTCATCTACTATGTTACTATGAGGCATATTTTCAAAGCACTTTGGGAGGCTAAGTTCCATAGGTTTCTATGGAACTTTGGGAGGCTAAGTGCTTTGAAAATGAGCTTGTATGTGTTATTCATTTTGCACAATTTGCTTATTCATGAAAAAAATGCTCTCGGGGAGCAATTTAAAAGAGAAGGTACTTACTGAAAAGAACACACCCATCCCGTAATTCTCACAAAACTTGATCCCCTTTCAGAATAGTGCTTCCCTCCAGACTCCTACCCCTCCCCGCACCTGGTAGATAGTGGGAGGGCCATGTGTCTAGATTTGAAAACGCAATCTAAGCATGCGCTTTTTGTCTCCCCTGACTTAATGATTCCCTTGGAAACATGTCCTGACAGTGTGAGTAAAACTAGATGCTCTCTTTTACCCACATTGAGGGTAATTTTACAGAGGTATCTTCACACACATGTACAGGTAAATGCACGTAGAATGCCTCTTAGAAAAATTAGCCCATGCATAAAAATACAGGTGACAGCCAGAACACATGTACTTTTTATGTGACCCTGGTGTAGGTGAGTTTTGGGCAAAGTGTACAACTTACGCTCAAAATGCCAGTGCATGCAAATGATATGTAAATGCGGGCATTCAGTTACAGAACATATGCTGTACATACAAGGGGCTCTTCACAGGCTGTGGGGTTCAGCTGGTATGTACTGTACAAACGATGAACAATAGTAGCAATTCTTGCCTCACTCCTGCTGTTACCTTTCGGCAGGTCCTGGCAGATATTGAGCTGGCTCAGACTCTGCAGGCACAGAAGGTGAAGGACGAGGAAAAGGTGAAGGAGGAGGTAGTGCCTCACCCGCTGGATAAAGACTATGAGATTCTTAAGTGTGAGCTCTCCCTGCTCGATCCAAAGTCTGAGGAATACAAGGTATGACACAGAGCTAAGCACCACTGCGGGAACATCCTGCAAAAGTGTCACATGGAGCTTTCCTGCTGAAAGAGTGCACTGTGACCCATGACCTCATACATAAAGGGGTTGGTTTAGTACCGATCAGCTTCCTGAAGGGCAAAATTAGCGTTGAGGGCGGAGCTCCCAACGAAGCGTTTGGGAAACAGAAGCTTTCTGTTGAGCACACCCTCCAGTCCATGCTATAGCCCAGATAGGTGTTTTTGTATTTGATAAAAAAGCAAGAATACCATGTGTAAAGTATTGATTCAGTAGCGGAGGTTTTGACTGAGGAGCCTTTATCATGATCTCTATAGTGAAATGTGCTTGAGATTGATGACAGTCTGTAATTCACGGTTATATACAGTGAGTACAGAGTTTCTGAAGTCTTTCCTCCTTAAGTATTGCACTCTATATTCCTTCTTGCCTATATTATATAGCAGTAGTTCTCAGGGGCAATTCTGCAAAGTCACTAAAAATTAGGCGCTAAAATTTGCATGCTAAGCCTGTATTCTATAATGGCATATTGGTGCACATAAGCCATTATAGAATACTAGAGTAAGACTGGCATCAACATGCCTATTCTCCGAGGACAAGCAGGCTGCTTGTTCTCACGGACTGGGTTGACGTCCGCGGCAGCCCCCACCAACCGGAAGAAGCTTCGCGGGACGGTCGGCACGCAGGGCACGCCACCGCGCATGCGCGGCCGTCTTCCCGCCCGTGCGCGACCGCTCCCGCCAGTTACTTTTTTTCCGCGACTGGAGAGAGTTGTGCAATTGCCTCTCTCTCCGTTCAGCCGCCGGATTTTTCGACCGCGTTTACGCGGATCGTTGCTTTTGACCCGTTCGGTTCCTCTTTCTTTCTTTCTTTGTATTGTTAAAAAAAAAAAAAAAAAATAGATTTTCAGGCGTGTGGAGCACGCGCTCCCCCTTTTCCCTCGCTTCCAGCGGGGACGCTCGTTGCGGCCTAGTGGCCGCTCGGTCGGCTAGTTTTTTCGTGGTGTGATTTTAGCCACCATTGCCGACTTTGACTCGCCGACGCGATTTTTCCGTCGATGTCCTCGAAGGTCCCGAGTGGATTTAAAAAGTGTGGTCGCTGCGGCCGGCCGATCTCGCAGACCGACACCCACGCTTGGTGCCTCCAGTGCCTCGGGCCGGAGCACAATCTCAAGTCGTGCGCGCTGTGTCTCGGTCTCCGGAAACGGACTCAGGTTGCGAGGCAAGTTCTGCGGGACCGTCTTTTTGGAACTTGCGCCGGCCCCATCGACGTCGACCTCGACGGCATCGGGATCGAAGGCCGGTTCTTCGGTACCGGTATCGATGCCCTAGACATCGGCACCGATGGCAGCGACCCCAGGAGAACAGGTCCCGTCGGCCCGCCGGTCCGCCGTGAGAGTGGGGTTGAGAGGCCGCGTGGGCAGTCGGCCCCGTCACATCCCTCAGCTCGTGAGCCACGGGACCGAACCCTGTCGGACCCCGGTACCCTCGAGACCGAGGGGGATCGACCTATCCTCCCCTCCTGCCCCCGGCGCCGTGACGTGCACCGGAAAAAAGATAAGAAGCGCCGTCACCGGGAGCCCTCGGTGCACCCTGAAGAGGGAGTCGACGCCCGAAGCGTCATCGCAGAGAGAGAGATCTCCGTCGGTGGTGGAGGTACCGACGCGTCGGGGTTCCGGCACCTCGGTGCCGTCTCCTGGCCCCAGCAGCTTCTGGCACCGACACCCTTACCGGCCCCACCGCCTTTCCCGGCAGCGGCCTGGACGAGTGCTCCATAGCCATCCTTCCGGGGATCCTGGAAGGGCTGATGCGCCAGGCTGTGCCGGCGTCGGGGGTGCTTGCGCCCCCGGCGCCGATGACTGTGGCGCCGGCGAGCTCTAGCCCGGCGCCGGGGCTGTCGACACCGCCGCCGCTATGCGGTGCCGGTCTCGACCAGCCACGCAGGTGGAGTCTCCCGTCCGACGTCGATGGAGGGAGCTCCGTCCCCGCCAGCGCGGGAGTCCACCGCTCGACGACACCGAGACCTCGGTGCCTCGACGTCGAGCCGGGCCCGGTACCGGACTCAGTCTACATGAGCTAATGTCCGATACCGAGGATGAGGACTCGTGGGGGGAAGAGGAGACCCGAGATATTTCTCCTCAGAGGAGTCGTACGGGCCTTCCCTCGGGACCCCACGCCGTCACCGGAGAGGAAGCTCTCACCTCCTGAGAGTCTCTCCTTGCCTCCTTTGTGCGGGATATGTCTATAAGCATTCCCTTTCCCCGTGGTCTCTGTGGAAGAGCCGAGGGCCGAGATGCTCGAGGTCCTCGACTATCCATCACCACCTAGAGAGTCCTCCACGGTACCGCTTGCACAATGTCCTGAAGGAGACGCTGCTTCGGAACTGGGTGCGACCACTAACTAACCCACCATTCCCAAGAAAGCAGAGTCCCAGTACAGGATCCACTCTGACCCAGAGCTCATGCGGCCCCAGTTGCCCCATGACTCAGCGGTCGTGGATTCTGCTCTCAAGAGGGCACGGAGTTCGAGGGATACCGCCTCGGCGCCCCCGGGGCGGGAGCCTCGCACTCTGGACTCATTTGGGAGGAAGGCCTACCAATCCTCCATGCTCGTGACCCGCATCCAATCTTACCTGCTCTATATGCGCATCACATGCGGACCAATGTGCAACAGCTGGCGGACCTGGTCGATAAGCTCCCGCCGGGAGCAGTCCCAGGCCAATCCAGGAGGTGGGCAGCAGCTGAATGCGTGCAGAAAGTTCCTGTCCAGGGGATTTTTGACACCTGTGACGTGGCAGCTCGTGCTGCGGCCAAGGTATAGTGATGCGCAGGCCTCTCATGGCTGCGTGCCTCTGACCTGGACAACCGCACCCAGCAGAGACTGGCTGACGTCCCTTGCCGGGGGGATAATATTTTGGCGAGAAGGTCGAGCAGATGGTTGACCAACTGCATCAGCGGGAAACCGCTCTCGACAAGCTCTCCCACCGGGCGCCTTCAGCAACCCGCCCCCGCGGGTGCGGGCTTTTTTTTTCCCGGGCTCGGCAGGCTGCACCCTATTCTTTTGCGAAGCGTAGTACAACCAGCCGGCCCGAAGGCCTCGTCAGGCACAGGGACAGCCCCAGCGCGCATCGGTTCCCGTCAACAGCGTGCGCCTAAGCAGCCCCCTGCGCCTCCACAGGCAAAGCCGGGGACGGGCTTTTGACTGGATCCACGGGGAACATAGCCGCCCTACAAGTGTCCCGTACCGGACGACCTGCCGGTCGGAGGGAGGTTAAAATTTCTTTCACCAAAGGTGGCCTCTCATAACCTCCGACCAGTGGGTTCTCCAAATAGTGCGGTGCGGATTACTCCCTGAATTTGACCCTCCCTGCCTCCGGGAGCTCAGTCTTTCAGCTCCCATCACAAGCAGGTACTTGCAGAGGAACTCTCCGCCCTTCTCAGCGCAATATGCGGTCGAGACCCGTACCACCGGGCAGGAAGGGCAGGGATTCTATTCCAGGTACTTCCTTGTGGAAAAGAAAACAGGGGGGATGCGTCCCATCCTAGACCTGAGAGGCCTGAACAAATTCCTGGTCAAAGAAAAGTTCAGGATGCTTTCCTTGGGCACCCTTCTGCCAATGATTCAGAAAAACGATTGGCTATGTTCCCTGGATTTAAAGGACGCATACACTCACATCCCGATACTGCCAGCTCACAGACAGTATCTCAGATTCCGCCTGGGCGCACGGCACTTTCAGTATTGTGTGCTGCCCTTTGGGCTCGCCTCTGCCCCACGAGTGTTTACAAGTGCCTCGTGGTGGTAGCGCCCTACCTACGCAAAGCTGGGAGTGCACGTGTTCCCATATCTCGACGATTGGCTGGTCAAGAACACCTCGGAGGCAGGAGCCCTCCGGTCCATGCAGTGCACTATTCAACTTCTGGAGTTGCTGGGGTTTGTGATAAATTACCCAAAGTCCCATCTCCAGCCAACTCAGTCTCTGGAATTCATAGGAGCGCTGCTGAATTCCAGAAGGTTCAGGCCTACCTTCCCGAAGCGAGGGCCACCAATCTCTTGGCCCTGGCTTCGCAGACCAGAGCGTCTCAGCAGATCACAGCTTGGCAGATGTTGAGACTTCTGGGTCATATGGCCTCCACAGTTCATGTGACTCCCATGGCTCGTCTTCACATGAGATCTGCTCAATGGACCCCTAGCTTCCCAGTGGTTCCAAGCCACCGGAATCTAGAGGATGTCATCCGCCTCTCCACCAGTTGCCGCACTTCACTGCTCTGGTGGACCATACGGACCAATTTGACCCTGGGACGTCCATTCCAAATTCCGCAGCCCACGAAAGTGCTGACGACGGATGCATCCCGCCTGGGGTGGGGAGCTCATGTCGAGGGGCTTCACACCCAGGGTCTGTGGTCCCTCCAGGAAAAGGATCTGCATATCAACCTCCTGGAGCTCCGAGCGATCTGGAACGCACTGAAGGCTTCAGAGATCGCTGTCCTGCCAAATTATCCAAATTCGGACCAGACAATCAGGTTGCATGTATTACGTCAACAAGCAGGGGGGGCACCGGATCCTCGCCCCCTGTGTCAGGAAGCCGTCGGTATGTGGCGTTGGGCGTGTCCGCTTCGGCATGCTTCTCCAAGCCACGTACCTGGCAGGCGTAAACAACAAGTCTGGCCGACAGACTGAGCAGAGTCATGCAACCGCACCGAGTGGTCGCTCCAATTTCCAGAGTGGTACGTCAAGATCTCCGAGAGTGGGGGCAAACCCCCTCTGTGGATCTTTTCGCCTCTCAGCGACCAACAACAAAGCTGCCTCTGTTCTGTTCCAGGCTTCAGACACACGGCAGGCTAGCGGCAGATGCCGTTCTCCTTCAGTGGGGGAACCGGCCTCCTGTAGGCTTATCCTCCTAACCCATACCTTTGGTGGTGAAGACCGTACTGAAGCTCAGCAAGACCCGCGGCAACCATGATTCTGATAGCCAGCCCTTTTGGCCCCGTCAGATCTGGTTCCTCCTCGTCTTCTGGAGTTGTCCTCGAGAAAAAAAGAACCGTGGAGATTGGAGTGTTTTCCGACACTCATTTCGCAGAACGACGGAGCGTTGCTGAACCCCCAAACCTTCAATCCCTGGCTCTCATCGCAACGGCCTGGATGTTGAGGGGGCTGTAGACTTCGCTTGCGTTGGGTCTGTCGAGGTGTCTCCCGGGTCCTTGCGTGCCTCGAGGAAGGAGTCCACTAAAAAGAGTTACTTTTTCAAGTGGAGGAGGTTTGTCGTTTGGTGTGAGAGCAAGGCCCTAGAACCTCGTTCTTAGCCCTGCACAGAACCTGCTTGAATACCTTCTGCACTTATCATAGTCTGGCCTCAAGACCAACTCAGTAAGGAATCACCTTAGTGCGATTAGTGCTTACCATTAGCGTGTGGAAGGTAAAGCCATCTCTGGAGAGCCTTTAGTCGTTCGATTCATGAGAGGCTTGCTTTTGTCAAAGCCCCCCTATCAAGCCTCCTACTGTGTCATGGGATCTCAAGGTCGTCCTCACCCAGCTGATGAAGCCGCCTTTTGAGCCACTGAATACCTGCCATCTGAAGTACTTGACCTGGAAGGTCATTTTCTTGGTGGCAGTTACTTCAGCTCGTAGGGTCAGTGAGCTTCAAGCCCTGGTAGTCATGCTCCATATACCAAATTTCATCACAACAGAGTAGTGCTGCTCCGCACCCACCCAAAGTCCTGCCGTAAGGTGGTGTCGGAGTTCCATCTTAACCAGTCAATTGTCTTGCCAACATTCTTCCCAGGCCGCATACCCCGCCCTGCTGAACGTCAGTTGCACACATTGGACTGCAAGAGAGCATTGGCCTTCTACTTGGAGCGGACACAGCCCAACAGACAGTCCGCCCAATTGTTTATTTCTTTCGACCCTAACAGGCTAGGGGTCGCTGTCGGAAAACGCACCATCTCCAATTGGCTAGCAGACTGCATTTCCTTCACTTACGCCCAGGCTGGGCTGACTCTTGAGGTCATTCACGGCTCATAGTGTCAGAGCCATGGCAGCGTCGGTGGCCCACTTGAAGTCAGCCACTATTGAAGAGATCTGCAAGGCTGCGACGTGGTCATCTGTCCACACATTCACATCTCATACTGCCTCCAGCAGGATACCCCGACGCGACAGTCGGTTCGGTGCAGTCGGTGCTGCAGAATCTGTTTGGGGTGTAAATCCAACTCCAACCTCCAGGACCCGAATTTATTCTGGTCAGGCTGCACTCGTCAGTTAGTTGTTCTTCGTAGGTCAATTTTCTGTTGTTCCCTCGCCGTTGCGAGGTTCAATTGACCTGGGTTCTTGTTTGAGTGAGCCTGAGAGCTAGGGATACCCCAGGCGTGAGAACAAGCAGCTGCTTGTCCTCGGAGAAAGGGTATGATACATACCTGTAGCAGGTTGTTCTCCGAGGACAGCAGGCTGATTGTTCTCACCTACCCTCCTCCTCCCCTTTGGGAGTTGTGTGTTCATCTTTGCTAGTCATTCAACTGGCGGGAGCGGTCGCAAGCACGGGGCGGGAAGGACGGCCGCGCATGCGCGGTGGGCGTGCCCTGCGTGCCGACCGTCCCGCGAAGCTTCTTCCGGTTGGTGGGGGCTGCCGCGGACGTCAACCCAGTCGTGAGAACAATCAGCCTGCTGTCCTCGGAGAACAACTGCTACAGGTATGTATCATACCCTATATCTGCTGTATGGCAGATATAAATATTCATGCCTAAATGCGGCAGTTGCGCACGTAAGTGACAGGATTCTAGAAAGCACGTGTCAACATAGGCAGAATGCCTATGATCTGTCCATACCCTGCCCCATCAACGCCCTATAGAAGTTGTGTGCTAAATTTTTACTATAGGTGCCTAGTGCCTTTATGTGTGTAACTGCTAATAAGTGCCTTTTAGTCATAGTTAACGTCAATCATTGGTGGCTAGTGCCAGTTAAACACCATTTAAAGGCCAATTAACCAATTAATTTGCATGCATAACTGAAGGTAATCTATAACTACGCAGTTTTATCATGGCGCTGTACTGTGACTGTACACCTCTCACCATTTTCTTCCCCGTATCGAGGCATGCATGCTTCTGGCTCACAGCAGCAGCTGCAAGTGACGCTGGGGTGGAGGTCTGACATCAGATGCACTCTCCTCGAGGCCTCGGCAACAGGTCTGTCGCGCTTGGTCTGTCTTCTGACAGAGTTCTGCTCACTGTCTGCCCTGACCTGCCTGGATTCTGACAGAGTTCTGCTCACTGTCTGCCCTGACCTGCCTGGATTCTGACACTGTTCTACTCGCTGCCTGCCCTGACCACTGCCTTGATTCTGGCGCTGCTTTGCTCACTGCCTGCCCTGACCCCCCCTGGATTCTACTTGCTACCTGCCCTGACCACTGCCTGGATTCTGATGCTGCTCTGCTCGCTGCCTGCCCTGACCACTGCCTGGATTCTGATGCTGCTCTGCTCGCCGCCTGCCCTGACCTGCACGAATTCTGACCCTGTGCTACCCACTGCCTGCCCTGACCACTGCCTCGATTCTGACGCTGTCTGCTCGCTGCTGGTTCTGACCGTTGTCTGGATTCTGACATTGCAAGCCCATGATTCCAGACCTGGCCCAGGTCCTTCAACAGCAACAAAACCAGCTGCAGCATCTCTCAGAGGTTCTCCAGGACCTATGTTCACAGCTCACTGCCCTATGAGCAATTCCATGACCAGCACCGATTATCTGTGGGCCCCGCACTCCCCTCAGTTGCCGCATCTCCACTATGGGTTCCCTAACCACCTCGATTTGATGGGATGCTACAAGCCTGTCGGGGATTCCTGAGTCAGTGTCTCATGCACTTCAAACTGCAACCAGCCAACTTTCCTTCCGAGCGAATCAAGGTTTCGTATGTTATATCCCTTCTATCCGGAAAAGCCCTGGTTTGGGCCTCCCCTCTTTGAGAACAAGAAGACCCGATTCTCTTGATCTACAAGCCCCTGGATGGCCTTCTTTAGCGGCTAGTGAGATTCTCTGTCTGCAACGGGGTTCTCTCACTGGCAGAGCATATGCCATCAGGTTCCGTACTTTGGCCTTGGAGCTTCGATGGAACCAAGAGGCCCTGGTGGCTATATTTTGGCAGGGTCTGGTGGAAAGAATTAAGGATGAACTCACTGGTCGGGAAGTGCCAGCTACCCTGGATGAGCTTATTGCGCTCTGTATCTGGATCGACATACATTTTCAGGAACGGGCATCTCGTAGACTTCCACGCCTGGCACCCCGCTTACAATGACTTGCTGGGTCCCAGCTTTCAACAAGTGAAAGGGTCAAGGAGCCCATGCTCGCAGACCGATATCGGCTGTTGAGAAGAGGACTGCATACAACCTCTGCTTGTATTGTGGAGAACCAGGACATTTTGCTAACAGGTGTCCTCATATAGTAAACATAGTAAACGTAGTAGATGACGGCAGAAAAAGACCTGCACGGTCCATCCAGTCTGCCCAAGAAGATAAATTCATATGTGCTACTTTTTTATTTGTACTGTCCTCTTCAGTGCACAGACCGTATAAGTCTAGGCCAGCCCTATCCCGCCCTCCCAACCACCAGCTCTGGCACAGACCTATAGTCTGCCCAGCACTATCCCCGCCTTCCAACTACCAGTCCCGCCTCCCACCACCAGCTCTGCACAGACTGTATAAGTCTGCCAGCACTATCCTGCCTCCCACCACCGGCTCTGGGCACAGACCTTATAAGTCTGCCCAGCACTATCCCCGCCACCCAACCACCAACCCCGGCACAGACCGTATAAGTCTGCCCAGCACTAGTCCCGCCTCCCAACCACCAGCTCTGCCACCCATTCTAGGCTAAGCTCCTGAGGATCCCTTCCTTCTGCACAGGATTCCTTTATGTTTATCCCACGCGTGTTTGAATTCCGTTACCGTTTTCATCTCCACCACCTCCCGCAGGAGGGCATTCCAAGCATCCACCACCCTCTCCGTGAAAAAATACTTCCTGACATTCTTCTTGAGTCTTCCCCCCTTCAATCTCATTTCATGCCCTCTCGTTCTACCGCCTTCCCATCTCCAGAAAAGGTTTGTTTGCGGATTAATACCTTTCAAATATTTGAACGTCTGTATCATATCACCCCTGTTTCTTCTTTCCTCCAGGGTATACATGTTGAGGTCCGCAAGTCTCTCCTCATACGTCTTGTAACGCAAATCCCATACCATCCTCGTAGCTTTTCTTTGCACCGCTTCAATTCTTTTTACATCCTTAGCAAGATACGGCCTCCAAAACTGAACACAATACTCCAGGTGGGGCCTCACCAACGACTTGTACAGGGGCATCAACACCTCTTTTCTTCTGCTGGTCACACCTCTCTCTATACAGCCTAGTAACCTTCTAGCTACGGCCACCGCCTTGTCACACTGTTTCATCGCCTTCAGATCCTCAGATACTATGACCCCAAGATCCCTCTCCCCATCCGTACCTAGCAGGCTCTCACCGCCTAACACATACGCCTCTCTTGGATTTCTACTCCCTAAGTGCATCACTTTGCATTTCTTCGCATTGAATTTTAATTGCCAAACCTTAGACCATTCTTCCAGCTTTTTCAGATCCTTTTTCATGTTTTCCACTCCCTCCGGGGTGTCCACTGTGTTACAAATCTTAGTATCATCCGCAAATAGGCAAACTTTACCTTCTAACCCTTCGGCAATGTCACTCACAAATATATTGAACAGAATCGGCCCCAGCACCGATCCCTGAGGCACTCCACTACTCACCTTTCCCTCCTCCGAGCGAACTCCATTCACCACCACCCTCTGGCGCCTGTCCGTCAACCAGTTCCTAATCCAGTTTAAAACAAACAGGCTTGGGGTCCTCAGGGGAAATGACTCTAGGCCTGCTTCCTGTTTCCCCAGTCTCTCTTTGTGTTTTTCCAGTGTCCCTGCGATGGGATTCCGGCCAGGTTGAAATTCTAGCTCTGATTGACTCAGGGGCTGCCAGGAACTTCAGTGATGGAAGACTAATCCAGCAGTACCAGATACCGGTGATCCAGCCTCTGGCTAGAGCCTTATGCATCTCCACTATTCATGGGGACCCATTACCAGATCTAATCAACACTTCCTCTGCTCCCCTTTCCTTACAGGTTGGGGGTCTTTCATCACAAGATTCTTCAATTCCGTGTTCTCTCAAGATCCATTCGTCCTGTAGTCCTAGGACTCCCACGGCTACTACGCTATTCACCTTGAATTGACTGGCACACTAATGATATTGCATCTGGGGTCCTTCCTGCTTTCACACCTGCTTGACCCAAGTTAACCCTATAGGGATGGCAACTCCCAGCCAGGCCCCCAAACTCCCCAGGACGTTACTGATGTTTTTAGCAGAAAACAAGCGTAGATCGTCCTGCCACACAGAGATTTTGATTGCGCCATTGGTTACCAGGGAGTTTATACCCTTTCCCGTCCAGAAACCCAAGCCATGACAGAATACATCGAGAAGAACTGACGGAAGGGGTTCATCCAGCCCTCCACGTCTCCAGCTTGGGGCCAGCTTCTTCTTTGTCAATAAGAAGGATGGAGGCCTTTACCCCTATATAAACTACAGGGTCTTTAATGATATTACAATAAAAAAATCGCTATCCATTGCCACTCATTCCAGAAATCTTTGATCAGCTGCAAGGAGCCGTCATCTTTACCAAACTGGATCTGCGGGGAGCCTATAATCTGGTCCGGATTAAGAAGGGGGATGAGTGGAAGACGACTGGCATTATGAATATTTGGTCATGCTCTTTGGACTATGTAACACCCTCACAGTGTTCCAGCATTTAGTGAATGATATCTTCAGAGATCTGCTATACTTGCATGTTATTGTGTATTTAGATGATATTCTCATTTTCTCTTCCTCCACCTCAGAACATCCTAAACGTGTCAGGGCCATTCTCCAACGACTGAAGGACAACAATCTGTCTGCTAAATTAGAGAAGTGCACTTTCCATCAGAAGACCATAACCTTTTTAGCAGTTCAAGACTACAAATGGACCTTGATAAGCTCCGGGCATCTGGGACTGGCCACAACCCTCCGGACTGTGAGCCCCGCAGTGATTCCTTGGTTTCATAAACTATTACAGGAAGTTTATTGATCACTATTCTGTAATCACGGCGCCCATGACTGCTCTTACTAAAAAGGAGGCCGATCCCAATACCTGGCCACCAGAGGCCTGCCGAGCCTTCAGGCAACTAAAGGATGCCTTCTCTTGGCTCCAGTTCTGCAACTGCCCGAACCCACACGCCCATTTGTCCTAGAGGTAGAAACCTCTTTAGTAGGAGCAGGGGCAGTACTCTCCCAAGCTTCCCTGAGAGGACAATTGTGTCCATGTTTTTTTTTTTTCTTATCTAAAATTTAATGCCCACAGAACATAATTATACAATTGGGGACCGGGAACTCCTAGCCTTGAAGTTGGCCCTGGAAGAATGGAGGCATCTCCTGGAGGGGGCACATCACCTTTTCACAGTTGTTACTGATCATAAAAATCTCCTTTATCTGGAAGTGGCTAAACGCCAAAACCCTTGGCAGGTCCGATGGTCATTGTTTTTGTTTTTTTTTTTGCACGATTTAATTTTTGCCTGTCATTTCATCCTTCAGAGAAGAATATTAGGGCCGATGCTCTGTCTAGGTCCTTCAAAAATGCCGAACAGCAAGAGGGACCACAGTTTATACTGGATCCCACTAAGGTCTTGGTGCTCACGGACCTTGCACCCACTCCTGGAAAAACACTAGTGTCTTTCCAGTTAGCAGGACACCCTGGGGTCCAAAAGACTATAAGCTTGATCTCCCACCATTATTGTTGGCCTCAGATGGCTCAAGATATTCGGCACTTTGTCCTCTACTGTCCTAATTGTGCCCAGCACAAGGTCCCGCACACTCGCCCCTGGGGTCTGTTACAACCTTTGCCCATTCCTAGAAAACCTTGGGATGAGATATTCATGGACTTTATCACAGATCTTCCAACCTCCACTGGGTATGTGGTCATTTGGTCATGATAGATCACGTCACAAAAATGGCCCACTTTATTCCTATGCCAAGCCTTCCTTCTGCTGCCACCCTGGCCCACGTCTTCTTCCAGCATATCTTTCACTTGCTTGGACTCTCTTCCCAGATACTCAGCGATCAAGGAGCAAAGTTTACATCTCGATTCTGGTGGCAGCTTTGTGCCTCTTTAGGAGTAACTACATTTTTCCTCAGCCTATCATCCATAGACTTAACGGGCAGACAGAGTGGATTAACCAGACATTAAAAACCTTTCTTCATATGTATGTCAACTCAAGACAAGATAATTGGTCCTCCTTGCTTCCTTGGGCTGGCTTCACTTAAACAACAGTACCCATGACTCATCGCTGACCTCTCCTTTCTATGCCTATGTATGTCCACCACCCACACTTTCTATCACCTATCCCCGAGGCCTCAGACACTCGAGCAGCCAACAACGTTCGGGACGTCGGGAGCAGGTGCGACGACAATTGTAGCAGGCCTCGGCTGCCTAAGAGCGTCACTCCGATTGACTCAAGAACGGAGCGCCTGTGTCTTCCATCCCAGCCAGAAGGTCTGGCTCTGTACCAATTATCTGCGACTCCGACTTCCATCCCAAAATTTGCTCCATGATTTATTGGTCCTTTCCATGTGTGGGAGTGTATTGGGTCAATAACTTACCGCCTACACCTACCGTCTACCATGAAGATATACAATGCCTTTCACGTATCTCTTCTTAAACTCTTCGTCTCCTCCAGGTGGCATCCTAAACGGGCTGAGACACTCGCCCCCATTCTCAACCTGGATCCAGAGTATGAAGTAGACGAGTTACTGGACTTTAAAGGTCAATCAGGTTGCCTGTATTACTTGCTGTCATGGAAAGGCTTCGGCCTGGAAGATAACTCTTGGGAGCCTGCTGTGTATTTCCATGTTTCTGCCTTGATTCATGAATTCCATTCCTGCTACCCTTCAAAGCCCAGACCTAGGAGGTGGAGAAGGGGTTTAGTGGCAGGGGTACTGTCACAGTGCCATACCATGTTTGCATGTCTGTCACCAGTTCACGTGCTTCCCTCCACCAAGGCGCACATGCTTCCGGCTCACCGCAGCATCGGCAAGTGACCCTGGGGCGGATGTCTGACATCAGATGTGCTGCTCCCTTATCTTCGGGCCCTGTGCTCTCCTCGGGGCCTCACCAACAGTCTGTCGCACTTGGTCTGTGTTTTGACACGGTTCTGCTCACTGTATGCCCAGACCTGTGCCTGGATTCTGCCGCTGTTCTATTCGCTGCCTGGATTCTGATGCTGCCTGCCCTGACCTGCCTGGATTCTAAGAGCATAAGAGTAGCCATACTGGGTCAGACCAATGGTCCTTCTAGCCCAATATCTGGTTTCCAACAGCGGCAAAGCCAGGTCACAAGTACCTGGCAGAAACCTAAATCATGACAACATTCCATGCTACAAATCCTAGGGCAAGCAGTTGCTTCCCCATGTCTGTCTCAATAGCAGACTATGGGCTTTTCCTCCAGGAACTCTTCCAAACCTTTTTTAAACCCAATGACGCTAACCGCTGTTACCACATCCTCTGGCAGAGTTCCAGAGCTTAACTGTTAGTTGAGTGAAAAAATATTTCCTCCTATTTGTTTTAAAAGTATTTCCATATAACTTCCTTGAGTGTCCCCTAGCTGCTCTGCTCACTGCCTGCCCTGACCACTGCCTGGATTCTGACGCTGCTGTTTCGCTGCCTACCCTGACCATTGCCTGGATTCTGACCCTGTGCTGCCCACTGCCTGCCCTGACCACTGTCTGGATTCTGACGCTGTCTGTTCGCTGCTTGGCTCTCTGCCTGCCCAGATCCTCCTCCAGGCCTTCCCAAGTCCTGCTGGCTGCCTGAACCTGAGGGCTCAACTCTCAAGAAACGGTGGTCGATCCAGGTGAAGCTTTCACTGGCATGTTGACTGCCAGATACCAGCTTCGGAGTTGGCACAAGGGCTTGCTACAATCCTGCACCACCGGGGGCGTGACAATTTTATAGAATGAGAGGAAAATGTATACTGTGTCTTTTTTTTTTTTTTTTTTTAATGTACATGCCTATCGCATACATATGTAAATACTGATTTTTAGAAAGCCGCTATTTATCTGTGGATAGCAATACCACCCTGAGATTAAGGGGACATGGTGTGAGCTGAACTAAAATCTACACGTATTTTCCCCATTTTACAAAAAATTACATGGGTATGGGGGAAATTCCCGTGGTGAGATGTACACCTGTTGAGAGGTATGCACTTGTTTTAAAAAAGCGCTCATTCCAGCCAGGGCTTTGTACAAGGCATTAAGGGAGTCATTTATCTTAATCCCATGTAGCTTGGCCTCCTCCAAACTGAAACCAAATTAAAAATTGATGCCTTTCTACTTAATTGGTGGCACTTACACACATAGGTTTATTAGAATGGGGCAGCTACACATTGAAGTTATGAAGTTGCTGTTTCCACACATAAGTGCTGATGTCTACATATAGAAGCTGCTGGGACCATTCTGTTTATTTTTCAACATCTATATTTGTAAAACGTCTGCTTCTGCTGCACGTACCAGCAATTACAGGTGCATTAGCAGAGTCTTTTCTAAAATACCACCAGAACTGAGTATGTCCTGACCTGGATGTTCCAATTCGATCTTCAGATTCTATGTAAAATAGGGCCTCACATATGCTAGAAGTGAGGGGGTCTTTGTATGTTCAATTCAGACATTTTTTTTTCTCAGCACCTCTCTAATGGTTCCTTTGCTTATGTTCCTTTTGCTTCTTCCCTCATCAGATCATTGAGACCTATGTTGAAATGACATGCTGCACCTACAGGAAACTGAAAATCCGTAATGTCTGGGAAGTGAACCGAGAGTATGAGGTAAGGAGGTAGCAGCAAGTGTGTGAGAAGAACCGTGCTCTCCCCATTCTGTTCCCAGCCCCCTTCATTGACTGTACACTTTTCCTTTAACTGGGTGACTGGATATGAATTGACACTGGGCTGGTGACTACAAATAGTTCCTAATCTCCAGTCCCTAATTAGATGCATCACCTGTGAGACTGATTCACCTGTTTAGGGGGGGGGGGGGGGTGCTCACACAGCTGAGGGCCAAAGAGAGAAACTGGTTTTATCCCTCCTGGAAATGTAGCTCTGATTTTTAAGAAAGACCAGGTTTGCATTTTGAGGCCTTCAGTGGAGTAAAACCAAAAAATCATAGGTGCCAACTCTGTGGGTATTAACTCCTTCACTGTGTCCAGGTAGTAGTAATTTATGTTGGGTTTAGTGCCCCTAATCATTTTGAAATGATAGCACCTAAGCATAGAGATATAGTCAGAATACTTTGTGGAAAATAGAAATATACCTCCAGATGGCTGCTCCAGTAACTTTAGATTTGGGTTTGGGTTTATTTACTTCATATATTGCCTTTAGAGATTATCATCGAGGTGGTTTACAGATTTCAGGGAAAACGAAAGTCACAAAATTACATAAAATAACAGTAAAACAACAAATATCAAGAAAGATACAAGAGAACATACAATTTCAAAAAAGAGCAGAAGTTATTTTTCATTTGTGTATAAAGTGGTTAATGTCTTAGGTCATACAAGAGCTCGGTTTGAGAACATGTCTTTTTTTTTTTTTTTTAATATTTTTTTGAAGTGTAGGACACACATAAGCCAACAGTGCCGATGACTATCCAAAAACAAGGGAGAATACATAATATAGCTTTACAGCAGTACATAGAGTCATACATGACCTTATACTTGTAATCCCTGCTTGCAGCTTTACTCAGGTATAAACATAAATACAGGAAAATGTAAAAACATCCTGTCCACCTTATTTTGTGTAACTCCCCCATGCATACATCCCCTTCCCCCGAGCCCTTCCCCTCCTTATCCACCCGTCCCACCCACTCCTGGAGTACCTTGAGGCCCCAAAGACACCACTTTAAAGAGCTGCCAGAGAGATCTGTATGCCTGGCAACGCTTCCGCCCAGAAGACTTAAGTCTCTCCCTCTCCCAGTGAGCCATCTGGAGCATCTTTGCCATCCAGTGTTGTACACTCGGTGGGTCCTCCTCCACCCAGTTCACTAGTATAGCTTTCCTTGCCAACATCAATGCAACACACACAAAACGCACCTGAGAGGGAGAAAACCCCTGGTTGCTCAGTTGGGACTCATCTCCCAGAAGCAACACCCTGTAAGACCATTCAACAGATACGTCCATCATACGCTCTAGGGCCCTCAGCACACCCAACCAAAAAGTACACAATTTTGTGCATGCCAGAAAATGGTGGACTAGCGTACCTACTCAGCATTTATATCGCCCATATTTATTGTCCCCCCAGAAACCCATTTGTTCCCCCTTAGCCCTTGTTATAAAAGCACCATGCAATAACTTAAATTGCATTTCTTGTAAGGTTGCACTAGGACTAGTTTTAAAAGCCCAAGCAAAGTAGTTAGAGAGCATCCCCACCGTAATCTCATCCCCCAACTGCTCCTCCCACTACTTGGCCAAGCCAGCAAAAAAAGGTGCCTCCCGGTGCTCCCTGCCCAAGGCATACCATGCTGCTAGTTTATTCGTCTGCGCAGGGACCTGACAGAAGATCTTATCTAGCAAAGAGAAAGTCAGACCGCGAGTCCTCACGGGTGTTAATTCCGCACAGTAGTGCCTCCATTGCAAAAAGGGCAATAAGTCTGCGCGTGTCAGATTCCAACTCTCCTTCGCTTGTTCAAAAGTAGGGAAGGAATCCCCCCCCCCCCCCCCAGGAGTTGTGAAATGTCCCACATACCAACAGCCTCCTCGTGCCCAAGCCTGAAATCATGTCATGCCTTGCCCCGCCGGAAATGGGGGTTATCAACTACAGCTAAAAAGGGAGAGGGGCCCGACGTTCCCCCAAACCTCCCCGCCACCAAATGCAAGCTTGCCTTAACGGACGAAGCAGGGGGTGCAAGCCCGCCCCCCCCCCCCCCTCCCCGCTGGCAACTGCAGAAGGTTGAAGTCTGAGAACATGTCAAAGGCTTGTGTAAAGCAAACCTTTTTCTCCGAGGACAAGCAGGCTGCTTGTTCTCACGACTGGGTTGACGTCCACGGCAGCCCCCACCAACCAGAACAAAAACTTTGCGGGCGGTCCCGCATGCAGGGCACGCCCACTGCGCATGCGCGGCCGTCTTCCCGCCCGTGCGCGACCGTTCCCACTCAGTCTTTTCTTTTCCGCGCTGGAGAGAGCCGCGTTTGTCTCTCTCTCTGTCAGCCCCAGAAACCGGACCGCTCCTTAAACGCGAGTTTTCTTCGTTTGTTTTTCTTTTGTTCTGTTTCTTTTCAAAAAAGAAAAAGAAAAACTTTTCTATTTACTCCCCTCGTACTTTTAGCGGGGGGCGCCTCGTTGCGGCCTTGTGGCCGCGCGGTCGATTTATTTTTCGGGTGTGCTTTTTACCGCCACCATCGACGACTTTGACTTCGCCGACGAGATTTTTCCGTCGATGTCCTCGAAGGTCCCAAGTGGATTTAAGAAGTGTGGTCGGTGCGGCCGGCATATCTCGCAGACCGACACTCACGCTTGGTGCCTCCAGTGCCTCGGGCCGGAGCACGATACCAAGACGTGCACCTTGTGTCTCGGTTTACGGAAACGGACACAGGTGGCGAGGCAAGTTCTTCGGGACTGTCTTTTTGGAACTTGCGCCGGCCCCTTGACGTCGACTTCGACGGCATCGGTGTCGACGGCCGGATCTTCGGTACCGATGTCCACGAAATCGGCACCGACGGCACCGACCCCAGGAGCACAGGTTCCGTTGGCCCGCCGGTCTTCCGGAGATGGCAGGGGTGAGCGGCCGCGCGGGCAATCGGCCCCAGTCACTCCCTCTACCTAGGGCCATCGGGACCGAACCCTGTCGGACCCGATCCCTCGAGGCCGAGGGGGATCTACCTCCTCTTCGGTGCCGCCGAGCGCCGATGACGGGCCCTGGAAGAAGGCTAAAAAGCACCGTCATCGGTCGCCCACGGCGCATGTTGCTACCAGCTCCGGCTCCAGAGATGACTCGACGCCGAGGAAGCGGCAGCGCCGGGAGGAGCGTTCCCCCTCGGTGGTAGAGGTATCGCTACGTCAGGGCACGAGCACTTCGGTGCCGTCTCCTGGACCCAAGCAGATACCGGCCCCTCCACCGGCCCCCTCGCCTTTCCCGACAGCGGGCCTTGACGAGTGCCTCTGAGCCATCCTTCCGGGGATCCTGGAAAGGCTGATGCGCCAGACTGTGCCGGCGCTGGGGGTGCTTGCGCCCCCGGCACCGTTGATGGAGGCGCCGGCGTGCTCTAGCCCAGTGCCGAGGCCGCCGCTTGCGGCGCCGGTCTCGACCGCCACGCAGGTGGAGTTGACGTCGATGGAGGGAGCTTCATCCCCGCCGGCGCGGGAGTTCACCGCTCGACGACGCCACCGAGGACTCGGTGCCTCGAAGTCGAGCCGGGCCCGGTTGAAGTCTGAGCTACAGGAGCTCATGTCCGACACCGAGGAAGAGGCCTCGTGGGGGGAGGAGGAGGACCCCAGATATTTCTCCTGAGAGGAGTCTGTGGGCCTTCCCTCTGACCCCACCCCAACTCCACCCTCCAGGACCCGAATTTATTCTGGTCAGGCTGCACTCTCAGTTAGTTGTTCTTCGTAGGTCAATTTCTGTTATACCCTCGCCGTTGCGAGGTTCAATTGACCTGGGTTCTTGTTTGAGTGAGCCTGAGAGCTAGGGATACCCCAGTCGTGAGAACAAGCAGCCTGCTTGTCCTCGGAGAAAGCGAATGATACATACCTGTAGCAGGTGTTCTCCGAGGACAGCAGGCTGATTGTTCTCACCTACCCTCCCCTCCTCCCCTTGGAGTTGCGTTTACTCATTAATTTGCTTGTCATTCAACTGAGCAGGAACGGTCGCGCACGGGCGGGAAGACGCCCTGCGCGAAGTTTTTGTTCCGGTTGGTGGGGGCTGCCGTGGACGTCAACCCAGTCGTGAGAACAATCAGCCTGCTGTCCTCGGAGAACACCTGCTACAGGTATGTATCATTCGCTATCTTGGCATGAAAAGTGACGTGGGTCATATTTGACCTTAAAATTACTCGGTAGAGAATGCCATATTTTAATTTATTTGACCTGGCAGTTTTCTCCTACTTCTTCCATTGCTGGCACCTGGCACCAGGAGCCTTTCTTCATAATCACCTGGAGATTTTTCCCCTGTTTTTTTAAAATTCCCTTACCCTCTAATTTACCCAGTGTAGTCATTGCACTGAAAGTCCTGAACGTTCTGAGACCTGTAGTCACTTACCCTGAATCCCACAATTAAGTGTCATTCTTGAGCCATGACTCTTCTTTCTCTGCTGCTTTCCCCCTCCCCTGCCCCCTTGAACACTGGGTTCAACATTCAGCCCAAGGAAGTGAGCATTTTTGTAAATTCTGGCCACCATTAGCCACTTTGGAACTGGATGCTCTGCAGAAATGGGGCGAAGGCTGACAGTCGCTCAAAAGCGCATGGTTCGGGATAAGGTATCTTTCAAAGATATCACCAAAACAGGGAAGATAGGGTATTCTGATAGTGAGGTTGCAAAAGAGGCCATAGTAGATCAGGTGTCCTTAAATAAAAATAAAAAAAACAGTCCTTCTTTTTGAGGGGGTGAACAAACATGTGGACAATGGGGAGCCGGTGGGTATTGTGTATCTGGATTTTCAAAAGGCGTTTGACAAAGTGCCTCATGAAAGGCTCCTGAGGAAACTGGAGAGTCATGGGATCGGAGGTAGGGTATTACTATGGATTAAGGACTGGTTGAAAGATAGGAAGCAAAGAGTAGGTTTGAATGGCCTTGTCAATTTTACTGTCAATTCAGAGCCTGAAGAAAGTAGGATGTCAGGCCTGCATAATACCCATAATAGACAGTGGCTAGCAGTGTGGCTGCCAATTGCCACAGTGTTCAGAAGGCCTGGGGGTTCTACAGAGAATGTCTTCAGCTGGTGAGGCTTGTGGATCCCTGCCAACTACAAAGATGATGTGCACTCTTGACCCAGTTCATAGCAAAATCCACAGTATCTGTAATCACTGTTTAGGTGATGCAACAGATTCTGTGAGTGATTTCAGTAGAATGAAGTTAGGGTATCCTTTCCTCCCCTCCCCCCCACCCCCCCCCCAACCACACAATCACCTTGTCCTTGAATCTACACCCCCATCTTCTTAATCAAACACATCAGTCCTTCCGTTTCCCACCTTCTACCCCTTCATATCTGATCTCACTTGCACTTCATATGCTCTGGTGGACCCTTCTCCACTGCTATCCTGCTATCGGTTGTTGTACCTCGGAGCTCTGTCTTGGGACCTCTTCTTTTCTCTATCTATCATTATTCCCTTGGTGCTCTGATCTCCTCCTATGGTTTTCAGTATTATTTTAATGCTGACGCCTCCCAGGTTTACCTCCCTACACCAGAAATTTCAGCAGGAATCCAGATCCAAATCTTAGCCTGCCCAGCTAACATTGCTGCCTGGATGTCTCATCGACATCTGCAGCTAAACATGGCCAAGACTTAGCTTCTTATCTTTCCTCCTAAACCCACCTCTTCCCAAGTTTTCTTTCTGTGGATGACACTCTCATCCTTCTGTCTCGTCATCTCATAACCTGGGGATCATCTTTGACTCCTTTCTTTCTCTGCGCATATCCAACAGACAGCTAAAACCTGTCATTTCTTTCTGTATAACGTCCCTTCCTTTTCTGAACACACTGCCAAAACTCTTATCCACATGCTTATCACCTCACTCTTAGATTACTGTAACTTGCTTCTCACAGGTCTCCCACTAAACCATCTCTCTCTCTCCTTCAGTCTGTTCAAGATTCTGCTGAATGACTTATATTCTGCTAGTGTCACTACTCAAGTCACTTTGCAAATCTCTCATGAATATTCATTGTAGATATCCTGAAAACCTGACTGGCTGGGTGCCTCCAGGACCAGGTTTGGGAAGCACTGCCCTAATCCCTGCTTGTCTTTCGTGAATAGATTGTAAGCTCTGTTCAGCAGGGACTGTCTCATATGCTGCATACATCTAGTAGCATTATAGTGATAAGTAATGGTAGATGTGACCTCGCTTTCTGCTTGCCTTTTGTAGGGCGAGCGTTTTAAGGCTCACAACACTCTGGATAACCGGCGTCTGCTGTGGCATGGAACCAACATAGCTGTGGTGGCTGCTATCTTGAAGAGTGGGCTGCGCATTATGCCCCACTCTGGTGGCCGTGTGGGCAAGGGGATATACTTTGCGTCGGAGAACAGCAAATCAGCAGGATATGGTAAAACCCTACACTTTTTGTTCCTGCTTCAGGCTCTTCTTAGTGCAAGGGGAAGAGGAAAGGGTAGTGGCTAGAGCAGAAGATGGTGAGAGCTAGCAGGAAGAGTAAGGGACAGATATGCCCTTTTGGGGATGAGAAAGGGGGTTACATGCAGAAAAGGATGTGTGCCGGGGAAGGCGACAGCTCAAGTGTTTATGGCTGGTGTTTCTGTCTCCAGGGGGCTCCTTTTTTGTCTGGACACTGCTGAGTTCATTAGTTGGTTTCACTGCAGATATACTGCTTCCAGCATGATAGACAGCTGCATCCTGCTGTCTGGGTCATAGAGAGTCACAGAAAGAAGGTTTCTATCTAGGTTATGCACAGGCAATGGTGATCCGGGGGGGGGGGGGTGTCGTACTGTACCCGGGGCGGATTGCCACTGCGCCCCCCCCCCCAGGGTGCAGCACGACACCCCCGGCGCAATGACACCCCCCTCCCCAGGTGCATTCTTGGCTGCTGGAGGGTGCAGAGAGCAGCCGCGTGCCTGTCGGCTCCACTGGCTCCCTGCTCCCTCTGCCCCTGAACAGGAAGTAACCTGTTCCAGGGCAGAGGGAGCAGGGAACCAGCGGAGCCGACAGGCGCATGGCTGCTCTCTGCACCTTCCAGCAGCGTGCACCTGGGGCGGACCGCACCCACCGCCCTGCCCTTGCTACGCCGCTGTGTACGGGGAGGGCAGTCTCAGCACAAGCGCCCTCAAACTCTGGCTATGGGAAGGGCAGTCTCAAGCGCCTCTGAGCTCAGTGCATACAGGGAAGGCAGTCTCAATTGTCCCTGAGCACAGTGTGTACAGGGAGCACAGTGTCAGCAAAAGTGCACCCCCCACCCCAAATTCAGTGTGTGCAGGGAGGACAGTCTCAACAGAAGCACCCTTGAGGAGAGTGTATGGGGAGCGCAGGCATGTTCTTAGAGGGAGTCACTTAGAAGACAGAGGTTGGGAATGAGTGGTACTGTGAATGGTAAGGTGGCGTTGTTAGTCTCTAAATTGGAGGCTTTAATTTGTATTCTTATTTTGGAAGCTAATTGCTGAGGTAAGGTTGATCCTCTAGTGTGCACCACTGCAGCCAGGCACTATTGTAGTTTAATATTTTTGTTTCTCTTTTTCTGTATCTGCCACTTTTCCTTCATTTCTTATTATGCTTTCATTTATACATTCACAACTTATCTTCTTCGTTGCCTTCTATTGTTTCTCTTTCCCACCTCCTCTTTCTTTTTTTTCCTCCTGTATCTCCTCCCACCCACTTCCTTGTTCATCACTCCTCTGTTTACTTTCCCCCTTCTATTCCTCTCTCATCTTCCTCTCCCTCATTTCTCAGTCGGTTGCACCTCCAAGCAAATCGGGATCATGTTTCTGAATGAGGTGGCCCTGGGTAAGGAGCATCACATCACCACAGATGATTGTTCTCTGTGTGCAGCCCCAGAGGGGTATGACAGCGTGGTGGCTCGTGGATGCACAGAGCCAGGTGAGTTAATTACACCCGCAGATGCTCAGAATTGCTCCTCATCTCCATGTCTGCGTTTCCTCTCCATATTTCCCGATGCAGAACAGTATAAGAGCTTTCATTGGTGGTCACTTATTTATTATCAGAAAATTATTTATGTAATATATATGATTATGCGTTCATGTTTAGGTTCATTTGTTTTTCATTAAAAATAAAAAGCTAGTGAACATGAATTCACTGTGAGAAAGTGGAGAGGAAGGAGAGCGGATGGGAAGTAAGATGGAGAGAGAAGTGTCTGGCTGCTGTTTGGCACATCAGCTCTGCTGCTTTGGGTGCTTAACCTCTCAGCATTGGAGGCAGCCAAAAAATATAATGTGAGGCCCTACAGTGACCAACAGGGGGCCTCGAGTCGATTGTGACCAGCTGAATCCTTACCAGCTAGCAAGGTTAAGGCTCAGCAAGTTCAGACAGCTAATTTTAACATGGGATAAAAAGCTTTGACAAATGTCCTCTTGAAGAAAATTTTCAAAAAACATTTACCTAAGTAAAAAGGCTGTCTGAGGTATTGCTTACCCTTAAACTATGAGCATGATTCCGCGTTACAGGAGGTATTGCTAGAGATGTGTTCAGGTCTAGAGAAGAAAATAATGTACACAGATAAGATTTTCAAACCTTCCTATAAAAGGGGGCAATTTTCTAACTGGACATTACAATTTAGACACCTGGATGCCACTGGCTGAGTGCTAATTCTATAATGGCATCTGGGCTGCCAGATTTTGTTTTATAGGACATTAGCATAAGTTGGCATTGGGGAGCATACGTTTAAGTGTTCCCATTTAGGCCATCTTAATAGCAGGCTTAAGTGGGGCACTTATGCATGCAACGTACAGTATTCTATAAATTGTGCTATAAGGGGAAGGGAAATGGGACTTGATATACCGCCTTTCTGAGGTTGAGGTTTTTTTTTTGCAACTTACATACAAAGCGGTTTACATATATTCAGGTACTTATTTTGTACCAGGGGCAATGGAGGGTTAAATGACTTGCCCAGAGCTGCAGTGGGAATCAAACTCAGTTCCCCAAGATCAAAGTCCACTGCACTAACCACTAGGCTACTCCTCCACAGTGGAAGACACGCCCATGCTCCGCCTACCTGTACACCCACCTCTTTGCATTTACGCTCTAAGACAGCTGCGCACTCTCTTTATAGAATACTGCTGAGCGCACTAGCTCATGGGGAAGTGGGGGGGGGGGGGGATTCGGTAAAGGTCGCCCAAAGTTAGGTGCCAGAATGATGAGTTCTGTTGTGTTTACCACTGTTCTCTGCAGATCCCAAGAAGGATAAGGAAATAACCATGGATGGGAAGAAAGTCGTTGTGCCACAGGGGAAACCCATTGAGATGCCCAAATATAAAGGCTCGCATTTCAGTCAGAGCGAGTACCTGGTGTACAAGGAAAGTCAGTGCCGCATCCGCTACCTGCTTCAGCTCCAGTTCTGAGGGACAGGAGGCCATGGTTTGCTTCTCCTCCATTATTACGTCCCAGTTGCCCGCCTGGCTAAAGTCTGAGGAATGCTTTCTTCCTAACTTGCTCCATTCTAGATAGACACACCATCCCTCTCCAAACAGAGTTTATTCCAGTGCCAGCCCCAGTCCCAGTGAATGGCTGCTTACCGCATCGCATTCTTGGTCCTGGTCTTCCATTCTAGAACCATCTCATAAACTGATATTAACCTAGGACCATTTGCACGTGCTAGTTTCCTCTTCCCTCCATCTAATTCTCCATGGTTTTCATCCCATTTTTCTGAGGGGGTTAATTCCCCGCACATTACTGTTCACTATGCATGTTGCCTACGGAAATGACACCTTCCCTGCCCCTGCCAAACAGCAGTAGCTGCAGTCCAGCAAAGCTTTTTTTTTTACTCCCAGTTGCTGCACGTGACAGTTCTCAGCTTCTAGAAGCCCCGAGACTTCTGCTTTCACCAATCTGCCTTATTGGATTCAGGATAACTTAGTCGTGTCCTGGTCTGTAGGTACTTATCACTCTAAAAGGACTGCAATGTGTTATAGATGAGCAGTGTTCAATTAGTATAAAATATAATCTCTTGACTACATTTCTACTAGTTATTGTTTATTATAGGAGGGTTGGGATATGGCAGATGGGTGAAAGTTTCAGTCTTGAAGACTAGTGGATGAACCTACTTTGGCAGAGAATATGATAATTGAAGTCCTTAGTTCAGGTCTTGCTGAGCTCCAAAATGAAACAAACTCAGTCATCAATTTTTGGATGTGTATCCACAAAACAAATTTAATTTAAGACCCATAGAGCATTATGGGAGAAGCTTGACCAGTCTCCCAGTGGACTGACAATGCTGGACATTTGGTACTTTTGGTAATTTACAGCAGTCTGTGTCTTTAAAGCTGATACAGTTGCTGAAAATTGTCATATCATCCCCTGGGAAAGTCTGTAGATTAATAGATTACTGGAAGTATTAAGGGAACAGTACGGTACAATCAGCACTTCACCTAAAGAGGTGCTTTTACATACATGGTAAACTTTTATTGGGCCACTGGATGTTTGCCAGCGATAACTTAACAAGTACAACCAAATATCGTTTCACAAAGCCAATGCACAGCAACCTAGACGTAGAGGTGAACATACTAATGGGAATGAGACTGGTGCAGACTTCCAGCATCAGATGTCCCATTTCCTTTTTCTTTTGATGTATATGACGGTGAAAGGAAAGAGGAGTCATGCTTGATCCTGGAAGAAGGGTTAGCACGGTTGTGATTGATAGCTGTAAATCGGTGCTGGGCAGCATCTGGTTACCCATTAATAACTTGTAGTTTGAAATCCCATTTTGTGCGAAAAGGCACGTTTCACCATGTTGTTTCCATTTAAATAAACTGTTGGGGGTCATCATTGACTGCAAGATGACCATGATGGAACAAATACATCGTTTGACAAAGAGTTGTTTTGGGGTAATGCAGAAATTGAGAAGTATTAGAAAATATATTAACTGTGAATATTTTCACCTAGTAGTTCAGTCTCCAATTTTGAGCAAACTGGATTACTGTAATATAGTAAAAAAGCCCCGTTTCTGATGCAAATGAAACTGGGGCTAGTAAAGTTTTCTTCTGTGTGCATGTGGGGAGTGTGTGTGTCCCTGCCCTCTGCCCTCTCCCCTCCCCCCTCTGAGTCCTTCACTGCTTTGCTGTGTTTTCCTTCACTGACTGTTTGTGTTACAGAGAGGGCGGGGCAGACACTCATGGGGAAACCGGATATCTCTCCCCTTCACACTTCCGGCTGGAGGCTTCATAGAACGTTGGTGTTGCCTTTTATATAGAGAGATTTGGGAGCTTATTTCCGATCTGACGAAGAAGGGCTACTTTAGAAAGCTAATCATAAAATGTATTAAGTTATGTCCAATATTTTCTTATCCATGTTTTATTTTGTTTTATTTCTGTTATTACCTTTAAAAGTGGACTAACACAGCTACCACATCTCTCTACTCGAGTTATATCATAACATTAATATGCAGACAGGTATACAGGAGGATTCATCGTGTATGGCATTCTAATTTTTTAACATTTCCTAATTCTAAAGATGTCTGCTACTGGAAATAATTTCAGACAGTTTTTTATGAATCACGCAGCAACATTTTGGTTACACCTTCCAAATATGATTAAAGCTTTGTCCAGTTTTGTTAGCTTTAAGAAGATGTGTAACACTTCTCTTTTTAGAAAACATGTTTTGAATACAGTGAATTAGTTATAATTCTGTTGATAATTCAATGTACGTTCTTAAATATTTGGTCTAGTTCCTCTTATTCTCTGTTTTGAACTACATAAGCTGTGTAACTGTACTGTTCACCTCGTGTTTGAAGAAGAACTTTCAAATAGTGGAATCAGAAACAAAGTACTGCACTACTTTATTCCACTTCTACTTTTTCAAAACATGTTCTCTACCCCCTTCCCTAAAATCATGCCCAGTTGCTGGTAGGATGACAGCAACCGGGAAGAAGACCTCTACCACCTGCCATTCCATGCACAGATCATTTCCTAGCAACACATGTCAGGAGAGATTAGCTCTAATCAGAAAAAAGGGGGTTATCTCTGAGAGATAAAGAGTCCTGTATTCAGTAGTGCCAGGTAAAAGGTGCAGTGAAACACTTGCTTCCACAGGCTGTATAGAAGGAGGAAATACTGGTAATATTATTCTGCTATCTGGTACTTTATCTAAAGCAAAAAAAATCCCCAAGCACAACAGGATAAACATACCTTCCAAGCTGGGTTTTCTGGAGAAGAGTGAAATATATAGTGGTAACATAGCCAGAGCACAGTTAAGTTTTCTGGGGAACTGGGTTTGATTCTCACAGCAGCTCCTTGTGACTCTGGACAAATAACTTAACCTTCCATTGCCCCAAGTACAAAAGTTGAGATTGTGAGCTCTCTAAGGACAGTGAAAGTACCTGCATATAATATAAGTAAACTGCTTTAGTTGTACTACAGAAAGGTGCTATATCAAATGCATGACCCCTCAGTAAGATGGGTTCACAGGCTTGGAGGGGACCCTGTCGGAGGCCCTGCCTGGACGTCTCAGGATAAAGCGAAGATACCTGTAGCAGGTATTCTCCAAGGACAGCAGGCTTCATATTCTCACACATGGGTAGACGCCGATCCGTGTTGCCCGGTCCGGAATTTATGCCAAAGTAAAAAAAACAGCTTTGTGAAGAGTGAGTCGCACTCCACTGCATGCGCGAGTTCTTTCCTGCCCACTGTGAGAACGCAGTCCTCTCGGTTTAATTGCAAAGCAAAAGAATAAAATAATAAAGGAGACAACTCCAAGGGGAGCTGGGCGGGATTGTGAGAATATGAAGCCTGCTGTCCTTAGAGAATACTTGCTACAGGTAAGTATCTTTGTTTTCTCAGAGGATAAGCAGGCTTCCACACTCTCACACATGGAGAATCCCCAGCAACCAGGCTCACCCAAAATAACAAACATTGGTCAATTGGGCCTTGCAATGGTGAGGACATAACGCAGATTAACCTGAAACTATATACAGTCTGAATGAGAGTGCAGCCTGGAACAGAATAAAATGGGCCTAGGAGGGTGGAGTTGGATTCTAGACCCCAAACAGATTATGCAACACTGATTGCCCAAACCAACTGTTGCACCCGGTATCCTGCTCAAGGCAGAAGTGAGATGTGAATGTGGACTGAAGACCACGTTGCAGCCTTGCAAATTTCTTCAATGGAGGCTGACCTCGTGGGCTACTGACACAGCCATGGCTCTGACATGAGTGCAGACTGGATATAAGCGAAGGAAATGCAATCTGCCAGCCAGATTGAGATGGTGCATTTCCCGAAGGCGACCCCCATCCTCTTGGGATCAAAAGAAACAAAAAGCTGGGCAGCCTGACTGTGGGGCCTTGTCCGCTCCATGTAGTAGGACAATGGTCTCTTGCAGTCCAAGGTCTGCAAGCTGCTTTCACCAGGATGGGCTTGAGGTCAGGGAAAGAATGTTGGCAAGACAATTGACTGGTTCAGGTGGAATTTAGGGTATGTGCGGAGGACTACTCTGTTGTGATGAAACTTAGTATAAGCTGCATCCAGTACTAAGGCCTGAAGCTCACTTACCCTGCGAGCTGAAGTAACAGCCACCAGGAAAATGACCTTCCAGGTTAAGTACTTCAGATTGCGGGAATTCAGAGGCTCAAAAGGAGCTTTGATCAGCTGGGTGAGAACGATGTTGGGATCCCATGACACTGGTGGGGGTTTGACAGGGGGCTTTGACAAAAGCAAACCTCTCATGAAACGAACAATTAAACACTAACAGAGATAGACTTACCTTCTACACGATGATAAGCACTAATTGCCCAAAGGTGAACCCTTATGGAGTTGGTCTTGAGACCAGACTGTAACAAGTGTAGAAGGTATTCAAGCAGGGTCTGTGTAGGACAAGTAAGAGGATCTAGGGCCCTGCTCTCATATCAGACTGCAGACTTCCTCCATTTAAAAGAGTAACACCTCTTAATGGAATCTTTCCTGGAAGCCAGCAAGACTTGGAAGACACCCTCCGAAAGATTCAAGGAAGCGAATTCTAAGCTCAACATCCAAGCTGTGAGAGCCAGAGACTGGAGGTTGGAATGTAGAAATGACCCCTCATTCTGAGTGATGAGGGTTGGAAAACTCTCCAATCTCCACGGTTCTTCAGAGGGTAATTCCAGAAGAAGAGGGAGCCAAATCTGTCATGGTGATTACATTGCAATCAGAATCATGGTTCCGTGATCTTGCTTGAGTTTCAACAAAGTTTTTCATAAGCTTACAGGAGACCTGTCCCCAAATTGAGAAGAAAGGCATCTGACGCTAGTCTGTCATGGACCTGAAGCCTGGACCTTGTGGTTGATCTGAGTGACAAAAAGATCCACCGAGGGGGTACCCTACGCTCAGAAGATCTTGCTAGCCATGCCCTTCTGGAGAGAACACTCATGGTTGCATTATCCTACTCAGCCTGTCAGCCAGGATGATGTTTGCGCCAGCCAGATAAGTGGCTCAAAGGAACATGCTGTGATGGTGAGCCCAATGCCACATATGGACAACCTTCTGACACAGAGAGTGTGATCCAGTGCCCCCCTGCTTGTTGATGTAATACATTGCAACCTGATTGTGTGAATGAGAATAATTTGTTGGGACAGCTGATCTCTGAAAGCCTTTAGAGCATTCCAGACCGCTCGTAGCTCCAGGAGGTTGATCTGAAGATTCGTTTCCTGGAAGGGACCAAGTTCCTTGAATGTGAAGCCCATCTACATGAACTTCCCATCGCAGGAGAAAGGCATCCGTCGTCAGCATCTTTTGTGGCTGAGGAAAGTCCCAGAGTCAAATTGGATCAAATGGTCTACCACTGAAGAGAGCGAGCAAGCTCTGGGGACACTTGGATGATATCCTCCAGATTCCCTGTGGCTTGATACCACTGAGAAGCCAGGGTCCATTGAGCTGGTCTCATTTGAATACATGTCATGGATGTAACTTACACTGTGGAAGCTTTGTGGCCCAGCAATCTCAACATCTGCTGAGCTGTGACCTACTGAGAGGCTCGAGCCTTGGATGCCAGCAAGACAAGATTGTGTGCTCTGGCTTCTGGGAGGTAGGCTCAAACCTTCTGTGTGTCAAGCAGGGCTCCTATGAACTCCAATTGCTGGGCAGGGTGAAGATGGGACTTCGGGTAGTTTTAAAACAAACCCTAGTAGCTCCAGCACCTGAATAGTCATCTGCATAGACTCCCAAGCACTGTCCTCTGAGGTGCTCTTCACCAGTCAGTCGTCGAGATATGGGAGCACATGAACTCCCAGTCTGCATAGCGACGCTATGACTACCACTAAACACTTGGTGAAGACCCTGGGAGCTGATGCAAGGCCAAAGGGCAACACGCGGTACTAAAAGTGATGTGTTCCCCAGTCGAAATCAAAGATACTTCCAGTGTGCTGGAAGTATCGAAATATGAGTATATACATCCTTTAAGTCCAGAAAGCATAGCCAATCGTTTTTCTGAATCATTGGGAGAACGGTGCCCAGGGCAACCATCCTGAACTTTTCTCGGACTAGAAATTTGTTCAGGGCCCTTAGGTCTAGGATGGGACGCATCCCCCCCTGTCTTCTTTTACACAAGGAAGTACCTGGAATAGAATCCCTGCCCTTCTTCCCCTGGTGGAACGTGTTTGACCGCATGGGCAAAGATTTCCTTTACAAGTACCTGCCTGTGCTGAGAGCTTGGTGGGCAATTTGGAAATTTGGAATGCCAATTGAGAGTATATCCAAGGTGGACTGTTTGAAGAACCCAGTGGTCGGAGGTTATGAGAGGCCACCTTTGGTGAAAAAATTTCAACCTTCCCCCCAACCGGCAAGTCTTCCGGAACGGACACTTGTACTGCGGCTATGCTGTGCTGGAGCCAGTCAAAAACTCGTCCCTTGCTATAACTGGGGAACAGCATGGGCCTTAGGTGCATGCTGTTGACGATATCGAGCGCGCTGGGACTGAGCTTGAGTAGGCTGATGAACCAAAGGAGTGTACCTACACATAGAATAGTAGTAGGGGGCACTCCTTAACTTGCCAAAAAACCTCCTCGATGAGGAGGTGGATGCAGAAGGCACCTGGAGGGAGAGAGAAGAGATAGTACCAGTATGTTTCTTCATTTTCTGTGACCTCCTTAACCTTCTATCCGAGATTATCCCCCCGGCAAGGGGCATCCACCAACCTCCAAGTCAGAAACATGCAGCCATGATAGTCTGCGCATTGCTATACTTTGAGCAGAGATCCTGGATGCCACATCAAAAGTGTTGTAAGTGCTCCGGGCCAAGAACTTTCGACACATCTTCTGCTGCTTGACCAGCTGGCAAAAAGGCTTGGCCTGCTCCGGAGGAAGCGTATCGACCAAGCCTGACAGCTGTCTTACAGAGTTCCGCAAGTAAATCCTCGGAAAGAGTTGGAATGACTGAATACGGGAGATGAGCATAGAGGCCTGGTACATCTTTCTCCCAAAAGAATCCAGGGTCCTAGCTTCTCTGCCTGGGGGAGCCGAGGCATAGTCCTTAGTACTCCTGGTGGAGACCCACTCGATGCCTCAGTGCTTCCAGTGCCTTGAGGTCTCGAAGCAGCCATGCATACTGATGCTCCTGATGCTGGTGTGACACTCGACGTCGTCGATGCCGATGTCGAGGAACCATACCTGGCTCCAAAAATCTTGTCACGTTGAGCCTCCCAGAAAACCTGGGTCCTCTTCTTAATGTGTAGACAGACAACATAGCAGGGCTATGGTCGGGCCCAAGACACTGCAGACACCAAGAATGGGTGTCCTTTCCTGAGATGATCCGGTTGCACCAGGTACAATGCTTGAAGCCACTGGGAGTCTTCATGGACGTGGACAGGTAGATCTCGCCAGCGAAATCAAACAGCTCGATGGTGCCCGAAAAAGGGACGAAGGCACGAAAAAGCGAGTTCCCGACTGGAGTTGGGGCCTAAAAGCAGCCCACATCGAAAATAAAAGAAAACTTAAATGTGGGCAAAACTAGACTAATAAAAATAAAGGGTACTTTTTTTTTTTTAAACAAAGCTCTGGGGTTTTTTTACTTTGGCATAAATGCCGGATCAGGTGACACAGATTGTGTGAGAATATGCAAGCCTACTTGTCCTCAGAGAACAGATGTATTGCACTGCAGCTGAGGTGCTGTCATCAGCTAGTGCTGTGCATCAGCACCCCTCTCCAGAATCATTAGCTTGAGAAGACGTGTCTTCTGCCATGTGGTAGGCCCACTTCCTCTGATGTCTAGGCCCCATCAGTCCACTGGATCCTTCAGCTTCTGGAACTAGCTCACAGTACCTGAAGGAGCAGGAAGCAGCAGCCAGCCAAACAAGTATTGAAGGCTTGCTGAGGTCTGGGAGGAAGGGTGAGAAAGTGCTTCCTGGAGTATGGGTAGTTGGTGAGGGAGCTTGCTGAGATGTGGAGGGAATTTTTAAACCCCCTCAAGTTAATGGGAAGTAATTATAGAGGCCAATGTACTGGTGGTCATGTACCTTCTGGAGGTTTAAAAAGTAGTTATAACAGGATGGGAGCCTGGCATGCTTGTTACCTAGGATCCCCCAAAGAGTTAATCCTGCCCTAAGCATAGCGGTTCTCAGCCTAGTTCTCAGAAATCCCCTAGCCAGTATGTTTTTCTGAATATTCCTAATGAATATGTATGAGTTATCCTAGACCTAGTCTATGTGGACATTCTTGGCACCTTGACTGGCTATGGGAAGTCTGAGGACTGGGTTGAGTACTACTGTAGTAATATTTGGTTCTCAATTTATTTGAAATGATTCTGCTGCTAAAGATGTAATGCCCAGCATAGCAACCAAACAGATCTGCCTAGTGAACTTGGACAAGACGTTTTGCTGACTTGGATCTTGGTACAGGTTATACCTGCAGCACAGAGCTATGGGCAAATGTAGCTCACACGTTTACTGTGCACCCCTTAGCCACACACAAAATGCAGCACTACAGGTTTCTCCAATCAAAGGTTTTTAGCTTCTTTTGTATTAGAGAGATTGAGCTGACTGAACCCAGAAGGTGACTACCAACCAGTGGCATAGCTAGTGGGGGCCTGCCCCCCCCCCCCCCCAGACTGGATCTGTGCCCCTGGTTTGGTTGGCGGGGGTCACCAACCCCTGCCAGCTGAAGCGTTTTTTCCAGTGCTGGTCTCTGGCAGTGCAGCATTTCTTGCCCTGCTCTCTCTCTTCCCCTCACTTCCGGCATGCTTGTTTGAAATAGTTTCACTAAAATGAGCATGCCGGACATGATATGAGGGGAAGAGAGAGCAGGGCAAGAAATGCGGCATCGCCGGAGTCTAGCACTGGAAAGTGCGCTTCAGCTGGCGGGGGTTGGGGACCCCCGCCAGCCAAGTCATGTGTGGCGGCGGTGGTGCTTCAGCTGGCTGTGGTTGGAGACCCCTGCCAGCCAAGGTATGTGTGGCGGTGGATGGGGGTGACGGGGAGGCAGTCCAGAATGTGCCCCCTCACTTTTGATTCTGGCCCCCTCCCACCTTGAGGTTCGGCTACCGCCTCTGCTACCAACTGACCCCCCCTAATGCAGGCAACATGCCAAAACGTGGGCCATGTTGGGTCCTTAATAAACAGTGCTTCCTTATCCCTTTCTTGGGGCCAGCTACACTTCATTGCTGTGTTGAGAATTCCTCTGCTTCCTTTATTGGATGGAAGAGCTCTTGGTCTATATTCAAGAAAGGTACGGTGATTTTCAGAAAGTGTTTTTTTTTCTGTGATAGTAGTTTGTAGGAGATTTTGAGGAGACTGGGGTTCCTAGAAAAGAAGCAGAGGGGCTGTCCACCTAAGACTCCAGAAGAGGTATTAAAGGAAAGAAGGGACCTGCCTGGTACCAAAGCAGTGAGAAAAAGAAAGAACTGCTACTACTTCATTTAGATCATCTTTCTATTTCTGTCTTTTTTTCTCTCATTTTGTTATATTGTATGTACTTGATTTGGGGGATTTCACCTAGACCGAATAATAGTGTTTTTGTTAAAATGGTGTGCATGAAATTTTTTGGAGCTTTTGAATGTGTTTGAGAGATGCCAAGGGTGAACTGTCCAAAAAAGTGAAATTGAAGGTCAGTGTAAGATTTTTCAGATGATGTGTCCCCAACCCCCACCAGTTGAAGCCTTTCTCCAGCGCTGTTCTCTGCGCATTGCCTTCCCTGCTTCCCCTCACATTGTGTGCATGCTTGGTTTTAGTGAAACGCATGCTCAGTTGTACTAAAACTGAGCATTCACGTGACATGAGGAAATAGGGCAGGCAATGCGCAGAGAACAGTGCTGGAGCTTCAGCTGGTGGGGGTTGGGGACCCCCGCCAGCCAAACCAGGGGCCCCAGATCCAATTTGGGGACCCAAGACCCCCCCCCCCATAGCTATGCCACTGCTTATTCAAATATTATCAAATGCATACACCAGAACAGGCATCTATACACACATTGCAAAAGTAAACAACAACTTCTACAGAGTACATCCAAAATTTAATTATTTTCTCATTTCCATCTTCCAAAATTCCAGACAGCAGATGTACAGATCAGCAGGACCCAAAGCAGTCCAAAATAAGTAAAAAAACAAACAAACCCCAAAACAAAATAAAAACTGCAAAAAACAACAACAACACAGTTTATACCTAATTGTTCAACCACCCTTTGGATTTAAAACACAAAACTATGTGCATGTAAGGACTGGATAAATAAAATGTTTTCAGCAAATGCCATTAATATGTAATACTTGGTATCAATAATGAAACAGTGATGGAATATTCAGATGGCAAGCAGTCTGAGCCAACAGATTTATTTTCCATTGAACATAATTAAGTTTGTATGAATTTGGTGACTAATAGTGTGCTGAACTGGACAATGTTAGCACATTTAGACTGCTTTCGGACAGAACTTCAGCGTGAAGGAAGCCCCTACCTCATTATTCAATACATATCTGTGAAATATTAGTAATTAAAAAAAGAAAAGCAAGTACATTTTATAATATACCACTGCATTCCACAAAACAAAAAGGAGCAAGTTCCCACATGCCATATTTTTTTTCTTTTGATTTAGGCACAGGAAAAAAAGATGTTAAATGCTTCCAGTTTCAACTGTTAATGTTTCTTTAAATTGTACTTATAAATAGTAAGTCTGATTGTTAAATACCTGATTCTCATAAAATGATGTATGTTTTGGTGGCCCTTTACTAGGAGAAAATATCTCTGCATGAATACAGGGAGTACCTATAGCCAGCCTGTCCAAATGACACAATGTTTTAAAATGTAGAACAAATTAGTATTCTAACCGATGAAACCAATACTTCCTCTGTACATCCGTATGCTGCACAAGCCAGCATGTTTGAAACTATAAGTGAGATTAAGAATGCTACCAATAATAAAGAACAACAATGAGGATGCAGCAGCACATAGGTTTGCTTGCTTTGTTTTCAGTGTACTAGATGATGGCTGTGTGGGGAAGGGGAAACATAGACTAACCTAACTCGTTTCAACTTTTTGGCGTCATTCCATCTCCTGTTTCAACGCAGCCTCATTGCCTGCTGGCCCAGAAGTCTTCCCTCTGCACAACTTCCTGTTGCTTGGGTGGGATGATGCAGAGGGAAAGCTTCTGGGGCCAACAGGCAATGTCTTGTGGCTGCCTTGATCTGTGACACTGCTGGAATGGTCTGAAGACTGCAGCGCTAGGGGGCATGGAGAGAAGGGGAAGATGCCATTCTGCAGGTGGGTGGAGGTAAGCGAGACAGATGGTGGGCTGGTTGAAGAGGGTAGGAAGAGAATGCCCCCTGACGGGGGGTGCGAGCTCTGGGGAAGAGAGAGAGGTCGGATGCACCTTTAGGGAGAGGGAGATGGATAACGCACCTGGAGGCAGAGAGGGAAGAAAAAAAGATGTGCCAGGTCATGGGGGGGGGGGGGGGAGAGCTGGGAGGAAAGGGGGGGAAAGATGTTGAACCTACAGAGAGAGAAGATGGACCTGCAGCAGGAGGGGGAGAAAGATAAGGGGAGGGGGCAGAGGGAGAGATGCAGACCTTGGATTGGGGGCTGCAGAAAATAGAGAAGAAAGACCCTGGAAAGAGTAGAAAATGGATGGCACTATGGGGTAGTGGAGAGATGGGGAACAGAGTAGATGGATGGGACTAGGGTTTTGGAGAGAAGGGGAACAGAGCAGAAGATAGATGGGACTAGGAGTTGTGGGGAGAAGAGCAGAAGATGGATGGGACTGGGGCAGGAAGAACAGAGCAGATGATTAGGATGGGGGTAGGATATGCGTGGGATAAGCATAAAGGAATCCTGTGCAGAAGGAATGGATCCTTGGGAGCTTAGTCGAGATCGGGTGGCAGAGTCAGTGGTGAGAGGCGGGGCTGGTGGTTGGGAGGTGGGGATAGTGCTGGGCAGACATACGGTCTGCCAGAGCCGGTGGTGGGAGACGGGCCTGGTGGTTGGGAGGCGGGGATAGTGCTGGGCAGACATATGGTCTGTGCCAGAGCCGGTGGTGGGAGGCAGGGATAGTGCTGGGCAGACTTATACGGTCTGTGCCAGAGCCGGTGGTTGGGAGGCCGTCATCTACTATGTTACTATGAAAATAGAGCAGAAGATTACTGGGACTTGGTGATTAAGTGGGAGAGTTGGGGAGCAGAGTAGGGAGTTTTGAATGGGAAAGATGGAGTGAGAATATTGAGGAGATAGTACTTGGCCATTGATAGGTACAAGCATGTGTATGTTGATATTCTGGGAGAATGAATGAGGGAATGAAGTGGAGGCTAAGAGATGTGTGGGAAAAGGTTGAGACATAGTGTGAATGACCTGGAAGAATGGGGAGAGGATGAGAGGCACTGGAAATGGATAAGGGTACTGGGGAGGGATATAAGAGCAAGAAGATTGGTCTCTGAAGGGATTGAGTGAGGGCAGAAATGTGGCTAAAACGATAGTGAAAAAGGGCAAAAGGAGATGGGGTACAGGGTAAGAGAAGAATGGTCTGGAAGCAAGAGAAGGAAGGAGAGATAGGGATGGGGCTGGTGAGGGGATGAGAGTCAATGGAGTATAGATGGGTGAGAACAGAGGATGGAAATGGGGGACTAAGAAGTAGGTGAAAGATGGGGAGGAGAAGGGAGGGAAATGGGAAAAATCAGTAGGTAGATGAGATGTGATAAGGAGGAGACTAATGACTAGAGGTTGAGAGGAAGAATGACAACAAACTTAAATAGGCAAATATAAACGAGAAAAGTGAAAAAAAAATCCATAAAAGATCAGAGCTGTACAGATCTAGAGAAGGAAAGGAAAAAGATAAAGGAGAAAAAAGAAATGGAAAGACAAATCTGGACAAATATTTAGAAGATTGACATAAGGAAAGTAGAAAAAAAGACTGGGCCCAGCCCAATTAGAAAAATAAAATGCCCAGACAACAAAGGGAGAGAGAAGAGGATATAATGGGGGGTGGGTAGGTGGGTACGGTGACCGAATACAGATGCTGAATAGGGATGGGGGAATGAGAGGGAAAGTACTAGAATAGAATGGAGAAGATGCTGGCTTGGAGGTGGGGAAAAGAGAAAGATGATGCTAGATCAGGTAGGGAGGAAAAAGGGATACTGGAGGATGCTGGACATGCAGTGAGTAGGAAGATGGGAGATGCTGAACATGGAGGGAGCAAGAAAACAGGGGAATGGTGGACATTGGATAGGGACAGAAAGGATAATGCTGGACATGGGAGGAGCAGGGATATAGCAGAGATGCTGACATGGAAGGGGGAGAGGGACAAGGAGGGATGCTGGATATGAGGGGGAGTAGGGTGACAGGGAGACATGCTGGATGGAGGGGGTGAGAGAAAGAGAGAAGATACTGGTCAGATGACTGAAAATAGAAAGAAGGTGCTGTACAGAAGGGAGGAAAGAGAAACAGAAGGTGTTAGAAGAAAGAGGAGAGAGCAAAAACTGGGGAATAATAGGATGAATGGGAGGCCTGAGGTGAGGAGGTGAAAAGCTGTAGGTAGATGTGGTTAAAAAAAAAAGGAAGATTGAAGACTAACTAGTAAGAATGTATGAAGTCTGAGCAAATAAAGAGGCAGAGAAACGAAGGAAAGCTGAAAGGGAAAAATCTAAGTCAAAGATGAATATAGGAGAGGAAGTGAAGAAGACAGGAAGGGAGAGAAGTGGCTGAAGGACTGGAGATCTTGTTTAGTTTCCCAATAAGCATGCTGATGTTCTAAGTTGAATTGCAATATTTACTGTGTGGCATTGTCCTAGGTAGGGTCCTTGTTGTGTTACTTCTGTAAGTTACTGGTATTATGGTAAAGTAGATTAGCTCTATATGTCCGGAGTGATTTTTCTAGGCTTTGTATCACAGGTACTTCACAATATGCTTGGGACTGGAAAGAGTCTATTTTTTAATGAGATTACACAAAAACCTTTTTTTGTATGGTGAGATCCTGGGGAAATGCCCTTTTCCTGCTTTGCATCCATTCTTAGAGGAGGAGCTATGGGGGGGAGGGGGCTTCTGTGGATGTAAAAAATATGTTTAAATCAGATACCGCATTCAATTCAAGCTTCTTCTTACCTACAAATGCATTCAGTCTGCTGCCCCTCACTACCTCTCCTCCCTCATCTCCCCCTATGTCCCCGCCCGTAACCTCCGTTCACAGGACAAATCCCTCCTCTCTGTACCCTTCTCCAACACCGCCAACTCCAGGCTCCGCTCATTCTGCCTCGCCTCACCCTATGCTTGGAACAACCTTCCTGAGCCCTTACGCCAAGCCCCCTCCCTGCCCATCTTCAAGTCTTTGCTTAAAACCCACCTCTTCAATGCTGCATTCGGCACCTAACTCTTACAGTTCACTAAATCCAGACTGCCCCTGTTGGACTGTCCGTTCACTTGTCTCTTAGATTATAAGCTCCTTCAGCAGGGACCGTCCCTCTATGTTAAATTGTACAGCGCTGCGTAACCCTAGTAGCGCTTTAGAAATGTTAAGTAGTAGTAGTAGTATGTTTAAATTAACAGCTTGCTAGTCCAGTGTTTTATATAGTAGATTTCTGAAGCTACATATTTAAACTGGTACTTTAAAGGTATTTACTTGTTTTATTAACACCTTTTTCAGTAGTAGCTCAAGGTGAGTTACATTCAGGTACACTGGATATTTCTCTGTCCCAGGAGGGCTCACAATCTAAGTTTGTACCTGAGGCAATGGAGGGTTAAGTGACTTGCCCAAGATCACAAGGAGCAGCAGTGGGATTTGAACCAGCCACCTCTGGATTGCAAGACCAGTGCTCTAAACCACTTGGCCACTCCTCCACAACAGGAGCACAAAACAACTTTCTCTCATGTTACAGTATTAGATTTGATCTCAGTGTTAAAATCTCCCCCTAAATTTTAAAACATTTTTATTTATAAGATTGTATAATAAATTCCAGGATAATCAAATCTTGTAAAAGTTGAAGGATATGTACCATTATAGTAATTATTTTGCAGGTCACTGTGATGTGTGTTGAGATGTTGGCCAGACTCAAGTCTACCATAATGGCAAAGTTTAAGTTATGAGATAATGTGACTTTATTTTAAAAAGTCTTTCCTGGGGTTTATGTTGATACAGGACAGCTGGTGGGCAGACTGCTTACTCATTAATATATCATCAAGTACACTCTAAGGCATTATTTAAGAGTATACCAAGCACTACTCATACAAAAATGCCTAATGCCCCCCCCCCCCAAAAAAAAAATGTCAGGTCTGGCTATGCCATTACTGCCTGGATAAACCCTTTTGAATATCAACCCATTCGTTACCCCTGGGATTGGAGCTATAGGATCTCAGAGCCCCTGTGGGCAGGGAGAAGGAGAAGAGGTATGCAGTGTGTTGGAAAATCAGGTGAGTGGTTAGGACCCAGTGGAAATCTCCCTGTGAATGACAGCCCTTTGAAAAGGCTGGCCAGAGATCACCATATGTGACAGGCTGTGCCACACTGAGCAAAGCTGAGCCGGCTCTGAGGCTTCCTAAGAGAGAGAATGAAGGAGAGACAGATACACAGAGGCACATAGGGGAGGGAGGCAGCAGAATTTGCAGGACTGACATAAAGTCAACAGGACGAACAGAGACAGGGTTCTCTTCCACTGGCTGGTCTCTACAGTGCATCTCTGTTTAAAGATGTGTAAAACTCACAGGCATCCCACAAGCAAAGCAAGCTTCTGACGGTGTAAACCTGCCCTTCACGAGAAAGTGACTGGAGCATAGACCTGTGCAGTGCATCAGTTGCAGCATGTGGTGATTGGGTCCATAGTACTCGCTGAATGCGTGAAGCGCAGCGGGCTCGGGGCAGCCTGCTTGCTGGTACTGGCTAGAGGAACAGCTATACTGACTTGAAAATCCATAAGAAAACTGGGAGAGCTGCAACAACTTCAGGTAAGTGCCATCCTCTCTGGGGAGCTGAGTACTCTGGCCTGTTAAGTAGGCAAATCGAGCATCCTTTAGATGGGAGGTCCTAAATCGAAAAAAATCATAGAAAGTAAGATGATATTACATAGAAAGTAAGATGATACCTTTTTAATGGACTAACTTAATACATCTTTTGGTGAGCTTTCGAAGGTAACCCTTCTTCTTCAGATCGGAAATAAGCAAATGTTGACAAATATCAGAATATTTGTGGAGGAGTAGCCTAATGGTTAGTGCTGCAGGCTGTGGTCCTGGCAACCTGGGTTCAATTCCCACTATAGTTGCTTGTGACCTTGGGCAAATCACCTAAACCTCCACTGACCCAGGTAAAAAAAAAAAAAACTTTGATTATGAGCCCTCTAGGAACAGAGAAAGTACCTGCATATAATGTGTATAGCACTGTATACATCTAATAGCACTATAGAAATGATTACTAGTAGTAGTAATATATAAATGAAACCCAAAGGAACAAAAGCATTCCAAAGACAGTCTCACAGGAAGGAGGGGGGGGGGGGGTAGGTTAGGTGAGAAACAGGGGGAGCTGGGTGAATGAGAGTCAGGGAGAGATGGATGCTATATAAGAGGCTGACAAAGCAATACAATTTTATGGTTTATAATGGGCTAGGAAACCCAGATCTTTGTTGAGTCCTGTCTGGTGGGTGTCAAAATATTTAATCATTTTGACTTCAGAGGTCTTAGTTCCTGGATTGTCTTAAAATTTCCTTTTAGTATTCATAGCATAAGATCATTGATGCAGTGTTCTTGTTTTGTAAAGTGCTGTCCCACAGAGGTGGCATCCTGGTTGGCATTGGAATGTTTAATATTGTATCTATGTAATTTGAACCTCGTCTTTAGCATCTGGCTGGTTTCTCCAGTGTAGCACCCTTCTTCACACTTTTTGCATTGAATGATATAGACCACATTTGATGATGATCATGTAAATGATCCCTTTATGCTGAATGTTTTTCTCATGCGAGTGACTGTAGCATCCCGTGAGATGTGTTGGCATAATTTGCAATGCCATTCTCTTCTTTTTGAGCTTGTATTAGGAGTTTGCTTTTCACTAATTTCTGTTTCAAATTAGGTGGCAGTCGGAAGGCCGGCACTGGTGGGGCTGGGAATCTCTCTTTCAGTAATTCATCCTCCTGGAGTAGTGGCAGTAGATCTTTCATGATTCTTCTCAATTTTTTCTAGCTCTGGATTGTATGTCACTACAAGAGGGATTATCTCGGTGGCTTTCTTTGTACTGCAGTAGGTTTTCTCTAGGCATTTTAATGGAGGAAGCAATATTCTTGGAGATTATTTTGGGGTTGTAGCCTTCTTGTTTGAAGGAATCAGCCAAGCCACAGCAGATACAGTGGTATTGTGTGGCTTGGCTGGGTATAATGGATTTTGTTTTATATGTGAAGGGTGGAAGTTGGAGTTGTAGAGAGAACTGCATTTGTCTGTAGGTTTCCTGTATATTATCTAGAAAGTTTATTTTTTTTCTGGGGAGTAGCCCGTTTTCAATTTGATTGTAGGATGGTATGTATTGAAGAACTGTAAAATTCTTTGAGAGTCTCTTCTCCCTCAGTCCAAATTATGAAAATGTCATCAATATACTGGTAATATTTTAAGGGTTTAGTTTGATATGTATTCAAAAACGTCTCTTCCTTTTCTGCTATGAAGAGGTTAGCATATTGGGGTGCCATTCTGGTGCCCATAGCAGTGCCCATGATTTGCAGATAGATATATAACTGTTAAAACAGAAATAGTTGTGGAGTAGAATGAAATTGATTAATTTTGTAATTGTTTCCAGTGAGTATTGGTGGTCCAAGGTGGATATTTTTTAGGAATTTATCATATGTAGCTATGCCATCTGCATGGGGAATGTTGCTGTATAGTGTTTCTTCATCCATTGTGGCCATAAGAGTATCCTGTGGTGGCTGCTTGATGTTTTTTTAGTTTGTTCAGAAAGTCTGTGGTGTCTTGTATGAAGCTGTTTGTCTTATGCACAAATGGTTTAAGAATCCCCTCTATAAGTCCAGATATTTCCTCTGTGTGCCAGATATGATTGGTCTGCCAGGGTTTCTGGGAGCCAAGCAGAATAGGATAGTCTGTATTTCTCCCTCTAGAATTATTTCCAAAATAGTTCAAATATAACATGAGGGAAAGAAAAAAGAACATGGCAAATCCTGGTACAGAAACATTTTAAAATATGACCTCAGGAAAGAAAGGAGACACAAACCTGTTATCAATACAAGTCCATACAACAGAAGATGTGGCAAAGTTCCCAAGAGATTACCAGGAAAACAAGAAAATAGCATCTACAATTAATCACCTGTTAAGATTCCCTGTATGATTCAATGCCATACCATGTTGAATAATCCAGATGAAATTGAAATTTTCCTACTGCTGTGGTTGAAAAAAATATGAAGCATATTCCCTGCTATGTTGTTATACATTTGGAAAGATAATTAAATATAGAAAGCTTGTATCAGTGGAAATAACTTGCTGGAGCAGACCCAGAAATGGTTTAGATCTCTTTTGTGTAGTTTTTGATAAATTAGAGAATACTCAAATTTTTAAAATATAAAAAGTGACTTTGATTTCTGAAAAGTAAAACTTAACAGTCCAATCTGGTCTGATTCAAAAGTGACTGTCACTATTAGCTAGATATCAATATTTTCTCCTCCTAATTGCTAGCCAGCACATTAGAAAGATCCATACTACCAATTGGAGTTAAACTACACTGTGCCACTTATTCCCTTCATTTCATGCTCCTTAGGGATTAAATAATGGACTCTGGCAGTAGGTGGTGTGGATTTGGGGGGATTTAAAACATTTTCTGCAAAATATCTCATTGACATACCAAGATTTAATAGATACGATCTTGGAAAATTCATAAAAGGTTTTTGCTCCTTGTGCAATGTTCTCCAAAATGTACAATTTACTCTAAGGATATTGTCCTTAGTAAGAACCACAACTGTTTGCTGTAGAGCCATGATTTTCACCTCTGCCCATTCCAAGTATAGATCTTCACCCTTAAGTCTTTCCTTTCGATCCTGCAGCTTAAGTGCATTCACTTGACAGAACGTATAAGTTTGTTTAAACATGTTTCAAACTTGGAGAATACCACCAGAGTAATGACTTGTTGAGCTTCAGACAGTGACAAAAGAAAATGCCACAGAAGTGGAAGAGCAAAAAACCACTACAGGAAAAAACTCAAGGAGAATGAAGAAAAGTACAGTTAACGATGGGTCTTCCCTGAATTTGTAATTAACGAGAGCCTTGACTCAGATAGATTACAAATTCAGCAGCACACAAATCACACCTTTGAATCACTGTGGGTTGAAATTCCATGTATAAAATGGAAAAGGACGGTGATAGGAGTGTACTACCGTCCGCCTCCCCAGGATGAGCAGGTAGACGCAGAAATGATAAAAGAAATCAGAGACACAAACAAAATAGGCAAGTGGAAGTCCAAGATATAAAAATAGAGACTTTGACTACGGAAATGGTTTCTCTACGAAAATCAGTTAATTTGGTAATGAAGGACAGCCATGTTTCTTGTAAAAATTGGAATTTCTGGAGAACCAATTAAGGAAAAATAACTTGAGAATGATAAATTTTCCTATAACATCCTATATATCAGCTACTGAACTGTTGAAGAAATATTTCTTTGATATTTTGCAAATACCTTCTGATAGCCACCCTCTGGTGTCTGAAGTGATTTATATTTCCCTTAAAATTTTCTTTATCAGAGAAAAGAGATGTGAACTTAACTGACATTTTGGAAAATTCAGAAATTACAGATAGAGTTATATTATTAGTGACTTTCGCCTTTGATTTAGATAGGAACAATGTTTTGAAATTGTATTTCCGACCCATGGCTAATAGTTTTTTGGGTTCAAAGATGAATATATTTCCTGACATATCAAGGGAATCACAGACTAGGAGGCGTGAACTCTTGGCTTTTAAGCCAGGAATCATTGCCCTAGGTGGGACCTTCCTAGTGCGATTCTCTTGTGTTTTATTTCCTTATTACTTATTTGTTGAACCTAAGAAATTACAAGAGTTTGTGGAGTTGAAAGAACAGATGAAGAACCCTCTGCAGCAACTTCCTTTAGTTACCACTGTACCGGCTGCAATTACCGATTAACCTTCCTCCCTCAGAAAATGTGAATTGTAAGATTAACCATTTTGAGTTTTTCTTATTTTCTTTGAGATTGTTTTCCTGATCTTGGATCTCCCAATTGTGGACAATTATATAATATATATTGATGAGAGAAAATGTTTTCTTTTTCCTTTATATTAATTTCTGTTTTTCCTTACATTTATGTGATAAATGTGTATGTAATTAAGTAAAATGATAAAAAAAAATAGGCAATGCAATAATAATGGGTAACTTCAATTACCCAAATATAGACTGGGTAAATGTAACATCGGGACATGCTAGAGAGGTACAATTCCTTGATAAAATCAAGGACAGCTTTATGGAGCAGCTGGTGCAGGAGCCGACGAGAGAAGGAAAAATTCTAGACTTGGTCCTTAGTGGAGCGCATGATCTGGTGAGGGATGTTATGGTACTAGGCCGCTTGATAACAGTGATCATAATATGATCAGTTTTGATATCAACCTTGAAGTAACTACACTCAGGAAGGCAAATACGTTAGCGTTTAACTTTAAAAAAGGAGACTATGATAAAATGAGAAGAACGGTGAAAAAAAACTTAGGGGGGCAACTGAGAGGGTAAAAACTGTACAACAGGCATGGACGCTGTTCAAAAATACCATCCTGGAGGCCCAGGCCAAACATATTCCGCAAATTAGAAAAGAAAGACGGAAGTCGAAAAGACAGCTGGCGTGGTTGAAAAGTGAGGTGAAGGAAGCTATTAGGGCTAAAAGAAACGCCTTCAGAAAATGGAAGAAGGAACCCTCTGAAAATAACAAGAAGCAGCATAAGGAGTGTCAAAGCAAATGCAAGGTGCAGATAAAGAAGGCCAAGATGGATTAAGAAAAAAAGATAGCATTAGAGGCAAAAAAACATAGCAAAAATGTTTTTCGGTATATTAAAAGCAGGAAGCCGGCAAAAGAATCGGTTGGGCTGCTGGATGACCGAGGGGTAAAAGGGGCGATCAAGGAAAATAAAGACGTAGCAGAGAGACTGAATGAATTTTTTAATTCGATCTTCACCGAGGAAGATTTGGGTGGGATACCGGTGTCGGAAATGGTATTTCAAGCGGACGAGTCGGAGAAACTTATTGACTTCATGGTAAACCTGGAGGACGTAATGGGGCAGTTCAGCAAACTGAAGAGTAGCAAATCTTCTGGACCGGATGGTATTCATCCTAGAGTACTGATAGAACTGAAAAATGAGCTTGCGGAGCTACTGTTAGTGATATGCAATTTATCCTTAAAATCGAGCGTGGTTCCCGGAAGATTGGAGGGTGGCCAATGTAACGCTGATTTTTTTAAAAGGTTCCAGGGGAGATCCGGGAGATTATAGACCGGTGAGTCTGACGTTGGTGCCGGGGGAAATGGTAGAGGCTATTATTAAAAACAAAATTACAGAGCACATCCAAGGACATGGATTACCGAGACCAAAGCAGCACGGCTTTTGTGTGGGGAAATCTTGCCTCACCAATTTACTTCAATTCTTTGAAGGAGTAAACAAACATGTGGACAAAGGGGAGCCGGTTGATATCGTGTATCTGGATTTTCAAAAGGCGTTTGACAAGGTACCTCATGAAAGGCTACAGAGGAAATTGGAGGGTCATGGGATAGGAGGAAAAGTCCTATTGTGGATTAAAAACTGGTTGAAGGATAGGAAACATAAATGGGCAGTATTCACAATGGAGAAGGGTAGTTAGTGGGGTTCCTCAGGGGTCTGTGCTAGGACCGCTGCTTTTTAATATATTTATAAATGATTTAGAGATGGGAGTAACTAGCGAGGTAATTAAATTTGCTGATGACACAAACTTATTCAAAGTCGTTAACTCGCGACAGGATTGTGAAAAATTACAGAAGGACCTTACGAGACTGGGAGACTGGGTGGCTAAATGGCAGATGACGTTTAATGTGAGCAAGTGCAAGGTGATGCATGTGGGAAAAAAGAACCCGAATTATAGCTACGTCATGCAAGGTTCCACATTAGGTGTCGTCGTCGTCGATAATACACTGAAACCTTCTACTCAGTGTGTTGCTGCGGCTCGGAAAGCGAATAGAATGTTGGGTATTATTAGGAAAGGTATGGAAAACAGGTGTAAGGATGTCATAATGCCATTATATCGCTCCATGGTGCGACCGCAACTTGAGTATTGTGTTCAATTCTGGTCGCTGCATCTCAAGAAAGATATAGCAGAATTGGAAAAGGTGCAGCGAAGGGCGACTAAAATGATAGCAGGGAGGGGACGACGTCCCTATGAAGAAAGACTAAAGAGGCTAGGGCTATTCAGCTTGGAGAAGAGATGGCTGAGGGGAGACATGATAGAGGTATATAAAATAATGAGTGGAGTGGAACAGGTGGATGTGAAGCGTCTGTTCACGCTTTCCAAAAATACTAGGACTAGGGGGCATGCGATAAAACTACAGTGTAGTAAATTTAAAACAAATCGGAGAAAATTTTTCTTCACCCAACACATAATTAAACTCTGGAATTCGTTGCCGGAGACTGTGGTGAAGGCAGTTAGCTTAGCAGAGTTTAAAAAAGGAGTTAGACGGTTTCCTAAAGGACAAGTCCATAAACCATTACTAAATGAACTTGGGAAAAATCTACAATTCCAGAAATAACATGTATAGAATGTTTGTACGTTTGGGAAGCTTGCCAGGTGCCCTTGGCCTGGATTGGCCGCTGTCGTGTACAGGATGCTGGGCTCAATGGACCCTTGCTCTTTTCCCAGTGTGGCATTATTTATGTACTTATGTACTTATTAGCTTAAAGAAAATTTATTGTTGATTCACCACTGAGACTTAATGAGATGGGGCTGTGTTTTGGCATTACTACCTGCTTCAGGAGTCTGCCTGTGTGTGGCCTCAAGCTGGTTTGTCTTTCTGGTATAATTTTGTAAAGAAAAACTGCCCTTTATCATGCCTCAGAGCAACAGACTCTTGTGTCTGATAGCCTGGTCCTCACTGAGGCATGATAAAGAGCAGTTTTACAGCTAATAGGCTTATTATAATTGATTTTAATATGCTTTATGGCATTGGCCCCACAGCCAGCAGCTCCTTCTTCTGATATACAAAATACTACAAGAGTTGCCTTTCTCCTCCTAAATGCAGGAATTTCACAATCTGTGCAGTAAAAATACTTAAAGTATCTTCTTGCTCCAATTTAGTCACAGGGTTCCTTGAATCCAAGAAGGACATCTGAATTGATACTCTCCGACTCCTCCACTCTCTTGGCTCCTGAGGCATCTAGACTGCTACTCATATGGGTCTCCAGTCTTCTAGCTTCTTCAATCCTTCAGGACCCTAGAATGCAAAGATCCTGCACTAAGTAGTCCAGCCACTCCAATTCAGAAGCTCGCAGAATAAACCCTAAATCCAATCGAAGGATGGACCAGGGGCTTCATCCCCCAAAGGCAATCTTTTCACAATAGCCTTTCCACTATTCTGAAAAAGTTGATCAGAACCAAACTGAAGATCTCTTCATTTCCTGTTCAGCTGCTCTTATTGTATTTCTGCTTTACCTGGATCAGTGTGATTCCCGCAATGAAGTCTGATAAAAGGCTACCATGGCAGTGCCCCAATGTAGTGAGATTCATAATAGCTAATCAGTGAACTATGGAAAACTTAACACCAGAGTTCAAATCCTACAGCTGCACTTTGTGATCTTGGACAAGTCACTTAACCTTCCATTGCCTCAGGGACAAACTTAGGGGCCCTTCATTTTACTAAATCTTGGTGTGTGCTAACAGACATTAACATGCACTAAATGCTGTGCATCCTATTTTATACATATGGGCTACGTGACAGCACGTGCTAATGTCCATTAGTACAAGCTAAGCCCCTTTAGATTGTGGGCCCTCCAGGGATAGAAAAATACCTACTGTGCCTGGATATAACTCACTGAGCTACTACTGAAAAAGTGTGAGCTAAGTCCTAAATCCTATCTAAATCAAATAAAACTGAAATGAAATTAGGAATATTTTTTTGTATTGTATTTTATCTACAACAAAAGTTTTCCAGCTGTAACTATGTCAAATCATGCCATGTGTTTTTTCTCCTAAATAACTGAGGGTTAAAGAGCAAAATCCAAAATGCATGAAGACATACTGTTCCACAGGTTTCCAAGGATCCACAGAAGTCTTCCATGGTGTTTTGCTGAGAACTACTACAAAAATACCTACACATGCAAAATGTACAGGTTTTGGGAAAACTTGGAGCAGACTGAAATCTATGTCATCGCTTTTACAACTTGCCACAAGTAGAGTTTGGCTTCCCTCAAAAGCAGGCTTAAAGCATCTTGAATTTCTATTTAGCTGGGTTTTGTGTGTTTAAAGGTGACTGCTACCATCCTGTGAAGCAAATATCTTGAATATGACATAAATCTCTTTTATTAATTTTTTACTTTTATGATTTTCACAATGGACACCTGATCAGAGTGCTGACCTGCAATACACACAAACAGCACATCGTCCCTGGCATTCAGAACAAGGGTGGATCAGGAACCCAGAGACAACCATACAACTTAACTAAAGTGTTTGAGAAAAACAGAATAACAAAAAGAACAAAGCACAAAAGGGCCTCCAGAACTGGAACGATGGCGCTATCTTTATTAAAATGACCCGACACGGGCTGTGTTTCGGCGCTCAACAGCAGCTGCCTCAGGGGTCAAAATCAATGCTTTGCGAGTCTTACACTTGCTTCGTGTCAAGAAACCGTTCTGCAATCCGATGTCAGAAGCACTGCATGCCTTTGAAAGCTGGCAACGAAGTTCAGTGTTTCTCTCAGCGTTCACACTGAACTTCGTTGCCAGCTTTCAAAGGTGTGCAGATCTTTTAGATCACAGACAAACAAGATCGACAAGAACAAGAAAAGAAGCAACAATACACTTGTATTCACGTGTGTTTAAACATTTTGTTATATCTTTGATGCTCGACAGAGCGCAGGCACAATTGTTTGTTTTGTCAATTATATTGATCACCATGGCCTCTAGCTCTTGGAAAACTGGTTTCAGTTTCAGTGCAGACGTAGCCACAGATCTACTACAAATCACTCCTATTCTAACACCATTAGGCAGTGATACTCTGGACACAGAATGGGAGTCCCTCTTGTCCAATTTCAAATCGTCACTCAAACTCGAAATGAACAGTTCAGCTTTAGTCGAATACTGCAGAGCAGAACAGATACCGCGAGGCTTGCGTATTAACAAGGCGCCTCAAATTTTCAAAGAACAGACTGAGTTCATCACAAAGTGGAACATGATATTAAACAAATGTTCTTTAGACCTCATGCTTTTGATCATTGAACAGTCCAAGTCAGTATTACAACAAGAAAAAGATCTTCTTGACAAGGAATTAGAACAGATTAAACAGGGAGTCTCTGAGCAAGTCTTCTTCTCTAAATATGCACAATTAAAGGAAAACTTAGAACAGTTTAAAGAGTCATTAAGGAAAACAAAATTGAAAAAATTATCGAGGGACAAAGGCGATTATTTAAAAGGACGTGTGTACCCATGGATGTATAGCAAAGACAATCAAGCTACAGACACATCAACATCCAGCATGGCAGCCACCAGTCACAGACAGGTGGCATTTAAAGCTTTTCAATTCACAGACAGTTCTTCAGGGAACGACACTGATGATTTTTTAGATCACAGACAAACAAGATCGACAAGAACAAGAAAAGAAGCAACAATACACTTGTATTCACGTGTGTTTAAACATTTTGTTATTCTAGAAATAAGCAGTGGATTTTCCCCAAGTCCATTTTAATAATGGTCTACGGACTTTTCCTTTAGGAAGCCATCCAAACCTTTTTTAAACACCACTAAGCTAACTGCTTTTACTACATTCTCTGGCAATGAATTCCAGAGTTTAATTACACGTTGAATGAAGAAATATTTTCTCTGATTGGTTTTAAATTTACTGTTTTGTAGCTTCATTGTGTGCTCCCTAGTCCTAGTATTTTTGGAAAGAGTAAGCAATCGATTCACGTCTACCCATTCCATTCCACTCATTATTTTATAGACCTCTCCCCTCAGCCGTCTCTCTCCAAGGTAAAGAGCCCTAGCCGCTTTAGCCTTTCCTCATAGGGAAGTTGTCCCATCCCCTGTATCATTTTTGTCACCCTTCTCTGTACTTTTTCTAATTCCACTATATCTTTTTTGAGATACGATGACCAGAACTGTACACAATATTTGAGTTGCGGTCGCACCATGGAGCGATACAAAGGTATTATAACATCCTCATTTTTGTTTTCCTTTCCTGTCCTAATACCTAACATTCTATTTGCTTTCTTAGCTGCCGCCACACACTGAGCAGAGGGTTTCAACGTATCATCAACGATGACACCTAGATCCCTTTCCTTGTCAGTGACTCCTAATGCGGAACCTTGCATTATGTAGTTCGGGTTCCTCTTTCCCACATGTATCACTTTGCACTTGCTCACATTAAACGTCATCTGCCATTTAGATGACCAGTCTCCCAGTCTCGTAAGGTCCTCTTGCAATTTTTCACAATCCTCTTATGATTTAATAACTTTGTGTCATCAGCAAATTTAATTACCTCATTAGTTACTCCCATCTCTAGATCATTTATAAATATTTTAAAAAGCAGCGGTCCCATCACAGACCCCTGGGGAACCCCTATCTACCCTTCTCCATTGACAATACTGACCACTTAACCCTACTCTCTGTTTTCTATCTTTTAACCAGATTTTAATCCACAATAGTACACTACACCTCCTATCCCATGACATTGTCATTTATACCAGGCTTTTGTTGGCATAAATGGCTAAGACTAAATAAAATCACAGAAAATGGGTGTTGGGCATATTCTATAAACCGCGCCTAACTTTAGATGTGGTTTATAGAATACGCCTATGCGCAATGCAGAACATATAAAGATAGTACACTTTTTCTGTAAGCTTCCTTTAAAACAGACTGTACCATGGAAAATGTTTTACCAACAGGCTCATTTTGGAAATCGATGGATGTCCAAAAAGTGACCTAAATCAGCACTTGGACGTCCATCTCACAGAAACATCCAAATCAGTATAATTGAAACCGCATTTTGGACGTCTTTCTCGGAAAGCCATCGCAAGGACGTCCAAATCTCAAGGGGGAGTATCAGAGGCGTGTTCAAGGCGAGACTTGGGCGTTCCTAAGACTTGGACGTCTTTGAGCCATAATGGAACAAAGCAAAAACGTCCAGCACTAAAACTTGGACATTTTGAGTTGGACCTGCTTTTATTACGAATAAGGCACAAAAAGGTGCCCCAAATGACCAGATGACCACTGGAGGAAATCAGGGATGACCTCCCCGTACTCCCCCAGTGGTCAATAAACCCCTGCCACCCCCAAAAAGTGTGGTGAAGAACATTACTTGCTAGCCTCTATGCCAGCCTCAGATGTCATATTTAGGTCCATGACAGCAGTATGCAGGTCCCTGGAGTATTTTAGTGCACTTAGGTGGACCCAGGCCCATCCTCCACTACCTGTTACACTTGTGCAGGAAACTGTGAGTCCTCCAAAACCCACTAGAAACCCACTGTACCCACATATATGTGCCCCCTTCACCCGTAAGTATGGTAGTGGTGTACTGTTGGGGGTAGTGGGTTTTGGGGGTTCAGCACAGAAGGTAAGGGAGCTGTGTACCTGGGAGCATTTTATGAAGTCCACTGCAGTGCCCCCTTGATTGCCCGATTGCTGTCCTGGCATGTCAGGGGGACCAGTCTACTAAAAATGCTGGCTCCTCCCACGTTCAAATGGCTTGACTTTCGAAAATACACACACACACACACACACCTTGAGAGGGTGGGGGAACTGGAAGGAAATCTCTCAAAAGACAACAGTTTAAAGTATCAACATGAAAGTCTAAAATAGCTATAAAATAAACATCTATAAACAAATAAATATCTAAAAACAGAAGCACTATTTAAGGTGTTGCAGCTGGTCTACAACCATCATTGTGCACAGGATTAGCTTTTCAGAATCATCAAGCACCTCACTCCATTCTTCTTGTAGATCTCATGGCAAATGTGTGGAGTGGAGGAGTGGCCTAGTGGTTAGAGCACTGGTCTTGCAATCCAGAGGTGGTTGGTTCAAATCCCGCTGCTGCTGCTGCTTGTGATCTTGGGCAAGTCACTTAACCTTCCATTGTCTCAGGTACAAACTTAGATTGTGAGCCCTCCTGGGACAGAGAAATATCCAGTGTACCTAAATGTAACTCACCTTGAGCTACTACTGAAAAAGGCATGAGCAAAATCCACATAAATAAATAAAATGCTGCATGGGGTGGCATGCTTCAACAGTAAAACACAAGGACAGCAATGTGGGCTCCCATTAAGATGTGTTATTTTACTGTTAACCCCCATTATTAGTAACTAGGTCTCTTTGCATAAAATGGGACCTGTGCTAAAATAGCACGAGTTAGTGGTGCAATTACATGTCTTCATGGTAGCCCACATTGATAACTACACCTCTAACTGTTGGACTTCAAGACCTGAATTCCTGCAAACATTACAATGTACACTTGCCCACTGCGGTAAAACACTACAGATTATATAGCAAATGAACGCAATTTCACTAGTAGCAGATGGACTAAATCAGCAGTGCAGATCTGATAGTTTTTCAAGGGGGTAGGGGCTTCATACCATTGAATAGTTCTTCAATAATAGGGGGAAGTAGGTTTGTGGTATAGAAGCACAGCAGATAATAACAAGCATGACAAGCGAAGGGCATACCACTTGTCAGTCTTCATGAAGAGAACTGTTCTTTTCTGTTCCACACCAAAGGTTTCCTTTTGTCTCAATTAGATGTCTTTGTCTTATTAAACCAATGGTCCTTGGAAAAGTCTGATGGAAAGTGAAATTGCAGCATGTTTAATTTTTCTTCTGTTTTCCTCCATTTTCTTTCAGAGCGATCACTGGTCAAGTGACTCACCATTGACGAAGGCGAGGTCATCTTTTGGAAGCTGCTGCCTTGGTCTCGCCACAAAAAATGTTTTTGCCACCAATGGGTTGGGAACGTGGCATTAGCTAGTGAATCAGATGGCAAACAGAACAGAATTCAATGTTTCCCAGACCTTCAAAACATCATCTTTCTTTGTGGGCGCTTCCAAGCTCCAGGATATTGTTGGCATTTTCTTCATGGTCCTGCTCAATGTCATTGCACTGTTGGCCAATACGACCTTGGTAGTAGTTATCCTGAAGAACCCAGTATTGAGAAAATTTGTCTTTGTGTGCCACCTGTGCTTGGTGGACCTCTTTTCTGCCATTCTCCTTATGCCTCTGGGAATTGTTTCTAGCTTCTCTTTTTTAAATATGATTATCTTTAGCTTCATTGAATGCCAGACCTTCATTTTCTTAAATGTCTGCGTCATTAGTGCTTCCATCCTTACCATCTCAGTGATCAGCATCGAAAGGTATTACTACATTGTTCACCCCATGAGATATGAAATCAGGATGACAGTTACCTTGGTGGCCACTGTATTGGTCTTCATCTGGATTAAGGCTGTCCTAGTTGCCTCTTTGTCTTTGATGGGATGGCCACAGCATCATATTGATATAAACTCTAACCGGTGCTCTATATACTGGAGCCCTGGAGCCTATAAGAAAATATTTGTTATTTGCTTCAGTATCCTTTGTTTTGTGCTGCCAACCTTAATCATTTTCATTGTCTACTGCAGTATCTATAAAGTTGCCCGGACTGCCTCTCTTCATCATGGACCTGTGCCATCATGGACTGCTAGCTCAAGAGGGCGATCAGATTCTCTTAACAGTCAGATGACTATTATCACAACGAGAAATCTTCCAGCTAGGCTGTCCCCAGAATGGATCTTTGGAGGAGGAAAAGCTGCACTGATGTTGATTCTCATTGTTGGACAGTTCTTATTCTGTTGGTTACCTTTCTTTTCCTTCCAGCTGTACTTTTCCATCCATTCTCCTAGCCCAGCTGTCAGCCAGGTAGAAACAGTTGTCACCTGGCTTGCTTATTCATCCTTTGCTATCAACCCTTTTTTTCACGGCTTTCTGAATCGACAGATAAGAGAGGAATTTTCAAAGCTGGGCCGTCACTTTCTGAATAGACCCATAAACCAAGATTTTACCTGTTCGAGCAATGAAGGCTCTACTCCAGAAAACTTTTTTCAGTTCCTGCAGCGGACCAGCTCCATTTTGGAAAGCAGATCAAGTTACATCAGTTCCAGCCCAAAGAGTATGCTAGAGGAGAACATGGTTGGTTTCAGAATCCCAGGACAAATTCCAGAGGACACTAGTTGATGGGAAATGTGAATCACATGAGTTCTGGAAGGGATTTAAATGGATTAGGATAATCAAATGAGAAACTGAATGATGTGTTTGGGCCATGAGAATGCCATAGAGCTACCAGATGTCCTTAGAGGTCATAGCAGGCTAAGTCTTTACCAACTGCCAGTTTACCAGTTTTACCAAATCATTTATTGCATGCACCTATAAAATTTCATGACATAGAACCCTAGTTGCTTTCTTAGCCCCAGTGATGGGTTCTCTGGGAATGGCGGGGGGGGGAGGGGGTATACTCTAAGACCCAACATAGAATATATACAGGTCAATATTCAAAGTTATTTAACCAACCAGAAATGGCTCCTGGCTGGATAAATCACCTCTTCGGGGCTAACCAGTCATTTTCAGCGACACTTAACCTGTTAGTGCCACTGAAAATATCCAGTTAGTGCCTAACTGAAAGCCATCTATTTTGGGGGCATTCTAGGGGCAGAGTCTGCACTTGACTGGTTAAGTGCCAATATTCAGCATTTAACTGGACAAGATAACTGCATAAATAGGTCTGTATAAAAGTCAGTACTATCTTTATGAGGTGTCCCATAGCCAATTAAGTGCTGAATATCACTCTTAGGGGTCCCTTTACCAAGCCGAGCTAAAAAGTGACCAGTGCTGATGTTAGCACGTGGGTTTTCTGTGCACTACGGTCATTTTTAGCACGGGGGTAAAATGGCTGCCTTGCCATATTTTATTTGTAATACCCAATTTCCCCATTATCACATGGCCATTATAGCAAGAGCCCTTAGCACTACCTATTTAGGAGGTGGTAAGAGCTCCCATGCTATTACCATGCTAATCAGGTAGCACTAGGCAATGTGCCTGTGCTACCCAATTAGTGCAGGCATGCCTAGTCTCCGCCCATGGGCATGCTTCCTGAGCAGGAAAATAAACAATATGTTCCAGTGCAAGATTAACACATTCTGAGCAGGAAACTACCATGGGATGCCTCAGTGTGTCCAGCGATAGTGCCCGTTTAGTACATGGTAGGCAGACATTAGGCCTACTGTGCCTTAGTAAAAGGGCCCCTTAATCAGTTATGCTCTAGCTGGCTCTGCAAACCCAGAAATTCAATGCCGAAGCCCAGACATGGCCCAGCACTGAATTTCGGGGCATAATGCCGGCAGTAGAGTTGCCAACTAGATCCAGATTCGCCTGACAGGGTTAATCCAGGCCTGGGCTTACTCCAATGCACCCAGGGACTTGTAGCCTTGCTTTTCTTAGGGAAGCCAATGGGGAAATCAGAACCAGAAGTCCATGTATGCAGTGGATAAGCCTAGGACTGGATCAACCCTGTTGGGTGAATCTGGATCTAGTTAGCAATCCTAGCTAGTGGCGGTCAACAAAACACTAAACACCATTGGCTGAATATCAGGCAAATAATTTTATATTCTGTTAAACAAAAGACATCCTGAATCCTGATTGGTATTGCAATATAATTTTACTGTATGAAATTGTATCGTAGCATTTTTACACTGCATATACAGCGTAGTGGAGGAGTAGTCTAGTGGTTAGTACAGCAGACTTTGATCCCGGGGAATTGGGTTTAATTCCCACTGCAGCTCCCTGTGACTCTGGGCAAATCACCTAACCCTCCATTGCCCCAGATACAAATAAGTACCTGTATATACAATGTAAACCACTTTGAATGTATTTGCAAGAACCACAGAAAGATGGTATATCAAGTCCCATTTCCCTTTCTCCTAATTCCATGCACTTTAATATACAGTAAACAAAACTTAAATAAGTGTTTGTGATCCCTTGAAATGTCTTTTTCCTGTGTCCCAACGTCTTTTTTTATTTTTTTTTGGTGCTTGAGTTTCTCCCTGGGCTCTGTGATTTCATCTCCTAAGTAAATTCCCCTTCCCTACCTGGGCTGTTTTGCTTGTTTGTTCACATTACTCACTTTCCACTCCTCTCTTGTTGAGATCTCTTTCACCGTTCCCACTTTTTAGTGCTTGTTCTTCTGCTTTTTTTAACTTTTTTGGTAGTTGAATCTCTCAAGCTCGGAAGCTCCTTTTTCTCTCTCTTTTTGGACAAGATTGAACTAAAGCCAATACTTCCAATACTAACAAAAATCTACATAAGAAGAAATTCTTCTCTCCAGTCACTTCCTTCCTTCAGCCTAACTTCATATTTCGGGGCCCTGGGCAAATTTTTAATGGATGCCCCTCTATCCCTCCTCCAACTGAAGGTAGGGGTGTGGGGAAGGGCCGCTAGACCAACAGGTGTGTGTGTGTGTGTAGGGGGGGGGGGGTAATTAGTACTGCATCTGCACGAGAGATGGTAAGAAGAGAGAGGGAAGGAAAAGTGCTACAGCTTGGGAAGCAGCTTAGAGGGGAGAGAGAGGCAGGGAAGGTAGTGTCGGCTATGATTCTGGGGCTGCGGGGCTGCTAGGCACATGAGGCACTGTGTAGCCGCCCCTGCCTAACACCGGTCCTCAGCGTAGGGGGGGGTGGGCAAAGAGAGGGATGGGAGGGCTTGGGTCCCTGAGGCCCCCGGTAGCTATGCCACTGCTAAGGCGAATGGGGATTTCATAACTGTCAGTTTAGCTTGCCTTAGGAATTCTGCGCAAACAAATTTAAAATTCTGTACACCTTATATGTAATTTTTTTGTGCAGAATTCCCCTATTATACGGGCTGGCATCTCCCCCAGGCATTACAGTGCAATTATCCATGCTCTTTCATGCAGACATCCATCCCATTCCCATGGTGCACACGCACACACCTCATACACCTTTCCAGCCCCCCATATCCATCTTTTTTCTAATTCCCCCCTGCACACACACTCCATCCATCTTTTTTCCAGCCCCCCCCCCCCCACACCAACAGACAAGCCCCCTTTTTTCTAGGGCCCTCCTGCACCAACACACCAGCCACCTTTTTTTCCAGTCCCACTCCCTGAGCCCACACTCTATCCACCCTTTTTCCAGCCCCCCCCCAGCACACACACCCCATCCATATTTTTCCAGAGGCACCCCTTCCTGCACACTCACTGGTCCAGTGCTATAAGAGGAGGAGGAGGAGGAGCTGCAGAGCCACAGGGTCAGGCTCCTTTTTGCATCTGCCATCCCGGGCCTGACTGTTCTTTTGAGCTGCACAGACCTCCATACAGCCATGTGGCTTAAAGGAACTTAAGGGAACTTAGGGAAACTGAGGCAGCAAAGGCGGAAACAGCTCAACTTGCAGCTTCTCTAGACCGGTGAGTGTGGAAGTATGGAGGGAAGGAGAGAGCCACTTTCTGTATACGAGAGGACATGAAATGAGATTGAAGGGGGGCAAATTCAAGAAAAATGTCAGGAAGTATTTTTTCACGGAGAGAGTAGTGGATGCTTGGAATGCCCTCCCGCGGGAGGTGGTGGAAACGAAAACAGTAACGGAATTCAAACATGTGTGGGATAAACATAAAGGAATCCTGTTCAGAAGGAATGGATCCTAAGGAGCTTAGCCGAGATTGGGTGGCAGAGGCGGTGGCGGGAGGCGGGGATGGTGCTGGGCAGACTTATACGGTCTGTGCCAGAGCCGGTGGTGGGAGGCAGGACTGGTGGCTGGGAGGTGGGGATAGTGCTGGGCAGACTTATACGGTCTGTGCCCTAAAAAGGACAGGTACAAATCAAGGTAAGGTATACACAAAAAGTAGCACATGCGAGTTTATCTTGTTGGGCAGACTGGATGGACCGTGCAGGTCTTTTTCTGCCGTCATCTACAGTATGTGCCGCTGTGCCTGCAAAGGCAATGATTTTGCTGCATACTTTGCCAACAAAATTAAAAGTCTCTGCCAGGATTTACAGGCAATCCCACCCAGTCTCGAATCAGTTAACTAGGAGTGCACAAACTCACCCACTCCTGACAGAAACAGATGGGACACTTTTAACCCAATGACAGAGGAGAGCTTTGACAAAATCCTAAGAGACCTTCGACCAACTACCTGCTCCCTTGACCCTTGCCCATCAAAGATAGTGCAGCAGGCAAGTATGGGCCTCATAGAAGTCACCACAAAAACTGTGGCTTCTCTTTCTAATGGACAACTACCAACAGCATAAAAAGGACAGCGGTTCACCTTTTGCTAAAGAAAAACAACCTTGACCAGGCCAAACTTGAAAGTTACCAGCCAGTATCCAACATCCCATTTCTAGGGAAACTTATAGAAGAAACAGTCTGTGCTCAACTTAATGATTGGCTAGAAGAGAGAAACTGGCTAGATCCATGTCAATCTGGATTCAGACCTGGTTATGGAACAGAATCGTTCCTTGTATCCCTACTAGATGATCTTCACAGAAACCGAGACAGGGGATTCATTTTGGTGTTAGTACTAGATTTCTCAGTAGCTTTTGACACTGTGGATCATGATATCATGCTAGCACAACTGACAGAAACAGGTATCAATGGAACAGTACTTGCCTGGTTCAGATCCTATCAGATAGGCAACAATCTATAATGTTTGGCAGCAACTCATTGCCACCATGGGCACTGACCTGTGGGGTATCACAAGGATCGATACTGTCACCTATTCTGTTCAAGTCACTAGCTGAGCTGATTCGGTCAATGGACACTCAGTTCTACATCTACGCGGATGATGTGCAGCTACTCATACCCATTGAACCCAACTTACCTACAGCTTTGAATAAACAGATTATCTAACATCAAGGGCTAAACACAACAAACTTTGCCCGAACCCAAGGAAAACTGAGCTTCTCTGGGTCCCTAACACAAATAGATACATACCTGACATCAAAATCTCTTTTGGGAAGTACAAATGCCCCCTCAAATATCAAGTCAGAAACCTTGGAATACAATTAGATGCAAAACTTACTCAGATTCCCCAAATCCAAGCAACCTTCAAGAGCTGCTTCTACTATTTGCGACAGCTACGCTGCCTCTGTCCTTTCATCAAGAAGGTAAATCTTATCCCAGTTATCAAGACTGGATTACTGCAGTGCACTATACAATTGTCTGACTACAAAGGGCCTGCACCAGCTCCAATTGATTCAGAATGCTGCAGCAAGACTCATAGAAGGTTGCAAGCGATGTGACCACATCACACCAATTTTGCAAAAATTTCATTGGCTACTAGTACTATACAGGGCTACATTTAATATTCTATGTCTGATCTTTAAGGCCCTTAGAGGAAATAGCCCTGAGTACCTGAAGAATAGGATGATCCTCTACACACCGCCACTAAGGTCCTCTCAAGAACTATCACTAACCACACCCTCTCCAAAAGACATTACACGATGTGATACCCCCAAGCGAGCCTTCTCCAGAGTAGCCCCCACCCTCTGGAATGCACTGCCTGAAAGGCTCCGCTTAACACAAGACTATCTCTACTTCAGGAAGCAGGTGAAAGCTTGGCTCTTCAACCAAGCCTTTAACGGAAGAAGTAACTAACTTGTTAGTCTCACTCACAAACATAAGGAGTGACACGGACTGCACATACTGCAGCAGGGCATGTTTATCCGCTCCTACCCTAGCTGAGATAATATTTAACCATCTCTCTGGCCTCATGTGCAACTTTCTTTAGTCACCTTACTTTCTAACTCTTCTTAATCTCTTACCTGGAAATGGGAAATGGGACTTGATATACCAGCTTTCTGTGGTGTTTGCAACTACATTCAAAGCGGTTTACATATTATATACAGGTATTTATTTGTACCTGGGACAATGGAGGGTTAAGTGACTCGCCCAGAGTCACAAGGAGCTGCAGTGGGAATTGAATCCAGTTCCCCAGGATCAAAGTCCGCTGCACTAACCATTAGGCTCCACCTATCTATATACTCCATCTTTGCTTATACCCTTCAATGTCAATTAAGATGTTCTATTACATATTGTGTTGACATTGTAAGTAGTGTACTATGCCATACTTTGTATTGTTATTAGAATATTTTTACTACTGTAATTGCCTATTGCTCATGTTTGATTCCTTCTTACTGTACACTGCCTTGAGTGAATTCCTTCAAAAAGGAGGTAAATAAATCCTAATAAATAAATAAAGGTAAACTGCACAGAACTTTGCACACAAAAGGCAGAATTCTGCGCAGTCTGCAGAGGGGGAGAATTCAGCGCAAAGTCTGCATTGCGCAGTAGCACAGAAATCCCCTAGGAGTAATTGTTACTTTTGCAGGAGGGGGTGGGTTCCACAGCTCTGCGATCTTGTGAGTGGAGACCAACAAGCTGGGAGCTCGGTTACACATTATGAGTGGATTAATTCACTGAAGGGAACACAGCTTCTGGGATCTGTGCTGCACGCGCACTGAATGGAGAGAGCTGGATCAGAATAAGGGAATTATAAAAGCCTGCTCCCCACAAGTTTAGTGGATGGGGAGATTGGTGGCATGGTTGGGAATTCAGTGTGGGATATGGTTCTGTGTTCAACTTTGGTGAATGGTCTTAGCTTCTGGCTAAGATTAGAGGCAGCCCTCTAGAGGGGAAATCTTGTTACTGGCAGTTGCAGAGCCCTGTTAAGGGCTGGTAATTTTGAACCCCAACATGTAGAGGGCAGGGGTGTAGCCAGACCTGACATTATTTTTTTTGGGGGGGTGGGAGAGTTGACATGAAGGGAGGCACTATGCATATAGGTGTGAGTAGTGCTTGGTATATTCCTAAATAATGCCTTAGAGTGCACTTGATAATGGATTTATAAGTAAATAGTCTTTCCTGCATCAACATAAACTATATGAACACTTATGGAAACCTTGGAAACACTGAAATGTTTAAATAAAGTTGCATTATCCCATAACTTAAACTTTGCCATTATAGTAGACTTGAGTCTGGTCAACCTTTCAACATACATTACAGTATCCTGGAATATAATTTCTGCAGTGGTAAATATCCCTCAACTTTGTTTTTATCACAAATATAAAATGCCTTATTAAGCTGTATTAATAAAATAAGACTTCTTGTCCCTTCCTCTGGTTCTACTGCTTTCTCTCCGTGGAGTTTCTGACACCCCTTTCTCCCTTACATTAGGAATTGTGACATTAAATAAGTAAGTATATGTTTGTGTTCCTAGTCATGCACCCAAAGGTTATATAATCCTTTCAAGAAAACCAGTTAATCATTTAACTTATTAGTAGAACATAACCACAGAGGCATGGTGTGGTCGCATTTTCAATATGGTAATACTAGAGCCCAGCTAAGGAACAAGTTATTTTGAGTTAGTCTTCAGGTGGCTTACATTTGAAAATACAGTGAAACAGAATAATAGAATTCAATTATATCATTGGAGCAAGTAGATGGATAAGACTGAAACATTTAACAAAGTTGAGATTAGCATATATGCCCAACTGGGCGTTTAAAAGCCTGTCCTTTAATGATGCTGCATGTTCACACTAGAACAGGCATGCATACAAACACTGAAAAAGTAAACAACAGTTTCTACAGAGTATATCCAAAACTTAATTTTATTTTCTCATTTCCATCTTCCAAAATTCTAGATCAGTAGGACCCAAAGCAGTCCAAAACAAGTAAAGTCAGAAACAACACAGTATATATCTAATTGTTCAATCACCCTTAGGATTCAGCTTTGGGATTAAAAAGCAAAACCATGTGCGTGTAAGGACTGGATAAACAAATTAAAAGAAATTTTAAAGCAAATTCCCTTAATATGTAATACTTGGTAGCAATAATGAAACTGTGATGGAAATTTCACATAGCAAGCAGCCTGAGCCAACAGATTCTTTTTTCCATTGAACATAATTAACTTTGTATGAACTTGGTAGCTAATAGTGTGCTGAACTGGCCAATGTTGGCACATTTAGACTGACTCTGGACAGTTCTGCATGAAGGAAACTCTTCCCTCATTATTCAATACCTTCTCTGTGAAACAGTAGTAATAAAAAAGGCAAGTGCATTTTTCTGATACAACACTGCATTCCACAAAACAAAAGGAGCACATTCCCACATGCTATCTTTTTCTTTTGATGTAGCCACAGGAGAAAAAAGATATTAAATACTCCCAGGTCTCAACCTAATTCACAATGGGTTTTTTTTTTTTTAAAGCTGTACTTATAGATAGTATAAGTCTGATCTTTAAGTACCTGATACTCATGTTGTCTTTTTTGGTGGCCCTTTATTAGGTGAAAACTTTAGAATACAGTGAGGCATATTTTCAAAGCACTTTGGGAGGCTATGTTCCATAGGTTTCTATGGAACTTTGGGAGGCTAAGTGCTTTGAAAATGAGCCTCAGTGAGTCCCTGGGAGACAGAATGATAGAATTCAGTAACATCATGGGAGTAAGTAGATGGATATGTCTGAAACATGTTTGAGATTAGCATATATATCCAACTGGGCATTTAAATGTATGTTTTTTAATGATGCTGCATGTTCAGAAATCATATGTATAGACAGTTATTCAAACATTATCACATACACACACCAGAATAGACATCCATACACACGTTGCAAAAGTAAACAACAACTTCTACAGAGTACATCCAAAACTTAATTTTTATTTTCTCATTTCTATCTTCCAAACTTCTTGACAGCAGATGTACAGATCAGTAGGACCCAAAGCAGTCCAAAACAAGTAAAGTCAGAAACAATAAAGTTTATACTTAATTGTTCAACCACCCTTAGGATTTGCCTTTTGGTTTAAAAAGCAATGTAAGATCTGGATAAACGAATTAAAACAATCAAAAGTTTAAAACAAAAGCCCATAATATGTAATACTTGGCAGAAATAATGAAACAGTGATGGAATATTCACATAGCAAGAAGCCTGAGCCAGATTTATTTTCCACTGAACATAATTAACTTTGTACGAACTTGACAGCTGAACTGGACAATGTTGGCACATTTAGACTGCCTCTGGGCAGCACTTTTGCATGTAGGAAGCCCTTCCCATATTATTTACTATCTCTCTGTGAAATAGTAGTATTTTTTTAAAAAGTGCATTTTTATAATATGCCACTGCATCCGCAAAACAAAAGGAGCAAGCTCCTATTACCATCCTTTTCTTTTGATGTACACACAGAAAAATGTCAAATGCTCTTGGGTTTCAACCTAATTAATAAATTGTACCTATAAATAGTAAGTCTGATTGTTGAGCACCTGATTCTAATAACATGATGTCTGTTTTGGTAGCTCTTTACTAGGTGAAAACATCTCTGCATGAATACAGGGAGTCCCTTTAGCCAGCCCCTCCAAATGACACAATGATTATGATTTAGAACTAATTACTACTATAGAGATCCAAGGATGTGGCTGACTGGTTAAAAGTCTAATTCTTTGTTGAAGCCTGATTTAAGGTGATATAGACTGGATCTGATGGATCTGAGGTATCCGGATTTTATCTATTTGCCTATATGCATGTTTTATTGGTGTTAGTGCTAAGGGATGTGGGGTAATGTTGATCAGCTCTGTTGTGTTCCCCCACCCTTCCCCTGATTTACTTGCATTCAGATTGATGGACCTGGTTGACCAAGAGGTGCTTTATTTTTGTAACAGGTGTAAATGTTTGGAATATTAACGTATAGATAAGTATGTGTCCACTTACACATGTATACGCTAGTATGTTGTCCAACTGCTATTCGGTTAATACCCACCTAATGAACCTAGTGCGTCTTTGCAGAATATATTTAAACACGGTGGCTGGAGACACTGGGTCCCACAAAGTTTTAATATTTCATGGGTATCCAGATAATTTATTTGTGGGTTTTATTTTGGGGTGCAAAGTAAGCTTGCATTGTGCTTCCTACAGTAGAGATTGCATTTTTTATTTTTATTTCTCCTGTGCTGTACTGCTTATAGAGAATGTGATTTCTCTTTCCTTTTCTAATTTTTGGTCCTTGTCTGTGTTCTGCATGAGTGACTGAAGAAAGATATTTAAAAATGTTTGTTTCCAAAGTTTTCATAAGTGTGAATGTGGTTTGTGTTGATGCAGAAAGACTGTTTACTTAGAAATCCATCATAAAGTTCATGCTAAGACATTATTTAGGAGTATACTAATAAGTACTCACACCTATATGCCTAGTACCCCCCCCCCCCCGACCAATGTTAATTCTGCCCCACCCACAAAACATGTGAAGGCTGGCTATGCCCCTGACCTGGCATCTTGTGAAGTAATACAGACTCACACAAGAACATACCTAGGAAAAGGCAAAAGCACTGTGAATATTGAAGTGAGCCCTAAAACATATACTCATTGGGAAGATTGAACAAGCTTCATTTCTACAGATCCATATTCAGACACTTGGCTTGGCCATATATGCAGAAGATGAATAGCCCCACTTCAAATACAGGACAAGTGACCACAAAATAAAAGTAGAAATATGTAGACAAAAATGAACCCCAAGACGTCAGACTCTGTATGTAGCACATCAGGAAAACAGAGATACATTTCCTCCTCTACAGTGCAAAATATAAAGACAGCAGATGTAAATTCTCAAAACAGACATATTCCAGTTGCTAAAATGAATATAAAATGATTTTTTCTACCTTTGTTGCTTGGTGATTTTATTTTTCTGATCATGGTGGCCCCAGTCTCTGATCCTGCTTCCCACTTTCCCTCTTTCAGCTCAGTGTCCAGGGCCTCCTGTCCATTTGCTATCTCTGTTCTTTTTTATTTATTTTATTTGTTACATTTGTACCCCACATTTTCCCACCTATTTGCAGGCTCAATGTGGTTTACATAGTACCATAAAGGCGTTCGCCAGTCGGTTGATAACAAATACAAGGTTATATTGTGGTCGAGTGAGGTAGGTGTGTATCAGGCACCATGAAGGTCGAAGGGAATGAAGATTGTTTATTGTCCAGTACGATCATTGGTTATGTTGTGTTGCTGTTCTCACCTACTGTCTTCATTTTCTGTTTTATATCCATCTTTAGTACTGATTTTTCACATTCAGCTTTTATTCCATTTTTGCCCCCTTCTCCATCTCTTCCCTATCCATTCCCTCCATCCATATGTATCATTTCCTCTCTAACACCTCCCCTACTCTCTTCTCTCCCTCCCAACTGTCCAGTATCACCCCTCTCTCATTCTCCCCATTTCCCCCAGTCAAACATTGCCTCCTATCTCTCCCTCCCTCTCTCCCTCCCACCGTCTAGAATTTACCCTCAAACTTACCTACTTCTCTTCTGCTGCTGCTGCCGCCTCTGACTTCAGGCCCACAGCTGCAACAAAAAAGTACCAGGTCCAGCACTTGCAACAACCTGAGCACTATGCATCACAAGGGCCAGGACCAGCAGAGACTTCATGAATGCATAGGCTCAAAGGCTATTGGCACTTAAGTTATCGCTGGTGCTGGACCTAGTACCTTTTTGTTACTGCCATAGACCCGGACTCAGAGGCAAGGCGATGGTGGTGGCATTGGAGAGGGGGGAATCAGTTGAAATCTGGGCCCTGTAATCAGATGGCCCTCCTATGGGCAGCAGGGCCACCTTCATGCATGGGCATCCATCGGCAAAAGCAGTCCTGTGCAGGATGTCTTGCTATTAAAGATGTAATACCTTCCTAGGGGGTGGTGTAGCAAATTATTTTTCTCCTTTAAGTCTCTCCACTTGGTATGACAAAGGGGCCTTATAATAAACACATTCAAGTTATCTCCTTCATTCATATTAAATTAATACATTTTCAGTTCATACTTTCTTCTGAGGATAAAGGGGTATGGATGTAATAAGGAATGTGATTTGGAGACACTTCAGTAGAACATGGTCCTCCTGTTGGTATTCATAGAACTCAGGGCTGAATTTTCCATGAGCACCCATAGGCAATTAGGGGGGGGAGAGGTACACCTCTTCTCCACCCCCATTCTGCCTCCTGCCCTCTGTTGAGGCCTGGGGGAGGTGCTCTACACTCTTTCTTCATCCCCTGACTCTTTTTCTGTGTCCCAGAGCATCAGCAGTAAATATATTGTAAAGATGTAATGTGGGGCCTGCAAGTCCTCGCGCTCTGGACAGTCCCAAAATGGTGCGCCATACACTCCTATCACATGTGTAGGAGACGGGGATGGGACTTGCAGGCCCTAGACTGAATTTAAATGAATTTACTGCTGCTGCTGCTTCAGTACTGGGACATTTAAAGAGACAGCAGCACTTGTCCCAATTAAGGCCTGGAAAAGATGACAATGCTCTGGTGCCTATAAGAAGATGGTGTAGGAGGCAGTTGCCCACATTGTCTAAGCCTAAATGTGGGCCTGATGTAACCACCTGGAAAAGAGAACCCATTTCAGCTGACCCTATTTCTTAAGACCTGACTTTCCTTGTGACTTTGCCCAAGTCATTACCCTCCATATTCTCAGATACAAACTTAGATTGAAAGCCCTTCAGGGACAGACAAATACCTGCTGTACCTAAATTATAAAACACCTTCAGTTACTACTGAAAAGGTTATGGGCTAAATCCAAAATCCCTTCTCTTCCTTAAAAAAGGATGCCATTTTGTAAAGAATTATGCAGTGACACAGATGGTGCTGGGACAAATTGCACCACAGGAAAATCTGAAGGGGCATCTCAACCAGCGCCTGAAGGAAAACATCATATCTGCCACAGATGACGAAAGGCTTCTGGACTCCAAGTAAGCACCACCATAGCAGCTCCTCCTCCGAAGTCTCTCTGAAGTAGCGGCTTCTAACAGCAAAGGGAAGAAGCCCCAGATGATGTCACAGGGCGTCTGAACCGACGCCTGAAGGAAAGCAGCACCAGGAAATCCACACCAATATCTGCCACAATAACAAAAGGCTTCTGGACTCCAAGGAAGCACCGCCACAGCAGCCCCTCCCCCCCAACTTTGGCTGTTTTATGGACAAAGTCATACATCCAGAAAGGCCAAAAGCTTATGGGTACAATTCAATAAATTGGTGCTAAATTGGGTTGCATTTAGCGTCAAGTCTATAACAGCTTCTGGACGTAGCTAAGCTGTTATAAAATACTAGCGTAAAGTTGCTTTGGTTTATTATTATTATTAGCATTTGTATAGCGCTACCAGTCGCATGCAGCGCTGAACACCTGATACAAAGAGACAGTCCCTGCTCAAAAGAGCTTACAATCTAAATAATACAGACAGACAAGACAGTTACGGGTGAAGGAAGTAATGGGAGCTAAAAAGCAGCATAGATTTGAAAACAGGTAGAGATGGAGCTAGACGTATAGGTCCAGGAAGTCTATTCCAGGCATAAGGTGCCGCGAGAGAAAAGGAGCGAAGCCTGGAGTTAGCAGTGGAGGAGAAGGGGGACGACAAGAGAGATTTGTCCAGTGAGCGGAGTTCACGGTGAGGAATGTAGGGAGAGACAAGAGTGGAGAGGTAATGGGGGGCTGCAGGGTGGATGCATTTAAAGGTCAGTACGAGAAGTTTAAACTGAATGCGGAAGCGGACAGGGAGCCAGAGAAGTGACTTGAGGAGTGGGCTAGTGTGGGTATATCGATTCTGGCGGAAAATAAGTCGTGACGCAGAATTTTGGACAGATTGGAGAGGAGAGAGATGGCTGAGCGGAAGACCACTGAGAAGTAAATTGCAATAGTCCAAGCGAGAGGTGACAAGGGTGTGGATAAGGGTTCTGGCAGCGTATTCAGAAAGGAAGGGGCGAATTTTGCTAATATTGTAGATAAAGAAACGACAGGTTTTGGCGATCTGTTGAATATGCTTAGAGAAGGAGAGAGAGGAATCAAAGAGGACTCCAAGGTTACGAGCCGAGGAGACAGGGAGGATGTGAGAGCCATTAACAGAGATAGAGAAAGGGGGAAGAGGGGAGGTGGGTTTAGGGGAAAAAATGAGAAGTTCAGTTTTGGTCATGTTGAGCTTTAGATGGCATTGAGACATCCAAGCAGCAATGTCGGACAAGCAGGCTGAGATTTTGTCCTGGATCGAGGTTGAGATTTCAGGGGTGTACCAAAGTTAGGCACACCAACTTATGCCATGTTATTTATTTATTTAGATTTTGCTCACACCTTTTTCAGTAGTAAAGATGTGAGCGATATCTAAATAAATAAATAGCATGACAGTTACAGAATAGCACCTAGCATGCGTGTGAATAACTTCCAATTACCACCAAAAAACAGAATAAGCCCCCAAATACGCCAACAAAAAACAAAAACACAAACAAAAATAGGGGTAGACCAATATAGTTCCAACACGAGGGTATATATGTTTGTCATCAGCTGATTGCAATCTGAGTTGCCACCAGGATCGTGGAAATTATTGGACATTGTCGATTAGGAGTTTGTGTAGCCATCTGAATTGTGGACATTGTTGGATATCGATGGTACTAAGTGTATCTTCGGACTTGGATTTGTTATATTCACGTCTCTGTTATATGAACTCATTGGAATAGTTTTAACTCCTAAGGCAGGCGCCTGTGGCGCCAAATGCAGGACCACATCAAGTCTGTTTCTGGAGGTCGAGTTGATTTTGAGTCTATATTAATAAATATACCCTCATGTTGGAACTATATTGGTCTACCCCCATTTCTTTTGTGTTTTTGTTTTTTAACTTTCAATTACCTGCACCTATCCCACACATGCGCTATTGGCAGCTCAATTTAAACAACTAGATTATAAAATTGCCTTTCATATGTTCCGCTGTTGAATGGATAAGTGCGGATGGATAAATAGCAGGTCTAACTTTAAGGGCTAGATTCTATATATGGAGCCTAAAAATCAGTGCTGAAAAAAATGCTATTCAAGGTAAGGAGATCAAGATGGCGACCAAGCAGGATGCATGACTAAGACGCTCCTGATAATTCTCCATAATTTACCTTTTCTTCGATGAAAAATGCCAAAAAGGAAGGGCAAGCCGAAGGGACCACTCCTCAAGAAGCAGGGCACCTCCTTGCCAGGACAGCAGTCTTTGCCTGCATCTTGGGTTTCTACCCCGAATGCGGACGTTTCCATTAGCGGGGCTGGGAAGAGCCCCGCTCTGGAGAGCGATTTCTCGCTCAGCCCGCTGGGACCGTTGACCCCGACGCCACCGCGTGCATCCGGAAGCGCTGTGCCGATCGCGGACAGAAGCGCAGATTCGAAGGAATGGCGCGCTCCGGTAGCAGTAGCGATGCCCGATGTAAGCTTGGGGCTGGCAAAAGGAGCCCAGTGAATGACTGGAATATCGTCGGGGGAAATCCTAGAGGACTCGCCGATAACAACTACACAAGAAGAAGTAACTTCTTGTGTTCTGGCGATGCAGCCTCTGATTAAACCCCAGGAGGTATCGCTGGAGATGATTTGGACGGCCCTGGAATCACTTCACAAGGTCTGTACCTCATTTATTACCATCTCCTTGAATAATTCTGCACAGATAAATTCACTAAAATCTCAGACTGAGGGGTTATTGAAAAAACAAACTGACTTGGAAGGACAAATGGGGAAAATGTCTCAACAACAAGCATTAATTTCAGGGGATCGAATTCTAACTCATAGGAAGCTTGAGAACCTTGAAAACTTGTCAAGAAACCTGAATTTAAGACTATTAAATTTTCCAAGATCCAAATTTGTCACTTCTAAGGATATGTTTGTGAAGTTTTTAAAAGAGGTATACAAATATACTGATCAATCATTACCCCCACTTCAAAAAATTTATTACCTGGAAATGAAGACCACCCCAAAACAAGATACTCTTAAACAGATTAATCCATCTGAAATCTTGGACTTAACAAACTTTCTAGAGCAGTCGATGGATAATACAGAGACTAGAGCAACCTTAATTGTTACTTTGTCTTTTTGCAAGATAAAGAATCTTTAATGAAACTTTATTTTAAAGATATTCATCCAGATTTCAAAGGAAGTAAAGTCTCTATATTTCCAGACATTGCACAATGGACACAACAGAGAAGAAAAAAATTTTTGGACATGAGACAAGAATCCCTCAATATAGGGGCGGTCTTCCAGCTACGATTCCCATGCAAATGTATGCTGATATTCAAGGAGAAAAAATATATATTCTTTGAACCTGACCAATTGCGGTCCTTCCTTGATATGAAGAGGAACCAGGTTCCACTCCAAACCTTGAGTCCTGGAAAAATTTAAAATTTAGAAACTAATGCTTGTTTTCCTTTAATTACTTTGGCTTTGCCAAATTCCTTTGGTTTTTCAATCCACCTTGATTTCCTTATACCATTCTAGTGGACTATAAAATCCATTTTCAATATAAGATTGATGTATAGATTATTTCCTTTTAATTCTGTTGTTTGAATTGGATGTATCTATTCAAAGAGGTTTATCTTTGTTTAATTTGAAATTAATAAAGAAAAGATAATAATAAAAATGCTATTCAATAAGCCAAGCTTAAAGTTAGGCATGGTTTATAGAATAGTGCTTATGCCCAGGAATTGCGCCTAACTTTAGGCATGGCCATTTGCACCAACTGAAATGTGGTACAAATGTATGCACCTATATTAGGCATCTAATTTTAGGAATGCCCTCATTACGCCCATGATCATGCCCCCTTTTTTAGATCGTGCACATGCATTTCAATTAAATTTAATTAGTGCTAATAATTGCTGGTTAAAAAGACAATTATTGTTAATTAGCTTGTTATTTAATTAAATTGCACATGCAAATTGGGCACATGCTCAAATTTGCGCATGCAATTTTGGGCAACTTTTATAGAATTAAGGGGTAAATGTACATCTGGCTGTTTAAAGTTATATGCAAATGTCAAAGCCAGCACTTGTATGAAAAGTGCACCTAAAACTACATATATAGAATTTTACAAATGGCCTTTTCAGCATGTAAAACCATTAAAAAATTACCTACTTAAATGTAGATAGCTAAATATCTGCCTCACTGTGTTGCATTCATTAATTCTCAGAAAACAGGTACATGTTTAATCTCATATAAAAGTGCCAACAGCCTCTTATCTGCACAAAAGTTTTTAAAAATTAAAAGCCTCATTTACTAATGTGCATTAATGTGTTAACATTCGTTAAAGTGATTTATGTGATTAGCAAAGAGGCCCCAATGAGAATAATGGGTTTTGCTTTAAATAAAATGCATTAACTTGCATTCATACCTTTTAATGTGCATCAATGCACATTATTAACACAGAAACGCAGGTAAATGAAACATTAAGTTTCATGGCAATAGCAGTTAATAATTTTTAATCATCCCTTGAGATTTTATATCTTGCAGAGCTCCCATTAGGGATGGACATTCATTTGCAATAATATAGGAAATGTCAATGACATACCCATGTCTTTGCATGTCATTAATGAACAAAAATTAGTAACCCCCCACCCCCACCCACCCACACATTTCATGGTTTTTTTTTGATTGCCGATAATAGTATGCACACTTTGCAAAGACAGTAACATAGTATGTGACGGCAGATAAAGACCTGAACGGTCCATCCAGTCTGCCCAACAGTCACACTTATTATCAATTCATGATTAAATCAACAATGAATGTGATATTATATACTATATCATGAGTTTTTCTTTGGTGTTTCTAGGACATAAACCATAGAAGTCTGCCCGGCTCTGTCCTTATGTTCCACCTACTGGAGTTGCCGTTAAAGCCCACTCCAGCCTATTTGAATACATCTTGTCATTTGCGAGACCCAAACTGTAAAAGTTTGCCCAGCACTGTCTTCAGTTACAGCTACTGAAGTTGCCATTCAAGCCCTTTTCAGCCTATCCTAAACTTTTTATTTTTGCTTTATACCATTTATTTTCTAAATAGAGTTCCTCTGTGTTCATCCCATGCCTTTTTGAATTCCATCACTTTCCATCACTGTTTTTGTCTCTACCACCTCCCTCAGGAGGGCATTCAAAAGTGTGTGCATTCTTTTCCTGATAGCGTGCCAATTCAAGCTATTGTGTATGTGTGAATCTCCGTGCACGCATGCACTACTGGGAAAGAAGTGTGCAACTCTTTCTAAAAGAATGTGCCATCTTTGCAAATAATGCGCATTCTTTCAAAAGAGCACAACGACTTTGCTCCTGTGAAGACAAAACAGCCAAACACAAATGAATAAAATAAACTTTCTCAAAATGACACAAAATGGGGAGAGAGATACCTCAAAGGTGCACAGAGTGTGAGACACTTTCCTCCCATGTTTTCAACTTGTGATAGAGAGGAGGCTCCTGGAAAGAAGTGATCGAGGCTGATTCCATCTGGCACCAGTAGACCACCTGTTGAATTAATTGGGGTCCTGATTCTGCCTTTAAGAGCCGGCACTGCTTGGTATCCTTGGGACAGAGTTACCTCAGAGGCACACACAGCATAAGACACTTTCCTCCCGTGTTTTCAACTTGCGCGAGAGAGGAAGATACTGGGAAGGAGCGATCGAGGCCGATTCCATCTGGCACCAGTAGACCACCTGTTGATGTCATTGGGGTCCTGATTCTGCCTTTAAGATCTGGCACTGCTTGGTATCCTTGGGAGAGAGTTACCTCAGAGGTGCACAGAGTGTGAGACACTTTCCTCCTGTGTTTTCAACTTGTGGGGGAGAGGAGGCTCCTGGGAAAGAGTGATTGAGGCCGATTCCATCTGACACCAGTAGACCACCTGTTGACATCATTAGGGTCCTGATTCTACCTTGAAGAGCTGGCGCTGCTTGTGGTGCATGGCCACAGGGCATAGCCAAAGTGGTGTGCCCTAAAGGGCACGTCCCTTAGAAGCCCCTTGGAAGTACTGAGGAATATAAGGAGATCTTTTTGTGTTTGTTATTTCAGTGGATCTAAATGGGGAAGCATAAGATTAAATTGAACCTAAATCGGGAGGCCCAATGGCATTTGGTATCTGGAACACCGTTAGATCAGGTACTGTCACAAACTTTATCTCCACTTGAAGCTTCTTTGAATTCTCATGAGCGTACTCCCCCTCTTCCGCCCGTATCCTCTTTGTGTGAGGCATCCCAAAAGGTTGTCTCTGCTCTAGCTGTATCTGTGACTACTGATAAAGTCTCACTTTTATATACAAAGTTACCTCTCCTTTTCAGATGACTTATGTAGGCCAGACTTCACAGCAAAAGTCAAGCAGGATATTTCCTTGAAGGATTTATGGGACCTTAATTGTTGGATGGAGGGGTTGCTCACAGCAGTAATGACCTAAAGTGTAACTTTTTTGCAAGAAGTTGTGGAGAAATTAACTAATGTAGATTTAAATATTCACACCTTAGATAAGCATTGTATAAATGCAAAAACTCAAGTTTCTACCCTATTCCTGCAAGTCTCTTCTTCATTTCAAGGGTACTGAATATATATTTTTAGATTCCTTGCAACTTGAACAATTTCTTAAAAGCCATGAAAGTAAATCTGTGGGTTAAAAGAGTATATAATATAGTAAATTGTGCTAATTTGTATAGTTGGATTTGTTCTGACTTAATTTCCTATTTTGTATTTCGTTACTTAAGGTGACTTTTTCCTCTAAATGTGGGCTAGTCAGATTTTTAAGGATGACATTTTTTTCATTTATGTAATAATTGCCTTTTTAATTTCTCTTTATTCCAATCTATGTTCTGCTGCCTGTGTTTCTGCACCCAAGCCTTGCTCTGGTTTTCCTGTTTTCCAAGCCTCGCTCTGATGTTCCTGCAGCCAAGCCTCATTCCTGGTCGTGACATCATTGCAAAGTCCTTAGAATGCACCTTGGAACTTTCATGTTTTGCCTTTGCAACAGGTCTCTTAGCCTTGTCTTTTTGTACCCTGTTTGGATCCAGTTCCTGCTTGGCTTTATTCCTGCATGTCTTGGTTCCCACCTAGTTTTGTTCCTGTGAGTCTTGTCTCTGAATCTTTGTTTCTGTGTGAGCTGTTCTTCCATTTAACTGTGCTTTCTAGCACAGCTGTGAGCTGTCTCTCTGTGTGGTTTCCCTTTAACCCTTAACTTACTGAATCTGCTGTTTGAGTTTGTGTGAGCTGCTCTTCCTTTTAACTGTGCTTTCTAGCACAGCTGTGAGCTGTCTCTCTGTGTGGTTTCCCTTTAACCCTTAACTTGCTGAATCTGCTGTTTGAGTCTGTGAGAGCTTGCTCTTCCATTTGTCTGTTCTTTCTAGCACATCTGTGAGCTGTCGCTCTGTGTGGTTTGCCTTTAATCATTTATTTGCTGAATATTGTTCCAAGCACCCTCTCCTCCTTCCTTGGAAGTGACCAATCATGTGTTTAGATCTGGACCCTATTTACTTCCTAGAGTCTTTCGGTCTCCTTAACTTTAGTGCAACTTAAAATAATAAACAAAAGAAAACACCTCCTCGGTCTTTGGCTGAGCTTGCCAGCTTTCCTGTTTTTTATTCAGGTCATGATTGGGGTTTTTAAAGATTTAAAAAAAAAAAAACCATAGATGATTGGGGTTTTTAAATATTAAAAAAAAAAAACCATAGAGTCATGATCCATAGTTCATCAAGTAAAAATTGTGGCTTAATTCAGCTAATGATCCTTGTTAGCCACAGGGTGACTAAATAAGTATAGTTTATGCACAGCAACAAAAGAATCCCCCAATAGCTTTAATGTCCAAGTAACCACAGTTCCTTAAAACAAAAAGAGTCCCAGCAGTTTCAATAACCCAAAAGAAAATCAGTCAAGAAACAGCTCTGGCACCTTAGTCTCCTGGCTTTTCTCAGAGGGCCTATTTCTCCTCCAGGACTCATGGACACACGGACTGCCTGCTCCTTTCAGCAGTCCCCTTGAGAGGTCTTGTCCCTCCCTCCAGTCTTTTCTCTTCCACTGGGAAACACGTCTTTAAAATTTCCTAACCAAGTTCCTGGCATAAATTAACCACTTAAAAATGAAAGTAGTTTAGGGAGATCCTCCTTTCTTTTCCCTTTTCCCTCTCTCCATCCTCTCACCAGTCACAATAACATACTGGTTCCTCCCTAAAGGGAAACAAGGGATAAACTCTGGGTTAGGCCTCGGGTAAACCTACTTCAGGTTCCCCTTCCCATGTAGTCCCTGAGACAGGAGCTCCCTGCCCATCCATCAGCCCCCTTTCCTCTCACTGTTTGCTGGTCTAGCTCCCAACTGGGTGGAGGAGGTCAGAGACAGAGACAGTCAGAAGCTCTGGGTGGGAGCATGAACTGACTGTCCTCCCAGGAAAGTGGTTGGGACTTCCCTCCCCTGTGATTCCCAGGGTTCTGCCCCAGCTCTTTAGAGCAGCCCAGTTCAAGACTGGGCTTCCACTTCCCTCCCCCCCCCCCCCCCCCCCCCCCCAGGGTGAGTAACCTTTTCATGCAGCATAGGGAAAAGAGGAGACTTCCCTTTTTAAAGGTAATGCAAATATAGAAAAAAAGAAGCCTTTACCTTGCCCCCCCTTTCCCAGAGAGGGGGGGCATCTTGCAGAGGACAGGGAGGTACAGAGGGCTCAGGGCAGCCCAGAAACAGCACAGACACCTTTTAGTTAAAATGTTTAAAGTGTTTAAAATGCTCCAGCACTGTTATAAAACTAAGAACTCAGGTGCCCATAGATGCTAGAGGTGTGTTTAAATTTTATGAGTTTGTAACTGTGGGGGGATGTGCAGTGAAGTCTGTTACAAGGCTCCTGATTGGCTGTCTGAGGCCCCAGGGAAAGCTGGGAGCCTGAGGGGCATGTGAGGCAAGCCTGAGGGTGGAAGGTGGCCAATAGGAGCCAGGATCTGGTAAAAGGCATGAATTTGGACCAATGAGGTGGCAGGAGGCAGCCTGACCCATGGATTGGCTTGGCTTGTTACTCAATTGAGTAGCGTGAGTAAATTGGCCACGTGCACAATTTAATGTGTGCTTCTCGTCACGCCTTAGATAGAATCTGGGGGATAGTGCCTAACTTCAAAGGAGTATACGCATGGGCAGAGCATGGGTGGGCCATAGGCATGTCTCCCAGAATACTATTGAGGCAGCCATGGAAATAATTATATATATATAAGAAATGATATTAAAAGCTTGAAGTTTGAATTCTCTTCAGTCCTGCAAATGAAGGAATGCAAGCTGGAGTTAATTAGACTCTAGCTGCCGGGCTGGGTTAGGAAAGGTCAGTGAGAAATGAAACTCTGTCCCTTGTGAATTGCCAATGCTAGCTGGCTCAACATCTGTACATTATTAGGCTTACTGAATAGTTTTGTAAGCAGGCAGTTGTTTAGGATTAAATTGAACACTGCTTAGAAGGAAATAGTTAGAGTCTAAATAATTCTAGATATAAATGAGTTAGAATTTAGAAGTTCTTGATAGGTAGAATATGTTTTATAAGAATGCTTACTTTAGAATATGTTGTATTCTGTGTAAATTAATAATTCTGTGTGGAATGTTTGTTCAACTCTCTGTCTGACGTTCTGAGTAGGGCTACAGTGAAGGGGGGCCAACATGTGTTTTGAGTTATTCTGCAGTCCCAGCTGGTTCAATGTATAAGCTGAAGGTGAAAAAGGTCAGAACTAGTCAGCTCTCTTCTCCTTGATTAATTATAGGTAACTGTAGGAATAGTCCTGAAAGTATAGCAGTATGCCATTAAGTAAGACTAGCCTTTGACCCCTTTAATGAATGCCAGAGTTCAGTTAGCAGTTAGTATGAATCAGACTAGGAATATGAGAATAATTAATGTTAGATGGGGCCTCTTAGTCTCTAAGGGAATCCAGTTTAAGCCATAGATGAGAAATCAATCATAATGAGAAATGTAAGAGTTCTGGAGACCAAATGTCTGGCTTGAGGGGCCCCAGGTCACAGGTCAGTTTAGGATGTCTGGAACCTATGTAACTGATATTTCAAAAGTAATGATTGGTTGAGGCAAGGTAGCCAATCTAATTCCTTAACCAATTGGAGAGTAAGGGGGCTGGGCTGGGCTAGGCTAGGAGGAGGGCTTAGGACCCTATTTAAGTAGGAGCAGAAGCAGTTTACATCAGAAGGAGCTCAGAAGAAAGAGAAGGACAGAAGGAACAGACAGAAGAAGGAGAAGACAGCATAAGAAGAGAGCTGAGAGAGCTGACACAGAGAGCTGAGACAAAGACACAGAGAGCTGAGACAGAGGAGAAGAGAGCTAGAACTGATGTCCTGCTTTGTTTGCTGGCAAATAAAGAAGATTACTCTCTCATTCTGGTGTGTGCTGTCTGACTCCTGAAGTATCACAAATTCCTATCTCAATTCCTGCAACAATTCTTGGTGGCAGCGGTGGGATAAATCCTGCATTAATCCCAGCACCCAACTGACTGGAGAACATTCGCCGGGTATGTATCCTGTATTTTGTATTGTAATCCTAGCTAGGAAGTTGTAAAACCAGCCCCTCAAGAAGGAGGGAAGGAGAATCTGATCAATTCTCAGCGAAGGCCCTAGTACCTTCTAGTCGTGGGGACTAGAAGCGAAAACGCTTGAGCTTATCTGTATCTGAGAAATTTGAAATTGTTGGGTGGGATTTTCTGTATGGAATGTGTGATGCGTGAATGATTAACTGAGTGCGGACTTCTTATAGCTGCATTTCCAATTAACGCGAGTTCAATTGGTCAGCAACGGAAGGAAGCGATTGCTGTCTGTCTACCTAGTGTCTCGAGAGTGCAGACCCCTTACTGCATTCTCAAAAATTCCCCCCCTCTTTGTGTGTTGTAACTGTAAGCATTATGGGTGGGACATCATCTAGACAAATTGCTACCCCCCTAGATTGTATGCTTAGAAATTTTAAAAAAGGTTTTTTAATTAATGACTATGGACAGACTTTAAGCTCAAGTACTTTAAGAACCTTGTGTGAAGTTGAGTGGCCATCTATGGGAGTGGGGTGGCCCCCTAGTGGCAGCTTAGATATTGAAGTAATCCGGAAGGTCTACAGCATAGTAGTAGGAGGACCAGAATATTCTGAACAACTCCCTTATATAGATTCCTGGGACAGCCTTGTGACTGACCCTCCCTCGTGGTTGAAAACTTATATGGGATCCCCAGTAAAATTCATGTTAGGCCGTGTTCAAAGAAAGATTAGAAAATCTAGACTAGAAGAGGGAAAGAGCCCTAGGAAGCCTACCACCCAATCGGTGGCTTCCGCCCCTACCCTGTCCGAGAAACCCATACTCTCTGATGACCCCTCAGACCTTGAGCCACCACCTTATGGCCCATTGTTGGGGTTCCGTGCCACCCCCAGAGATCCACGCCGCCCAGCTCAAGCCTCTCCAGCACAGGCTTCTCCGGATAGTTCTTCCCCTCCTGTGCCAAACCTGCCACACCCTAGGTTGGACTTTTCACCTGGCCTCTACCCTTCTGTGCCAAATCCTCTCCTGTTAACCTCTGAAGACCCGTTTTGGGTTCCACTCCCTGACTCCTCAACTCCCGACAGCCCAGCCTCTCCCTCTAATACCCCTACCCACTCATCAGGGGCCCGGCATCCCTTTCAATGGACTGACTCACCTGTGACCACCTCTCAGTCTATGAGTACCCCTCCCCATCCCTCAGGATTTCAACCTACCTCTACTGAATGGGTTAGACCCGCTGCAATTACCTTTGAGCATGATAGGAGGGTAGCTCCTAGCTCTACCTCAGGTTCCATTCCCACCTCCTCGAGAGTTCTGCCACTTCGTCAGGTAACTACCACTCGACCGGATCCTAATAATCAGGGTCAGGTTATACAGGCACAGGCCTATCAGTATGTACCCTTCACAACCACCGATCTCCTGAATTGGAAGACGCATTATCCCTCTTATACTGAAAAGCCTCAGGCAGTGGTGGACCTAGTGACTAGCATTATGGCCACCCATAACCCAACCTGGACTGATTGTCAACAACTTCTCCTGACCCTCTTCACAACTGAGGAGAGGCGGAAGATTTTGCAAAATGCTGAGGCCATCACGCGAGAGCGTGTCCCCGGGGGGATACAGGACCCAGAGGGATGGGTTAGAGCTCGGTTTCCTCGCGCAGCTCCAGATTGGGATCCAAATGATGGGCAGCACTATGAACTGTTGTCTGGCTATTGCCGGGACTTACTGGAAGGTATGAGGAAAGGCATAAAGAGGCCCATTAATCTGGCAAAGGTCTCTGAAATTCTCCAAGGGGCAACTGAATCCCCTGGGGCCTTTCTAGAGCGACTAATTGAAGCCTACAGAACATACACCCCATTTGACCCTGAAGCCCAAGAAAACCAGAGAATGGTGAATAGCGCATTGGTGGCCCAGAGTATGCCAGATATCCGGAAGAAGTTGCAGCGTCAGGAGGGATTCGCAGGGATGAATACCACCCAGCTAATTGAGATCGCAACCAAGGTTTTCATTAATAGAGATCAGGAGGTGCGCCGAGAGGCTGACCGGAAGATGCAGAAGAAGGCCGACCTTTTAGCGGCAGCCATTACTAATTCCACCCTTAACCGAGGTCGACCTCTAGCTAATGGGAAGCCAAAGTGGGACCCCGGACCACCAGCCAGGCCCCGAGATTCCTTCAATCAATCCCGGCCAAGGGGGGAGAATCCCAGACCAAGATTGGAGAGGGATCAGTGTGCCTATTGTAAGGAAAGAGGGCACTGGAAAGATGAATGCCCCCAGAGGCGCCAGGGACTGAGAAGGGGACCAGGAGATCGAGGAAGCCGAGGCCGAGTTCGAGAGGGAAGATATGAGCCTGCTGAATCTGACATCATCGGGATAGCCGAGATGGCAGAATGGGACGAATAGGACAGACCGGGTTCCTACAAACTGGGCTCCCAGGAACCTATGGTCAAGCTAACTATAGGGAGCCGCTCAATTCCATTCATGATTGATACAGGAGCTGAACATTCTGTTGTGACGGAGCGATTAGCGCCTGTGTCTGGAAAAACTGTCCGAGTGGTGGGAGCCACGGGGGTGCAGAACCGGAGGCCCTTTCTGACAACCCGTAGATGCCAATTAGGCTCACACATAGTCACTCATGAATTCCTGTATATGCCAGACTGTCCAATCCCTTTGTTAGGTCGAGACCTGCTGTCCAAGCTTAGGGCCCAAATTTCCTTTGACTCTGATGGCCAGACTTCAGTCTCCTTTCAGCCCCCGACCTCCAGCCCTAAGGGTATATTGAGTTTCTGCTGCCCTCTTGAAGAAGAATGGCGGCTGCATCAGTCACATAGCCAAGTTGACCTACCCCTGGCAGACAGCTTTCAGGTCAGTGGGGTATGGGCAGAAGATAATCCCCCAGGGTTGGCCCGAAATATTCCTCCTGTACATGTAGATTTACTTCCAAGTGCCCGGCCAATCCATCTTCGCCAATACCCAATTCCCCGAAAGGCTCTGGAAGGGATTCAAGCACATCTGAATCGTCTGTTATCCCATGGAATTATTCGTCCTTGCCAGGTCTCCATGGAATACGCCACTATTGCCAGTTCAGAAGCCAGGGACTGAGGACTACCGGCCAGTCCAAGACTTACGAGTGGTCAATAAATCCACTATCTCATTACACCCTGTAGTGCCTAATCCATATGTCCTGCTAGGATTGATACCTTCTGGAGCTACTCATTTCACGACACTAGATCTAAAAGATGCCTTCTTTTGTATTCGGGTGGCCCCCGCCAGTCAACTGCTTTTTGCCTTTCAATGGGAAAACCCAGTAACAGGAAGGAAGCTTCAGTATACATGGACTCGCCTGCCACAGGGGTTCAAGAATTCCCCCACTATTTTTGGGACAGCCCTAGGGCAAGACCTTAAGACTTTTAAATCTGAGCCTTCCAGGCGAGTTTTACTCCAGTATGTAGATGACCTCCTGATTGCAGCAGTGACTCAGGAAGAGTGTTTTGAGGCTACTAGAGAATTGCTGGAGCTACTCTTGGATGCAGGCTATAAGGTCTCACGCTCAAAGGCCCAACTCTGTCAGTCAGAAGTGAAGTATCTGGGCTTTTGCATTTCCCAGGGAAGTCGGAGACTGGATGCTAGTAGGAAGCAAGCGGTAGCTGCAATTCCCCAACCCAAGTCCAGAAGAGAAGTTAGGGAATTTCTGGGAGCAGCCGGATTCTGCAGAATTTGGATTCCAAATTTTGCATTGATGGCGAAACCCCTTTACCAGGCCACAAAGGGGGGTGAAAAGGAACCATTTGAATGGGGACCTACTGCTCAACAATCCTTCATTGCCATAAAGAAAGCCCTACTTCAAGCCCCTGCGTTAGGCCTTCCTGATGTGGAGAAACCTTTCTCATTGTATGTCCATGAGCGACAGGGGGTTGCTCTGGGTGTGCTGACCCAGATGATGGGATCCTGGCAGAGGCCTGTTGCATACCTGTCTAAACAGCTGGATGGAGTGGCTAAAGGATGGCCAGCCTGCATGAGGGCCATTGCAGCAACAGCCTTACTGGTCCAGGAAGCTGATAAGTTGACCTTGGGGCAAGAACTGGTTGTTAAAGTCCCCCATGCAGTTCTCACCCTCATGGAGTATAAGGGCAACCACTGGTTTACAAATAACCGCATGGTTAAGTACCAAGCTAGCTTGTGTGAGAATCCACGGATACACCTGGAAACAGTGGCTACATTCAATCCTGCCACTCTTTTGCCAGCATCTGAGGGACCACCGGATCATGACTGTATCCAAACCATGGATGAAGTGTATTCCAGTCGACCAGATCTTAAAGATGTTCCGTGGAGGGACCCAGATGTAATTTATTTTACAGATGGAAGCAGTTATGTGGAGAACTCCAAGCGATTGGCAGGCTATGCTGTGGTGACAGAGGACAAGGTGATAGAAGCAAGAGCCCTGCCCCAAGGAACTTCAGCCCAGAAAGCAGAACTTGTGGCCCTCATACGAGCTCTGGAGTTAGCAGCAGGACTGGTAACCAACATTTATACTGATTCCAAATATGCCTTCACAACTCTACATGCTCATGGAGCTTTGTATAAGGAAAAGGGACTCATAAATGCTGCAGGCCAACCTGTTAAGTATGGACCTGAAATACTTCAGCTGCTAGAGGCTGTGTGGGCCCCTAAGAAGGTAGCTGTCATTCATTGCAGGGGACACCAAAGAATAGATACTCCAGTGGCCCGAGGGAACCGCCATGCTGATCGGGTGGCCAAGGAAGCTGCTCGAGGACCCCCAGCAAGTACTGTGACTCCCCTGTTCCAAATCCGATTGCAAGAATGGACACCTATGTATACCCAAGTGGAAGAGAAATGGGCTCAAGAAGAAGGTGCGGTAAGGAGACCTGATGGCTGGTTACATCTCCCTGATACCAGAGTTCTGGTGCCACGCCACCTAGCTTGGCCTGTAGTGTCTCAAGCTCATGACCTATCACACTTAGGGAAAACAGCACTAGCCCGCCTACTCAATCGAGTAGTGGTGCTGGAAGGATTGGATAGTCTGGTTGCCACTGCCTCTGCCCGATGTACTCTCTGTGCCCAGAATAATGCTCGTCAGGGACCCCGTATTCCACCAGGAGTTCAGTCTAGAGGACTAACACCCTTTGAGTCCCTAGTTATAGACTTCACAGAAATGCCCAGGAGTGGTAGGCTCCGATACCTCTTAGTCATGGTTTGTACCTTTTCTGGGTGGGTGGAAGCATATCCTACAGTCACTGAGAAAGCCACAGAAGTAGCTCGAGCCCTCCTTAGGGATGTCATCCCCAGGTATGGATTGCCCCTTGCCATAGGTTCAGATAATGGTCCCGCCTTTGTTGAAGCTACACTTCAGGCCCTGTCCCGCGCATTGCGCATTACCTGGAAATTGCATTGTGCCTATCGTCCCCAGAGTTCAGGGCAGGTTGAGCGAGCAAACAGAACCTTGAAAAATAGCCTAGCAAAGATTTGTCAGGAAACCCAATTGAAATGGCCACAGGCATTGCCACTAGCCCTCTTCCGCCTCCGATGCACTCCAACTAAAGGAACAGCCCTCTCTCCCTTTGAAATTGTGTATGGGAAGCCCCCAGCCATTTTGCAGGGAATTAAGGGAGACATAGGGATTTTAGGGTCTGCCCAGGTGCAGGAGCAGGTAGCCCTCCTGGGAAAGATAATTTCTGAGCTTCAGTCTTATGTGAGAGAAATAAACCCTGTCCCCTTCCAGGCTCAGGTACATTCCTTCCTGCCAGGGGATAGAGTTTGGGTAAAAGACTGGAAGCTCCAGCCTTTGGGGCCCCGATGGAAAGGACCTTTTACTGTTTTGCTTTCTACCCCTGCAGCTGTGAAGGTCGCAGGGATAACTCCATGGGTCCATTGGTCTCGAATTAAGTCTGCTGACCAGACTGAGCCCAGCACGGATCAGACGGAGCCTAAACAGTGGAGAGCAGAAAGAGATCCAGCGGAGCCATTGAAGTTGCGCTTGACCCGAACCAAAGAATCTACTAGCTGAAAAGAAGGGTCAACTGCATACTGCAGGAGCGGCTGAACTTCGGCTTCACACTGAGACTCTTTCTTGCCTGATTCTGGCTTTCCTGGAATTTGAAAGCTTGATCCTTGTCAGTTGAGGGTCTATCCCAACTGGTATAAGAACTCAAAGACTGAGAACACTATATGAGAGTAATCTGTGATTAGCACAGACTGTTGAAATATTATTGCTTAATTAGTTTGCTGTATTTGTTTTAGATTAGGAAGAAAGAAAATGTTAGTAGTTTGGATGCTTTTGTTGTTTTCTACTCCTTGCCTCCTTGTTCCTAATACCCCACTCGCTCCAACCTTTGGTTACACTCAGTCCAGGAACTAATTAGCCAGGCAAAGATTACTTCCCCTTGTATTGTGTGTTCCCGATTTTCTCCTTATACCACAGATGTCCCAGCTGTTCCTGTCCCTGTGCAACTCCCAGCTCTTATACCTCCCTACTTTTCGAGTTCAGGCCCTTGGAGCCAGGATTATACTTGGTGGTCCTTTTATAATGCTACTTCCCCCTCTGAATCTTCTCTAAGGCCAGTTTTTACGTCTCCCTATCCAGCCTCTGGAGTGTTTTGTTTAACAAGAAGCATCTCAACTGTTCTTCCCATTCCCTGTAACTATACTAATGTTCTCCCAGAAAAAGGAGAATCCGTGTGGGTAGTTTCTCCAGGTACTCCTATGTGCCCTGCTACCATACCTGTAGATTATGACCCAGGTGATTATCTGGCTCCTAAGCGTACCACTGAGAAGACTATAGTGTCCAAGCTTATTTTCTACTTTCATAAGTCCCCGGGGTATGAAGAGTTACTAACAAATGAGCAGCCTGTCACAATTGGGGATTGGCGCTTATGGTGTGCAAAGTCTCCATTTCGTCTTCGTTCCCCCTGGGATAGGGGCTCGCATTATGGGCACCCTAAGTACCCTGTCCAGCCTGAGCCAACATTTATTGGGAACTTTCCTCACCCTCTCCTTGGTCATTACTGGCTCTGTGATAATGTCCTCCACATGATTCTTCCCTCCACATATGATTTTTGTGTATTGGTAACCTTGAATTATTTTCCTAAAGTTATTCCTCTTAAGCCACTATCCCCGCACCGCTCTAAGCGAGAGGCTTTGTCCTTACCCTCCTCCGTTGCCACAGAGGATGAGGCGATTGAATTAGCCCTCCAGTATATCAATTCTACTTATCCTCTGACTAAAAAGAGACTTGTAGCCCTTTCTGCCACAGCCTGGATTCCAATTGGAGGCCCGGTAGCGGGTATTACTGAACTAGGTATGGCTACCCGGAGACTTCAATCCCTACTCCATGTTTTAGTTCATGAGCTGAATGTGGTAGTCAATGCATTGCAGGATCAAATTAATGAATTAAGTATAGTTTCTAGGTATAATCGTATGGGCCTTGACTATCTCTTTGCAGCTCAGGGTGGCCTCTGCACAGTGCTAAATTCTTCAGAGTGCTGTACTATTGTCATAAATAGGACGCATGTAGTTAGGCATGCTATGGATAAAGTCCTACAGTTGGCCAGCCTTAATGTGGAGGATTACCGAGGAGGATTAGACCTTACCTCCTGGTGGTGGTCATTGACCTCCTGGATACGTCCCTTGTTCATTTCCCTAATAGTCTTAGTTTTAGCAGGGTTGTTGTTTTGTTTCCTGGCCTCATGTGCTTCGGCAGTATGCCGTCGGACCTTAACAAGTAGGGTAATGGTGGTTCATAAGTCTATTCCTAGTTAGGATCACTATAATCTCCAGAGTCTGAGTTGTGAGACTTATCTCTGCATAAGCTGATTTTAGTCTCAAAGGGGGGAATGAGGCAGCCATGGAAATAATTATATATATATAAGAAATGATATTAAAAGCTTGAAGTTTGAATTCTCTTCAGTCCTGCAAATGAAGGAATGCAAGCTGGAGTTAATTAGACTCTAGCTGCCGGGCTGGGTTAGGAAAGGTCAGTGAGAAATGAAACTCTGTCCCTTGTGAATTGCCAATGCTAGCTGGCTCAACATCTGTACATTATTAGGCTTACTGAATAGTTTTGTAAGCAGGCAGTTGTTTAGGATTAAATTGAACACTGCTTAGAAGGAAATAGTTAGAGTCTAAATAATTCTAGATATAAATGAGTTAGAATTTAGAAGTTCTTGATAGGTAGAATATGTTTTATAAGAATGCTTACTTTAGAATATGTTGTATTCTGTGTAAATTAATAATTCTGTGTGGAATGTTTGTTCAACTCTCTGTCTGACGTTCTGAGTAGGGCTACAGTGAAGGGGGGCCAACATGTGTTTTGAGTTATTCTGCAGTCCCAGCTGGTTCAATGTATAAGCTGAAGGTGAAAAAGGTCAGAACTAGTCAGCTCTCTTCTCCTTGATTAATTATAGGTAACTGTAGGAATAGTCCTGAAAGTATAGCAGTATGCCATTAAGTAAGACTAGCCTTTGACCCCTTTAATGAATGCCAGAGTTCAGTTAGCAGTTAGTATGAATCAGACTAGGAATATGAGAATAATTAATGTTAGATGGGGCCTCTTAGTCTCTAAGGGAATCCAGTTTAAGCCATAGATGAGAAATCAATCATAATGAGAAATGTAAGAGTTCTGGAGACCAAATGTCTGGCTTGAGGGGCCCCAGGTCACAGGTCAGTTTAGGATGTCTGGAACCTATGTAACTGATATTTCAAAAGTAATGATTGGTTGAGGCAAGGTAGCCAATCTAATTCCTTAACCAATTGGAGAGTAAGGGGGCTGGGCTGGGCTAGGCTAGGAGGAGGGCTTAGGACCCTATTTAAGTAGGAGCAGAAGCAGTTTACGTCAGAAGGAGCTCAGAAGAAAGAGAAGGACAGAAGGAACAGACAGAAGAAGGAGAAGACAGCATAAGAAGAGAGCTGAGAGAGCTGACACAGAGAGCTGAGACAAAGACACAGAGAGCTGAGACAGAGGAGAAGAGAGCTAGAACTGATGTCCTGCTTTGTTTGCTGGCAAATAAAGAAGATTACTCTCTCATTCTGGTGTGTGCTGTCTGACTCCTGAAGTATCACAAATTCCTATCTCAATTCCTGCAACACTATAAATTATGTGCCTCATTTGGTGCACCTAAGACGCCAACTTACATGGCATCAGAGGATGTGCCTAAGCATGGGCATGCCAATGCCAACTCACACAGTATTCTGTAATGGAATCTTGGCCCTATGGTGCTGTGTTAGAATTAGTGCTAAGTGGACGGCATTGGGGAGCCTAGGCTGAGGTACCAATTTATAGAATTCCCCCATTATGTTTGATCTACACATCTACGTACATATGGAACCGTTGACTGCCCAAGAACAGCTGTGAGATGACAGATCTTTTAATGGCGTTTGTAATTCATTAAATAAAAAACATCAATGAGTTCCATCTTGGATGCTCATTAATGTGGGTTCACATACTTAGATAGCTTTCTGCAGAGTTTACAAGTTATTCTGTTTCAAGAGGAAGATTTGAAGGTAGTCCTGGATTTTTGATAACCCTATCCTGATGCATTATGGAACTTGCAACATTCCCCCCAATATCTAAAACCATTTAACCGGCCAGGAATGTTTCCTGGCCAGATATACGGCACTTAAACGACTATCCGATGGGAGACAGCCTATTATCTCCCTCTGAATATTGCTGGTTAGCTCCATCTCTACCTGTTTTCAAATCTATGCTGAAAACCCACCTTTTCACTGCTGCTTTTAGCTCCTAGCCATTACTCAATTGCCCTCCCCTTATCTCTTCCTTCCTTCTCACCCATTACTTCCCTCACCTGTAACTGTCTTGTCTGTCTGTATTAGTTAGATTGTAAGCTCTTTTGAGCAGGGACTGTCTCTTTGTATCAGGTGTTCAGTGCTGCATGCATCTGGTAGCGCTATACAAATGCTAATAATATTGTTTGATATAACTGGCTATCCACTAATATTCAGCGCATCACCTGCTAAGTTTGGCAGCCAAATTAGACCACCAAAAAGCAGGAATATGTTTGGCTGGTTTAAACTTAATTGACCAGTGTTGAATACTGGCTTGGCCAGTTAAATTTAAACCAGCCCCAAAACACCCGGATATTCAATGCTGTCACCAGAAATGGCCCAGCATTGAATATCTGGGTGACCACTGACCACGGGATTTAGCCGAGCTCCCTCCTGTGATATGAATATCTGGCCCACTGATATAGGTAGCAGGGGTGTAGCCATGGCGGGCCTGGACGGGTCCAGGCCCAGCCACTTTCCCTGCAGGCCCAGCCATCCAACATCTTTCACTTGCTGTCGCTGCCTTTTCTCCCGTGGCTCTGGGTACGGCCATCCGGGAGGCAGCGTTCAGCGTTGCCTGCATGCCTGCCTGCCCTGAAATAATTCTTCTCCCCAGGCTCCGCTGCATCGGCCCCTGCATTCTCTTTTTTGCCCATCGCGCAGTGCTGCCATTCACACAGGCAGCTCCGCTCCCCCCTGCCGCGTCCATCCGGCCCTACATAAACAGGAAGTGCATCAGAGAGGGCTGGATGGACGTGGCAAAGGGGAGCGGAGCTGCCTGTGTGAATGGCAGCACTGCGCAATGGGCAAAAAAGAGAATGCAGGGACCGATGCAGAGTAGCCTGGAGAAGAAATTATTTCAGGGCAGGCACGCAGGCAACGCTGAATGCTGCCTCCCGGACAGCCGTACCCAGAGCCGCAGGAGAAAAGGCAGCGACAGCGAGCGAAGGATGTTGGATGGGTGGGCCTGGAGGGCAGAACTAAAGTAAGTGCTGGACCTTTGGGGAAAGGGGGGGGGGGGGGCTGGAGGGAAGGGATCGTTTTGCCAGAGTCGGACTTGTGGGAGGAAGGGGATTGGAGGGAAGGGAGAGAGCTACTGGATGTGGGAGGAAGAGGAGGGAGGGGATCTGATTGGAAGGGAAAGAGTTGCAGGAGGTGGGAGGAAAAGGAGGAGGGGATCTGGATGGAAGGGAGAGAGCTACTGGACAAGGGAGGAAGAGGAAGAAGGGACTGGAGGGAAGGGAGAGAGCTGCTGGACATGGGAGGGAGAGGAGGAGGGGACTGGAGGGAAGGGAGAGAGCTGCTGGATGTGGGAGAAAGAGGGGGAAGAGACTGGAGGGAAGGGAGAGAGCTGCTGGATGTGGGAGAAAGAGTGGGAAGAGAACTGGAGGGAAGGGAGAGAGCTGCTGGATGTGGGAGAAAGAGGGGGAAGAGAACTGGAGGGAAGGGAGAGAGCTGCTGGATGTGGGAGAAAGAGGGGGAAGAGAACTGGAGGGAAGGGAGAGAACTGCTGGTACAGCACAAGGAGGGAGGGAAGGGAAACAGAGATACCAGACCAAGGAGATGAAGGAAAAGGGAACAAATACTAAACTTACAGCATGAGGGAGGAAGGGAGGGTAGACAGGGAATCAAGCAACCAAACCAGATGCTGGAAAGGGGAGGGAGTGAGAGGCAGAGAAGCTGGATGGGGTAGGGTCAGAGAGGGTACAGATATAATGGCACTGGGGACAAGGAGAGGGGAGAAGCTGGACAGAGAAATATAGGGCCACAGAGTAAAAGAGATACTAAACATGGAGGAAGATAGAGGTACAGAGATGGAAGAAGATGGATAGTGGACATGGAGAGAGAGTAGAAGTAGAAATATCAAATGAACATGAAACCTTGGTGAGTGAGTTAAGAGAAGACAGAAGGATGTAGAAACCAGAGCCTGGGACCAACATGACTTGGAAAAATAAAATGAGCAGGCAACAAAAGGTAGAAAAAGATAATTTTATTTTTCTATTTTGTGATTAGAATATGTCAGATTTGAAATGTACATTCTGCTAGAGCTGGTGTTAGAATATGGCTGCGGCCCAAGGCAGATATTTAGGAGGGGACCCCAAAGCTTACTAACAGGCTGCACCTTCTTCAGCTTCCAGCTAGCCTGGGATTCTCTCTGGCTAGGGGGCCAAACGCAGTTGCCCTAGTTGTACCTTCCCTAACACTGTCTCTTGCATGTGCTATCATATTTTGCACAGTATAGGAGAAAATGCATCTCTTTCTGTTTCTCTGTGCTGTACTAAATGCAAGGTCTGGCCTCTTGGGATTTTTATTAATTTGTTTATTGTTTGTGGTCACTTATTCTGTATTTGGCATTTGTGTTCTGTGTGTGTGACCAAAGTATTCTGTTAGCATCAATTTTCTATGTAGTATTCTATAGTACTTTGGCTTGTTCAATTTTCTTGATGTTTTGATAGTTTAGGGCCCCACTGTAATATTTAGGGCATATTTGGGGGAAGCATATGTGTGTTGGCGGACTGTGGCTTAGTGGAGGATGAAGAGTGCACCCTCTTATATTTCCCCTAGCTCTCAATGTGGCCTACAGCCACTGAGGCCAGCACTGCTACTCTCATTGAAGTTATTGGGAGTAGGGTAGGTGTGCGGTAGGAGTAGGGGGCGTGGGCAGGGCATATCAGGTGGCAGATGTTTCTCTAGTGCCCATCCATCCAACCTGTTGGCCCACCCAAAAATTGCCTTCTGGCTATGCCACTGATTGTAGTCTTTGATTCTACCTAATACCACACTGTATTAGGGATGTGATTCAAAACCAGCACTGGCCAGGAAGACATGGAGCTGGGTAACTTGGTAACACTATTTCTGTTGATAGTGATGCCTTTGGAAAGGCCAGAGAGGGCTTAGGAAGATGGTACAGTGGGTCATGAACAAAAGCAGCTAGAGAAACCAGCTGCCTCTTCTTTTTATTTGTAAAGTAAGTTACACATCACCTTTCTCCTTGCAAATACTGCCTAGTGAAAATGGATTGTGAAGCTCAGCCTACCTATGACATTAGCAAGTAGAAGGAAGGCTTGAACTGACAAGCTGCAGATAACATAGACAGCTGTGACCCCATGTGTCAGTCCCCTCCAATCTGCCTAGACTTCACCTCCTCTCCTCCCCCCTCAGTATCTTACCCAAATGTAGGTAAGATATTGAGGCAAATTGTACAGAGCAGCAGGTACAACCCTAAAAAAAGGCATGGGAAGAAATCTATATGGAACAGCTGTTGCAACACTGAATATCTTACTGGGCAAACTGGATAGCCTTTTCAGTCTTTATCTGCCATCATCTACTGTGTTCCTATAGTGGGGATTCAGTTTGAATGAAAGGGACTGTATCAGTGCAACCGCATTATTAATACAATCTGATGTACTACAGCAATCTATTGTGGTTAACAAACAATGGGATATGGAAAAAATAAATCTGTATCTACTGGTGCAAAATGATCATGATATATTGACAGTCACATTTCTAGAAAATATTAAACAGTATCAAGATGTTCTATAGAAAATAATGCCAAAATATTGCCTAATTAAATAGTCAAAGAACAAGGATGTGGCATCCTGAGACGGTAATGAAAGTTTGGTATACTGAAGAAAGCTTGTCAATAGCTCGAATCTGCTTGACCTGGTTCTTGGGGCTTCACAGACCCCAAACTCTTTCATGACAAAGGAGGTTGGGAGGAGTTCATGCAAATCCTAGTTAAACTAATCTGCCCTTTACAGTGCTGTTGTTATATTGTCAATATAATTAGAGAATTGTTGATAGTAACTCCTCTTTATTGGAGCCTACTAAGCTCTTTGTAAACTTTCTACAGCTACAGATTATGACAGTATATAAAAACCTTCCAATCAATATTCAAAGCAATTTAAGCAAACAGGAAAGGCTCCTCCCTCCTTAAATTGCCTGGAGCTGGCTATCCGCCAATATTCAGTAGCAATTAACTTGTTAGTGCTACCGAGTATTGGCACTAACCAGCAATTTTGGACCCAGACCGCACAGGGCATTACGGGGGAGGGGGGAGTCGGGGAGGAGCCAGCAGTTATGTGGGTGTTGGCAATGTTCAGTGCCAGTGCACACATAGATAAGCGGGCACATAGGTAGCGTAGCCAGGTTGAGGGCACGGGGGGGGGGGGGGGGGGGGGGGGGGGGGGGGGGGGGGGGGGGGGGGGGGGGGGGAAACAGATACTGGACTGCCAATGGCGCCGGTGCGTATTTTAAATATGACAGTGTGAAAAATAGACGCCGGCACCAGTGGAAGTCTGGTTGGGGAAGCGGACGCTCCCCTGACGACTCACCTAGCTGCGCCTCTGGTTTGCATAATAAGCAGTCCTAAATATGCCAGTTTAGTTATGTGGGTGCCAGCACTGAATGTCAGTCAGCATCCACATAGCTTCTGTGTAGTGCTCCCCTCCTTTCCAATTCCACCCTAACATGACTGGACCCTGCCACCATTACCAGACCTTTCCCTGATTCTGTTCCTCCTGGGACCCCTCACCATTATCATACCCCCCCCCCCCAATTCTGATCCCCCCATGATCCCGTCACTATTACCAGACCCTCCTCCCCAATTACGATCCCCTATGACCCCACCACCATTACCACACTCCTATAATTCCAATTCTCCCATGATTCTCTTGGCATTATCAGACCCCACCCCCTCTATGTCCAAGTAGATCCCCCCCCCCCCCCCACTGCACATGCCTAGTTTAAGCTCCCTGGTAGTCCAATGGGTCAACAGGCAGGAGAGAATCCCTTTCAAAAAATGCTGACTACCGCTGGATGAATATTGACCGACTTATTATTATTATACAATGCACACAGCAAGAAACAAAACAGACATTAAGGATACACCCAGAATATGCACACACACACTTCTCCATCATAATCACACACAAAACAAGCCTGTTACAGTCCTGAAGGACAATGAAGGTCACCACTTGTCCCTCAATTCCTCAGCAAACCCTTGAGAGCGTCTTACATAATGTCAGAGCTTGTAGTTGGCGTCAGATTGAATACTCAGATTCAAATATTTATATTTTTTTTACAAATTTATAAAATAAACCATACAATTTTTTTTAGAAAAAAATATATTTAACTTTCTATTTAAAGAAGCAAAAGTTAAATATTTAATTGTGCCCTTCATCTCCCAGGGAGCTGCTGTGTCTGTGCAATCTTGGCTTCTATTTTTAGAGCAGGGTGTTGTTGGAACAGGGTCATTAGAGGCCCTGCTAATTATTTATTTCAAACAAGGCTGGCTGCTTCTCACCAGGAACATTTCACGCAGAACTTCTGAAGCTAAAATCTGTCTGATAACACAGACGTGGTTTATTGACTTTGCAGCTGTTAATAACCATCTTGCAGGTAGGGTGAAAAACCAATGCACAAGGTCTCTAAAAAGCTAATACCCTTTGAATAAGAAAACCCACACATTTGAAGAGCTGAATTAAGTGGTGGGGGGGGGGGGGGGGGCATTCCTAGGGTTACCATATAGCTCCAGAAAAGGAGGACAAGTTGATGCAATGGAAGTAAATCCCAGACTGGCTCAATCTGTCCTCCTTTTTCTGGAGCCATATGGTAACCCTAGGCATTCCCCTTTTTCAGCCTCAATCTTTGAATCTGCCTCCCTACGGCATGCCCAGATGGTACTGGAAACCCATCTTCGGCCTATGTGTGACTGAGTGTCTCTTATGAAGCGCACCCTCAGTGCCACTCCTTTGCTGGCAGGGGTTGCCACGGCAGCTGTCTTCACTGGTTCTGTGTGCATTACTCCTATGGCATGTACAAACCTGACTGTTTCTGCAGAGCTGCCAAGTTACTCAGTTCCAGGAGGGAGATTTTTGGTTACATCCCTAAAGCAGTCTGCAGTTTTAGATTCTACCCACTTAAATCAGTGCTGCAGATCCCATAATGCAACTGGATGAGCCAGGTCTGGCCTAAAATCTTCATAGTTGAACTGGATAACTTGGTAGCTCTGTATTCTGACAGGAAGAGGTGAAAGCTTGACCCCCCCCTGCCGATTACATTTTATTATACTTCCAAACCCAATGGAAGTTGGAAGGAATTAGCCAAAAGAACCTGTCTGTCTCTGGGGGCCCACACATATACAAACTCATGACTAGTATAACTTGTCACCTCTGGAGGGGCCACCCCCCCCTCTCTCAACTTCCTGTGGTGCTCCACTGGGGCCTCTGACCCGGTCCTCCGCTTCCTCCGACTCGCTGGCAAGCCCACACACTCCGGTGAGGCCAGATAGGCGCCTCAAAGGGGGTTTCCACTAGGCTACCCTGTCCTTGTGCTGGCTCTTGAAGTCCCTTCCGGCGTGCCCTTTCCCAAAGCAGAAGAAAGTCAAGGCCCAACTCTGGCAAAGTCTACAATTTATTTCTCACAAAACCAAAACACATAACAGTCTGTGGCCAGCTTACATCCCATTGGGCCTCTTCCTTGAAGGGCAGTACACACCACACTTGCTTGCTCCCCCCCCCCTCCTCCCCTTTTACCTCTGGTTCAGTCAATCCTTGCCCTTTTTCCTCCGGTCCAAAAAGAAAAAAAGGAACCTGTGTTCCTTTCCCCCGGTCCACAGGAAGGAAGCAATAGGGCTCAAACAAAAACCTTTCCCTCTGCTGTGTCCCAGAGACCCCTTACACCCCTCCTTCCCTCCTTAGTGCTAACCACACACACCAATTTTCTCCAGGGCTCTCTGAAAGGCAGCCCACAAAACATTTAGTTTACCTCCTCTTTGTGCTAGGGCAGAAAGGTCTATCCACTTTCTTTTCCCTCCTTCCACTTCAGTCCCTTCCTCCTCCCTTTTGCCTGCTTCCCAGTCCATCAGCTCCTCGCCACCTGTGTTTTCCACCTGTTCATCTTTCCCCTGATTAGTTTTCATGCAGCCATCTTTCCCCTCCCCCTCGGCCCCTTGGGACTTGTAGTCTTTCGGTTCACTTCTCTCTGGATCCTCTCCCCTTCGCTGGGGCACTTGGGAATCGTGGTCCTCCCTTATCCCCATAGACCTGGTGTGGCTCCTCCTCCCCTGGATCCTAACTGGTCGGTCTGAGGCATCCTGGGACTTGTAGTTGTAAGTACTAGGGGAACGCAGGCTGCTGCTGGTTTGCTTCTTCTTCACCTGTTTCCCTCCCAGGGACCCCTCACAAACTGCAGGCACCTAAATGTTAAACATGGTAATACAGGGACAGAATAACACTGCACCTGAATATATACTGTTTCAAGCTTGCAGGTGGCTTATATGAAAGGCTACAGAGGAAATTAGAGGGACATGGGATCGGAGGTAACGTCTTACTGTGGATTAAAAACTGGTTAAAAGATAGGAAACAGAGAGTAGGATTAAAAGGTCAATATTCGCAATGGAGAAGGGTAGTTAGCGGGGTCCCTCAGGGATCGGTGCTGGGACCTCTGCTTTTTAACATATTCATAAATGACCTAGAGATGGGGGTAACTAGTGAAGTAATCAAATTTGCCGATGACACAAAGTTATTCAAAGTAGTCAAATCGCGGGAAGATTGTGAAAAACTACAAGAGGACCTTATGAGACTGGGTGTCTAAATGGCAGATGACGTTTAATGTGAACAAGTGCAAAGTGATGCATGTGGGAAAGAGGAACCCGAACTATAACTACGTCATGCAAGGTTCAGCGCTGGGAGTCACGGACCGAGAAAGGGATCTAGGTGTCATCGTAGATGATATGTTGAAAACTTCTGCTCAATGTGCTGCTTCAGCTAGGAAAGCAAATAGAATGTTGGGTATCATTAGGAAAGGGATTGAAAACAAAAATAAGGATATTATTCTGCCGTTGTATCGCTCCATGGTGCGACCGCACCTTGAGTATTGTGTTCAATTCTGGTTGCCGCACCTCAAAAAAGACATAATGGAATTGGAAAAGGTGCAGAGAAGGGCGACAAAGATGATACAGGGGATGGGATGACTTCCCTACCAGGGTAGGCTGAAGAGGCTGGGATTCTTCAGCTTGGAGAAAAGGCGGCTGAGGGGAGATATGATAGAGGTCTATAAGATAAATGAGTGGAATAGAACGGGTCGATGTGGAGTGTCTGTTTACACTTTCCAATAATACTAGGACAAGGGGGCATGTGATGAAGCTGCAGTGTGCTAAATTTAAAACGAATCTGAGGAAATTTTTCTTCACTCAAAGAGTAGTTAAACTCTGGAATTCACTGCTGGAAAAGGTGGTTAAGGCGGTTAACTTAGCGGACTTCAAAAAAGGGTTGGACGGCTTCCTGGAGGAAAAAGCCGTAGAATGTTATTGAATGGACGAGGGAATAATACAGTATTTCTAGGATGGGTGGGACAAATTGCTTTTTCTTTTGGCCGCTGTCGGTGACAGGGTGCTGGGCTCGATGGACCCTTGGTCTGTCCCAGCATGGCAATGCTTATGTACTTATGTACTATTAATTAATACTGGTCTGTGCTAGAATTCTATAATAGAACCTAGAATGTATTATCTGAGAGCTGTCTGTGTCCTTCTTCAGTGTATATTTTTGTGTGTCCATAATTACTACAGAGCCTCCTTTATCTGCAGGTTTGAAGACAATGTTTTGGTTATTTTGTAGGCTTATGGCAGCTCTTTCTGGTGGAGAGAAGTTGTACAGAATTTTCTTTAGTTTACTGGAAAGTTGTGATTTCACTCTATATCTGAAACTTTCTATGTAATTGTCTAGTTTATTGTTTTGTCCATTGTGAGGGGTGAAATATGTTGGGAGTCTCTTTGTGGAAATGTATTTTCAAATGGAGTTTTCAAAAAAATTCTTCCAGGCCTAAGCAGGGGCGTAGCCAGACCTTGCCGGGAGGGGGGGGCAGAGCCCGAGGTGGGGGAGCACTTTTTAGCCGCCTCCCCCCGCGCGCCCGCTACTTCCGCCAGTTTTGGACCTCCGACAACCCTCTTGAACCCCCCTCCCGCCACCAACCCTCCCTTGCCGTCGCCGCCCGCCCCGCCGCCGCATGATGTACCTTGTTTGCTGGCGGGGGTCCCCAAACCCCGCCAGCTGAAGAGTCTGCTTCAGTGCCGGAGTTAGTAGACTCCAGCGCCTTCATTCAACGAAGTTCGTGTGAAGAAGATCAGCTGGTTTTGACACCTTATGTCCTGCTTCAGCCAATCCCAGGGTCTTCCTTCAGCCCTCAAGGGCAGGACAGGCTGAAGGAAGACTCCTAGGATTGGCTGAAGCTGCATGTTCCTGCCAACGTGTACCAGCACTGCATTAAAAAAATTAAGCATGCTGCGGGCGGACAGCAGGACAAAAAGAGGCAAGGAGGTACTGGTAAGCTGCTCTATTCATGTTGTGGTTCTTTATTGTTAGTAGCATTCTTATTTGGGATCTCACTTACATTTTTAAACATGCTGGCTTGTGCAGCATAGGGATGTACACAGAGGAACTATTGGATTAATCGGTTAGAGTACTAATTTGTTCTAAATTGTAAATCATTTGTGGAGCTGGTTATAGGGACTCCCTGTATTCATGCAGAGATGTTTTCACCTAATAAAGGGCCACCAAAATGTTATGAGAATCAGGTCAGGTGCTTAACAATCAGACATACTTACTATTTATAATTACAATTTTAAAAAGCATTAATTAGGTTGAAACCTGGGAGTATTTAACATCTTTTTTTCCCCTAAGCCTACATTAAAAGAAAAAGATGGCATATGGGAATTTGCTCATTTGTTTTGTGGATTGCAGTGGTATATTATAAAAATGCACTTGCCTTTTTTTTATTACCATTTGATAGAGAGGTATTGAATATTGAGAGAAGGGCTTCTTTCATGCAGAAGTTCTGTACAGAGTCAGTCTAAATGTGCCATCATTGCCCAGTTCAGCACACTATTAAACTGCCAAGTTCGTATAAAATTAATTATGTTCGATGGAAAATAAATCTGTTGACTCAGGCTGCTTGCTATATGAATATTTCATCACTGTTTCATTATTGCTACTAATAATTATATATTAAGGGCATTTGCTTTAAACTTTGTTTTAATTTGTTTATCCTGTCCTCACATGCACATGGTTTTGCTTTTTAAACCCAAAGGTGAATCCTAAGGGTGGTTGAATAATTAGGTATAAACTGTGTTTCTGACATTACTTGTTTTGGACTGCTTTCAGGCTTATTTTCAAAAGAGAAGGGCGCCCATCTTCCGACACAAATCGGGAGATGGGTGTCCTTCTATCAGGGGCACCCAAATCAGCATAATCGAAAGCCGATTTTGGGCGCCCTCAACTGCTTTCTGTCGCAGGGACGACCAACGTTCATGGGGGGGGGGGGGGTGTCGGCAGCGTAGCGAAGGTGGGACTGGGGCGTGCCTAACACATGGGCGTCCTTGGCTGATAATGGAAAAAAGAAGGGCGTCCCTGACGAGCACTTGGCCGACTTTACTTGCTCCATTTTTTCTTGCAACCAAGCCTCAAAAAGGTGCCCGAACTGACCAGATGAGCACCGAAGGGAATTGGGGATGACCTCCCCTTACTCCCCCAGTGGTCACTAACCCCCTCCCACCCTAAAAAAAGAAAATTAAAACTTTTTTTTGCCAGCCTCAAATGTTATACCCAGTTCCCTGACAGCAGTATGCAGGTCCCTGGAGCAGTTTTAGTGGGTGCAGTGCACTTCAGGCAGGCGTACCCAGGCCCATCCCCCCTACCTGTTACACTTGTGGTGGTAAATGTGAACCCTTCAAAACCCACTAGAAACCCACTGTACCCACATGTAGGTGCCCCCCTTCACCCCTTAGGGCTATGGTAGTGTTGTACAGTTGTGGGGAGTGGGGTTTGGGGGGCTCAGCACCCAGGGTAAAGGAGCTATGCACCTGGGAGCAATTTGTGAAGTCCACTGCAGTGCCCCCTAGGGTGCCCAATTGGTGTCCTGGCATATGAGGGGGACCAGTGCACTATGAATGCTGGCTTCTCCCACGACCAAATGGCTTGGATTTGGTCGTTTCTGAGATGGGTGTCCTCGGTTTCCATTATCGCCGAAAATCGTGAATGACCATCTCTAGGGACGACTATCTCTAAGGTCGACCTAAATGTTGAGATTTGGTTGTCCCTGACTGTGTTTCCATAATATGGGTTTCCCCGCCCCTTCGCAGGGACGTCCTGCGAGGACGGCCCCAGGAAAACTTAGGTGCCCCATTCAATTATGCCCCTCCACGAGTCCTGCTAATCTGTACATCTGCTGTCTGGAATTTTGGAAGATGGAAATGAGAAAATAATTAAGCTTTGGATGTACTCTGTAGAAGTTGTTGTTTACTTTTGCAATATGTGTATGGATGCCCACAAGAAAAACCTTACTCCTTGGCCTTCAATCTCCAGAATAGCGGTGGTAAATCTCCTGCTTTGAGATGGGCCACCCTTGGCGTCTCTGAACTTTACCTTTGCTGGTAGAGATACCAATCCCCTCCAGCCAAGTAAATGGACTGCCGCTCCTCCTCGCTGCTTGCTTCCGAGCAAGTATGCATGAGAATTCCTGGCATGATGCTCAGAGCCAGAAACAAGCAACAGGGAGTGTTGGTAGTCCATTTATTTGGCTGGTGGGGCTCAGCATCCCTGCCAGCAAAGGTATGCCTAGTGTGCCTGCATGGGGGGGGGGGGGGGGGAGGGAGGAGAGAGAGGAATGTTATGCCCCCTAGTCCACCCCGGGGCACCCTCAAATTGAAGGGCTGGCTATTCCTGGAGACACTGTTGTTAAAGATTTCCCAGCACACCACTGTTTACTATCCCCATTTGATTTGCACTTCCATCAGTATGGTCAGTGGGAGTTTGCTTGCAGAGGATCTGCTGACGTTCATGATCTCCTAGTTTGTTTGAATTCTGATTGTCATATACCTTGGATGGATTGGAAAGTGTATCCAAGTTGTTTGGGTCTGCTCCATCAGGTGTTGCACAGCCGATGCTCCAAAATGAGATACTGTCCTCTCTGTGATTCTACATGAGAGAAGTCAGCTGTTTTTCTTTCAGATAGCAATGTATTGTTTTTTTTCACTTGTGGGTCCTCCTTCAGTTGGTTCATAAGGTAGGGATTTAGTTCCTGCATGTCCTTTATGATTTCTTCTCTTTGGGTTTTAATAATTTTCTTCTTTTTGTAGAGTTGATATATAAGATCATTTCTTAGTTTCTGATTAGTGCGTTTGCAGAGTTTGTCTGTGTAGTCAGAACTGTAAGTAGTGGCCAAAGGATTTTTTTTATCTTGAGTCCTTTAGGAATGATATTGTTCTTCATGCTACCTAAAATCCATAAACCTGGAAACCCTAGCAGACTTGGTATCTGGTATTGGCACACTTACAGAGGAAATAGCTGGTCTTATAGAAGGGATTCTTAAAGCTTTCATGAGCAAGGCAAACAGCTTGGAACAACATGGTAAAAGCTCCTTGATCAGGCATATACATTGTTTCAGAAAGCTCTGAAAACATGTTTGGAAAATATTTATTAGGAAATTAAGTTTTCCATCTTTAATCTTGTAGAATTATGATTTTTATACATCCTAGAGTGTATCTAGTTTCTTTATCATTATAATCCACATTGAACTTAATGGATATTGCGGAATATCCATTAAGGAGGAGTGGCCTAGTGGTTAGGGTGGTGGACTTTGGTCCTGAGGAACTGAGTTTGATTCCCACTTCAGGCAGCTCCTTGTGACTCTGGGCAAGTCACTTAACCCTCCATTGCCCCATGTAAGCCGCACTGAGCCTGCCATGAGTGGGAAAGCGCGGGGTACAAATGTAACTAAAATAAAAAAAAAAATATATATATATATAAGAATCAGCTTGATAGATAGGTATTGCAGCCCATACTCTTTTCTCACAAATTGTCTCTCCTTTCTTCTTTCAACTATGGTGGCAAATCTCTAGATCCTGTGCAGCTGGGTTCACATCATGGGCAGCAACTGAGTTGTTATGAGCAAGCCATGTTCACCCAGTCACAGGATAGCACAGGTGAATCAGAATAGGACCTCATACTTGGGCTCCACTGTCACACCCAGGAACCAGATGAAGCTGTGGACATCACTAAACCCACATCTCTGCTCCTAGAGGACATCGGTGAAAATTCACCCATACAGTTAGTGTCCTCTTCATTGCCAGCTATTTTAAAGAAGTCTGTAATTGTCTTAATTATTGGCAGGTGTGAGTGTGGATCTGTAGCAGGCAATCCTATACTACACTGGGGCACTTGAAGCAAATGATGCTGGTGGCAGAGGGTTAGGTGAGTTTGAGTGCTTTCAGGGCTCCCAGACCTCTTGTGCCTCCACTCTATCCAACCATGAGAGTACCGACAGGAGTTTTTCTGACATTCCACTTAGAAGGTCATTTATTTGATGGCATAAATAAACATGTGGATAAAGGTGAGCCGGTTGATGTGGTGTATCTAGATTTTCAGAAAGCTTTTGACAATGCTCCTCATGAGAGACTCCCCAAAAAATTTAAAAGTCATGGGATAGGAGGCAACGGCCTTCTGTGGATTAGGAATTGGTTTTTGGACAGAAAACACTCTCACTCAATGGAGGAGAGTGAATAGTGGAGTGCCACAGGGATCTGTACTGGGACAGGTGCTATTTAACATATTTATAAATGATCTGAAAAATGGAATGAGGAGTGGGATGGGAGAGATGGTGTTGATGTTGGGAGGGGGAGGGGGTAAGAAGTGAAGGGAAAGGAAGATGTTGACACCAAGGATGGGGGAAGGAAAGTAAGATTATGCTGATTCCGGAAGGAGAGTGGGAAGGAAGGGAAGGTGATGCCATGGGCAGGGCAGAAAAGGTGGTGGACTTTGGTTTTGGGGAACTGAGTTCGATTCCCACTTCAGGCACAGGCAGCTCCTTGTGACTCTGGGCAAGTCACTGAACCCTCCATTGCCCCATGTAAGCCGCATTGAGCCTGCCATGAGTGGGAAAGCGTGGGGTACAAATGTAACAAAAAAAAACAAACAAACAAACAAACAAAAAAAACCCTTAGATTAACCCCCACTCTCCTTTGTAATATAAATACATTTTACAAGCTCCAAGCTGGTAAGGTGGGATTCTCAGGATTTTAGGTAAATTAGCAAGTTAGCTGGAGAATAAAGGTGGCAGGTTAGGTTTAATAGGATAATGGGATTGGAGGTTGTGGGAGATAGGAGAAGGGAAAATCTGGTTGATTTTGGCGGGCTTTATTATTTTTATTTTGTGTGGCAGCGCGGGTGGTAGTGTTTTGTCACCCTCCCTTCTGCTCTACATTAGGTTTAATTTTGTTATTCAGGGTTGAGCTATTTTAAGGGATTTGTTTTGATATATTTGGGAGAGGGTGGGATGTCGTAGTGGGAAGGATATTCCATCCTCTGGTCAAGTTGTGACATAAAATTGTGCTGTAATGTGAAGCTGTGCGTGGGGAGTTTTAATTCATGTGTGGTGCCGCCATGGATCAAAGAAGTTGCATAACTTTTTGTGACCGCAGGTCATGCATAGATCAATTCAAAGTTACTGGGTGTTATGGTTAGTGCAGTGGGCTGAGAACCAGGGGAACTGGATTTGATTTCTACTGCCGCTCCTTGTGATGTTGGGCAATTCACTTAATCCTCCATTGCCCGGGGTACAAAATGTAGATTCTGAGCCCATTAGGGACACAAAAGTAACTGCATTTAATATATGTAAGCTGCTTTCTCACAGAAAGGCTGAATATCAAATCCATGACCCTTTATAACTGAGTATCTCTGGTATCCTTCACACAGGGCACTGTTTCACTTGCACAGAATGACCAACTCAATCTGAATCCAGCACTCACCATACTTCTATATTTTGCAATAAAACATGCTTTATATACAGAGCATGAAAAACAGGTTTTGTTGCTTTTAAATAAAGCACAAGAATTCAGAAGTACATGTTAAAATAAATATATTTGAAAAATCCTAACCAGGAAATCCTAACACCTTCCTATTATAATACGTGGCCAAGGCCATGATCCACCAAATTAGATACATCTCTAAATGGCCATGCAAAGCATCTTGGATGCAATAATGTGAATTATTCTGCAGGTACCAAGGTTGAAGCTTGGAAGAATGTTATACAAACTTACCCATAATGCTTTGCAGGCATTTCTCTCAGTTGCAAATTAGATTCCTGGGATGTCTCATGCCCTTGCCCACTCATTCCAGCATGCCCTCTTTCTCTGAAAATCTAAATACAATTTCAAGTGGGGGGGGGGGGGGGGGGGGGGGGAGGGGGAGACACTAGTAAGGGTCAGATTCTTTTTTTGGTGCATATGTGATCAGGTTGCAAATGTGTACAACCATAACCTCTGGTAAGGATAAGCAGCCAGAATATATTTGTTTTCTAGTCGATATTCGAAAGCACTGGCCAGGAACGACACCTGACCGGTTAAATAGTACTTAGACGGCTATCCGCTGATATTCAGCGGGAGATAGTCAGTCATCTGTCTCCTGGAAAATATCCCTGGTTAGCACTTAGTGGACAGCCAGTTATTGCACGTGATATAGCCAGCTATTCGCTAATTTTCAGCGCATCACTGGCAAAGTTTGCTGACCAACTTTGGCTGTGTCGATAGCAGGATTATCTTTGGCCGCTATGAACTTAGCTGGCCAGTGCTGAATATCGGCTTGGCTGGCTATGTTCTTAGTGGCCCAAAAGAAACCATATATTCAATGCCGGTCACTGGAAACAGCCCAGCATTGAATATTAAGGCTCAGCGCTGACCGCAGCCTGGCTACCTCCTGTGGTCTGAATATTGACGCCTTTGTGTCTTTTCCCATGCCATTTCCAAGAATCTTCCTTTTTTTTTTTGTTTCAAGACATTTTTTTGATTCTGAAGCCACGTCATCGAGAATGCGCATTCTTTAGAAAGGGTGCACCTTTTTTGCAAAGCATGGGCATCTATTAATGATGAACACAAAACACAAGATACCATGTTTTTTCTGCTCATTTTGCTTGTTAATGACATGGGGTATGTTATTGATATTTCCCATATCATTGCTAACAACAGTCCATCCCTAATCTCCCCTTGGAGTTTACGCCAGGATTAAAAGTACCAGGTCAGCTCTATTCTGTAAAGGGCAAACTGAGTGATAATGGAGAAACCAGGGCTGGTGCACAGCTGTTAGGCCCTAGGACCCCCTCCCACATGATTTTAATAATTAAACAATAATCATGATCACTGCAAAACTACCCCTTACAGAACCTGTGAAATGCATAATCGGACATCATACTCTCAAATATTAAACTTTGTTTACCAACACAAAGAAGACAGTTCACAAAAGTCATTTATCTGGGTAAATGAGTATTTGATGCCTGCTCACCCACCCTGCAGCAGTAAGTGTGTGGTGATTGTTCATTGATTTATATGGCTGTCATAATGGAGTATTTTGGTTTAATTGCAGCTGCTCTTTGCCGCATGCCAGAAGCACTACAACTGCAGAATTGTGGACCCTCTGAGTTTAGGGGGGCAAAGATAACTCTCTTCTGCATGGGATAGAGGGAGATGTGACAGTATGAATTAAGGAGAAGGTTCCTTCCAGTTCTGGGTTTATACAATATATTACTGTAAACAGTCACATTGTAGGCAGCAGGCTTTGCAGGTATGCAGTTTTCCCCCCATGACATGGAGCTCTTAGGGCCCTGTTTACTAAGCTGTGCTAGAGGCACGTTATTTATTTATTTTAGATTTTGCTCTAAGTTTGTACCTGAGGCAATGGAGGGTTAAGTGACTTGCCCAAGACCACAAGGAGCAGCAGCAGGATTTGAACTGGCCACCTCTGGATTGCAAGACCAGTGCTCTAACCACTCCTCCACTCCGTGCTTTTAGCACATGCTAACCATTAGTGCGTGCTGTGTAGGCACCCGCAATATTCCTATGGGCGCCTACACAGTTAGTACCCCCTAATTTTGTGCAAGTGCTAAAAACACTAGCGCACCTTAGTAAACAGAGCCCTTAGTGTCAAAGAGATGGAGATAACCACCAATTAGTGGCAGACAGGAGCTCCATGAGTTAGATCTATGGGGCCAACTCATTGCTAGTTTAGGAACCCTGAGTTTTGAGGTATAGAAAAAGATCTTTCTTGGGTTAGTATAAAGAACATTCTGGGGTATAGAAACATACTTTCCCAGGATAGAAGAATAGGCAGAACACACTGAATAACTGATGGAGGTGTATTAGTCTACACTAAACACCACAATTAATTTACTGTAAATAAAGTACTGAATTTATTTCTCTGTCTTCTCTGCTCTATGCAGCCCTTTTCTCAATAGTTCTTTTGTTTGTATTTTATTCTCACTAGAATAGCTTTCCCTCTCTTCTATAAGTGGAGGTCCCTTAAAGTGTTGCTATGGCTTTTGAAATCTCTTGCAACATGGTTAGTGACCAATACAAGACATGGTCTTTAGTCAAAAGAAAAAGAACTTCTGTTTCTCCAGGAACAAGTCCCATCTTTCCATCTCTCCTCAGTACGGGGAAAACTTCTGACGCTCCATCTTCTTTGTTCCATTGGCTGCGCTGATTTTGGCCATGTAGGTGGTCAGACTCCCACTGGCAAGTCCTGCATTGGAGGGTGACATGGCTAGGAATGGGTAAGGCTTCACGCCAACAAAGCCGGACAGTGGGAAGGTGTATGGTGTGCCGAGTAAGGCAGGAGGTTGTGTGGTGACCGTGGCCAGACTGGCTGCCGGGGAAGAGTTGGGAGCTTGAGAGAAAGTCAAGTTGAGGTCATCAGGATTCAATGATGAAGTGATCTGGGAGGTAGATTTAGCTGTCTCTAAGCTGCAGAAAGAGCATAAGAGAAGACAATGCATGATAAGAGATCGCTGGGCTTCTGATCCTTGTCATCTCGAAATAGGATAAAACAAGTCTAAAATCTCACCAAGGCTTGGATTTAGGCTGGCAATATTATGCACTATGCAGATTTACCACTAAACTCTTGATTCTGAGGTTATAACCCAGTCAAAGGATTTATTTCATCATTTTTATTGTCAGCCATTCTAAAACGTTGCCCAAAGTACGGCACAGGGTTGATACTCTCAGAATTTCCAAAGCCCTTAATCTTATGCTTGGTGACATTTACAACCTCAGACGAGGCCCAGTGTAAGTTCCATTTATAAGTGGCATCTAAACATGCTCATCCTAAAGCCACAAATTCTGATATAGTGCTAGCAACTTCATTTCATCTCATCTAAACAGTTACATTACATTATTCAGCCAGCGGCAGTGAACATTTTTTTTTAGCTGCCACCAGCATTATCCCCAAATATACAATGCTAGGCCATGTCCGGACACCAGCATTAAATATTCATTTTTGTGAGGCTGGCTATCTCTTATGCCTAAGCAACACTGCATAAAGATAGGACTGAGTTTTATTTGGTCCAATTTGGCTGCTTAACTTTGGTGCTGAATATTGGCAATAACCGCATAAGTCCCGACTCTACCCCTGGACCATCTACAAAATAGCCAGCTTTCAGTTTAATATTCAGTAGCATTAACTGGTTAAGTGCTGCTGAATATCAGTGGATAGCCCCAGTGGCGTTCCTAGGGTGGCTGACACCTGGGACAGATCGCCAATGCGCCCCCCCAGGTGCAGCGCGCCCCCCCCCCACCCAAAGGACACTGCCCCGGGTGCATTTTTACCTGCTGGGGGGGGGGGGTGCCGCGCGCCTCTCGGCTTCGCTCGTTCCATGCTCCCTCTGCCCCGGAACAGGAAGTAACCTGTTCTGGGGCAGAGGGAGCACGGAACGAGCGGAACCGACAGGCGCGCGGCACCCCCCCAGCGGCGTGCACCCGGGGCGGACCGCCCCCCCCCCTTGGTAAGCCACTGGATAGCCCCGCACAAGAGTTTAACCGACCACGAGCATCTCCTGGCTGCTTAAATTGCTTTTAATGTCAACCCTTAAGTTTTTATCTTTTTCCTGAATTTTCAAACTTCAATCTAATGCATTCAGGCCAGGAAAGTTAAATAAAATACACAGAGTCCCTTGCTTCCTTTCACTATTTGTGCTTCAGAATTTTCTCTATTCTGAGATTTAAAGCTGTCTCCCAACTTTATACTGTGACAAATAATGGGACAGATATAAGGATAGGCCAAACAAAAGTACAGGAATCCTGTATTAAAATTTATATTCCGCTAATACTGCAAAGTTCTAAGCGGATCACAATAAAAAGAGCTAGAACATCTCTAAGAATTAACAAATACTAAACACATAATTTTAATCTGAAAGCATTATGTGAAATTGAAAAGTTTTAACTAATCATTGGAAGATTAGACTATCCAAAGTAAATTGTACATCTCTGGGGAGTTCCTACCAAATGAAATAAAACAATTGATCTCTTTCCTTTAGGAGTTGGAAAAGCAAAAATTCTATTATTACATTTCCTATGCTCTCTAACAGGATGCACAAAATGGAAGAGTATACATGTATGCCAGTGGGCATCCATATAGGGGTTTATGAAGAACACAATAGAATTTAAACTTAATTTTCCACTCTGTTAGTAACCAGTGCAGTTTCAAGTAAGTTTTTTGAACATCTCAAATAAATTAAATTACAATAGTCAACCTGTGATAATAATAACACTTGAACCAAAAAGCAAAATTGGTCCTGTTCAAAAAATTTATGAATACGCCGTAACTTATGCATTAATAAAAAGGTTTTCCTAGTGAGTTGGTTTATTTGGGGTTCTAATGAAAGCATCTTAACAAACAGGATTGTAGGAAACAATTGGTAGTCTATATTATTAACTCTTCTAATAATAATATTGGAACTCAAATGAGCAGATTGTTCATTTACTAACAGATATTTGGTTTTCTCCTTGTTGAGTTTCAACATATGTCTAGATATCCAAGATTCAATAAGTGCCAAACATTATTGAACTTGAGTCATTGGTGTATATACAAGAACAAAATCCCGCACTTTCCAATTAATAGCCTAAAGTATGCATAAACACATTGAACAGTATCGGGGCACCCTGCATAAATTATTCCACTCTGCTGAAAAGACACCATTCTTTGTGACTCTGTATGTTCTAGTGTGAAACTGATGAAACCAATTTAAAACATACCCTGCAATACCTATACTATCAAGAATACCAAGCAAAATATTATGGTCAACTAGGTTGAATGCGCAGGAAAGATCGTACTGTAATATCAGTGTATAAGTTTGTTAAAACTTTCTTAATCACTTTTTTAAACAAGTAAATCAAAGTGATGTATAATCGTAATTAAAAACAAACAGTTAAGAAAAGGAATGCCATTGGTCAATAGAAAAGTACACAATCATATTAAGGACATTCACACCAAGACCTAGTACTGTCGCCTGAAATGCTAAGGGGCCACCTGCCCTTCCCAGTAAATCCTTAGTTCTAAGAATAAGCCTTAGTACAAAGGTGGGTTTTTAACATAGTCTTAAATTTCTTAAAAGATTGTTTTCATCAAATTTCTAAAGGAAGCCCATTCCATAAAAAAGAGCCATACTTCCAAGCAATTTCAATTCTCTGGGCATGTTGCATCCCATATATACAAATTCATCTTAAACAACTTTCCTACTAAATGTGTGGGCTTACGCAAATGCTGAGAAGAGGATATTCAGCAATCTATCACTGACAAATCTTGGGAGCAGGTATGGTGTTCTTTATTTAAATGCTCCAGATCCTCCTCAATAACAAAGTCTCTATATTTCTTCACTCATAGATCCTTATGGACACCTCTCAAGTCACATGTGATTAACTCTTCTGTTTCCAACTTATGTTGGTCTTGTCAATCCCAACAAGGTACTCTTAAGCATATTACATTCGATTGTATATGTATTCAAAAGTTTTGGAAGGACATATGGTCCGATTTAGTAGATATATTCCATCTTTCTGGTCCAATAGTATATAAATATGTGATACTTAAAGATCAATGTTTTAGACCCATTTTAAAGACTAATGAATGTTTGCTTGTTAATACCATATTGAATCTAGCTTTGAAAGTAGTCTTTACACACTGGAAAGCTTTACAGCAAGTACTTATCAAGAATGGTGGAATTTATTGTTTCAAACCTATAAATATGAAACATATTTTGCTAAAAAAAAACATCTCGATATGCTTTGTATAAAGAAAAATGGGCTCCATTGATATCCTATTTTGAAGATGTGAAGTGAGAGGTGTATATTGTACTTTTTCTTTTTTCTTCATGTACATTATTACCATGTGTCACATGCATGAACTTTATACTGTTTACATACTTTAAGGTGTCTTTTTTATTTTTTTAACTCAATTAAAATATCATATTGTAGTACAATTGTTGTTATTAATGTTCTCTCTTTATTACAAAAATCAATAAAAATATTAAGACTAAAATGCAAAAAAGTGCCATAAAATAAAAGGTGCTTTTTATTGTCACCTTCTAATAAGTCTGTCTAGGTTTGGGGAGAACCAACCAAAAATCATTCATGGATTGGAGATTATAGACGGGAATGTATGGGATAGAAAGCCTCTCTAAATAATCAGGGAGACCTGAATGAACAGTTTTGAAGGCCAGAGAAAGAATTTTGAACTGAACTTGAAAATAAACAGGAAGCCAGTGAAGTCTCTTAAACAAAGGTGTAACATAATCTCTCCGTTGGTCTGAGCCACAGTATTGATTTGTCCTTGCCATTTTCAGGGCACAGGCTGTTCTCCAGTTACTGGTGTTGCCATCTAATTACCGCTACGCTTGTTTGGTTCCATGCCTTCTATACAGGATTCCTTTGTGTTTATTCCACACATTTTTAAATTCTGTTACCACCTCCCATGGGAGGGTATTCCAGGTATCTACCTATCTAGCTATTCATCACTTAAGCGGCTATAACTTACTGCTTTGATCTTGTTTAGTTAAGGTGGTATATCAAGTCCTACAATAAATATCTACCACCTTCTCCGTGAAAATGTACTTCTTGATATTATTCCTGAGTCGGCCCCACTGCAATCTAAATTCATTTCCTCTAGTTCTACTATCTTCCAGTCTATAAAAAGGTTTGTTTGTGTATTAATACTTTTCAAATATTTGAATTTCTGTGTCATATTACCCCTGTCTCTCCTTTCCTCCAGGGTATACATGTTCAAGTCTTCAAGTCTCTCCTCATACATCTTGCGACACAGTCCTCCATACCATTTTCATCACTTTTCTCTGAACCGCCTCAAGTCTTTTTATGTTCTTAGCAAGATAACACAGCATATCCAATGATCTTACTGGACAATTACAATCCTCATTCCCTTCGACCCTCATGACGCTTGACTCATACCTACCTCATTGACCATAATATAACCTTGTATTTGTTGTCAATCGAATTGGCAAACGCCTTTACGGTACTATGTAAGCCACATTGAGCCTGCAAATAGGTGGGAAAATGTGGGGTACAAATGTAACAAATAAATAAATGTGGCCTCCAAAACTGAACACAATACTCCAAGTGTGGCCTTACCAATGACTTGTACAGGGGCATCAATACCTCCTTTCTTCTGCTGGTTATAACCCTTTCTATGCAGTCTAACATCCTTCTGGCCATGGCCACAGCCTTGTCGCATTGTTTCATCACCTTGAGATCCTCATCCCAAGGTCCCTCTCCTCAGCTGTATTTAATTAATCTCTCTCCTCTTATCTGATACATCTGCTTTGGATTTCTCAACACCAAGTGCATCACTCTGCAGTTCTAGGCATTAAATTTTAACTAGAAAGTTCTCCAAAAAATGAGACCACCAGTCACTCCGTCTCACTGTGTATACTATAGCATAAATCAAAAAGTTGAAAAAAAAGACCACAGTGAACAGCCCACACTCCTCATTAAAGTATAGAGCCAAAACTGACAGCCATCACTGGTAAAAAAAAACCTCCATAATTACTTAAAAGCAGTAGACAGAGTGAAAACTGTAGTCTTACAAACAGGATTAGTTCATAAAACTGCAGAAACATAATAATACAAAAAATATATCTTATCTGCTTAGTGAGATGGCGTGTCTGGTGGTCTCTTTCTTTTTTGGGGAACTAACACGCTGTTGAGATTTCCTATATTACAGTTTCCAGCTCTAGTGATTTGTTCATCTTAAGATTAAATTTTAACTGCCAGACCTTTGACCATTCTTCTAATTTTTGGAGGTCTCTTCTCATGGTCTCTACTTCCTCTGGGGTATCCACTCTATTGGCTTTCTTCGTGTCATCTACAAAAAGGCAAACTTTTCCTTTTAACCCTTCAGCAATGTCTCTCTCAAGCATATTAAACAGAATTGGCCCCCTTACTGACCCCTGAGGCACTCCACTACTCATCTTCCTTTCCTCTTGAGCGGATTCCATATACCATCACCCTCTGCCACCTGTTGGTCAACCAGTTTCCAATCCAGTTCACCACTTTGGGTCCTAAGTTCAGCCCTCTCAGTTTATTCAGGAAACTTCTGTGAGGAACCGTTTCAAAGGTTTTACTGAAATCTAAATAGATTACATCTAGCTCAAGGGTGCTATACTGGAGAAACAAGCCAGATGCTGAAGAAGAGATTTAATTTACATAGACATCACATGAAAAATGCCAGTGCCAACCAGGATGTTACCTCTGTGGGACAGCACTTTACAAAGCCAGAACACTGTTCCAATGATTTTATGGTGAGAATACTGAAAGGAAACTTTAAAATAATACAGGAACGTAAGACCTTTGAAGTCAAAATGATTAAATATTTTGACACCCACCAGAAAGGACTTAACAAAGATCTGGGTTTTCTAGCCCATTATAAACCATGAAATTTCACTGCTTTGTCACCCTCTGATCACCATGCAAATCTCCCTGTCCCTCATCCTCTCAGCCCTCTCTGTTTCTCACCTAGCCCACCCCTCCCTCATCCCTTCAGACTGTCACTGAAATACTTTGTTGTTTCACATATATGCTGTTACTTATCAAAATTTGCTTATTTCTGATCTGACAAAGAAGGGCTACCTTCGAAAGCTAATCAAAAAATATATTGTTAGGCCAATAAAAAAGTTATCACCTTATTTTCTTTTCTATGTTTTATTTTATTCTATTTCTATTGATTACCTTTAAAAGTGAACTAACACAGCTACTACATCTCTCTACTCATCTAGCACAAGAAATCAATCAGATTTGTTTGGAAGGATTTTACTTTGGTAAAGCCATGTGGCCTTGAATCCTGCAAGCTGCTTGATTCTAGAAAGTTAACCATCTTTTTCTTCAGCAGTGATTCCATTACTTTTCCTACCACCGACTTGAGGCTTACCAGCCTGTAGTTTCCCACTTCTTCCCTGTTCCTGCTTTTGTGAAGAGGGACCACATCCGCTCATCGCCAATCCTGTGGAACCTCTCCCATCTCTAAAGATCTGTTTGGTGAATTTAATTTTAAATCAGGGTTGGTTCTCTCCTGTTTTGGGGGAAATTGTACTTACTCCAATCCTGAAGGGTAAGGCAAAAAAAAGTAACCCCCTAGAGATTTTTCTCATTTTCTCAGCAACCACTTTGAATTTCAACCAGAAATTTTATGTACTTACATAGTCATCATACTTACTTATTACCATTAAACAACATTTAATTATCTTAAGCTATGTTGATGTTACTGACATTTTAGTGTTACTACCTAGCAATTTTTGCACATCAAAAATATTCAAGCTAAACCACAGTAAAATAACTTCATTCAAACAATAATTAATAATGTGTCAAAATTTCTCGGTCACTATGAATGCTTTAACATCACCCCCAGCTTTAACACAGGCTTTCAGTCACTTTGGGAAGTTCTTAACAGCATTGTCGATTGGTCCCTATGGCAGGCTGTCCCAGATTATCTGCAGACCTTCCTTGAGTTTGGCAATTGTTTGTGGCTTTGGGTGGAACTTGTGATAAGCCTCCAACATTGCTCCCCAGACAAAATTCTATCTAGCTTATTTTCAAAAGAGATCGCCTGCCATCTTCCGACACAAATCGGGAGATGGCCGGCCATCTCCTGAACCCAGAGAAATCGGTATAATCGAAAACCGATTGTGGCCGGCGCCAACTGCTTTCCGTTGCGGAGCCGGCGAAACTTCAAGGGGGCGTTTCGGCAGGGTACAGAGGGCAGAATGGGGGCGGGATGGGGGTGTGGTTACAAGATGGCCAGCTTCGCCTGATAATGGAAAAAATATGGCCGGCTCTGATGAGCTTTTCGCCGGCTGCACTTGGTCCATTTATTTTTACGACCAAGCCTCAAAAAAGTGCCCCAATTGACCAGATGACCACCGGAGGGAATTGGGGATCACCTCCCCTTACTCTCCCAGTGGTCACCAACCCCTTCCCACCCAAAAAAAAAAAATTTACACATTTTTTTACCAGCCTCTATGCCAGCCTCAAATGTCATACCCAGCTCCCTGACAGCAGTATGCAGGTACCTGGAGCAGTTTTTTGTGGATGCAGTGCACTTCAGGCAGGTGGACCCAGGCCCATCCCCCCCCCTACCTGTTACACTTGTGGTGGTAAATGTGAGCCCTCCAACTCCCCTCCAAAACTCACTGTACCCACATGTAGATGCCCCCCTTCACCCCTTAGGGCTATGGTAGTGGTCTAGAGTTGTGGGGAGTGGGTTTTGGGGGGATTTGGGGGGCTCAGCACCCAAGGGAAGGGAGCTATGCACCTGGGAGCAATTATTTTTTTTTAATTTTTAGAAGTTCCCCCTAGGGTGCCCGGTTGGTGTCCTGGCATGTCAGGGGGACCAGTGCACTACAAATGCTGGCTCCTCCCACGACCAAATACCTTGCATTTCGCCAGGTTTGAGATGGCCGGGCCCGGTTTCCATTAAGGCTGAAAACCGAAGCCGGCCATCTCTAAACCCAGCGATCTCAACATTTGACCTAAATGTTGAGATTTAGCCGGCCCCAACCGTATTATCGAAAGAAAAGATGTCCGGCCATCTTTTCGATAATACGGTTTGCTCCACCCCTTTGTGGAGCCGGCCCCAAAGATGGCTGGCCATCTATTTGGCCAGCGCCGTTCAATTATGCCCCTCTATATCACTTTAATGTCATTAACAGTAAGCTGGTACCCTGTTTTTCTCAAATAATGGTAGATTTGCAGTTCAAACATTTTTGAATGTACAAAAATTGCTGGGTGGTCACACTAAAAGGTCTGTAACTTCGCTGTGTTTAAAGATAATCTCATTGCATTGGCAAAACATAGAGAGTAACAACAAATAAAGCTGTAAAATTTCAGGTTGAAATTAAAACAGCAAAAAACTCTAGGGGGTTACTTTTTTTTGGCCTCACCCTGTAGTTTCAGACCAGTTGTGGGTATACATTTTATGGCAAAATTGATTACATTTTTAGTGACATCTCAATTAAATAATTTTATTGCCGATTCAAATGTTTTATTGTCTTCTCAATATGGTTTTAGAAGTTTCTATAGTATGGAGATTTTATCAATTGAGTTGGTGTCACAAGTGAGAACAGAGTTGAGTAAAGGTGGTCAAATGCTGCTGTTGCAATTTGATGTTTCGGCAGCATTTGACACTGTTAACAGCGATTTTTTATTGTGTAGGTTGTCAGAGGCAGGGATTTCTGGTGTGGTTTTAAGGTTTTTTGAGGGATTTGTAAGAAATACATGATATTCTGGAGCAATAAGGCCAACTTTGGACAAAACGCCCAAATAGGAAAGAAAAACATTTTCAAAAAAAGGAAAATGTCTTTTTTTTTTTTTAAATAGCATTTCGAACAAGGTTTTGTGCTTTGTATGTTTTTTGGTTTTTTTTTTAAATCATTAAAAAAAAAAACCATCCAAGTGAAAAACATAGAAAATCAAGCCATTGGGATGTAGGAGGAGCCAGCAATTTTAATAGACTGGTTCTCCAGACATCCCAGGAGAGCAATGGGGCACCCTAGGGGACACTGCTGTAGACTTCAAATAAATGCTCCCAGGTACACATCTCACCATTGCTCTCTTATCTTCTCTGCTGAGCCCTCCGAAACCCGCTACCCTCAACTGTACACCACTACAATAGCCCTTATGGGTACCTATATGTGGGTACAATGGGTTTCTGGGGAGTTTTGGAGGGCTCACATTTTCCATCACATGTGTAACAGGTAGGGGGAGGTATAGGCCTGGGTCCACCTGTCTACAGTGCACTGCACTCACCACTAGACTACTCCAGGGACTGGCATACTGCTGTAACGAACCTGAATATAACAACTGAGACTGGCATACAGGCTGGTAAGCAATGTTTTTAATCACATTTTTGGTGGGTGGGAGGAGGTCAGTGACCACTGGGGGAGTAAGGGGGGTTATAACTGATTCCCTCCAATGGTCATCTGGTCATTTAAGGCACCTTTTTGTGCCTTATTTGTTCTAAAAACAGGTCTAGCTCAAAATGTTTTACTTTTAGCCTGGACGGTTTTATTTTTTTCCATTTTGGCTGAAAAACATCCAAGTCTTTGGAATGCCCAAATCCCACCCTTAACACACCCTCGGCACACCCCCTTGAAACTTGGATGAACTGCACACGAACAGCATAGCAAAACGTCTAAAAAAATAGGTTTTGAAAATGACGATTTGGAGGTTTTTGTGAGAAAAACATCCATATGCTGCTTTATGCCACTTTTTAGACATTTTTCTCTTTCAAAAATGAGCCCCAGTGTTGAAAGAAGGATCTTTTTTTGAGATTTGGATACCTCCATGCAGTGTATCATAAGGTTCTCCTGTTTCCCCTTTATTATACAATATTTATATGAGCACATTGAGTATGATTTCGTTGGGTCCTAATGAATGGATTTTTTCTTATGCTGACGGTATATTTTTGCTGATTCCTGTCAATCCAGTTATGGATTTGTTTCTTCCTAGACTGTCTGGGATTATTGAACAGATTAGATAATGTTTTTTGACTAATCGGCTTAAACTTAATACGGAAAAGACCAAATTGTTATGGTTTGGTTTACAGAAAGAACTTATTCCAGCTTTTATTCATATGATTGATGGTAAGAGTTATAAAACTGATACTACCTCTAAAGTGTTGGGTATTTGGATTCTTCATTGAATTTTGAAAAACAGCTTAATTCTGTAGTTCATAGATCATTTTTAAACTGATTGAGGCTAGTTCATTCCTATTTTTTTCAGCTGTTAGGAACAAAATGTATTAAAGATTTCATAGAATAATAGGTTTTCAAGGCAGAAACTGGGTTCATGAGCCCTTGGACCACTGCCAAGCAGCGGCAGTGGCAGGCAAAACCACCCCACACCAGAGACAAGGCAGAACTCTGACAGCAACAGCTAGACTTCACCTGCACTTGACCGCCCTTCCCCAGGAGTTGAGCCCCTGGGTGCAGGCGGCCGGCAGGACTTACCGGACAGGGCAGGAACTGGATACCAACTAGGCTGAACAGGGACTGAGGGTCAGAGGGGAAAGGAATATACATGGGCAGTAAGGCAGGAAACTGGGCTAGGACTCACAGAACAGACAATACTACACAAGGCAGGAAATGGACAAGCTAAAGGACAACATACAGTGGTGGAAATAAGTATTTGATCCCTTGCTGATTTTGTAAGTTTGCCCACTGACAAAGACATGAGCAGCCCATAATTGAAGGGTAGGTTATTGGTAACAGTGAGAGATAGCACATCACAAATTAAATCCGGAAAATCACATTGTGGAAAGTATATGAATTTATTTGCATTCTGCAGAGGGAAATAAGTATTTAATCCCTCTGGCAAACAAGACCTAATACTTGGTGGCAAAACCCTTGTTGGCAAGCACAGCGGTCAGACGTCTTCTGTAGTTGATGATGAGGTTTGCACACATGTCAGGAGGAATTTTGGTCCACTCCTCTTTGCAGATCATCTCTAAATCATTAAGAGTTCTGGGCTGTCGCTTGGCAACTCGCAGCTTCAGCTCCCTCCATAAGTTTTCAATGGGATTAAGGTCTGGTGACTGGCTAGGCCACTCCATGACCCTAATGTGCTTCTTCCTGAGCCACTCCTTTGTTGCCTTGGCTGTATGTTTTGGGTCATTGTCGTGCTGGAAGACCCAGCCACGACCCATTTTTAAGGCCCTGGCGGAGGGAAGGAGGTTGTCACTCAGAATTGTACGGTACATGGCCCCATCCATTCTCCCATTGATGCGGTGAAGTAGTCCTGTGCCCTTAGCAGAGAAACACCCCCAAAACATAACATTTCCACCTCCATGCTTGACAGTGGGGACGGTGTTCTTTGGGTCATAGGCAGCATTTCTCTTCCTCCAAACACGGCGAGTTGAGTTCATGCCAAAGAGCTCAATTTTTGTCTCATCTGACCACAGCACCTTCTCCCAATCACTCTCGGCATCATCCAGGTGTTCACTGGCAAACTTCAGACGGGCCGTCACATGTGCCTTCCGGAGCAGGGGGACCTTGCGGGCACTGCAGGATTGCAATCCGTTATGTCGTAATGTGTTACCAATGGTTTTCGTGGTGACAGTGGTCCCAGCTGCCTTGAGATCATTGACAAGTTCCCCCCTTGTAGTTGTAGGCTGATTTCTAACCTTCCTCATGATCAAGGATACCCCACGAGGTGAGATTTTGCGTGGAGCCCCAGATCTTTGTCGATTGACAGTCATTTTGTACTTCTTCCATTTTCTTACTATGGCACCAACAGTTGTCTCCTTCTCGCCCAGCGTCTTACTGATGGTTTTGTAGCCCATTCCAGCCTTGTGCAGGTGTATGATCTTGTCCCTGACATCCTTAGACAGCTCCTTGCTCTTGGCCATTTTGTAGAGGTTAGAGTCTGACTGATTCACTGAGTCTGTGGACAGGTGTCTTTCATACAGGTGACCATTGCCGACAGCTGTCTGTCATGCAGGTAACGAGTTGATTTGGAGCATCTACCTGGTCTGTAGGGGCCAGATCTCTTACTGGTTGGTGGGGGATCAAATACTTATTTCCCTCTGCAGAATGCAAATAAATTCATATACTTTCCACAATGTGATTTTCCGGATTTAATTTGTGATGTGCTATCTCTCACTGTTACCAATAACCTACCCTTCAATTATGGGCTGCTCATGTCTTTGTCAGTGGGCAAACTTACAAAATCAGCAAGGGATCAAATACTTATTTCCACCACTGTAAGTACATAAGTAAGTACATAAGTAATGCCATACTGGGAAAAGACCAAGGGTCCATCGAGCCCAGCATCCTGTCCACGACAGCGGCCAATCCAGGCCAAGGGCACCTGGCAAGCTTCCCAAACGTACACACATTCTATCCATGTTATTCCTGGATTTGTGGATTTTTCCCAAGTCTATTTAGTAGCGGTTTATGGACTTGTACTTTAGGAAACTGTTCAACACCTTTTTAAACTCTGCTAAGCTAACCGCCTTCACCACTTTCTCCGGCAACAAATTCCAGAGTTTAATTATACGTTGGGTGAAGAAGAATTTTCTCCGATTTGTTTTAAATTTACTACACTGTAGTTTCATCGCATGCCCCCTAGTCCTAGTATTTTTGGAAAGCGTGAACAGACGCTTCACATCCACCTGTTCCACTCCACTCATTATTTTATATACCTCTATCATGTCTCCCCTGAGCCGTCTCTTCTCCAGCTGAATAGCCCTAGCCTCCTTAATCTTTCTTCATAGGGAAGTCGTCCCATCCCCGCTATCATTTTAGTCGCCCTTCGCTGCACCTTTTCCAATTCTACTATATCTTTCTTGAGATGCGGCGACCAGAATTGAACACAATACTCAAGGTGCGGTTGCACCATGGAGCGATACAACGGCATTATAACATCCTCACACCTGTTTTCCATACCTTTCCTAATAATACCCAACATTCTATTCGCTTTCCTAGTCACAGCAGCACACTGAGCAGAAGGTTTCAGCGTATTATCGACGACGACACCCAGATCCCTTTCTTGGTCCGTAACTCCTAACGTGGAACCTTGCATGACATAGCTATAATTCGGGTTCTTTTTTCCCACATGCATCACCTTGCACTTGCTCACATTAAACGTCATCTGCCATTTAGCCACCCAGTCTCCCAGTCTCGTAAGGTCCTCTTGTAATTTTTCACAATCCTGTCGCGATTTAACAACTTTGAATAACTTTGTGTCATCAGCAAATTTAATTACCTCGCTAGTTACTCCCATCTGTAAATCATTTATAAATATATTAAAAAGCAGCGGTCCTAGCACAGACCCCTGAGGAACCCCACTAACTACCATTCTCCATTGTGAATACTGCCCCTTTAATCCCACTCTCTGTTTCCTAGCCTTCAACCAGTTTTTAATCCACAATAGGACATTTCCTCCTATCCCATGACCCTCCAATTTCCTCTGTAGCCTTTCATGAGGTACCTTGTCAAATGCCTTTTGAAAATCCAGATACACAATATCAACCGGTTCCCCTTTGTCCACATGTTTGTTTACTCCTTCAAAGAATTGAAGTAAATTGATCAGGCAAGATTTCCCCACACAAAAGCCATGCTGACTCGGTCTCAGTAATCCATGTCCTCGGATGTGCTCTGTAATTTTGTTTTTAATAATAGCCTCTACCATTTTCCCCGGCACTGACGTCAGACTCACCGGTCTATAATTTCCCGGATCCCCCTTGGAGCCTTTTTTAAAAATCGGCGTTACATTGGCCACCCTCCAATCTTCCGGTACCACACTCGATTTCAAGGATAAGTTGCATATCACTAGCAGTAGCTCCGCAAGCTCATTTTTCAGTTCTATCAGTACTCTAGGATGAATACCATCTGGTCCAGGAGATTTGCTACTCTTCAGTTTGCTGAACTGCCCCATTACGTCCTCCAGGTTTACCGTGAAGTCAGTAACTTTCTCCGATTCGTCCACTTGAAATACCATTTCCGACACCGGTATCCCACCCAAATCTTCCTCGGTGAAGACCGAAGCAAAGAATTCATTCAGTCTCTCCGCTACGTCTTTGTCTTCCTTGATCGCCCCTTTTACCCCTCGGTCATCCAGCGGCCCAACCGATTCTTTTGCTGGCTTCCTGCTAAAAGCTGCAAAGCAGCCACTAAGAAAGAAACTCAGACAACCAAGAATTAGACAAGGAATACAGACCAGAAACAAGACTAGGAAATAAGCAATAACACCAAAGCTAAACTACACACAGACTAACTAGAACCAGACAAGGAACTCAGAGGAAGAAACTGGACTAGGCAGAAGTGCACAGAGCACACCACCATACCAGCGACCTTAGACGATGCAAAGGCAAACACAGAAGTTTCCAGGTGGTTAATAAAGCCCATCAGCAGCTGAAGTTGAGCTGCAGGAATCACAAGGCAGCTACGGGTGCTGTTCAGGCACAAACAAGAAAAGCAAGTCTGCGGACCGGACTGGGCTGAAGTCTGAAATGTGTGACAGTCCATAGCAGCCATCGGTTCTGGCCACCAGAGGGTGAGGTGAGCACAGACAAGGAAACAGTCACCATCGTGACAAAGGGATACTTAGGCTATGATAGGATTTTAAAAATCGAAGACAGAGGAGCCATTTTGCTCTGAGAGAAATGCACAGTAATAGGATACAGAGCTTAGCTAATTCTCTGTTGGATGTTATTTTGAAGTCATGTTATTTGTTCTAGACCTAGAAAGGTTCACCTGTCCAGAAAGAACTGAGGCCAATGTTTAGTTTTAGGCTGACATTCTCCTTGAAGGGAAGTCATGTCAACCTAGATATGCTAATCAGTTTGATGAAATGGACCAATGGAAGGTTCTGAAAAGGGGTCTGAAAAATGAACACATTGGAAGTAACCAATGGTTTACTGACAACATGTCAAAATAAACTTTCCTCCTTGGAATTTCCCAAAAAATTTCCTTAGATTGTTTAGTGCCACGTCTTCATTATTGCAGGCCTCAGGACACACAAAGGAACAGGGGTGGAGCTTGCTTTTGTGGTCCAAAATCAAATTTTCTTAAAAAAGGAGAGAACTGAAAAGGTTTTTGTTTTTTTTTCCGGAAGGCTGAGATCTGGCATGTTGGTGAGTAGATGAGGGAAGAAAGTCTCACTATGTAGTCTTTCAAAAGAGAGTCAAGTTGTGGTTCTGAAAATTTTTGACATTAGAATAATATATATTTGATGGGTTTTATTATGTATGCAGGTATTACAAATTTATGTAATCCACTTTGAACCTGAATGAAGGGATATGGCGGGATCCCTGGCATAACATAACATAGTATAACACTTTATTATTATGTGCTAAGAGTTGAGGGTGCTGTAAAGCTCAAGGTGAGGGAGGGAAGACATCTTGATTGGTAAGTTGAATACGGTCAGCAATACTTGGGAATGATATGTGGTTACAATCAAGACTCCATCACGTTTGGCTGCCTATATGGTTGGCATGATGGGACTTGACAACCAGTGTTTAAGCATAGGTGAATTGTGGGCATGGCTCTGGCCACCCTTTTGGGCAGACTGGATGGACCGTGCAGGTCTTTATCTGTCATCATTTACTGTGTTACTTTGATTACTAAAGAGGAGAGTGAAAGAAATCCCTGATGATGTCTCATGCTGACATGGGGCTGTATGTTGGGGGTGGGGTGGGGGGTGTAAGAAGTTAACCGCTCCCATCCCTAGGCAAAACCTTGTAACTGTCTGCTAAAAATGTGTGGAAAATCAAGAGAATACTTCTTTAAACACAAATTCAGAGCTTTTATTAAGCCAAGCATCACTATCTGAATTTAAGGAGACCTGAACTGTTTTCAGACAACTTTTATGCGTCACTGAATGAGACAAAACCATGTATCCAAAAAATCAGTTTAAACTCACTTTTAACAAATTTGTCAGATACTAAGTTTTGTCTTGGGGATTCATAAGTAGGATGAAACTCTCTTATGTCTATTGACTTAGAAATGAAGGAGCTAATGTAACTAGAGGTATTAACTAGTTTCCTCCTCCTTTTTGTCTTGGGACGTTGGTGGGGACAGTGAAGGCTTCCAGTTTTGTTGGAACCACTGTCCCTTTTTGAGTAATATGGTGCTATAAGCCTTTATTTGCAAATACCCATTTTTTTGTTTGTTTTTTTTAACTTGTAAGGTTCAGGTTTTCAAGATATCCCTAATGAATATGGCATGACAGAGATTTGAATGCAAATCTGTCTGCTGTGTATTCATTAGGATATCCTGAAAACCTGACCTGTTGGCAGCCCCCAAGAACTGGGACCACAAATTGCAACTCCCCTTGTAACTTCATTAATTTACATCTCTCCATCTCTGATCAGTTGTCTGATCAGTAGGTATGATGACGGACTCCCTCTACCTTGGGGCTATGAACATTGCCTCCATAACTCAGCCTCAACCCCAGCTGGCCCAAGCAGCAGTCCAGGGCCAGGAATTGAAGCCAGGTCCTCTGTATGTGCTACACTTACCAGCTGCTCCAGAACTAGAAGGAACAAAAAATGTTTAATTAGAACTTGTAATGTTTGTCATTGCCAATGCTCCTTACAGTTCCGGGACTGTCTCTAAACTCTTAACATCACCTTCAGCAGCAAAACTCATTAGAATCTAGCTGAGACAAGGAGACAAACAGCTGCTATGTGTCACACTTGTTTTGTATGGGCAAGGTTTGGGCCAGCCACTGATGGTCTCAGCAACACATGAATTCTCACATTGCAAACTGGAAGTAGCAGTTCAGAAGGGACCTCAGGACATGATGGCTGGACACTTGTCAGTATTCTCAACCATATGGAAATGCAAAGAGCACAGCATAGCTGATCAGATGATACTGTTATAATAAATCTATTAACTATCTCCTCTAGTGTCTGTGAACTGAATGCAACACCCAAAATGAGCAGAATTATAGAAAACTAGTAAAAAAGGCCCGTTTCTGACACAAATGAAACGGGCGCTAGCAAGGTTTTCCTCAGAGTGTGTATGTTTGAGAGAGTGTATGTGAGAGTGACTGTGTGTGTGAGAGAGAGTGAATGCGTAAGTGTGTGTGTGTGTGAGAGAGAGAGTGAGTCTGGGTGTGAGCGTGTCTGTGAGAGAGTGTGTGTGTGAGAATGAGAGTGTGTGCAAGTGCTTATGTGAGACACAGTGTGAGAGAGAGTGTGTTTCATACAGATACAGTGTGTGCGAGAGAGAGAGAGAGAGAGAGAGAGAGAGAGAGAGAGAGTGTGAGACACAGACTCTCTGTGAGACTGAGTGTATGAGACCAAGACAGTGTGTGAGTGACTGTGTGACACATAGAGAGTGAATGTGATACAGTGTGAGTCATAGAGTGTGTGAGAGACAGTGTGTGAGAGTGAAAGAGAGAAAGACATTGACTGTGAGAGACAGAGAGTGTGTGAGAGAGTGTGTGTGTGACAGAGATACCTCCCCCCCCTCTCTGGTGTCAGGCCCCCCCTCTCTCTCTGGTGTCTGAGCGTTACTGTGCAGGACGCTGAGCTCTGGCTGTGCTTCAAGGAACTGACCAATCCTATTTAATAAAATGCACCTCCAACATTCTGAAGCCGAGAAACCTCGTGTGGTTGGTCACTTCTGCTTGTGACGAACCCAGAAGAATGTGATGTCAATTCAGGAGATGGATACAGAGAGCAGAAATGCCTCAGCCATGCAGTCAGCTTCAGAATGTTGGAGGTGCGTTTTATTATATAGGATATTATTCTTATTTCCTTAGATCAGAAAGTATAAGATGGTGAGCATGTGACCTTACTTGACTAAATAGACCAGGGAGTCATATGAAGTGCAGAGGATTACATGCAATAAAATAACCATAAACAATTTATTAGGCCTTCTTTGTGTCCTGCTCCGGCTTAGTGTCCCTTACCAGGCTGTGATGAGGTACTGAGCCAGAGTGATGCTGTTGGGAGTCCCTGTGATCGTCACATGCCGCTCACTTGCACCATCCGTTTGGTTTCCAATCTTGATGTGCGCACCAGACATCTGCCGGATTTCACTGATCTTGCTTCCCTGTCGGCCAATCACGCAACCAATCAACTGTCAGAGAGAGATGACAGAGTCAGTCACTGTCTCAATGCTACAGCTCAATGTGGGGGATTAAGACTTAGAACATAAGAACATAAGAATAGACATACTGGGTCAGACCAATGGTTCATCTAGCCCAGTATCCTGCTTCCAACAGTGACCAATCCAGGTCACAAGTACCTGGCAGAATCCCAAATAGTAACAAGATTCCATGCTACTGATCCCAGGGCAAGACTTTATCTTCCCTTCCTTCATTTCTTTCTCATTCCCCTCAATTCCCTAAGGAACAGTCTGGCCAGGGTTCAGCTGATGGTGGTTAGTGTTTCCTTAAACACCAGCAGGATTAGTACTGGATATTCATTGCTGGCACTTATACAGGTGCTGGCACGGACTATCTGGATGTTTGGAGGTGCCTGGAAATTATCTGGGAATGACCAATATTCAGTGCCATATCCAGACAGCTAACTAGGCATAGTTAGGATTGCATTATATGTGGTCCAATGTGCCTAGCTAGCTATCCCAGCACCAGCACTGAATACCATCAAGGTCTGCCTTGACTCCATCCCAGCAGTAACTGCACAGTGCCATAGCAGTCAGTAGCTCTGTGTAATTAAATGCCATTGAAAAATCTGCAGTTTAGCTAGCCAGTAAGAGTTAACCAAGCACGAGCCTCTCCTGCCCATTTAAACCATTTTAAACATAGTAATATATATATATAGTAACATAGTAGGTGATGGCAAATAAAGACCTGTACAGTCCATCCAGTGTGCCCATCAAGATAAACAAATAGTGTAAGGTATGATAATATACTGTATACTTGATCTTGATTTGTCCTTGCCGTTTTCAGGGCACAGACCGTAGAAATCTGCCCAGCACTGGCTTTGCTTCCCAATTACTGGTGCTGCCATCTAATTACTGCTAAGCTTGTTTGGTTCCACGCCTTCTATACAGGATTCCTTTATGTTTATCCCACACATTTTTGACTTCCATTACCATTTTCATTTCCACCACCTTCTGTGGGAGGACATTCCAGGAATCTACCACACTCTCCGTGAAAAAGTACTTCTTAATATTATTCTTGAGTCGGCACCTCTGCAACTCCAATTCATGTCCTCTAGTTCTACCACCTTCCCGTCTCTGGAAAAGGTTTGTTTGTGAACTAATACCTTTCAAATATTTGAATGTCTGTATCATATCACCTCTGTATTCCTTTCCTCCAGGGTATACATGTTCAAGTCTCTCCTCATACATCTTGTGACGCAAACCCCATACCATTTTCATCACTTTTCTCTGAACTACTTCAAGTCTTTTAAATCCTTAACAAGATACAGCCTCCAAAACTGAATGCAATGACTTGTACAGGGACACCAAAACCTCGTTTCTTGACCCTAGGGTGTGTGTGTATGTCTGGGCTATGTTCATCCACCCCAATTTCAAAAATGGCTAGACCAAGTTGAACCAAACTTTGTGTGCAAGTAGGCCCTTTGGGAGAAGGCCATATAATAATAATACTTTCTATGTTGGTGAGTGATTTTAGGGGAAGATATAGGAAAGGTACAAAGTTGACACTTTGTCATAAAAATACACGAAAGACAGCTTCGATATGCCACATCTCATGAGTCACCGATATAGTTCTTCAGAAATTCTATATCTGTACATTGGATACAATGTTCTTGAACTGGGATGACTGCAATGTCAGTGTCTCCTTAGTTACTGATTGCTTGCATGACAACATGGTGGTTTCCATGACTATCATTTCTGTACGAAATTGTTCTCCTTATCTTTCCTTGTGGTTTGGTTCCCAATTATTGTTAGGCTAAGTCTGATTATAACTGACCATGTGCAATGGAAATTTAGTATAATTTGACTTTCTGAAAATGAATGTAGTGTATTGTTTTTCTGCATGATCAAATTCGTAAGATATGGAAAGTTTTTAATATGTTTTGATAGACAGCTTGATTTGTCCATCTGTTGGCAATACTGAAAGCAGAGGGACTCGAGGCTGCCTAGAACAGCATAGGGACCAAAATTCAAAACCATTTAACTGGGTAGAGGCTCCTAACTGTTAAATGGCACGCAGTAGCCTAACCAGGAATATTTGGTGGTAGTTTCCTGCATAGTGCAACTGAATATCCCCTCTAACCAAGTGAGTTAGTTCACTTTTAAAGGTAATAAATAGAAATACAACAAAACAGAAAAGAAAATAAGATACCTTTTTCATTGGACTAACTTAAGATAGTTAGATTACCCTCTAATCATGAAAATAGAAACCTGCTGTTTTGTGAGCAGTTCAGGGGCGGAGTCAGCACTTATCTGATTAAGGGGCCCTTTTACTAAAGTTTAGTGCCATAGGTATAAAAAAGGATGTGCAGTGTTTAACGCGCTTTGTCTGTTAGCACATGCTAATGTTTAGTAAAAGAGTCCCTAAGTGTAGATATTCATCCCACAACCAGACAGTTAACTGGACAAATTGAACCATATAAAAAGCAGTCCTATCTTAGTCCATTTTAATTTATCTGGCTTAGAGCTGAATATTGGCCCTTACCTGGATTAGTGCCAGCTGGTCATATATACCTGGATATTCAATGCTGGTGCCCAGACATGGCCTAGCATTGAATATAGAGGTATAAAGCCCAGAAATAAATCTCTGAGCGCCACCAGCTGTCTATTTACCCCATACTTTTTACTGTTTTTCTTGGCAGTTTCCTCTTCATTTTGAGTTTTTAAACTGCAAATCTTTCTTCAAATGTAACAGGAGAAGGAAGCTGATGCATTAACTATGTATGGGTTTCAGTGCCAAAACACCAGGGGTGCTGCAAGGCATGACTTAGGTGCATTGTCGGAGCTCTGTGTGGGCATCAATACTGGTTTAAAAGGTGTGACTGCAGGACAGGATTGAGGTGCATTAGTAGATCTGAAGTTCTATTTTACACAGGCCCGCTAATTCTATAAGTCACCAAAAATTGCATGTGCAAATTTGTGCACACAATTTAATTAAATAATGAGCTAATTAGCGCCAATAATTGGCTTTTTAACAAGTATTGGCACTAATTAGATTTAATCTGCATTTATGGGGCCCTTTTACAAAGGTGCACTGAAAAATGGCCTGCAGTAGTGTAAACACGTGTTTTGGGTGCGCGCAGAATCATTTTTCAGCGCACCTGTAAAAAAATGCCTTCTAAAATTTTTGCCGAAAATGGCCGTGCAGCAAAACCAAAATTGCCGTGCTTCCATTTTGGGTCTGAAGACCTTACCACCAGCCATTGACCTAGCAGTAAAGTCTCACGTGGTAACCGGGTGGTAATGATGTACGTGCGCCAAATGCCACTTGGCGCATGTCCGATACGCGCGTCGAAATCTAAAAATTATTTTTCGGCCATGCTTATTGGATGCACACCAAAAATGAAATTATCGCAAGAGCCACGTGGTAGCCTGGCGGTAACTCCATTTTGGTGCACTTGGGGCACATGTAGAGCCCTATGCGGCTTAGTAAAAGGGCCCCTATGTGCGCAATTTTAGGTGCAAGATCTACACCTAAAATTTACATGTGATCTGAAAAAGGGGGCATGGAAATGGGAGGATCATGAGCGTAATGGGGGAGTTCCTAAAATTAACACACTGTTATAGCATAATGGGGATATGCACCTAATGTAGGTACATACATAAGTACATAAGCACCGCCACACTGGGAAAAGACCAAGGGTCCATGAAGCCCAGCATCCTGTCTCCAACAGTGGCCAATCCAGGCTTCAAGAACCCGACAACCCCCCCCCCCCCCACCCCCCCCGAAAAAAAAAAATTAATAGTGTTCAGTGGATTTTTCCCTCAGGAATCTGTCCAAACCCCCTTTAAATTCCGTAAGGCCAGCTGCTATCACTACATTCTCCGGCAACGAGTTCCAGAGTCTAACTACACATTGAGTAAAGAAAAACTTTCTCCTATTTGTTTTAAATCTACCATATTCTAGCTTCATCTTGTGTCCCCTGGTTTTGTTGTTGTTGGAAAGTGTAAACAAACGCTTCACATCTGTCCGCTCTACTCCGCTCATTATCTTGTAGACTTCTATCATATCACCCCTCAGCCGCCTTTTCTCCAAGCTGAAGAGCCCTAACCTTCTCAGCCTTTCCTCATAGGGAAGTCGTTCCATTACCTTTATCATTTTCGTCGCCCTTCCCTGCACCTTTTCTAATTCCTTTATATCTTTTTTATAACACATTTCAGTTGGTGCAAATGGCCATTCCTAAAGTTAGAATCGAGTCCCATGTGAAAGCACTATTCTATAAACCATGTCTAACTTTAAACGCGGTTTATAGAATAGCCTTTTTTGTGGCAATTTTTTTGGTGCCTTATACAAAATCTAGCCCACAATATAGAGATCAGAACTGAGACGTCCTGATGGTATTTTGGAAAAAGGATCTACTACTACTACTCATCATTTCTATAGTGCTGCTAGACGTACGCAGCGCTGTACACCTGAACATGAAGAGACAGTCCCTGCTCGACAGAGCTTACAATCTAATTAGGACAGACAAACAGGACAAACAAGAGATAAGGGAATATTAAAGTGAGGATGATAAAATAAGGGTTCTGAACAAGTGAATAAGGGTTAGTAGTTAAAAGCAGCATCAAAAAGATGCCCATGTATTTACTGGCACATAAACTGGGAGCAGCCATTTTATAGATATACAGGTGAAAAATTGAACAGCACAGACTTGGCAGATTCAATGTAGAGAAGTCAGTACTTGCAGGTTGAAAATTTTGCAACTTTACCCACTCCTATCCTAGATGAGATAATATATACACCATCCAAAACTTAGGGGCCCTTTTACTAAGCCACGTAAGCGTCTATGCGTGCCTAATGTGCGCCAATTTGGAGTTACCACCCGGCTACCACGTGGCTGTTGCAATAATTTCATTTTTGGCATGCGTCAGAACAATAATTTTCTGGCGCACGTCTGCTACGCGTGCCAAATGGTATTTGACACATGTAGATTATTACCGCCCTGTTAATGTGTGAGACCTTACTGCTAAGTCAATGGCTGGTGGTAAGGTCTCAGACCAAAAATGGACGTGTGCTAAGTTTTATTTTGCCATACGGCCATTTTCGGCAAAAATGTTAAAAAGGCATTTTTTTTTGCAGGCATGCTTAAAAATGGATCTGCGCATGCCCAAAACACGCACCTACACTACCACAGGCCACCCTTCAAACAAGCAAAACCACACCATCGGGTACTCATTCAGATGAATACACACCATCCAGTTTGAAGAAGGATCACCCATCCCCAGTATGAACACAAGATAAGTGTGTGTGCCACAGTATTTTGGGCTGATGCCTTACTGGTGCCATCTGAGGATAGTGCATATCATCACTCACCCAAACCTTCCTCCTCCTCCTCCTATCCATGACAAGATAATCAATGCCAAACTCTCCTCTCTGCCTCAAGTGATAAACAGACCTTCTGAGTGTTGATATGTAGGCAGTACTATCCTTCACACTTTGACCTGTAAACGAAAGGAAGATGGATCTCTACTTACTTCATTTGGAATGAGGAACTCCTGAGAAGTGGTCTGAGCACTGGCTTCTACAGCTCCTGAAGGAAAGAGAGATACAGAAGTGAAAAGTTAGCATAAGAAAGACAGAGACATCAACAATAGACTTTGGATTGCTACCTTACTCAGGTTAACCTGAACAGACCGTCGGGACTGGTTGAAATGTTGTCTGCATACATTGTTACTATAAATTGTGGCGAGTGCTTCCTTGAATATTGGTTATTTTTTAATATGCTGAAAAAGGAAGCTATTCATCCACTGCTAAGGAAGTTTGATTCCTTGCCCAATTTTTGTCCTGTTACCAAGCTTCCATTTGTTGGGAAGCTAATTGAAAAAATGGTACATTTGTGATCGAATAAATATATGATGGAGAATATGTATGGACTGATGGCTTGTGTGCAAATTTTTCAGCCCATATGCAGAAATTTCCACTCACTAATTTGGGATCAGATTTGTGCAGTAGAAGCTCTTGATTAATTTTTCAGCGCACCTGTAAAATAGGCCTTTTTAAAATTTTTGCCGAAATGGACGTGCGGCAAAATCAAAATTGCTGCACGTCCATTATGGCTGGCAGTAAGCTCTCAGACCCAAAATGGACGTGCGGCAATTTTGATTTTGCCGCACATCCATTTTTGGCAAAAATTTTAAAAAGGCCTTTTTTCCAGGCGCGCTGAAAAATGGACCTGCGCAGGTCCAAAACATGAACCTACACCAGCGCAGGCCACTTTTTGGGACACCTTAGTACAAGGACCCCTACCACCCTTGGCCCAGTGCCAAGGGCAGTCACAGAGCTTGACTGCCACTTTTTTGTGCACTACATTAAAGTCAATAACACAGAGTAACTAATGTAAGGAAGCAAAGATTTGGCCCTTGGGAAGGCAGCTTTTCCCAGAACTTTGTAAATCAGGCCCTTTATAACAAACTACTAGCTGTGTTAACAAATGAGAATGGAGTGGATAGAGCACCGTTCACTGAAGAGAGTGTGTATGAACAACTTGAAAATCTAAAGGTGGACAAAGCCGTGGGACCGGACGGGATCCACCCCAGGATATTGAAGGAGCTCAGAGAGGTTCTGGGGGGGGTCCTCTTAAAGGTTTGTTTAATAAATCCTTGGAGACGGGAGAGGTTCCATGGGATTGGAGAACGGCGGACGTAGTCCCTCTTCACAAAAGTGGTGATAGGGAAGAAGCTGGAAACTTCAGGCCGATAAGCCTCACTCGGTTATTGGAAAAGTAATGGAAGCGATGCTGAAGGAAAGGATAGTGAATTTCCTGGAAGCCAATAAGTTGCAAGATCCGAGACAACATGGTTTTACCAAAGGTAAATTGTGCCAAACGAATCTCATTGAATTCTTTGACTGAGTGACCGGAGAATTGAATCAGGGATGTGCTATAGATGTAATCTACTTAGATTTCAGCAAAGCTTTTGACAAGGTTCCCCACAGGAGGCTCTTGAATAAACTTGACAGGCTGAAGATAGGACCCAACGTGGTGAACTGGATTAGGAACTGGTTGATGGACAGACGCCAGAGGGTGGTGGTTAATGGAATTCGCTCAGATGAGGGAAAGGTGAGTAGTGGAGTGCCTCAAGGATCGGTGCTGGGGCCGATTCTGTTCAATATATTTGTGAGTGACATTGCCGAAAGGATAGAAGGTAAAGTTTGCCTTTTTGCGGATGATACTAAGATTTGTAACAGAGTGGACACCCGGGAGGGAGTGGAAAGCATGAAAAAGGATCTGCAGAAGCTAGAAGAATGGTCTAAGGTTTGGCAATTAAAATTCAATGCAAAGAAATGCAAAGTGATGCACTTAGGGAGTAGAAATCCACGGGAGACGTATGTGTTAGGCGGTGAGAGTCTGATATATACGGATGGGGAGAGGGATCTTGGGGTGATAGTATCTGAGGATCTGAAGGCGACGAAAAAGTGTGATAAGGCGGTTGCCGTAGCTAGAAGGTTGCTAGGCTGTATAGAGAGAGGTGTGACCAGCAGAAGAAAAGAGGTTTTAATGCAAGTCGTTGGTGAGGCCCCACCTGGAGTACTGTGTTCAGTTTTGGAGGCCATATCTTGCTAAGGATGTAAAAAGAATTGAAGGGGTGCAAAGAAAAGCTATGAGAATGGCATGGGATTTGCATTACAAGATGTATGAGGAGAGACTTGCTGACCTGAACATGTATACCCTGGAGGAAAGGAGAAACAGGGGTGATATGACACAGACGTTCAAATATTTAAAAGGTATTTAATCCGCAAACGAACCTTTTCCATCGATGGGAAGGTGGTAGAACTAGAGGACATGAAATGAGATTGAAGGGGGGCAGACTCAAGAAAAATGTCAGGAAATATTTTTTCACGGAGAGAGTGGTGGATACTTGGAATGCACTCCCGCGGGACGTGGTGGAGATGAAAACGGTAACGGAATTCAAACATGTGTGGGATAAACATAAAGGAATCCTGTTCAGAAGGAATGGATCCTCAGAAGCTTAGCCGAAATTGGGTGGCAGAGCCAGTGGTGGGAGGCGGGGCTGGTGGTTGAGAGGCGGGGCTAGTGCTGGGCAGACTTCTACGGTCTGTGCCCTGAAAATGGCAGATACAAATCAAGGTAAGGTATACACAAAAAGTAGCACATATGAGTTTATCTTGTTGGGCAGACTGGTTGGATCATGCAGGTCTTTTTATGCCGTCATCTACTATGTTACTATCCAGCTTATTTTCGAAGGAGAAGGGCGGCCATCTTCCGACACAAATCGGGAGATGGGCGCCCTTCTCACAAGGCCGCCCAAATTGGTATAATCAAAAGCCAATTTTGTGCAGCTTCAACTGCTTTCCGTCGCAGGGATGGCCAAAGTTCAAGGGGGCATGTCGGCAGTGTACCGAAGGCGGGATGGGGGTGTGGTTAAGAGATGGCCGTCCTCGGCCGATAATGGAAAATAGAAGGGCGTTCCTGACGAGCATTTAGCCGACTTTACTTGGTCCCTTTTGGTTCATGACCAAGCCTTGAAAAGGTGCCCGAACTGTCCAGATGAGCACCGGAGGGAATCAGGGATCACCTCCCCTTACTCTCCCAGTGGTCACCAACCCCCTCCCACCCAAAAAAAAACAAACAAAAAAACTTTTTTGCCAGCCTCAAATGTCACATCCAACTCCATCACAGCACTATGCAGGTCCCTGGAGCAGTTTTTAGTGGGTACTGCAGTGCACTTCAGGCAGGCGGACCCAGGCCCATCCCCCCCTACCTGTTACACTTGTGGTGGTAAATGGGAGCCCTCCAAAACCCACCCGAAACTAACTGTACCCACATCTAGGTGCCCCCCGTTACCCTTTAAGGGCTATGGTAGTGTTGTACAGTTGTGGGGAGTGGGTTTTGGGGGGGCTCAGCACACAAGGTACGGGAGCTATGCACCTGGGAGCAATTTGTGAAGTCCACTGCAGTGCCCCCTAGGGTGCCTGGTTGGTGTCCTGGTATGTGAGGGGGACCAGTGCACTACAAATGCTGGCTCCTCCCATGACCAAATGGCTTGGATTTGGCCGGTTTTGAGATGGGCGCCCTTAGTTTCCATTATATGCGAAAACCGAGGTAGGCCATCTCTAAGGGCGGCCATCTCTAAAGTCGACCCAAATGTTGAGATTTTGCCGTCCACGACCGTATTATCGAAACAAAAGATGGCCGCCCATCTTGTTTCGATAATACGGTCGGGGACGCTGTCCTTAGAGATGGGTGCCCTTATAGATGGGCGCCCAGGTTTGATTATGCCCCTCCACGTTACTATCCAGCTCATTTTTGAAAGAGAAGGAGCCCATCTTCCGACACAAATCGGGAGATGGGCGTCCTCTCAAGCTCATCGAAATCGGCCGATTTTATAGATGGGCGCCCAGGTTTGATTATGCCCCTCCACGTTACTATCCAGCTCATTTTCGAAAGAGAAGGGCGCCCATCTTCTGACACAAATTGGGAGATGGCTGTCCTCTCCTCTTTTTTTAGGCAGTCTTGGGAACCTGTTTTACTAACAATGGGAAGTGCTGCTCTATCCCCTCGTTTGGTATTGTCCTTTTTGGTATACACTTATTTTTTTTTCATACAAACTTATCATGCTGTTCTGATTCACAGCGTTTTATGTATCCTTTTGTACACTTTTAAATAACACATACCATCACTGAATGGGTGATGGGTATGTTTTAACTGGATCACAAGTTTTACACTTTTCCTTTTATTTATCTAGGACTCCTTTAACATATTTACGTTATTTTAATATGAGAAACCTTATGTTGCATTACTGTATGTTGTATTTTTACATGTTTTTATATTTTGTATATTAGAAAGCTTATATTTTTGCATGATGCTTTTCTGCATGATTTTATAATTTGAATATTGATTTTATGTATATGTATTTTATTCATATTTATTATTTATATTTTGATATATATGTTTTGATTTAGTAGTGTGTCTAAAATCCCCTGATGCAGCCTGTTTGGTGAAATGTGGTCATGTCGGGTCTATGTCAATAAAGATCTTTATGGACTCCGGGTCTGCTCTGGTTTCCGTTCCTTGTTTGTTTTCTGCAGACCTGAAGAGCCTCTCTGAGGTGAGGGGGGTTGATGATGCAGAATGCTACAGATGGAAAAGTAAGGTAAATGGGGGACAACAGTACTGGGGAGTGGTGACATGGGGGAATGCAATCATTGTCTGAAGAGGGGTGGGGGAAGGAGCCACAGTATAGTAGTCTGCATCTAGACAGAAAGGGAAGTGTTAAAGGACACAAAATGAAGACTTGCACCAGGGCCCATGCGACCATGGTACACTGCTCTTACCTGGAATCATGGAGGACACCTGAGCAAGGGAAGAGAACGGACTGGGATGCAAAGACAGCTGCTGCAACTTGGTCATCTGTGCAAACAGAAAGAGAGAAACATGAGTCAATATCAGCTTAGTTCACAGCACATTATAAAACTAAAGCCTGGGCAGATCTGCTGGCTCAGTGGCAAGTACACTGCTCTGCAAAGGACCTACATTTCAATTCCCAGGCCAGGCGCTGAAGGGGTTGCAGACCCCTTGAAAAACATCCCCCCTCCCCAAATTCCCTTTATTTCAGGGGTGACTGTGTTTCTCGCACCCTACTGACTTTGAAAATGAGGCCCCAAAATAAATCACACAAGGCTCTCTCTGTGTGGCCCATCCCCCCGTATCCCCCTTGGGCTGCCCCTGAGCAGTTCCATTATCATACTACTACTAATCATTTCTAAAGCGCTACTAGACGTACACAGTGCTGTACACTTGAACATGAAGAGACAGTCCCTGCTCGACAGAGCTTACGATCTAATTAGGACAGACAAACAGGACAAATAATAGGGGGGAGAGGGATCAGCCTTCCTAGTGTAAAGCTGAAGAAGATACTATTAACCTTAACTACAGCTCTGGGGAAACTCTAGGTATCCTAAGTTATCCATGTTAGAAAATTAGGTTCAAAATCATAACACTTCAATATTTCAAACAGAAAGGGTCTGGTGTCATTTAAATCCTTCTCCTCATAAGTACATAAACATTGCTGTTCTTGGACAGACTGAAGGTCCATCTAGCCCAGTAACCTGTTTCCAACAGTGACCAATCCAGGTCACAAGAACCTAGTAGGGTCCCAAAACAGTAAATAGAATCCATGCTGCTTAAATGCATAAGTATTGCCGTACTGGGAAGACCAATGGGCTCATTTTCAAAAGAGAAGGACGCCCATCTTTCGATATAAATCGGAATATGGACATCCTTCTCCCAGGGTCGTCCAAATTGGTATAATCGAAAGCCAATTTTGGATGTCCCCAACTGCTTTCCGTCCCAGGGATGGCCAAAGTTCAAGAGGGCGTGTCGGAGGCGTAGCGAAGGCGGGACTTGGGCATGCCTAACACTTGGATGTCCTTGACCCATAATCGAAAGAAACAAGGATGAACACTTGGATGACTTTACCTGGTTGTGTTTTTCTTATGACCAAGGCATAAAAAGGTGCCCGAAATGACAAGTTGACTACCGGAGAGAATCAGGGAAGACCTCCCCTACTCCCCCAGTGGTCACTAACCCCCTCCCACCCCCAAAAAATATCTTTCAAAATATTGATTGCAAGCCTCTATGCCAGCCTCAGATGTCATACTCAGGTCCATGACAGCAGTATGCAGGTCCCTGGAGCAGTTTTAGTGGGTGCACTTCAGGCAGGCGGACCCAGGCCCATACCCCCCCAGCGAGCCCTCCAAAACCCACCACAAACCCACTGTACCCATATGTAGGTGCCCCTCTTCACCCGTAAGGGCTATGGTAGTGGTGTACAGTTGTGGGTAGTGGGTTTTGGGGGGTTCAGCACACAAGGTAAGGGAGCTATGTTCCTGGGAGCAATTTATGAAGTCCACTGCAGTGTCCCCTAGGGTGCCCGGTTGGTGTCCTGGCATGTCAAGGGGACCAGTGCACTACAAATGCTGGCTCCTCCCACAACCAAATGGCTTGCATTTGGTCATTTCTGAGATGGACGTCCTTGGTTTCCATTATTGCCGAAAATCAGAAACGACCAAGTCTAGAGACGACCAAATCTAGGGATGACCAAATTTAAGGATTTGGATGTCCCTGACGGTATTTTCGAAACGAAAGATGGATGTCCATCTTGTTTCAAAAATACATGTTTCCCCACCCCTGGACCAGGATGTTTTGCGAGGACATCCATATCAAAACATGAATGTTCCTTTTGAAAATGCCCCTGCAAACGTCCATCCAGCCCAGCATCCTGTTTCCAACAGTGGCCAATCCAGGTCACAAATACCTGGCAAGATCCAAAAAAAGCACAAAACATTTTATGCTGCTTATCCCAGAAATAATCTGTGGATTTTCCCCAAGTCCATTTCAATAATGATCTATGGACTTTTCTTTTAGGAAGCCAGCCAAACCTTTTTTAAACCCTGCTAAGCTAACCGTCTTTACCACATTCTCTGGCAATGAATTTCAGAGATTAATTACACATTGAGTGAAGAAAAAGTTTCTCCGATTCGTTTTAAATTTACTAAGTTGTAGCTTCATTGAATGCTCCCTAGTCCTAGTATTTTTGGAAAGAGTAAACTTACGGTTCATGTCTACCCGTTCTACTCCATTATTTTATAGACCTCTGTCATATCTCCCCTCAGCCATCTTTTCTCCACGCTGAAGAGCCCTAGTCGCTTTAGCCTTTCCTCATAGGGAAGTCGTTCCATCCTCTTTATCATTTTCGTCGCCCTTCTCTGCACCTTTTCTAATTCCACTATATCTTTTTTGAGATGCGGTGACCAGAATTGAACACAATATTCAAGGTGCAGTCACAGCATGGAGCGATACAACAGCATTATAATGGCCTCATTTTGGTTTTCCATTCCTTTCCAAATAATACCTAACATTCTATTTGCTTTCTTAGCCGCCGCAGCACACTGAGCAGAAGGTTTCAACGTATCATCAACGACAACACCTAGATCCCTTTCTTGGTCCGTGACTCTTAACGTGGAACCTTGCATTACGTAGCTATAATTCGGGTTCCTCTTTCCCACATGTATCACTTTGCACTTGCTCACATTAAATGTCATCTGCCATTTAGACGCCCAGTCTCGTAAGGTCCTCTTGTAATTTTTCACAATCCTCTCGCAATTTAACAAGTTTGAATAACTTTGTGTCGTCAGCAAATTTAATTACCTCACTAGTTACTCCCATCTCTAGATCATTTATAAATATGTTAAAAAGCAGCGGTTCTAGTACAGACCCCTGGTGAACCCCACTAACTACCCTTCTCCATTGAGAATACTGACCATTTAACCCTACTCTCTGTTTTCTATCTTTTAACCAGTTTTTAATGTAAAATAGGACACTACCTCCTTTCCCATGACTCTCCAATTTCCTCTGGAGTCTTTCATGAGGTACTTATCCTAGGAAAAAGTGGTGGATTTTCCCCATGTCCACCTTAATAACAATTTGTGGTATTTTCTTCAGGATCTTGTCCAAACCTTTTTTAAACTCTGATACACTAACCACTTTTACCAAATTCTCTGACAATGAATACCAGAGCTTAATTTTACATTGAGTGAAGAAATATTTTCTCCAATTTGTTTTAAATGTATTACTATTTAACTTTATTGCAGGTCACCTAGTTCTTGTACTTTTCGAAAGAGTAAACAAGCAATTCACATATTTACTCACTCCACTCCCCTCATTATTTTACAGACCTCTATCGTATCTCTCCTCAGCCATCTCTTCTTCAAGAATACCCTGGAGACCCTGCATCCCAGCCTCTCTGATCCTTCTATTCAGAACCATTGGAAGGAGCTGCCATGACTGGTAGCATCTGGCCTGCCAATGGTCTTGTCTCTACTTCTACTCATTTTAAACTTTGTCTCTTCAAGACCAACTTAGGGCTATGTCACAGAATCAAATCATTTCAGGTCCTAATTTTTAAACAGGTTTTATTTGCAACAGAGTTTATCATTGCAAATAATTTTTCGGTGTTGTTTTTTTTTTTTGCTTGTTTTTGTTTTTTGATGGCAGCTTCTCAAATTCTCAGAAATGATAATTAGAGCTTGCTTTAAGTGTGATGACATCAGTAATCTACAGCTGCACTCCTGCTAGGAATTTTCTTCGTGTTGAATCGGAGGTGCCAGAAGGGATACTTTATGGCTCATTCTAGTTGAAATTAGTGCTGTGAGTCCCATAATGCACCATAATGGGGCTGTCAGAAATTCAGGACTGGCCTAAAGTTTCCCTCCTGGAACAGTTCTGTGTTGTACACATACTTCCCTGAAAGCCATGGCCACTCCAGATCACTGCAGGGGAACATGGGCCCTAGTGCCAGGTCATGCCTTAATTTTATGTACCCTCCCTGCAATATGAGGACAAAGTATTCTTCCAGTCATTTTCTCCTCCAAGAAATCTCATATAGGATACAGGATGGTGCATAGCACAACTCACCTCTGCCTGGGGAACAGCATACTGTCCCTGGACTGTGAAGCCCTGCAAAAATCAGAGGAATATTGTATGTCTGAGGACACCAAGAAATTATAAAAAGCTACAGTACCAAACATCAAACAAGCCGGTCATCTCCTTACAGGGGTGGACTGACCATCGGAATAATAGGGCAATGCCCGAGGGCCCACTCTCCCCCTAGCCTCCATGTTGTTTGATCACTTTTGACAGGCAGTTAGGAGCCCAGATCACTGTCAGTCTGGCCCAGTCTCCTTACTATTCTTCCCAGGTTCCCACATGGCAGTGAGGGGAAAGGGAAGTTTTACTGGATCTCTCCAGCACATGGGCTGAATATTTTCCTCGAATTCTAGCTTCACACCACCCCCCCCCCCCCCACCACCACCACCAAAATAAATTCAAAGCTATACTTTAGCCAACCCATAAAGTTTCCACAATATTTAGCCCTTAAAGGGGATCAAAAATGGGGGAACAGTGAACTTATGAATGAAATCTCATAGAATCACACTGGTTCCAACTGAGTTGGAAACCAAAAGGAGCGAAAGGAAGCTGCTGGGCACAAAAATATGGAAATAAATTCCACCTACTCAGCCTGCAAGTGTGGGATGTGGAAAGCAATAGTGACATCACTGTCTTTAGATTACAAATATTTTTCATTTTGATTTCCAAGCTGGTATGTGGCTTTGTTTATGGTTTGTATTTTTACGATATCTTTGCGTTTTTTACACTGTATATTGCTTTGGAATTGTTTTGTATGGGAATGCTGGGTAAGGTGGAAATAGGAGGAACTGTACTGGTGTTTTAGAATTTAAGGGGCTCTTTTACTAAAGCTTAACATGTGCTAACAGACATTAGCATGTGCTAAGTGCCACGTGACCCATAGGTATAAAACTGGATGCACAGCATTTCGTGCTTGCTAAGCTTTCATAAAAGAGCCCTAAAATGTTTAAAGACTGCTTAATGTATTTATTCATGTTTGTTTTGTGTAAATCACATGAGGTCTTGCTGAGTGATGTGATGTGAGTATAATATAAAATAAAATAAAAATAGAATTAAATATAGAGCAAGATTAGCACAAAAGAAGAAAATAACAGTAGCAGCTCTCTGGTATTTCTAACAGGGGTTCACCCTAATGAGCAGTATTTTAGCTTTCTAACTTCTTGAATCAGATACATTCAAATGTTCTTTTCAGTGGATGTTTTTATTCAGAGGGAGGGCTCTTGGAATTCCTAAGATCCCTCACAGGTACAAATGATTGTGGGGTCCTTTTACCAGGGGCATAGCCAGACAACAGATTTTGAGTGGGCCTAGGCAAGAAGTGGGTGGGCACCAAGTGTTCTCCCCCACCACCACCACGACCACCAAAAAAATATCTCAGGTAGTGGGAAAACGCTTCTTTCCACCTTGGCAGTCTGCAGCAGGCATGCACTGAAAAGTGAGCATGTGCAGGTGCTAGTATCGTAGAGAGTAGCATTTTCGTTAACATCAGGGGAAACTCTTCAGCTGGTGGAGCTTGGGATCCCCACCAGCTACCGCTAAATGTGTGCTACTGTTGGGTGGGCCTGAGCCCTAAGAGGGTGGGCCCTGGCCCACCCAGGCCCACCTGTGGCTACGCCACTGCCTTTTACTAAGGTGCACTGAAAAATGGCCTGCGCTAGTGTAGACATGTGTTTTGGGTGCGCGCAGAATTATGTTTTAGCGCACCAACAAAAAAAATGCCTTTTCTTACGGACGTACGGCAAAATTAAAATTGCCGCGCGTCCATTTTGGGTCTGAGACCTTACCGCAAGCCACTCACCTAGCGGTAAGGTCTCACGCGGTAAATGGGCGGTAATGGCATAGCTGCCGCGCACCAGAAAATAAAAAAATATTTTTCAGGCGCGCATAGCAGACTCACACCAAAATTGAAATTACCACAAGGGCCACACGGTAACCGGGCAGTAGCTCCAATCTGGCAGACATTGGGCGTGCCTAGGAGCCTACGTGGTTTAGTAAAAGGGCCCAGGGCTGTATATTGCTTTTCCCCTAGTTATCATCAGATGTATGCAATTTGAAAACAGTTCTCTTTTCTTACAGTACATCTATGCTCTGTAATAGTGATTGAAATCAGTGGCGTACCTAGCTTTGTTGCTATCCAGGGCAGAGCACCCCTCCCTCCCTCCAAGCACATCACCCCCCCACGCCCCCTCCTCCTCCAAGGAAAGGGGTGCGCTGAGCAGTCCCATGTCTGTTGGCTCTGCCAGTCCCCTGGAATAGGAAGTTGACGTCAGAGGGGACAGGGGATCGGCAGAGCCAACAGCTGAGGGACTGCTCAGTGCACCCCCTTGCTGCCTGCACTCAGGGCAGACCGTCCCCACCGCCTCACCCTTGGTACGTCACTGACTGACATTAAAAAGACATCTCTTCATGTTCTGCACTCTATGACATGTCCCATTTTCTTGCTCTATTCTGGCATTCCCACATAATAACTGGGAAGAACTCTAGAGCAAAGTTCAGGAACATGTCATCACATGTTTGTATTAGGCACCACACCTCTGTAGGAAGGCTCTGCCCCTCTGTAGGAAAGCTCTGCCCCTCTGTAGGAAAACTCTGCCCCTCTGTAGGAAAGCTCTGCTCCTCTGTAGGAAAGCTCTGCCCCTCTGTAGGAAAACTCTGCCCCTCTGTAGGAAAGCTCTGCCCCTCTGTAGGAAAACTCTGCCCCTCTGTAGGAAGGCTCTGCCCCTCTGTAGGAAAGCTCTGCCCCTCTGCAGGAAAACTCTGCCCCTCTGTAGGAAGGCTCTGCCCCTCTGTAGGAAAACTCTGCCCCTCTGTAGGAAGGCTCTGCCCCTCTGTAGGAAAACTCTGCTCCTCTGTAGGAAGGCTCTGCCCCTCTGTAGGAAAGCTCTGCCCCTCTGTAGGAAGGCTCTGCCCCTCTGTAGGAAAACTCTGCCCCTCTGTAGGAAGGCTCTGCCCCTCTGTAGGAAAACTCTGCCCCTCTGTAGGAAGGCTCTGCCCCTCTGTAGGAAAGCTCTGCCCCTCTGTAGGAAAACTCTGCCCCTCTGTAGGAAGGCTCTGCCCCTCTGTAGGAAGGCTCTGCCCCTCTGTAGGAAAGCTCTGCTGTATAGTCCTCTTCACCCATTAGGAAGGAAGGACATTTCTTCAGTCCTGTTAGTAATCCAGATGTTCTTACCTGGTTCCCTGAGAAGAGGATGGCACCTAAAGACAGGCTTGGGCGGTATGGGATAGTGGCTCCTTTCGGAGGAGACTGAAAGAAAGAAAAGGAGATTCCTGCCATTTATAAACACGAACTTGCCTAAGACTACCACCTGCACTAAGTCATGCTATTAACCATTACGATGCTCTGATGGCTGGTTGAGTAAGAAAACAGATACTGCAGGAACAACTAAGATTCATATTCAGGGGTCCTTTTACTAAGGTGTGCTGAAAAATGGTCTGCGGTAGTGTATTGGGCGCGCGCAGAATTATTTTTCAGCACACCTACAAAAAATGCTTTTTAAAAATTTTTGCTAAAAATGGACATGCGGCACAATGAAAATTGCCACGCGTTCATTTTGGGTCTGAGACCTTACCACCAGCCATTGACTTAGCGGTAACGTCTCATGCGGTAACCGGGCGGTAATGACCTACGTGCATCAAAGGCCACTTGACGCGCGTGGCTGACGCGCGCCAGAAAACACAAAATATTTTTCACAGGCGCATAGCGGATGCACGCCAAATTGAAATTACCGAAAGGGCCACGTGGTAACTGGGCAGTAACTCCAATTTGGCGTGCATTGGGTGCGCATAGGCGCCTACGCGGCTTAGAAAAAGGGCCCCTCTGTGCTGGACTGCATCCTGATTTACAGCTTTCCAAAAGGGCTTGAAAAGGCTTCAAACTGTGGGCTGAGCATGTGTATGGGGAGCAAGAAGAGACAGCGGGACACTCATTGCTTTTCATTTTGGACCTTCTCATTATTAATCAGTTGTATAATAGACCCCAAGTGTAATAAACATGTAGACTTTTGCAGGTCATCTTCCGCACTCCTGCTGGGAAACAGGGATCTCCCGCTCAGCAGCTCCCCCTTCCAGCAGCAGCAGGAGACGCTTTAATAAAATGTCATCTCCTTCTGCTGTGCGACCAGTCTTGCGATAAGAGATCTAGTCAAGCAACCAAATGATCTAACCTAATCTTATGAACCCTTTACCCAACACCTAATCACTCGACAACGACTATGACTTAGACCACATCTTCCATCAACTCCCCCTATGCTAGCCCTCAAACTATTCCCTCCTCCGGCCACTCCCACCCCCTTATCCCTTGCTCATTTCAACCTTCCCCCTCCTGCCTCTCCTACCCCCTTGTTAAATGCCCATCCCACCTATCTGCATATCTCCATCATTATTCTGTTATACCACAGCTTGTACTCTCTCTGCAATACCTTGTAACCCCTATTACTATGTAAGCCGCACTGAACCTGCCTCAAGTGGGAAAGTGCGGGGTACAAATGTAACAAATAAATAAATAAATAAATAGGGGACTGGTCCCGCAGCAGCAGGAGATGACATTTTATTAAGGTGTCTACTGCTGCCACTGAAAGGGGAGCGACTGCTTGTGTCATGGGCCACCATCAAGGTGTGCCAGGGGTGGAGCTGAGGGTGGGGCTGTGGGCATGCCCTAAATCTACTGCTGAAAGAGCTGGCCCCCATGGAAGCTCTGAATATTCTGAAAATCAGGCACCAGCAAAGACATTTTTAGAAGCCAGGGTAAAGGTGTTGGAAGTTATTTTAAAGATTTGGGTCTGGAAGGAGTCAAGAGAGGTACCCTCCAAAGATATGGGAGCAGGGAGTGAGCATCCCACTTTCAAACAACATGGACCAGGGTCACAGACAAGCGCAATAGTGCAGGCTGCGAAATCCCTCCAAGAGCTGCCCCCTTAAAGGTGCAGGTGGTACTCATGAGGACCAAATAAAGAGTTCTCCAAGCGTCATCTCCCAAGGTGGTTTTGTCTATGGTCAGCCTCTGCTCCTGTTGGTTTGCAGGTACTCATGAGCCAGCAAAAAAACAGCTTCTGGTTTTTAACATTTTAGCTTTAGCAGGGCTCTCTTGGATTTAAGGGCACAGTTAGACAACAACTGGGGTATGAACACCATGCGCCCATGTCTAGCAATAACCTTCAGCCAGGGAAATTTGTTTTTCTTATTGGTAAAAAAATAAAACACTCACAATTATTTTTTGTCATGTTTTAAGGTGAGGGTTGACCTTATTTTGTTAGTTTTTGCTTTGCCTGTTTTTCTCTCTTGCTATGCTTTAGGACTTACATTTCTTGTTTCTTTACATTTTAAAATGTCTTTGCTCTCTCCTTCTCTCTCAGTTGCCCTCCCCAGCCTCCAACTTCTTCCCCTTTCTCTCCAGCTGCCACATCCCAACCAACCATGCTGGACCTCCTAGAGACCCAGTTAGTGCCCGTCTTGGTAGGAGAAGCAAACTAAAGAGCTATCATGAAAGGAGTTTTCCCAAAAGAGAAATGGGAAGGAGGTAGAAACACCTGAAGGGAGGAGTGACAGTGCACAAGGAAGCAAAGGATCCCAGGTACATAAGTGTTGCCATATTGGGACAGACTGAATGTCCATCAAGCCCAACCTCCTGTTTCAAACAGTGGCCAAGCCAGGTTACAAATACCTGGCAAGATCCCAAAAAAGTACAAAACATTTTATGCTGCTAATCCTAGAAATAAGCAGAGAATTTTCCTCAAGTCCATTGTAATAATGGCTTATGAACTTTTCTTTTAGAAAGCTATCCAAACCTTTTTTTTAAACCCCACTAAGCTAACTGCTTTTACTACATTCTCTGGATGGATTAGCTGACACTCTAGCTAAAGTGTATGAAACAGCACTTCTGCAAGGACTGTACACATCTATTTATCCCAGCTGACTCTATACCATCCATCTCGTCCCCATCTATATATCTGCACTTGGTCCCTTGGGCTATGTGATAAGCTGTATTGCAGAAAAGCATTAGTATCATATCTATGTTATTTGAATGTTCTGTGTGCTTATTTGATATTTCATTAGTATTATGTAGACATTTTATTATATCTCTGTTATTTGAATATCAGTGCTGCAGTGACATACATACGGGTGGGCCTGGGTGGGCCCAGGCCCACCCAGCAGCAGCACCCCATATCAACATTTCTCCTCCTCTGTGACGTCTTGGCATCTGACCACCCATCGCTGAACCCCGTTCCTCCCTGATATACCTTAAAGGCGTCCCTGGCGCCCGCAGTGATTCAGTTATTGCTGTCTGCACCAGCCCTGCAGACTTCCATTGGCCAGGTCCCACTCTCACTTTTATCATTTCCTGTCTGGTGGGACCCAGCTGATGGAAGCCTGTGGACTCGGCACAGGCAGCAATAATTGAATCACATTTAGGAGGCGGTAAGTGCTCCCGTGTAGCCCGGCAGCGTGTGGCACCACCCAATTACCACTGGGCATGCCCCCAGCACTAGAAAATACAAAAATATTTTCTATCACCGGGAACGGTGCTTAGTGGGGGTTAGAACTACCACTGGGCTCCCCCAGAAGCCCAGTGGTAGAGCTGAATTGCCGTGTAGGTTTGCCATGCTTTCATGAAAGGGCCCCAAAGGCAGTTAATAAATCCCAATAAATAAATAAATTGAAAGGTTTAAGTCATCATTATGATTAAGGAATACGGTACAGAGGTAAGATAATTGGGTTGCATGGAGCCTGGAAGAAACACCAGAATGTTGTGAAAGAAAGGCTTCACGGTACCTCCAGAATCACGGCACAAATTTGTCTCACGCACTGGATAACAGCGTCGGGTGTGCCAGAGACGGTGACAGCACGTTCGGTGGAATTGGGGAGCAGATCTCCTGCCACCTGGACCTGCGCCCCTGTGTTCTGGAATGAGAACAAGGAGAGAAGAGAGTCAGGGAGATGGGTGTGACTTGATGCAGAAGGCAAGAGAAGGAGTCAAGAATAAAGGATGGATGAGAATTATCCTTTAGGGCAGGGGAAAAGATTTTTCTTAGACTACAGATCAGAGCAGAAGAACATAATTATTGAACCTCAGAGAGAGCAGCAATTTCACTCACTAGTTGACTAGAAAAGGCAGACAGACTGTAGTTTAATGGCAATACCCAGGCAGATCCATTTTCAAAGCAAATTCTGTAGGCAAAAAGCATTTAACCCAGACTAATAGCCTGGCTGAAAGCAGTCCTCCCTCAGTGCGGTCGAAAGTTTGTGCACTTTTTCACAAAGACCAACTTTATACCACATTCAGAGGAGGCATTTTCAGGGACATGACTAAGTCAGGGACGGAAACGCACACACAAGGGTAGTATTTTCAAATCTTTGCACACACTTTTCCTGCTGCCACGGGCAGGGCAATTCTATTGGCACCTGCAGTTACATTGCATCTTGCGCAGATTTAGCACCAAGAGAACTGGCACATGTGTAATTTCACTACACACTATTCTTCAATGCGTAACTGCGAGGAGGGGCACATGTGGGCGAAACATGGGAGGGGCATGGGTGCGTCTCCAACTTATGCAAGTAGCTTGTACAATACTATAAGATATGCATATTTGCATGGCACACCTAGGCATTCCCATTAACATCTGCTATTCACCTGGTATAAATGATTGCACATAAATATAGATGCATCGATTTGGGTTTATGCTAGTGTTCTATAAAACAGCATCTTGGCACACAGATGCCACTATAAAATTGGTACTCAGCGCATGGCCCTTGTGTGCAAAGATGGAGGGGCCAAGTAATAGAATTGCCCCTTAGGACCATGGTCTTCACTCACAGTTCTCAAGGGTCACCAGTGGCCCAGGTTTTTAGAATATCCCTAATAAATAAGCATAATATTATAACATGACTAATAATCACAATGAGGGGCATAATTGAATGGGGCGCCCAAGTTTTCCTGAGGGCGTCCTCGCGAAGGGGTGGGGAAACCCATATTATCAAAACAAGATGGGTGTCCATCTTTCGTTTTGATAATACGGTTGAGGACGCCCAAATCTCAACATTTAGGTCGACCTTAGAGATGGCCGTCCTTAGAGATGGTCGTCCCCGGTTTTCAGCGATAATGGAAACCGAGGACGCCCATCTCAGAAACGACCAAATCCAAGCCATTTGGTCGTGGGAGGACTCAGCATTCATAGTGCACTGGTCAACCTCACATGCCAGGACACCAACCGGGCACCCTAGGGGGCACTGCAGTGGACTTCAGAAAAAGCTCCCGGGTGCATAGCTCCCTTACCTTGGGTGCTGAGCCCCCCAAAACCCACTCCCCACAACCGTACAACACTACCATAGCCCTAAGGGGTAAAGGGGGGCACCTACATGTGGGTACAGTGGGTTTGTGGTGGGTTTTGAAGGGCTCACATTTACCACCACAAGTGTAACAGGTAGGGGGGATGGGCCTGGGTCCGCCTGGCTAAAGTGCACTGCACCCACTAAAACTGCTCCAGGAACCTACATACTGCTGTCAGGGAGCTGGGTATGACATTTGAGGCTGGCAAAAAATATTTTTAAAGTTTTTTTTTGAGGGTGGGAGGGAGTTAGTGACCACTGGGGGAGGAGTAAGGAGAGGTCATCCCCGATTCCCTCCGGCTGTCAACTGGTCAGTTCAGGCACCTTTTTGAGGCTTGGTCGCAAGAAAAAAATGGACCAAGTAAAGTTGGCCAACTGCTCATCAGGGACGCCCTTCTTTTTTCCATTATCAGCCGAGGACGCCCATGTGTTAAGCAAGCCCCAGTCCCGCCTTTGCTATGCTTCCAACATGCCCCCGTGAACTTTGGTTGTCCCCACGACGGAAAGCAGTTGAGGACGCCCAAAATCGGCTTTCGATTATGCTGATTTGGGCAACCCTGGGAGAAGGACGCCCATCTACCGATTTGTGTAGAAAGATAGGCGCCCTTCTCTTTCGAAAATAAGCCTGACTATCATACAATAACAAAAAAAAATTTCTTTATTCATATAATGTCTATCAGCATAAAAACTAGTGCTCGTATAACACAAAATCAGTATCTCCCCTAAAAACCTCTCTGGAACATCCCAATAAAAACAGACATTCTGGCACACCCTATACTGATCTAAACATTACAAATCACTCCACTATCATAAGAACTATCTTTTTTTTGTCCAAAGGTGCACAGTTACAATCTTTCAAAGGTGCCCCAAGTATTTTTTTTTTTAGAGCAAATCAAATAGTATCCTGAAGTGGATGGTGAGCTTTTATCTAATTGGATATTGTGAGCATATGGAATGGAGGAGAACAACTTTCAACTTACAGCAGTGATCGTTAAATCTTGCAGTTTGCTTGTTTTTTGCAAGTCTGTATAGGACTGAGAACTCAGTTTTGGAAGAAATCATTGGTATGGATACCATGAAGTGAAGTGCTACATAGCCTTTATTGAGAACTGTTGATATATTGCCGTGCCTGCTTATGTCGTAGGATGTTGATTGGGAGAAGCACCTTCTGCTTCAGGATACTATTCCGTGGAAAGATCCAGGGAAATGGGAGACGAGAGGTGAAGAGATGGGAAGTAATGGTTGATAATGATTCCAGTATTGCCTTCTGCCTGCAATTGTACAGCTACATTATAATAACCTGCATCAGGCAGGCTCCCCTCCTACCTCCCGGATCTCTTTGATTTTGGAGCCTGCTTTGCCGATGACAGAACCACACTGGCTGGCTGGGATAACCAGCCTTAGAGTCACGGGTGGTTTCGAAACAGGACTGCCATTGGGGGACCCTGCGCCGAGGTCCTGAAAGAGAGAAAAATTAGAAGGCGTTGGAAGCTAAGGATTTGCCTGTGCTCCATCCTGTGTGCTGGTTTGTGCAATCTCAACTCTCACACGATTTTCTCCATCTCTGGGCCACTAATGTTCTTCTAGGGATAATTTAAGTAGAGGAGTGTGGTAGCCGTGTTAGTCCACTCTTAAGGATATCAATAGAAATCAAACAAAATAAAACATGGAAAAGAAAATAAGATGATACCTTTTTTATTGGACATAACTTAATACATTTCTAGGGATAATTTAGAAAGTTTTTTCCATACGTAAAGCAGGTTGTACATGAGAAAAAGAGATCTTATAAAATTTTATACAGTCTTTTATGCAGGCTGTGAAAGCATACTTCAGGTGGACTGATGACAGATAGGCTATTTGCATGTGTATTTTATAAAACACATGGGTACATGCACAGAGACCATGAACACATTTACACCTTTTCAGGGCAAAGATGAATTTATGCGTGAGTATTTCTACAGTATTTCAGCTAGTTCTGAAAGCCTATTTTATAAAGATACATAGGTGCTTATGTTGCCTTCATAAAATACATAGCTTTTTGGACATAGAACACTGTGTTACAAAACAAATACCCCCCCTCCCCCCTTCCCCACTTGTCTGTCTCATGCATACTTTGAATTCTGTCATTGCTTTGGCTTATACCGCCTTTGCTGTTCCAAGCATCTGCTATGTTCTCAGTGAAAATGTATCTTCTCATATTTCTTTTCAATCTCCACTCCCCCAGTTCTCTTTAGCTTTATATCATGACCCCCCTTGTCCTTCACCCTTTCATTTATGGATAATGCTGGGTTTTGGTATATGCTTTGAATATTAGTATTTTATCTGTCCTTTCCTTTCTTTCTTCTAGGGCGTGTATCTTTAATTTTTCTGTGTGTGGCCTACAGTACAAGTTAAGTTGCCTTTTGATGGCCTTTTTTAAAATTGCTTCTGCCTTGTTAATGTCTCTTTATAGATGGGGTCACCAGAAGCCAACACATGAGACTGAGCCTGTTAAATCAGAGGTGTCAAACTTCAGTCCTGAAAAGCTGCAAACCAGTCTGCTTTTCAGGCCATCCTTAATATGAATATTCATGAGCTACATTGGCATGCATTATCTCCACTGTATGCAAATATATCTCATGCATATTTATAACTCAATCCTTAAGTAACTACTTCACTGTATAAATAAAATTATTATATTGTTTTATTGAAAACTTTCAATCTTACAATAGAAAATATTCTTTTGTTCAAAATATAGTCCAGCATCCATCCACACCATACCATCTCATTCTCACCATTCAGCGACGCCATTGATCCTGTTACCGGTTGGAAGTAAAGCAGCCAAGATAATGGTATATAAGAATAAGTCAAAACCCCTGATGACGCATTTAGCGAAATGCAAATTTGTGTACATCGGGAGAAAAGTGAATCGTTTTTTGCAGAAATAAGAACATTGCAATGAAACTGGATGTGGTGTGTGGAGATATATGTTGGACTAAGGACTTTTGGAACCAGAGACATATGTGGACTGATGGTTTTTGGAACCAAAGCTATGGAGATAAGTGAATAGTAGTTAAAATCATTGCAACAAGGTGGACATTTATTAAGGAATGATACGATGGACACTTATTAAGAAATAACATTTGATTTCATTATTGAGAGAAAATAACAGTGAAATTTATAAATTTGAATGATGGAACATTTCAAAGGTGTCAGATGCTATAGGTCATAGGGATTCCTTAATGAAGGGCAGGTTGTACCCACAAGTTTGAATGTAGTATGAATGGTGAGAATGAGATGGTATGGTGTGGATGGATGTTGGACTATATTTTGAACAAAAGAAAATTTTCTACTGTAAGATTGAAAGTTTTCAATAAAACAATATAATAATTTTATTTATAGAGTGAAGTAGTTACTTGAGGATTGAGTGGTATACTATAACTAGATTGAAATAAGGATACTCAGATAGTTTATGCATATTCATAAGGGATATCCTGAAAACCAGACTGGTTTAGCTTCCTATGTCTTGGAAGATCAGCAGGATTTAGTCTGGCTAGTACCTACTACTTGAAAGGACCAGGGCCCAGATGCACTAAGATCCCCATTAAGAATCCATTCGTATTTTCAAATTGGTAAAAATTACTGATTTGGAAATACAGATGGATTCCCAAAGAGAATCACATGCAAATGAGCTGCTCATTGTTTTTGTGACCCAGCTCATTTGCATGCAATATGGGGGAAACCAGTGGGCCAGCTGAGCATGCGCAGAGCAGCCCGTCGCTAAGCGTGGCTGCTCTGCACATGCAACAGATGGCTTGAGATCTGTCATAGCTTGTTTTTTTTTCCAAAAACAAGCTAGGAGCCTGCACTGTCCTGCTGGGTGGGTAGGTAGGGGGGGCAGTCTGCTGATGCCGGGAACCTGGAGTTAGCAATCTGCCGCTCACTTCAGCGCAAAAGGTGGGAGGAGGGAGACAGCTGAAACACCTGCAGCCCTCAGGAACAGCAGCCCCCCAACCCGGGTTCTCGCTCTTGGACTCCGGCGCTCTCTCCTCTACTGCCCCCGCTTCCTTGCCAGGAGGCAGGACAGGGCAGCGGCAGCACAAGAACCCCTACAGGTCTCCCTCATCGCAACGGGTGTTTGCTCCAGCATTCTGGCTTGCGGTTTCTCTTTCTGCCTGGCACCGGACAACTGAAGCAGGATCCTTTCCTCCTATAACACTGACTCACCAGCTCCCTACAGCCTTTCAGGTTGAATTTTTATCACACTTTTTAGGTTCTGGTTAAAAGCAGTCCCTGCTGTTATACTGCATTTGCCTACAGCACACTCTACCCTGATATTTTGTTGTGTGAAGCTCACTCAAATTTAACAGGAGGTCTGTGGCTATCGGGACCAACAGCTCCAGACCTCCCATTAACTTTTTCACGCTAAAGCTAGGGACTGCTTCTGTGCATCAGGTCGAAAAATAGCTGTGCATCGCCTTGCATGCACATTTGTATAGCAATTAGCTCATTATAATAACTTTGCATTCCATTTTCGTTAGCTGCTACCGTGATAGGAAAAGAGATCGGAGAACCCTTTGATGCATGTCTCGTTTTACTCCTTGCTCACTAAACTGGCTAGAACTGGTATAAAACCACGTTGCTGGTTCGTTAGGTTTTGTGCATCTGGGCCCAGGTGCTGTTATATGTAAAGGTCAACAGAAAACCACTGCAGTACCCTCTGCCTCCTCTTCCTACTACTAATTATTATTATTTCTATAGCTACTAGACATATTCAGCGCTGTACACAAACATGCAAGAGACAGTTCCTGCTCATCAAAGCCTACAGTCTATTCAAAACAGATAAACGGGCCAAAAAAAAGGATTAGGAAGATACATCCAGCCAAAACAGGATGGTTGCATAGTGAATCAAGATCATTAATGTCTGTGAAAACAGATAAGGTACCTACCATCACCACCACAACATCAGACTTCCCAATCATGCTGGTGACCCCACAGCCAATCGGGTTATTTTTTTCAGGATATCCGTAATGAATTGCATGAGATTAATATGCACATACTAGAGACCTCGTATAAGTAGGGCTCCTGATTATAGGTTTTAACAAAACGGGAGAACATTAAAGCAGGTAGTTACTGCTTGAACATTGAATAAAAATATCATTTTCCTTAGTATTCTCTCATCCATCCCCCTGGTTTGTCTTGTATCTTCCATTCAGTTTTTGTACCTTTTCTACACTGATGACTCGTGATACAAATGTACAAATTTGATTCTACCAGAAAAGGTACCCAGCAATAGAACCTGTGGTGTGAAAACACCAATTATACCCATTTTTGTACCCTTATGGAATTTGTAATTAGCCAGAAAATAAACACCTGAGAAGCCTCAAGTGTAAATAAATGTTAGGTCATACAAATTCGTTATTAATACCTGGAAAGGTTGACTGATGGTGAAATCACCAGAACGGGTTTGGGAAGCCTTGAAGTATTCAAAGTGAGGTTTTATTCTGTTGTTATGACCTTGGCATGGGTCCTTTGACATACTCAAAGACAGTGGAACAAACTGATTTTCCCTGTTATCTAATAGCAGGCCCTAGGCTAGGCATATTTTCAAAGCACTTAGCCTTCCAAAGTTCCATAGGTTTCTATGGAACTTTGGAAGGCTAAGTGCTTTGAAAATATTGGTGTCATAGCTATTTATCATCTGTAAGAATGAAGGACTTGGGGGTGAAGGCCAGTTGATCATTCCCCAGTTTGATCCATTGATGCATCCACTGATCATAAACACATCTAAACTGGTCTTAAGCACATCACTGACTGGACTTGGGTTTTAGATTAATTACGTACCTTTTCCAAGTCAGAACAACGCAAGTTATAATCAGGTACAAAAAGCAGGCTTGCAGTCTAAGTGGTACATGAGACAATGGAGTTTGAAGACACTTCCTCAAAGTCACAAAAAAAGTCAGCCGGATTTGAACCCTGGTTTTCAGCCTGTTCCATTAACCACTAGGTTACTCCTCTATTCTTGCATGAGCACCCACCCTGAATACTTTGGAGAAAAAAAACAAATAGTGGTTTCTTATATTCTATTTAATTGGCTCTATTAGGTATTATGTTGACCAAATTGGGCTTTTGTCATTTTGTTTATGTAGATGATATTACAAGGTATATCTTAGACCCCAGAACAGGACGAGCCACAGGTGCCATGACACTCCCAAAATTTTGCTACCTTTCCTCTCTCCCCATGAGGCCTCTCTTCTCTTACCTTGCATCTGCGCATTCTCAAGGCTGGCTGGCCAGCTTCTGTCCCCTCCGAAACAGGAAGTTTAGAGGGGATGGGAGTTCGCAGGCCTTGAGCATCTGAAGGCCCTGCATTGGGCTGGCCTTGCAATGTCTCCAACGCAGCTTATAGAGTTGCCACTCCAGGGAAGTGTGGTAAGAGAATAAATACCACACAACAATGCCGAGACAGCCCTTTCAAAGTGATGCACCAATGAGTGCGGGTCATCTTATACTGAGGACTTCTTTCCCATATCACTAAATATTTTGTATTGTATTTGTGGTGTAAATTAATCACATGTGCTATTGAAGAGTTAGTTTGATTGTGTAGTACCCTCTTCATATCAGAGTTTATTTGGCAGGTCTTAATTTTGACAAATCTAGATTACTGCAATATGGTTAACGCTAGTTGTCACAAATATGTATTGCGAAGGTTACAAACATTACAAAATACTGCAGCATGTCTCATTTGTCAGTTGTCAAGGTTTGATTGTGCTTTGTCCTTGCTGGCAAAATTGCATTGGTTGAAAATAGAGGCCATGTTGATATTTAAAATCTATGCAACTGTATTTTTGATCTTACATGGTCAAGCCCCTGAATATATGTTGAGCTTAATATTTTATCCAAAAATTGTGATGCTTCTTCTAAACATTTTTTAATGTTGCAATACAAAAATTAGGTATATGAGGTTATTCTGTTCATTCTTTATATTTCTAGCTGTAAAGAATTGGAATACTTTACCTTCAACTTTAACGTATGTATTGGATTATTTTAAAAAAACTTGAAAGGTTTTGAAAGCTTTCTTATTCCAGAAATTTGTGTTAAGTGAATCTGTTTGGAATAATTGTACTGAATTATTGTTCTATTCCTGGGAATGCTCAGCTGTTTTTATTGTGAGTCGCCTTGAACTTTGTGGTATTGGTGGTTGATAAATATGATATGTAATATAATATTTTTCTAAAACATCTTTGTATTAGATTTAATTTATGGCTTTCATCTTATTCTGGACAACGTCAAATTACTTGGTGCCTTTACCAACCCGTTCATGATCTGGCTTATGGGAGTGCTAGTGAATCCTTTCGGAAGACTCCCTCCTCAAGCATTTCTTCATGGTTGAAGGAACTCAGACTCATCTATGATTCTCTAGTCTTGTTCCCATTTGGGTCACCAGACCCCCTTTTCCTAGCTATCAGCCACTTGTCAAAATGCAAAAAACAAAGAAATCTCCTCAGTTCCACCCCCTGCCAGGTTTCTGTACCTTTTCAAATAGGACTCATACAATACCTCTTCTAATTTGAATGCTATCATTGAGAAAGCCCTGAACACCGCATCAGTAGATCCAGTGATTGTGGTGATCCTTTCAGGACTGGAGCCCTCAGAAATAGTGACCCGAGCACTGCTCTGAAAGAAAACAAAAGGGAGAGTGGGTAGATACTAGGCAGTAAGTCCAAAATCATTTCAGAAATACTTGCTTATTTTACCATGAATTATGAAAAATATAGCTTTCTTCTACCCAGTCCCTCATGAGTAATTGGTTGTTTAGAAACTACAGCCGAGGCTTACACTGATGGTCGTGACTCACCTTGGTTAATTCATGTGAATTCAAAAGTAAAATGACAAACAAAAGGTTTTAACATGTAGATGAAAATGAATTGAAAAGGACAGAAATAAAATAAAAAATGAGCAAGTAAGCTGGAAAGGAGAGAAGGGAGAGAGAGCGAAAAGGGAGAGGGTGTATCTCCTTACTTCTTCTCGTATTCTTTTAACTGTTTCTCCTTTCTGCAGATGAGAACAAGAAATAAAATGAATGAGACTCTCACTAAACTAGAAAGAAAATAGGATCAAATGTTAAAATTGTAAGAAGAAAATAAAATTTACCTTTCCTATTATACTGCCAACTTCCTACAACGCAAGACAAAACATTGATGATTAGGCATATCATATGCAAGCAGGAAAGCAATTGTAAGATCACACCTTCTAATTTTATTTCATTATTTTAACATATTTCTTGCCTACACTATCCAAAATTCTAGGCAGAGTATAATGTATATATAACAAAACATGAGTAGCATTAACTGATGCAGGCTAATAAAAATAGAATGGGTGATGGTATAGGATTCAACTAAGATAGGCAATAGGCGGGCCCTAGGCAAATAAGCACAATGCCCCCCCACCCCCTACCCACACACAATAATATAAATAAACATAACTTCCACAAATGGGGTCCCATATTATGGTTCTGACTGCAGAGAAAAACCAACAAAGGGGAAAGTACCATGTAAGAACTGCTTGTCAATGCCTCCTTCTAATTGGAGAACAATGTGGAGGAGTGGCCTAGTGGTTAGAGCACCAGTCTTGCAATCCAGAGGTGGCCGGTTCAAATCCTGCTGCTGCTCCTTGTGATCTTGGGCAAGTCACTTAACCCTCCATTGCCTCAGGTACAAACTTAGATTGTGAGCCCTCCTGGGACAGAGAAATATCCAGAGTACCTGAATGTAACTCACCTTGAGCTACTACTGGAAAAGATGTGAACAAAATCTAAATAAATAAATGTACAGGGCATGGAGAGAAAAGCTCTCTTTGAGCCCTGACACACACACACACACACCAGAACCACCTGAGAGAGAGCCCTGTCTAAATATCTGGGCCCTAGGCATATGCCTAGGATGTAATCCTTCCCTTACAACAGGTAACTGCATATGACTCAAATGACAAATCCAAAAGGCACAAAGCTTAGATTGTGAGCCCACTAGGGACAGAGAAAGTGCCTAAATGCAATATATAAACTGCTTTGATTGTACCACAGAAAGATGGTATATAATGAATCTAATAAATAAAAATTAACTCATTAACTCCCCATTTTACAGAGTTGCACTAGCGGCTGCCAGGGCAAAGGGAATGGGCTGTGTTGGCATTGCCATGCGGCTTTGTAAAAGGGGGGGGGGGGTAAATCTGAACAAAAATGAAAAGCTATGATTCAAGGAACAAACAATAAAAACAACTGTGAACAAATGTCTTTCCTACCATAATACGTAACAAATTAGGGAAAAATGAAGGACAGTCTCTGAAACCTTTGGGTATCAAGTAGCACTGACTTGGGACTGCATTGCACCTCAAAATTAGATCTCAAAATAATGATATGACTTTTTGCAAGAAGTTAAAAACTTCTCTCTTCAAGAAATATTTTTCTCCCTACTCAAATTTTGTCAATTCTAAAGATATTGTATTTCCTAGAACTGTCTAGATTCTTTTGTGATCTGTATAAGGCCATATTTGGTAATTTGTTGCTTTGAAAATATGCCTCTATAAGTTTCATTTGCATTATATTGTATTGCCTTAACCTTGACTCTAATAGTAAATCTAACTCTATCCACAGCTTTAGTATTAAACCTATTAACCCTAACTTTATAATTCAGAAATATTAAAATACTTCCAAGCAATAAATGCACAGGAGTTACACCTCTCAATGGAAAGAGGGATCAGAGGATGAAGGTGAAAGAAGGTAGACAAGGATTTCTTTATTTCATTTCTCCTAATTCTTGATTCTGACTTTATTGCCTATATTGTGGACGAACTGTACTTTTGTTTATTCTGCTGTTTATTTTCCTTATATTTGATGGATATGGTGTACTATTGCAGTGATTTGTTTCTGTGATAAGTACGGTTAAAAATGTATTAAATAACATTTTAAAGAGAAGGTAGACAATGGAGTACTGAAAGAAAATATTTCTTTACAGAAAGGGTGGTGGATGCATGGAACAACCTTCCAGTGGAGGTAAAAATAAGAGCTGTGTCTGAATTTTACAAAGTGCACCCTCTCCCCTGTGTGAGTATGTGTGTGGTGCAGAGCAGTATACCGTCCCTCTTCCCTCTCTTTCATTCATACCCACCCTTTTCTTCTCTTCTGTCACCTCACCCACACCCATTCCAATCTTCTCCTCCCCTCACACCCTCCTTTCCCCCTCACTTTTACCCCCTCCTTTCTCTTCTTGCTTTTCACTTGCCTCACCTTTTCCTCCTTTTTTTCCTTCTCACTCTCACTCCTCCCTTCATTTCCTTTTCATCTCTGCTCCCTTCCTCTCTCTTTCATCACTCTTACTCCTATCTCTTCCAATTCCTTTCCCATGCTTATTATTCTCACCCCTTCCTTCCCTGATCTCCCATCCACTTGCAGTCTTGTTGATCTTTTCGCTTGCAGGGCCTGGCCTCTCAGCCAGCATCTCTCTCCCCTACCACAGGTCCAGCTGGCTCCTTCAGCATTGATGGGGCCTGGCTTCCCCACTATGTGTCTCCTTCTGCTTCCATTCAGGTCAGTGGCGTAGGCACAGGTGGGCCTGGGTGGGCTGGGGCCCACCCACTTAGGGCTGAGGCCCACCCAACATTAGCACACAAGACTTCCTCCTGATGGTAACGAAAACGCAACTCTCCACAATACTGGCACCTGTGCATGGTCAGTTTTCAGCGCATGCCTGCTGCAGACTGCCAAGGTGGAAAGAAGCGTTTTCCCACCAGCTGAGAAATTTTTTTCTTTTGGGGGGGGGGGGGGAGAACACTTGGTGCCCACCCAATTCTTGCCTAGGCCCACCCAAAATCTGTTGCCTGGCTACACTGCTTCAGGTGCCTGTAAACCCCCCATAACATTAGGGGAAAAATAAAAGTACCTCAGCAGGTTGAATCCAGCTGCTGGAAGGAGAATGTGGCTTGGGTTGCCAGCTGGATCCGTAGTTGTCTGGAAGGTTGACCTAGTCCTGAATTTACTGCGTTGCATGCAAGGACTTGTAGTTGTGATCTTCTTATTGATTCCCTACAAGTCCATGCATGCAATGGGGTAATACCAAGACTAGTTCAACCTATTGAGCAAAGCTGGAGCTAGTTTGCAATCCTAAATGTGACGGAACAGAAAACCAAGCTCCGGGAGCTGTGGTTTGGGGACCCCCCACCCCACCCCACTTAATACCTCTGCTTTAAGTCATCAGCATAACTAGGGTTACCATATGGCTCCAGAAAAAGGACAGATTGAGCCAGTCTGGGTTTTACTCAGGGCTTTTTTTGAGGGGGTACTGAGTACCGGCACCTTTTTCATTGTCTGCTAAAATTGACTCATGGTCCCCAAGTTATAGTAACGTGGAGGGGCATAATTGAACGAAAACGTCTATCTCCATGGGCGTTTATCTCCGAGAACGGGTCCGTGAAGGGGCGGACCGAACCGTATTTTCAAAAAAAATAGACGTCCATGTTTTATTCGACAATTTGTGAGCTGGGCGTTTTTGTTTTTCAGTGATATGGAAAATGAAAGCGCCCAGCTCAAAAATGAATAAATCCAAGGCATTTGTTCGTGGGAGGGGCCAGGATTCGTAGTGCACTGGTCCCCCTCACATGCCAGGACACCAACCGGGCACCCTAGGGGGCACTTTTACAAAAAAAAAAAAAAAGGTAAAAGAGCTCCCAGGTGCATAGCACCCTTCCCTTGTGTGTTGAGCCCCCCAAATCCCCCTCAAAACCCACTGCCCACAAGTCTACACCGTTACTATAGCCCTAAGGGGTGAAGGGGGGGCACCTACATGTGGGTACAGTGGGTTTGGGGGGGTTGGACGACTAAGCATTAAGCAGCACAATTGTAACAGGTAGGGGGGATGGGCCTGGGTCCACCTGCCTGAAGTCCACTGCACCCCCTAACAACTGCTCCAGGGACCTGCATACTGCTGCCAGGGAGGTGGGTATGACATTTGAGGGTGAAAATAAAAAGTTGTGAAACATCATGTTTTGTGGTGGGAGGGGGTTAGTGACCACTGGGGGAGTCAAGGGAGGTCATCCCCGATTCCCTCTGGTGGTAATCTGGTCATTTAGGGCACTTTTTGGGGCCTTATTCGTGAAAAAATAGGGTCCAGGAAAAGTGCCCTAAATTCTAGCTACAAACGCATACTTTTTTTCCATTATCGGCGAAAGGCGCCCATCTCTCCTTGGCCGATAACCACGCCCCAGTTCCACCTTCGCTACGCCTCCGACACGCCCCCGTCAACTTTGTACGCTTCCGCGATGGAGTGCAGTTGAAAACGTCCAAAATCGGCTTTCCATTATACCGATTTATTCGTTTTTGTGAGATAAACGTCTATCTCCCGATTTGGGTCGAAATCTAGGCGTTTTTCTCTTTCAATTATAAGGTGGATTGTAACATAGTAGATGACGGCAGAAAAAGACCTGCACGGTCCATCCAGTCTGCCCAACAAGATAAACTCATATGTGCCACTTTTTGTGTATACCTTACCTTGATTTGTACCTGTCTTTTTCAGGACACAGACCGTATAAGTCTGCCCAGCACTATCCCCGCCCCCCAACCACCAGCTCTGGCACAGACCGTATAAGTCTGCCCAGCACTATAAAAGAGCTCAGGCTCTACACACCAATTTTGCCTTTTCATAGATTTTGTGACTGGTTGCAGGGGGCCTGGCTATTGTGGGGTGGGTCCCTCGGTGATCACCCCACCCTTTAAGGGTGGTCTGGCATTTGAGTACTGGCACCCAGGGGCGTAGCCACGGGTGGGCCTGGACGGGCCCAGGCCCACCCATTTTCCCTCCAGGCCCGCCCATCCTTCGCACGCTGTCGCTGCTGCGGAGGCAGCGTTCAGCGTTTTCTTCCTACCCTGTGTTTTCCCCAAGCTCCGCTGCATCGTCCCTGCAAGTGGAATCCTTCTTCTTTTCGGCCGTCACGCTGCGCTGCCGTTCACACAGGCAGCTTCGCTCCTCCCCCGCGTCCATTCTGGCCCTCTCTGATGCACTTCCTGTTAGGGCCGGATGAACGCGGTGGGGGAGTTGCGAAGTTGCCTGTGTGAACTGCAGCGCAGCGCGACGGCCGAAAAGGAGAAGGATTCCACTTGGAGCGATGCAGCGGAGCTTGGGGAAAAGACAGGGCAGGAAGGAAACGCTGAACGCTGCCTCCGCGGGACAAAAGGGCAGCGGGAAGGTTGTGGATGGGCGGGCTGGAGGGAAAATGGCTGAGCTGCTGGGACATGGGAGGGAGAGGAGGAAGGGAGAGAGCTACTGGGACATGGGAGGGAGAGGAATAAGGGACTGGAGGGAAGGGAGAGAGCTGCTGGACATGGGATGGAGAGTAGGAGGGGATTGGATGGGAAAGAGCTACTGGACATGGGAGAGAGAGGAAGAAGGGACTGGAGGGAAGGGAGAGAGCTGCTGGGACATGGGAGGGAGAGGAAGAAGGGACGAGGGAAGGGAGAGAGCTACTGGACATGGGAGGGAGAGGAATAAGGGACTGGAGGGAAGGGAGAGAGCTGCTGGACGGGATGGAGAGGAGGAGGGGATTGGATGGGAGAGAGCTACTGGACATGGGAGGGAGAGGAAGAAGGGACTGGAGGGAAGGGAGAGAGCTGCTGGGACATGGGAGGGAGAGGAAGAAGGGACTTGAGGGAAGGGAGAGAGCTACTGGACATGGGAGGGAGAGGAATAAGGGACTGGAGGGAAGGGAGAGAGCTGCTGGACATGGGATGGAGAGGAGGAGGGGATTGGATGGGAGAGAGCTACTGGACATGGGAGGGAGAGGAAGAAGGGACTGGAGGGAAGGGAGAGAGCTGCTGGACATGGGATGGAGAGGAGGAGGGGATTGGATGGGAGAGAGCTACTGGACATGGGAGGGAGAGGAAGAAGGGACTGGAGGGAAGGGAGAGAGCTGCTGGGACATGGGAGGGAGAGGAAGAAGGGACGAGGGAAGGGAGAGAGCTACTGGACATGGGAGGGAGAGGAATAAGGGACTGGAGGGAAGGGAGAGAGCTGCTGGACATGGGATGGAGAGGAGGAGGGGATTGGATGGGAGAGAGCTACTGGACATGGGAGGGAGAGGAAGAAGGGACTGGAGGGAAGGGAGAGAGCTGCTGGGACATGGGAGGGAGAGGAAGAAGGGACTTGAGGGAAGGGAGAGAGCTACTGGACATGGGAGGGAGAGGAATAAGGGACTGGAGGGGAGAGAGCTACTGGACATGGGAGGGAGAGGAATAAGGGACTGGAGGGAAGGGAGAGAGCTGCTGGACATGGGATGGAGAGGAGGAGGGGATTGGATGGGAGAGAGCTACTGGACATGGGAGGGACTGGCGGGAAGGGAGAGCTGCTGGGACATGGGAGGGACTGGCGGGAAGGGAGAGAGCTACTGGACATGGGAGGGAGAGGAGGAAGGGGCTGGAGAGCTGCTGGACAAGGAAGGAAGAGGAAGAAGGGACTAGAGGGAAGAGAGCTGCTGGACATGGGAGGATAGGGAGAGAAAGAGGGGAGATGGATGATAGGATGCAGAGAGAAAGGGGAGAAACAAGAAGGATGTGGAGAGAGGGAGGAGACTGAACAGAAAAGGGTAGAGCGATAGACACTGGATAGAAGGAGAGGGGAGATAGAGACACTAGATGGAAGGATCAGGAGAGAGAGTAGATGAGTGGAAGGATAAGGAGAGAAAGAGGGAAGACACTGGATGGAAGGGTAGGGAGAAAAAGGAGACGCTGGATGCAAAAGAAAGAGGGGAGACACTGGAAGGATGGGGAGAGAAAGAGGGGAGCTGCTGGATGGAAAGAGGGAGAGAACAGAGTAGGGAAAGACTGGAGAATAAGAGGAAGGGGCATGTGGAGAACAAGGGTGAGGAAAAGTTGAAAAGCCATAGGTGATGAACGGACAGGAAAACCCTGGCAAGAGAAAGACGAAGGAAAGCAGAATCTAGAGACTGGGAGCAACACAATGAGAAAAAGTAAATGGCCATACAACAAAGGTAAAGAAAATAATTTTATTTTTAATTTAGGATAAAGTAATATGGTACCTGTGTTAATAAAGTTTCAGAGACCAATACTTCCTTCCTTAGGTCAGGAGAGGATATCGTAACAGCATTATACTGACCTGAGGCAGGAGGTTTTGGCCTCTGAAAGCTCACTAAAAAGTGTGACTAAATTTTGCTGGGGGAGGGGGGTAGAGAGAAAATTTTGTGCCCACCCACTTTGGGTTCAGGCCCACCCAAAATTGGCAGTCTGGCTACGCCACTGCTGGTACCTTTTTTGCCAGAAAACACGCACTGGTTTTACTTCCATTGCTGTCAATGAAAGGAAAACCCGGACTGGATCAATGTGTCCTCCTTTTTCTGGAGCCATATGGTAACCCTAAGCATAACTGATACTTAGTAATATCCCAAAGACTTTCAACTGATTTAGCAGTTTGCACCAACTCAGAGTGATACCTTGCTAAATGACATCACTGATAATGTCATAATGATGCCAGTGTAATAATCCCATTGATGCAATTGAAGGTCTAGTACTGTAAAGCTCTGGCATGTTTCCAGCTGCTCTTCCTTTCATGGTGCTGCAGTAAGCACAGAGACACAGAGTATAACATTATAGCAGCAGTCTGTAAGGTAAGCTGATATGATTATATGCTTTTAGATTTCACAACAGTTAGTTTGGGGACAAACTGTCAAATTCCTCAGGCCCTGGGCAGGGACATCGCTGTCCCTCTAAAATCCATCATTTTCCAGTCTCTCAATCTTTTTTATCTTCATTCTAAGCCCCTCAACCATGACAGTAGAGGTAGCTTGTACAGGACTTTCTGGGAGCTGGAGAAAAGAAGGAACTCCCTCCAGGCTCTGCCAGGCTGACTTCACTTAAATGTTGGATAGGGGGCTGGCTAGGGCTCAGAAACCTCTGTATTTACATTATCTAAACTGACTTGGATTTTTATGTTGTATTTTTATGACTAGTTGTGCTTACCATACTTATTGTTTAATTTACTTTTATTGTTTAAGTATATTTATTTGATGGTTTTATAGACCATAAGATATAGAATTCTTTATCTTTGCTGTTCCTGGCTTTGAGCTAACAGTGGGAAGGAGGGTGATAAAATGAATAAAGCAAACTGAAGCCAGACTGGCCCTGACCCTCTCTCTCCTTGCCATTGTGCAAATTGGCTTTGCTTAGTGTCATTCATGTCCCAGGTTGCAACCGTGCATGAGGCCAGTTCTACATAGCACTGGCAAAGAATACAAATCGTCTTGTGTCCACAGTGCAGGGTCCCAGCCTGACATGATGCCAGTAACAAAACACATACGGAGCAGGCCCAGGCTTGCACAACAATAGTGACACACTGAAAGGGTCATTTGTGATCATCTCTGGGAAAACATGCCTCACCAATCTATTACATTTCTTTGAAGGGGTGAACAAACGTGGATAAAGGTGAGCAGGTTGATATTGTGTATCTGGATTTTCAAAAGGCGTTTGACGAAGTACCTCATGAAAGACTCCAGAAGAAATTTGAGAGTCATGGGATAGGAGGTAGTGTCCTATTGTGGATTAAGAACTGGTTAAAGGATAGAAAATAGAAAGTAGGGTTAAATGGTCCGTATTCTCAATGGAGAAATGTAGATAGTGGGATTCCCCAGGTTTCTGTTCTGGGGCCGCTGCTATTTAACATATTTATAAATGATCTAGAGATAGGAGTAACTAGTGAGGTAATTAAATTTGCTAACGACACAAAGTTATTCAAAGTTGTTAAATCGCAAGAGGATTGTGAAAAATTACAAGAGGACCTTAAAAGACTGGGAGACTGGGCATCTAAATGGCAGATGAGGTTTAATGTAAGCAACTGCAAAGTGATGCATGTGGGAAAGAGGAACCTGAACTATAGCTACATAATGCAAGGTTCCATGTTAGGAGTCACCGACCAAGAAAGGGATCTCGGCGTCGTTGTTGATGATACGTTGAAACGCTCTGCTCAGTGTGCTGTGGTGGCTAAGAAAGCAAATAGAATGTTAGGTATTATTAGGAAAGGAATGGGAAAAAAAGTGAGGACGTTATAATGCCTTTGCATCGGTCCATGGTGCAACCGCACCTAGAATATTGTGTTCAATTCTGGTCGCCGCATCTCAAAAAAGATATAGTGGAATTAGAAAAGGTACAGAGAAGGGTGACAAAAATGATAAAGGGGATGGGATGACTTCCCTATGAGAAAAGGTTGACGTGTCTAGGGCTCTTCAGCTTGGAGAAAACACAGCTGAGGGGAGATATGATAGAAGTCTGTAAAATAATGAGTTGAGTGGAATGGGTAGACATAAATCATATTTTTTACTCTTTTCAAAAATACTAGGACTTGGAGGTTATGCGATGAAGCTACAAAGTAGTATATTTACTACGAATCAGAGAAAATGTTTCTTCACTCAACTTGTAATTAAACTCTGGAATTCATTGCCAGAAAATGTGGTAAAGGGGGTTAGCTTAGCAGAGTTTAAAAACGGTCTGGACGACTTCCTAAAGGAAAAGTCCATAGACCATTATTAAATTGACTTGGGGAAAATTCACTGCTTATATCTGGGATAAGCAGCATAAAATGTATTGAACCTTTTCGGGATCTTGCCAGGTATTTGTGACCTGGATTGGACCTCTGTTGGAAACAGTATGCTGGGCTTGATGGACCTTTGGTCTCTCCCAGTGTGGCAATACTAATATACTTCTGCTGCGGATCCAAAATGTTAAGAACAGGCTGATTTTTCATGTCGTGTGTCCATAAGCAGTCTGCAAAAGTTGCATTACAATACATCAGTGGTTCTCAACTAGTGTGTCCCTAAGAGATGGCTGTGTCACAAAACAATTTGCTGTAGACAGCAAGCCTTTGTTTCTTTTACAACCTCCACTTCCTGCAAGCTGGGAAGACCAGCAGTCTTGAGAGTCAGGTTCTTGAAATCCCTGTAATAGTCCCTATTTCTGCTTCCCCACTGTCCTCAATAATAACTGCTGCCTCCAGCCACAACTGAACATGTTTCAGATCTGCTGTCTATAGATTCTGTTTGCTATATAGTTTCTGAGTAGCATATTTGCAGGTGCTTGTGTTGCTTCACAGTATCTGGCAGTGGAGGGATTTTGTATTGCAATTACTGAGAACATAAGAACATAAGTGTTGCCATACTGGGACAGACCGAAGGTCCATCAAGCCCAGTAACTTGAACTCCTCTCTTTTTAATGGGCAACTACCAACAGCATTAAAAAGAGCAGTGGTGCATCCTTTGCTAAAGAACAAGACAAACTTGAAAATTATGGGCCGGTATTCAAGATCCCATTTTTAGGGAAACTTATAGAAATAACAGTCTGTGATCAACTCGGTGACTGGCTAGAAGAGAGAAATGGGCTAGATCCGTGTCAATCTGGATTCAGACCCGGTTATGGAAAAGAAACAGTCCTTGTAGCCCTACTAGATGATCTTCGTAGAAACTGAGGCAGGGGATTTGCCTCAGTGTTAGTACTGCTAGATTTTTCAGCAGCTTTTGACACTGCGGATCATGATATTATGCTAGCACAAGTGGCAGAAACAGGTATCAGTAGTACAGTACTTGCCTGGTTCAAATCCAATCTACCAGGCAGGCAACAGTCCATAGTGTTCAGCAGCACCTCATCACCAGCATGGGCACTGACCTATGGGGTACCACAAGGATCAATACTGTCACCTATTCTATTCAATATCTACCTCAAGCCACTAGCCAAGCTGATTCATTCAATGGTTCTATATCTATGCCGATGACATGCAGCTACTCATACCCATTGAACCTGACTTACCCACAGCCCTGAATAAATTGACTACCTGTCTAACATCAATTCAAGAATACCCACATTGCCTAAAACCAAGTAAAACTGAGCTTCTATGGGTCTCTAACACAAGTGGGGCCATACCAGACATCAAAATCTCTTTTGGAAAATATGAATTCCACCTCAAATCACAAGTCAGGAACCTTGGAATACAGCTCGATTCAACACTTACTCTGATCCCCCAAATGTAAGCAACCTTCAAGAGCAGCTTCTATCAGTTGCAACAACTAGGCTGCCTGTCTCCTTACATTGAGAAGGCAAGCATTGTCTCAGTTGTGCAGGCCATGATAACATCAAGACTGGATTATTTTAATGCACTCTACACTGGTCTGACTACAAAGGGTTTGCACCAGCTCCAATTGATTCAGAATGCTGCAGCAAGACTAATAGAAGGCTGTAAGCGACGTGACCACATCACACCATTTTAAACTCTCTGCTTGACCTTCAAGGCCCTTACAGGAAATGGCCCAGAGTACTTGAAGCAACAAAAGAGTAGCGTGATCACCAGGACACTTCCAAAAAGCCAATGAGACGTGATGTAAAAAAATATGTGTCTTTTAATAACATTGCTGTCAGCAGAACTTCACTCTGTGTTTACCGACCACTTTATTCTAAAGTCATCTATCCTGCATTGCACCAATCACTAGTATATCTAAGGACTTGATTTGGTATGTACTTTCATGCATTCTCCAGTTTTATAATCAAGCGACCATTACACACAGACTCGTGAGGCAGGCATTGTTGCCGAAACATGATGCCATGTTGAGTCCTATTTCATTTGTTATTAAAAGATTTTTTTTTTTTTACATCATGTCTCCTTGGCTTTTTGGAAGTGTCCTGTTGATCACGCTACTCCTTTGTTGCTGCATTGACTCCCGTAGCGGATCCATTTTCTCCATTTTGGTGGTTGCTTCCAGATTTCTTCAAGAACAGAATCTCCCTCTACACACCTCCAAGTTCACTAAGGTCCTCCCAAGGAGTTTCCCTAACCACACCCTCTCCAAAACACATCACACGATGTGATACCCACAAGCGAGCCTTCTCCGGAGTAGCCCCCACACTCTGGAATTAACTCCCTGAAAGGCTTCGCTTAACACAAGACTATCCCTACTTCAGGAAGCAGGTGAAAGCTTGGCTCTTCAACCAGAGTTTAACGGAAGAAGTAAATGACACCAGCTACACATTGTGAAGAAGGGGATAAGGGACCAGAGAGGGGGGTACCAACGGAGGAGAAGATAAGGCCTAGAGGAGGGGACAACCCAGATTCTTAGCTCAGGGAGTTCCACATGTCAGGAGAAGGCATAGATCATTTTCCCCAGAGGGCTGGAGGCAGGGTAAAAACTACAATTCCCGGCAGCCCTTGAGGAGGTCTTACAACAGAATCAAAGACTTCCCATCCCAGCAGCCCCCGGTGGAGCCCAAGGGAAACGCAGGTAAAGGTGAAACCCAAGAGACGGTCGGGAAGCCAGGAATGGAGGGGGAGCCTCTAAGCAGAACTGATCAGGGGGAGGAGGATCAGCTGGAGAATGGATGGGGTGAGGAGCCCATGGAATGGAAGGGGAAAGAAAAGGAGGAGGAAGTGAGGCAGGAGGAGCTGATGGATATTGCAGCTCTGGCAAGATTCAAAGGTGGAAAGTTCAAACAGCAGGTAACCAACCGCTTGGTGCAGGAGCTGGGTAAAAAAGGGAAGGCAGTGGCTATCGTGGAGGAGCCAGGAAGCGACGGGGTCAAGTGGGAGGAAGCCAGGAGATAGAGCTGGCCAAAGAAGGGTGGGACCCCTGGAGGTTCTCTCCCTCTGAACTGCCGGGGGTGATTTTTAAACTGCTTGTTTTTGAACTGCCTGTTTGGAAGTGCTTGTTTTCTTTGAACTACTTGTTTTTTGGAACAGTTTTTGTTTTGGAGAATTGCTTATTTTAGAATTGCATCATTGTGACTGTGGAGATTCATGCCCTGTTTGTGTTGAACTGCATTATTAAAACTGATGGGGGATTTCTGAGCTGGGTGTTTATGAACTGCATTTTTTAAGCTGTTGAGATTCCTGAACTGTTTTGCTTTTGGAACTGCATTATTAAAACTACTGGGGGGGGGGGGGGGGGGGGGGTTTGAACTGTTTGTTTTGAAATTACATTCTTAAAACTTGGGCCTGAGGCAAAGGAGTGGAGGGATCCTTCACAACATATTATACCAGGACATGTTTATCCACCTACCTTAGCCAAGATAATGATCAAGCACCTTTCTGGCTCATTTGCAACTCTCTTTAACTAGTTCCTTCTTTTCTTACTCTATCTTATCTATCTACTAGTTAAAAAGGCCCGTTTCTGGAACGAATGAAACGGGCGCTAGCAAGGTTTTCCTGGGAGTGTGTATGTTTGAGAGAGAGAGCCAGAGTGAATGTGCGGGTGTGTGACAGAGTGAGACTGTCTGTGTGACAGTGTGTGTGTGAGAATGAGTGTGTGTGACAGGGCCCCCTCCCCTGTTCCTAATGCCCCTCACACCGTTCCCTCCCCTCCTTTTCCTCCTCCTTCCCACACTTTGGGTTCCTTAAGGCTTTCAAAAGTCTATGTACCCCCGTGGCCCTAACGCCCAGTATCCGGATACCCCACCGCTTTCCTCCTCACCCCTGCCCTAAGATGTAATACTTTCACGTACTTCATTTTTTAAAAAAAGTGTCCTATCTACCCTGTGTACAAATGCCCAGCATTCAGATTGTGTTCCTCTTGTAAATTTTCATTTCTTTCATTCATTCAGAACTTGCCACCCCCCCTGAACACTTTTGGTTCCTTCAGTCTTTTAAAACTCTCCTATGTACCCTGTGTGCTAATGGCCAACATTGAGATTGTTTTCCTGTCCCAAATTTGCATGTCTTTCAGTCATTCACAACTTCCCCCCCCCCCCCCCCCCCCCCCCCTTCTCCAGTTTATCACTTTTGTTTCCTTCAGTCTTTTAAAACTCTCCTATCTACCCTGTGTGCTAATGGCCAACATTGAGATTGTTTTCCTTTCCCAAATGTTCATGTCTTTCAGTCGTTCAGAACTCCCCCCCTCCCCCCATTTAACACTTTCGGTTCCTTCAGTCTTTTAAAACTCTCCTATCAACCCTGTGTCCTAATGGCCAGCACTCAGATTGTTTTGCTTTGCCAAATTGTCTGTCACTGATGTCACTGAGGTCAGTGCATGCCTGCCTAGCAGACCACTTCCGGCAGGCACGGTCCCAGTCACATCCTGTTGGAGGTGAGAATTATTATATAGGATATGTTCCATCTTTGCTTACACCCTATGCTGTCTATTAAAATGTTTTATTGTGTGTTGTGTTGGCATTATAATGTAGCATACTACGCCATACTTTATATTGTGTTTGAATATTTTTACTGCTGTTGTCTATTGCTTATGTTTGACTTATTCTTGCTGTACACCGCCTTGAGTGAATTTCTTCAATTCTATCAATACTCTGGGATGTATACCATCTGGTCCAGGCGGTTCTCTTCAATTTGAATATATATATTATGCTTTGTTGTATGACGAGTGAGAAATCTGGGATTGATGTGTTGCCTACCACTTTTTGATATGGAATAGGCAAATTCATACTAAACTTATAATTAAACAATGAAATATTTAGGCGTGCATTGTTCAGCTGTGAGTTTTAGTGTTTGCAGTGTCACATACATGAACATTTTCTGTCAGATGTGTCACAAATGAAGAAAGGTTGGGAACCACTGCATTACATTCATATTTTATATTTCGCATATTATCCACCCAAGGTTCAAGGCAGATCACAAAAAGAAAGTTATAAAATCTAGGATTATACAATAGAATAGGGCTGCATGTTAAACAAGATTTAACGCCCTGTTCCGGGGCACAGGGAGCTGCAGCGAGCGAGTGAAGTTAGCGAACTTAGAACAGGCGCACGCCACGGCACCCCCCCAGCGGCATGCACCCGGGGCAGACCGCCTCCACCCCCCCCCCTTGGTACGCCACTGCTTGGAGGTGATTGTGTCTGATGACCTTAAAGCTTCCAAACAGGTAGAAAAAGCGACGGTCAAAGCCAGAAGGATGCTTGAGTGCATAAAGAAAGGGATGACCAGCAGGAAAAAAGAGGTGATAGTGCCCTTGTATACGTCTCTGGTGCGACCCCATTTAGAGTACTGCATGCAGTTCTGGAGACCGCACCTACGGAAAGATATAAACAGAATGGAGTCGGTCCAGAAGGGCGGCTACAAAATTATAGGGACAGGCTTATGAACCTCAACATGTATACGCTAGAAGAGAGGAGAGAGAGAGGAGATATGATAGAGACGTTTAAATATCTCAAGGGCATTAATGTACAGGAACTGAGCCTTTTTCAACTGAAGGAAAACTCTGGAACGAGGGGGCATATGATGAAGTTAAGAGGAAATAGGCTTAGGAGGAGTCTAAGAAAGTATTATTTCACAGAAAGGGTGATGGAAGCGTGGAATGGCCTCCCGGTGGAGGTCGTGGAGTTCAGGGACTGTGTCAGAATTTAAGAAAGTGTGGGACAAGCACGTGGGATCCCTTAGGAAAAGGAAGAGTTAGGGGTTACAGAGGATTGGCAGACTGGATGGGCCATTTATCTGCCGTCATGTTTCTATTAAATCATCACTACTGTTACAGAGCTTTAGAGATCTGGTACAAGCAATTTTGCTGCTGCAATTGGATTACTGTAATGCGTTATATCAGAATATTTCACATAAATCACAAAAACAACTACAATTGTTGCAAAATACGGCTGCCGGATAGGGAAGTTTGAGAGCGTTACGTCACTTTTGAAGGCTTTACATTGTCTACCAATTCAGAAACGTACTGAGTTTAAAATAGCCCGGTTGGTTTTTAAATCTCTTTTGGAGCAAAATTTGGAGGGCCTTACAGAATTACTTCAGATTCCCTCCTCAGTATATTCTGCTTGTTTTACCAGTACTTTTAAAAATTGGGTTCACTTTTTTTTGTTTTGTTACATTTGTACCCTGTGCTTTCCCACTCATGGCAGGCTCAATGTGGCTTACATGGGGCAATGGAGGGTTAAGTGACTTGCCCAGAGTCACCAGGAGCTGCCTGTGCCTGAAGTGGGAATTGAACTCAGTTCCTCAGTACCAAAGTCCACCACCCTAACCACTAGGCCACTCCTCCTTCTTTCAATAGATTGCCCTGAGATATAAAAAGATTACCTACTTATTAGCATTTTAGGAAGGTTTGAAGACATTTTTGTTTGATTTTTTAAATAAAGCTTACAGGGCAGTAATGCTATTTTTATAAACTGTTTAACGTATTGTAATCTTAACTGTGCCGTGATGTATGATTTGTATACCTCTTTAATGTATATCCTCTGCTGATTAGACTCAGCGAACCTTTGTAGGATGCGAGTGGTATACAAAACCTTTGTAGTATACTACAATATAGTATAGTGCATACATGCAACTCTGCCTGTGTTCCACTCAAGCTTTGCTCCATTGCACCTCCAAGGACTTCAGGTAGGCCTGGGGGGGGGGGGGGGGGGGGGGGGGGGGGGGTCTATGGACTTCATCAGGGGAGTGGAAGAGGGGATCGGAAGGAAACTAGTCAATTTCTGTTATATGGGTCTGGCTGATATTCAGTGCCAGAGTCTACCCCGAAATTTCGTCACAGTGGGGAGGATCGTGGCAGAGAGGGAAAGCTTCTGGGTAACCGGAGGCAGTTTGTGAAGATGGCTACTGTGCCAGGGCCCCTCTGAGAAGGGAAATACAATTTTAAAGACGGGAAGGTGAGGGAAAGGGAGGAGGAGAAGGACCAGTGCTTTTTTTGTGCCGGTACACACATGGATGAGATGGCAGGGGAGGAAGGAGAAATGCTGGAAATGGATGGAGAGGAGAGCAGGAGATAGAGGAGAATTGCTGGACATGGATGGATGGATGGAGGGGTTGGCGGGGAGAGAGGCGAAATGCTGTACATGGAAGAATAAAGGAGGAAAGTAAAGAAATAAATGGAAAGGAAGCCCTGGAAACGGAGTTAAGAGAACAGATAGAGAGCAGCAGAATCAGACACTTGGACCAGTATGGATAGAAAACAGTCACCAGACAACAAAGGTAGAAAAAATCATTTTATTTTCATTTTAGTGTTTGGAATTTGTCCAATTTGAGAATTTACATCTGCTGTCTTATTTTGCACTGGGTATACTGGAGCTGTAACATCTTACAGAAATGATTTATAATGAAAAAAAAATCACAAGTTATTGTTTTTCTACTATACCAGTATATTTCAATGATGTCTGTTTATATGCGCCATGGCTGGTATAAGGGGTGTGGCTAATGTGGGGTGTGGCTATCATAGGGGTGGAGCCATATGTGGTGACTCCGCCCATAATGAGTACCGGCACCTTTTTTTCTACAAAAAAAGCACTGAGAAGGACAGCGGTGGGGAGAAGGGTGAGAGATGCCTGGACCACAGGACCCCTGGAGCTGCCCCCAGGGCAGCTGCCCTGTTTCCGCTCCTCATTAACGCCGGCCCTGATGCCCATGTAATCTATCTGGCTCCTGAACAGATAGACACCACCAAAAACTCAAAGCACATCGCATATATGTTGCAGGACAAGGGGGATTGTGGGTAAAACATCTTTACAAGGGAAAGACTTTCACCCATTCCTAAAATCATTATTTAATCTATTTACAGAAAACATAGCTTACTGCCACTGCCAGATGTCTTATGACATAGGCACTGTTTTTAGATAGGGACATAGGCTGTGGGTCATACCTTCTATAAATTCAACTAATAAATAAGTTATCTTAGCACGATTTAGATTTATGTGAAACCAGACCAAATGATTCATCTAGGAATGGGGAATGTGATGTTCCCTTACAAAGTTTATCAGTATAATCCCTCTTGAAATATGCATTAGTATCTTTTTCACAGAAAGATTTGCATTCTGCTGCCCTGTTCGACAAAAGAATAGGTAAGCTCTATTGAGCAGGGACTGTCTCTCCATGTTCAAGTGTGAAACGCTGCGTACCTCCGGCAGCGCTATAGAAATGATAAGTAGTAGTAGTAGTATATGCACATTGTGAACTCCAAGTACCTAGCCATCGCCTAGACAACAGGACAAAGAAAATCAGGTCCCAGTGAACACTTAGGCCCTCATGATCAAAAGCAAACTCCGGCGCTAGAGGCTGTTAATGCCATACTAGCGCCGGAGTTTGCTGCCGACCCATGATCACAGCCCTCAAGCACCTGAAACAATGCACTCGAGGGCTCTTAGCGCAAGTAGCATGCAAATGCATGCTAATCAGCGCTTAACGCATTCATCCCCAATGATCAGCGTCCAGCGCGCCAAAGATTGGGTCGCTGGCCGTGGCAAACTCTACGCCAGCTCCGAACTGGCGTTAGGGTTTGCGCCGATCATTGGGGAGGAATGGTGAGCCCTGTCCAACATGCAGTTGCATGCTGGCAGGCCCCCGTTCCGCCCCAAAGCAAACGCGAACAGAGGGCTGGAGGTCCGGTGGACCTCCGGTCCCCCTGACGATCCCCCCCCCCATGTTCAGCCTACCTCCCTCCTCTTCCAGTGGACAACACCGCAAAATGGCGGCGCCCAGCCCCGCCCATTGCATCCTGGGATACGCTGGGCGGGGCTACAAACCATGTAAGGGAATCGCTCCCTTACATGGTCTATAGCCCTGCTCAGTGCATCCCAGGATGCAATGGGCGGGGCTGGGCGCTGCCATTTTGCGGTGTTGTCCACTGGAAGAGGATGGAGGCAGGCTGCATCCCTCCTCCAACTAAAGGTAGGGGGGGCCTGGAGGGGGGTTGTCACTACTTCGACTCATGCTAGACCACCAGGGATTGGTATGACAATGCTGGGGGGGGGGAGTTGGGGTGGCTTCGCTCGCTGGGTGGGAGGGTGGGAGAGGGCAGGGGGACCGGGGGGCCGGGGGGCCAGGAGGGGGATTGTCACTACTCCTACTCACGCTGAACCACAAGGGATTGGTACGACAACGCGGGGGGGAGTTGAGGTGGACCTCCAGCCCCCCCCCCCCTGTCGCTCGCTGGGTGGGAGGGTGGGAGAGGGTTTGGCCAGTGGCGGTGGTCACTTGACATTTTCTGGGGGTTTGGGGGGCTGGAGACCCACCGGATCTCCAGCCCTCCCTGAACCTGGGGGGGGTGAGATCGTCGGGGGAACCGGAGGTCCGCCGGACCTCCAGCCCCTGTTTTGCCTTGCTCGGGGCAGGGGTAGTCAGGGCCTGGTGGTCCCATGGACCTCCAGCCCCTGTGTTTGACAGGTTTGGGCTTTTGACAGCCCAGGCCTGTCAAACAAGTGCGGGAGAATTGTGCTGAGCGCATGCTCAGGTACAATTCTCCCGCACTTCTACCCCATGATCAGAGATAATTGCACTGCTTAAATTTGCATGCATTATCTCTGATCATCGATGCAGTAAAGCCCCGCGCTGTTCCAGTGCTATTTTTAGAGCGCTGTTTGGAACAGCGAGGGCTTTGGATCATGAGGGCCTTAGTATAACCAGGAATCAATTCTGGAAGTCTGCTGCCCTCTAGTGACGCATACTAATATTTTTACTTGTTGCCTTTCAGAATTGTGCAGGTTGGGAGGAACAATTTTCAAATGATTTTCATGCAGTTACTCTTATAAAAATCAGCTACAAAAAACTGTTCTCCCCTTCTCAGGTATAAAATACTACTGCTATTTCACATAAGTGTTTTTATTCACATGGCAAAGGGCAAGGGGACATCATGTTTTAAGGTAATCTCTGCACCAAGGTCTCCAGGTCAGTCTCCATGGAGAGATTCCCTTTAAATATTTGCATGCAAATCTGTGGAGTCATCAAGCAATGTGTGGACTGTAAAAACTGAAGAGCTGCCAAGTTGCCTATTCCAGGAAGGAGATGTTTTGGCCAGACCTGGATTTCTGCCAGACTCATCTTGATGCATTATTGGACATGAAGCACTAATTTCAATGGATAGAATCATAGCCTACAAATATTACATTGCTTTGGGATGTAAGTTTAAAACCAGAACTGGCCAAAACGTCTCCCTCCTGGAATGGGTTATTTGGCAGCTCTGTAATGAGACAAATACAAAGAGCCTCATTTACTAAGCTGTTTTTCCAGAATACAAAAAGCCTCAGTAAATCAGCACTGAATATCTCAAGGGCATTTATGTACAGGAAGAGAGCATTTTTCAAATGAAAGAGAGCTCTGGAATGAGGGGGCATAAGACAAAGTTAAGAGGGAACAGGCTTAGGAGTAACCTAAGGAAGTATTATTTCACAGAAAAGGTGGTGGAGGCGTGGAATGGCCTCCCGGTGGAGGTGGTGGAGTCGAGGACTGTTCCAGAATTTAAAAAGGCATGGGATAAGCATGTGGGATCGCTTAGGAACAGGTAGAATTGGGGGTTACAGAGGATGGGCAGACTGGATGGGTCATATGGCCTTTATCTGCCATCATGTTTCTATGAATATGTCATTACCAATAAAAACACAAATATTTGTTTAAAGAGCCTCATTTACTGTTTTTCCAGGATACAAGAAAAGCCTCAGTAAATCAGCACTGAATATGTCATTACCAATAAAAACCTAAATATTTGTTTTTATTTAGTCTGCTATAGAACCACCAAGTGTGGTTACCTGTTTCTGGTTCTTTCCTTTAGAGAGGATTAACACCTCTGTTCCTACAAGTGCAGTGACTCCCTTAAATACCTGACAGTTTGTACAGTGACAAGACAGCACCTCCAGGAGAGCTATTTATCTCCTAGTGCTGCCCCTCATGGTCAGGCTTGGGTAGAACATAGTAGATGATGGCAGAAAAAGACCGAAATGACTCATCCAGTCAATTTCCATAGCAGTACGTCTGGTGTCATCATTTATCCAGCCAGTGGGGTGCTAGCCTGCACTTGTTAGCCCCTGCCCTCTGTGCTTGTTGATGCTTTATTACCTTCCCGTGCATCAGAAGGCGTAGGGTGAGGGTGATATTCAGCCCGTTCTCCTCCAGGTCATTTTCCTCGCTACTCATCCTGTCCGGAGATGCCACAGCGAAGGAATGCATGAACTTGTCCAACAAAGAATCCCGATTGCAGAGAGATGGGAGGAAATCTGAGAGACTGCTTCCTATAGAGAGACAAGAGTGACAGTAAAGGAAACCCAGTAGGTATAACTACCCTTTCATCAAGGTCTGAAGTCCTCTGCACTTTATTTAGAAGAACAGTTATTTGTTTTAGTGAACAAAGTAATTCAATAGAAACTGAAGCTCTTTGTTATTCTTAGAACAAGTACACATAATCCAGCAGCGTACCTCAACCGTGAAGATACTGCTGCATTACAAAACACTGGTTTCAAACACACTTCAAATGTAATATTAATTGAATGTGAAGGAATGGGGTGTCACAACATGTATAGGCACAAATATTTATTACCAAACTACAATTACCAATTAATAATTCTCATACACGCCAATCACTCAATCTGTATTTGGATCATACAATGGAATCGTATAAAAACCCACCATAACTCCAACACCAGCAGCTTAACCAAATAAATAATCTAAAAACATAACAGAAACCAAAACAAAGCGAAAATGTTGGCAGAGTGGTGAAGTGGTGGGGCAGTTTGAAAGTAGTGGTACCCAAATATTTCATTAGTTCAGAAAGGATACCCAAAATGTTCCCTGTCTTGAACTACTACTGAAAAAGCATGAGAGAAATCTAAGGGGGTCTTTTACTAAAGCTTAGCTCGCGTTACCTGCAGCAGGGCCCATAGGAATAAAATGGGCCCTGCTGCAGATAACTCGAGCTGAGCTTTAGTAAAGACCCCCTAAATAAGTAAATAAATAACAAAAAAATAAAATCAAGTTTCAAAGTATCTTAAACATTAGCTATCACTGTCAATAGATGGATTTTGTAGTCTAGCTATTGGGTACTACTGTGCCATGGCAACAGATATTTCTGTGTTTCTGTATACATAGCAACATGTATGGTTCAATCTCTAGGCTACTGTACGTTGCAACCATTATGAAAGATGTATGGTTCAGTCACTAGGCTTCAAAGTAGAATTTACAATAATGAAAATGAAACACGCATCTTAACCACTAAGAACTAGCCCTGTAGAGATATGATTGTGGCAGCTGAGAGGAGGTGGCGAGAGAAGCATGTGTATCATGCCTCATAAACTTATTTCCAGCCCCATCTGAATGTGTCCATGTGCGCATGTTTTGATTTTGGATATGTGTGTATTTATATTGTCAGGGGGATGCCAATATTGGTTCTGTCTCTAGCTTTGTTCCTTGATACACATTCACAACAGCACTCCTTTCAGGCTTGAACAGAGAATTTATTGCTTCATTCCACTGTACAACACAGTCTGAGTTTCCCCAGATGCATTCCCAATGCAGTATTCTAGTTGCCACTTTATCTTTAGGGCCAGAACAAGCACTCTGCCGCCCCTAGCAGATGCTTCCGGCCTCCTTATGCTGGGAAAGAAGCATAGCATCCCTGGTAACCCAAACAGTTCATAGTGCCTTCAAAACATAAAAGGAAAAATCCTTTTTATTGTAATCCTGTTTTCTTAGTGAGCTCCCTGGGAGTCAGCTTGTGTCCCCATTCTTCTGCAGTTCAGTAGACAACTTCTCAATCTTTTAACACAGGGTTTGCACGTACAAAAGAACAACGCCCCTCCAGCATTGGGGCTCATGTAATTCCTACCCCAAGGCTAAGGTAACCTCCACCTGTTCTGGGTTCTACTCACCCTGTCCATCTTGCACTGCCCTGAGTTTACCAAGACCAATAATGCAATCAGCTTCCCAAAACACAGTCCGTAAGTTACACCAAGCTTATCACACTAGTAAGTTAGCTTTGCTGCCATGTCAGCTTCAGGGGTGGCCCTTGGCTCCTCAGGCTCCCTTAGATCCATTGTCTTCATACAGCTCCTTAGCCATTCTTGCTGGCCTTGGGGAAATTCTCTATACCCCCTCCTCTCTGGAGGCTCTCCTCCTCTCTGGGCTTGGGCTCTCTCTTTTCCCTGTTTGGAAACTATTATAAAGAATAAAATTACAGAACACATAGCCAAACATGGTTTAATGGGACAGAGTCAGCATGGATTCAGCCAAGCAAGGTCTTGCCTCACCAATTTGCTTCATTGTTTTGAAGGCTTGAATAAACATTTTGTTAAAGGTGAGCCGGTTGATGTAGTGTATCCACATTTTCAGAAAGCTTTTGACAAAGTACCTCATGAGAGACTCCTGTGGATTAACAATTGGTTATTGGACAGAAAAAAAAAGGTAGGTTTAAATGGCCATTTTTCTCAATGGAGGAGGGTGAATAGTAGAGTGCCGCAGAGATCTGTACTGGGACCAGTGCTATTTAACATATTTATAAATGATCTGGAAATCAGAATGACAAGTGAGGTGATTAAATTTGCAGATGACATGAAACTAGTCAAAGTTGTCAAAACGCATGCGCATTGTAAAATATTGCAGGACGACCTTAGGAAACTGGAAGTCCAGGAGGGGCATAATCGAAAGGGGTGCCCAAGTTTTCCTGAGGACGTCCTCGCAGGACATCCCGGCGAAGGGGCGGGAAACCCGTATTATCGAAACAGGATGGGCGTCCATCTTTCATTTCGATAATATGGTCGAGGGTGCCCAAATCTTGACATTTAGGTCATCCCTACAGATGGTCGTCCTTACACTTGGTCATTTCTGATTTTTGGCGATAATGGAAACCGAGGACGCCCATCTCAGAAACGACCAAATCCAAGCCCTTTGGTCATGGGAGAAGTCAGCATTCATAGTGCACTGGTCCCCCTGACATGCCAGGACTCCAACCGGACACCCTAGGGGGCACTGCAGTGGACTTCAGAAAAAGCTCCCAGGTACATAGCTCTCTTACCTTGTGTGCTGATCCCCCCAAAACCTCCCCAAAACCCACTACCCAAAACTGTACACCACTACCATAGCCCTTAGGGGTGAAGGGGGGCACCTAGATGTGGGTACAGTGGGTTTCTGGTGGGTTTTGGAGGGCTCACATTTACCTCCACAAATGTAACAGGTAGGGGGGATGGGCCTGGGTCTGCCTGCCTGAAGTGCACTGCACCCACTAAAACTGCTCCAGGGACCTGCTGTTACGGAACTGGTAGTGAGCCCTTGTGCCTCGACAGAGCACGGTGAAAAAGGAGGCTGCACTCAGTCAGGCAGCCGGACAACCCCTAGCTTCACCTGGGGATGACCACTGTTCCCCAGGAGTTGAGCTCCCAGGTGCGGGTGGCCACCAGGACTTCAGGATACGAGCGGGGTCGGACGGCCGTTAGCCGAGCCAGGCAGCAAGTACAGTATCAAGTCCAAACCGAGAATCAGGGCAGGCAGCAAAGCAGAGAAAGTCAGGTCCAAACCAGAAGTCAGGGCAGGCAGCAAAGCAGAGAATGTCAGGTCCAATCCAGAAGTCAGGGCTGGTGGCAAAGCAGAGAAAGTCAGGTCCAAACCAGAAGTCAGGGCAGGCAGCAAAGCAGAGAATGTCAGGTCCAATCCAGAAGTCAAGGCAGGCAGCAAAGCAGAGAATGCCAGGTCCAATCCAGAAGTCAAAGCCAAGCCGGGAGAAGACAGCAGAATGCTCAGAACACGCACCAGACCTCTACAAGGATAGAAGCCTAAGCAAACTGATGACCGTGTTCAGTTCTTAAATAGGCCTCTCATCAGGAGATCCCTGCCACAGCTGACAGGCAAGGAACCTCATTGGGCATGCATGCCCATAGGAATAAGCCTTTCAAGATGGCTGCCCCTCAGGAACCGATGTAGATGCTCTACTCAAGATGGCCGTCTTTCAGGAACTGATCAAATGCACCTCTCAAGATGGCCGCCCCTCAACTGAACCTTCCAAGATCGCCGCCGCCAGGAGCAGCCAGGTAGGAGTGTAACAGAGTGTAACACCTGTAGGGTTACCATATGGCTCCAGAAAAAGGAGGACGGATTGAGCCAGCCGGGTTTTACTTCCATTGCTTTCCAAGCAATAGAAGTAAAACCCGGCTGGCTCAATTACTTCCATTGAAAGCAATGGAAGTAAAACCCGGCTGGCTCAATCCGTCCTCCTTTTTCTGGAGCCATATGGTAACCCTAAACACCTGCATACTGCTGTGATGGACCTGAGTATGACATTTGAGGCTGGCATAGAAGCTGGCACAAAATATTTTTACCTTGTGTGTTGGAGGAGGGAGTGTAGCCTGCCTCCCTCCTCTTCCTGTGATGCCGCAAAATGGCGGCGCCCACCCCTGCCCAGTCTATCCTGGGATGCACTGGGCGGGGCTATACACCATATAAGGTGTCAAACAAGTGCATGCTCAGGCACAATTCTCCCGCACTTCTACCCCATGATCAGAGATAACTGCGTGCTTAAATTTGCATACAATTATCTCTGCTCATCGGTGCAGTAAATCTCCGTGCAGTTCCAGTGCTATTTTAGAGCACTGATTGGAACAGCACGGGGCTTTTGATCATCTGCTTGTGAACAAGCTCTTCCTGTTCTGCTTCTGGGAGGGAGGGGGGAGGGTTAACCCTTTCTATCCACCCGGAGCTGTCCTCACAGTTACTGCTTTTATTAACAGAAAATATTCCTTGGTTCAGGCTTAGGTTATTGGGCCTGATCAGGATACCCCCATCCAGTGGCGTAGGAAGGGAAGGGTGGGAGGGGCGGTCTGCCCCGGGTGCACGCGCTCGGGGGGTGCCGGCCCCGCTGGTTCCCTGCTCCCTCTGCCCCGGAACAGGTTACTTCCTGTTCTGGGGCAGAGAGAGCAGGGAACCAGCAGGGCCGACGCAGCTCCGAGTGACGTGCACTCGAGGGCGGATCGGCCCTCCCGCAGGTAAGAAAGCGGTCCGGGGGGGGGGGGGGGGGGTTGCGCCCCGGATGTCATTAGCCCTCGCTACAGCACTGCCCCCATCTCCTCACAGGTCCTAGCGGGGGGGAGGGGGGGGGTGAAGACAACCAAAGACCATATGCTCATTAATCCTATCACTTTTATAACCTTCCAACTCCACCCTAACTATGACATCCACTGTCACTTATTCTCTCCTAAACCTCCCTCTGGGCTGAGCTCATTCCCCTCCCCCTCCTGCGGTTCTCCCTCCCGCCTCTGAATCAGTTCTAGTAATCCCCTGGGGAAATTCTCAAATCCACCCCCCATGGAGCGCGCAACCCCCCCCCCCCCCCCCCGGAGCGCAGTCTTACCAAGGGATGCGGGCGGGAGGACCGCTCCGCCCAGAGTGCAGTCGCTGGGAGCTGCGTCGGCTCCGTTGGTTCCCCTGCTCTCTATGCCCCGGAACAGGAAGTAACCTGTTCCGGGGCAGAGAGAGCAGTGAACAAGCGGAGATGACACCCCCCCCCCAGCGGCGTGCACCCGGGGCGGACCACCCTACCCCCCCTTCCTACGCCACTGGAGATGTTAATATCCCTATAGAAGTCATTTGCGAGGCTCCTCTTGGAGTATTGTGTTAAGTTTTGGAGGCTGTATCTCACTAACAACATAAAAAGATTTGAAGTGGTTCAGAGGAAGGCGACAAAAATGGTATAGGGTTTGTGCCAAAAGTATATGATAAGTGACTTGAATATATATACCCTAGAGGAAAGGGGGGACAGGAGGGAGATATGATACAAACATTTAAATACTTGAAAGTTAATAAACAAACAAATCTTTTCCAGAGATGGCCAAGTGGTAGAACTACATGAATTGAGGTAGCAAGGTTGTAGATTTGGAAGTAACATCAGAAAATACTTTTTTTACAGAGAGAGTGGTAGATGCCTGAAATGCCCTCCCAGTGGAGGTGGTGGAGACAAAAATAGTTATGGAATAAATGGGAGAACACAGGGGGTCCCTAAATAAATAGAAAGAGGATGGAATCAAAACAACTTAAATGACCTCATGGCTGTTGATAAGTTATAGTAACATAGTAGATGACGGCAGAGAAAGGCCTGCATGGTCCATCCAGTATGCCCAACAAGATAAACTCATATGTGCTACTTTTTGTGTATACCTTACCTTGATTTGTATCTGCCATTTTCAGGTCACAGACCATAGAAGTTTGCCCAGCACTAGCCCCGCCTCCCAACCACTAGCCCCGCCTCCCACCACCGGCTCTGCCACCCAATCTCCGCTAAGCTTCTGAGGATCCATTCCTTCTGAACAGGATTCCTTTATGTTTATCCCACATATTTTTGAATTCCATTACCGTTTTCATCTCCACCACCTCACGTGGGAGGGCATTCCAAGCATCCACCACTCTCTCCGTGAAAAAATACTTCCTGATATTTTTCTTGAGTCTGTCCCCCTTCAATCTCATTTCATGTCCTCTAGTTCTACCGCCTTCCCATCTATGGAAAAGGTTTGTTTGATGTTATGATGGGCAGGAGTGGTGCTTAGACTGTATCTCCAGTAGTTGGAAAGTATGGCCAGTGCTGGGCAGACCTTCTATGGTCTGTGTCCTGAAAATGGCAAAAACAGATCAAGATCAAGTATGTGTATTTTACAACATAGTCATATCCTATGTTGGTGTCGTGTATCTCAATAGGGGAGGGGAAGACATCTTACACCCAATTGACTAATTCTCTCAGCTCTAACTCTCATCGTCTGTCTTAATAGCAGACTATGGACTTTTCCTCCAGGAATTTGTCCAAACCTTTTTTAAACCCAGATACGCCAACCACTGTTACCACCTCCTCTGGCAAGTAAAATGGTATCTAGTAATTTTTTGTTTGGATTGTTAATTTAATCATATAATGATAATAAATTTTACTATACTGTGGACTTAATAATAGAACCATTCTTCAGACTACTGGCATGCTGTTGTGGAAACTTAGCTTGTATGTGGTATTGTGTTCCAAGATTACATCACATATAACTACCCATATGTGGTTGGCATGATGGCAAATTGCCCACTGCCCTGTTTGTAATACCAGTGTTTAACATTGAAGGAGTGCAACCTGTACAAAGTGCAGCTCTGGTCGCCTTGTTGGGTAGACTGGATGGACCATGAGGATCTTTATCTGCCATCATTTACTATGTTACTATCCTAAAGATATATACGTCTTAAACCCAATCATATCTTTAAAACAAAATTAACAACATAATTGGACCATAATATACTACTGGAAGTTAATGAAGCTGTCTTAACATTGGGTATACATGATCATACTTCTTTAATCCTCCAATTACTCTCATGCTGTACATGCATATCCCCATATTACTGTGAAGGACTAAATTCTCCCTTCAAAGTCACCCTGGCAGAAAAAGCCTACCAGAATCATAGTAACAAACCTGACCTTAGGGATACCAAGGTGGCAGGAAGATAGACTTCTCCTGGAAAAAGCCTGTCTCTCAAACCTATGGACAGCTAACGCATGGCAGGATTCCAACAGAGTGGCAGTGGAATAAAGGAGCCTCTAGAATAGTGAAATACAAACCTAAACCTGATCAAGAAATCATTATAATGCAACACTTCAATTGCTGTGCAAAAGATTTGAAACCATTTTCAAAACAGCTTTAAATGCATGTGACCATGACTAGCAACAATTAATTTTCTAATGTGAAACTGGTTTCCTAACTTTTGGGGTAAGAGGTTTAACACAGGACCGTTATGCAACTGGATTCAATGACAGTGTTTCAGTCTCATGGCTTTCATGTTCTCTCCTGTACTGACTTCCTCCTTGACAAAGTTCTCTACCTCCTGCTACTGTCCCTTTCTTGTCTTTGAACCTGGCTTTGAATCTAGAGGGCAAGATAAACCCAGCAACAGTTTGATTAAAGTTAAAGGTTTTTCCATTTGTAAAATGTCTACTTACTGTGAGTTAGCCCAGCATAATACCTAACTAGGGCTGTCTCTCTCTGGGTTAGTCATAAAGCTCTGCTGGACTTGATGTTTCTAAAAGAGACAGGGTCAGCCAGGATGCTGACTTTTCCTATAAATTAAAGTAGCAGACAGATCTTTGTCTGGGCTGTCTTATAAGTCTGAACTTTATTGTTGGTTCTAATTTCAGTAAGTGCTTCTGCGTTAAAAGGCCAAGAGTGGACTTAAATCTCTGTAAGACTGTGACAGACCAATTTAATGAAACTGTAGTAAAATATGTATGCTAAAATTTAGTTCACAGTTTCTCTATTACTGCATTAAAAGTAAAGCTATCTCTTGAAGTAATACGCTCCTTTCTGAGCACACTACCAGAACCCTGATCCACACTCTTCTCACCTCTCGCTTAGACTATTGCAACTTGCTTCTCACAGGTCTCCCACTTAGCCATCTCTCTCCTCTTCAATCTGTTCAAAATTCTGCTGCACGACTAATATTCCATCAGTGTCATTATGCTCATATTAGCCCTCTCCTCAAGTCACTTCACTGGCTTCCTATCCGTTTCCGCATACAGTTCAAACTCCTCTTATTTACTTATAAGTGCATTCACTCCGCAGCCCCTCAGTACCTCTCCACTCTCAACTCTCCCTACACTCTTCCCTGGGAACTCCATTTATTGGGTAAATCTCTCTTATCTACACCCTTCTCCTCCACTGCTAACTCCAGACTCCGTTCCTTTTATCTTGCTGCACCATATGCCTGGAATAGACTTCCTGAGCCGGTACGTCAAGCTCCATCTCTGGCCATCTTCAAATCTAAGCTAAAAGCCCACCTTTTTGATGCTGCTTTTAACTCCTAACCCTTATTCACTTGTTCAGAACCCTTATTTTATCATCCTCACTTTAATATTCCCTTATCTCCTGTTTGTCCTGTTTGTCTGTCCTAATTAGATTGTAAGCTCTGTCGATCAGGGACTGTCTCTTCATGTTCAGATGTACAGTGCTGCGTACATCTAGTAGCGCTATAGAAATGATAAGTAGTAGTAGTAATAAGTGGCAATTCCATAACTAGGTACTTGCATGCATATATGTGTCAAAAACTAACATGTATAGGGAGGTGGTGGAGAAAGAAACTGTGGCGGGTTTTGTATGTCCGTGGTCAAACATCCCACTTTCTTCTATAACTTTTGGCATTATAAAACCCCATAAAGGGTTGCATATGTTTTTGCATGTCAACTGGTGCTTAGATGGCAACTTTGGCTGTATCAACTAAGGATGGTGCTGGGATGGCTTGTACAGTCTGAGTCCCGCATATAGCAATCCAGTTGTAGGCTAGGCTGGCGAGAACTTCGACAGAAACTTCAGTAATCTGGACCGTGAGGACAGTGCCAGGCAGACTCTTACAGTCTGTGTGCCGCAAATAACAAGACGGATTCGGATACGCTTTGACGGCGACGTCTATGGTCTGTGTCCCAGAAACAACCAAGAAAGACCATGATCAAATATATAATATCACGTTCATTGTTGATTTAATTAGAATTGATAATGAATGTGTTGGGCAGACACTTACTATGTTATATATGTAAGCATTCAAAGCTCTATTCTATAAGGGTGTGTGTATGTTTTAGTCCATTTGAATATGTAGAAATATAGGTCAGCCATAAAGTTGCAGGCGGTGCCTTTTTAATGTTAACCCAATAAAAGGGTCTCACCTGCAACTTGTTGACCTTTCTTGTGGCGTGACCTAGGAGTGGAGGAGTGAGTGGCCTAGTGGTTAGAGCACTGGTCTTGACATCCAGAAGTGGCTGGCTCTAATTCCACTGCTGCTTGTGATCTTGGGCAAGTCACTTAACCCTCCACTGCCTCAGGTACAAATTTAGATTGTTTGTGAGCTCTCCTGGGACAGAGAAATATCCAATGTACCTGAATGTAACTCGCCTTGAGCTAATACTGAAAAAGTGAGAGCAAATCTAAATTAAATAAATATGCACTATAGTGCGCAAATTCAAGGGAGGCATGGGCAAAGTACCAAGTTTTGCATTTACCCTGGATTCTATATAAGACATGGCAAGTTGTGTGTGTTAAATTTAATGAGTGCCCAATTCACACATGCGCCTTGAGTAACAAGCCAATCAGTGATGATAATTAGCTAATAATCAATTGTTAGCACTAATCGGCAATCATTGGAATTTACGCGTGCATCTTTTTAGGTGTATTCTAAAAAGAGGTGCATGTAAATTCTAATGCGCCTAAAAAGGGGGTGTGGCCATGGGAGGAGTCTGGGCATTTCAGGGGCTTTCCTCAAATTTACTCATGTGGTTATAGAATTTGGGGGAACGCATCTACAGTCTGCCCAACAAACGTTTTGAAAGTGCCTCCCCTTTATTAATCAAATTACACTGGCTTCCCATTAAAACGAGAATCACCTTCAAATTATGTATCTTTATCTTTCAAATACTAAATGGTACAGCTCCAGACTATATGGTACCATTAATAAACTTGCCTCAAAGATACACTAAATATGAGGCAAGAAACTATCTCAGACTACACCTCCCAAATTGCAAAAAAGTGATCTTCAAAACTGTCCACTCTGCAGACTTCACTTACCTAGTACACGAACCCGATAGACAACCTAAATACAATCCACCCGCCCAAAAGAATAACAACCAATTAAAAGGAAAATCTACCACACACGGATACAACCAACAGAAAGGAAAGAAAGGACACAATAAACCCAGACACCAAGAGGATAGACAACTAATAAAATTTAACTCATCTTCGTCCTCAACCGAACCCTACCAATCAATCCAACTGGGTTATATAAATGCCAGATCAGTAGTTAACAAAACAACGACAATCACTGACTGGATCACAACAGACAATCTTGATCTTCTATTCATCAGTGAAACCTGGATTCATGACCTTAAAGACCCAATAATTTTAGATTTATGCCTCCCAGGCTACAAAATTACCCACTGGACAAGGAAGGGAAAAAGAGGAGGAGGTATAGCCATAATCTATAGATCCCACTTCATCGTTACAACTATAGCCGAATCCATACTTCCCCAACTTGAAATTGCCTCATTAGAATCAATCACCCAAACTTATATGACCACCTAAACGTAGTCCTGCTGTATAGACCACCAGGTAACTGGCAGGACTGCCAAACACACCTTATGGACTTTATATCAAACTCATGTGTTTCTACCTCTAACCTTCTTATAGCAGGGGACATCAACCTTCACCTTGAAGATCCTAACTCAATAAATGTGCGTGAATGCAAGGATTTCTTCCAACTATGGGGTCTTCATTGCCCAGCTACGCAGCCTACCCTTACTAAAGGACACACACTAGACATCATTACATACAAATTCTCCTCAGACCTAAATCTTGCATTAACAGATACTAATTGGACAGCGATACCATGGTCCGACCACTGCAAAGCAAACCTTTCCCTTCGATGGCGAATAAAAGATTTGCACCACAAACAGGAATGAGTAACATACCATGAGAGGCAAAATAGACCCAACAACATTCTGGCAACAATTCTATAATAATGAATGGACTGCACTAACAGAATCAAACCAATTTCTTCAAGAATGGGACAACAAATGCAAAAGCATATTAGACAACATAGCACCACTTCAATCTAGAACCTCACACAGAAAGAACTCAATACCATGGTTCACTGAAGAACTGAAAAAAACTAAAAACACAAGTTAGAAGGTTAGAACGAGCATGGAATAAAAAGAAAGATGACTCCACACTTAACGCTTGGAAACAACTACAAAGAAAATACAAGTACACCACTAGACAAACTAAAAGATTATATTACAAAACTAAAATTGGACCAAATTACAAGGATACACATAAACTTTTCCAACTTGTGAATATATTACTAAATACTACACCGGTTACTTCTAAAAGCATAGATACCCCATCCGCAGACAATCTTGTGAAATACTTCAAAGAGAAAATTGTAAAGTTACGACTTACGCTATCTGTCAATACCATCGACTATGTAAATCTCCTTGATTGTCTAGACCCAATCCTTGGTGAATATCCAGCTGACAGAACATGGACCAACTTCGACACACTCTCGGATGATACCATCTCCCAGGCGCTCAAAAGATTTGCCAAGTCCCAATGCAAACTTGACATATTCCCTAATAACCTCATAAAATTCACCCCTCAACAACTCATATCAGACCTCACGATGCATTTGAATTATATGCTACAAAATGGGCTCTTCCCAAAGGATAAAGGAAATATCTTACTTACCCCTATACCTAAAGACCCACAGAAATGTGCAAGTGACTTAACCAATTATTGCCCAGTAGCATCTATCCCTCTGATAACCAAACTAATGGAAGGCATGGTGACCAAACAGCTCACCGACTACTTAAATAAATTCTCAATCCTCCACAGCTCTCAATCAGGATTCAGATCTAGCCCTACACTAACAGCAGAGCTCCTAACAGAAACTAACAGGGGTGCCCCTACGCCCTACACTAACAGAAGTACAGGGAAGCCACAAGGGAAAAGCAAGGAAGAAAAAACACAAGAACTAGCAAAGGTGCTTCCTAAGCACCAAGCTACAGCTGTGCCCTACAGCACTAAACTAACCAAGCACTAAACCCACAGAAGTGCTTCTAACAGAAACTAACAGGGGAGCAGGGGAGCCACAAGGGAACAAGCAGGAAAGCCAAATACACAAACAACAAAGGTGCTTCCTAAGCACTAAACTAACAAGGGTGCTCCAAGCAGGGGCGTATCTGCGTGGGGCCACAGGGGCCTGGGCCCCCGCAGATTTCGCCCTGGCCCCCCTCCCCGCCGTCAACCCTCCCCCGCTGCTTACTTTTGCTGGCGCCGAGGTCCGACCCGCAATCTCCGTTTTTCGTCTTCCTCCGTGGCCATGCTTCCAGGAAGTAACACTGCAGTGCTGATTCGTTGAATCCAGTTCGACGTCTGACGTCAGACGTCGAACTGGATTCAACGAATCAGCACTGCAGTGTTACTTCCTGGAAGCATGGCCACGGAGGAAGACGAAAAACGGAGATTGCGGGTCGGACCTCGGCGCCAGCAAAAGTAAGCAGCGGGGGAGGGTTGACGGCGGGGAGGGGGTGGAGAGAGGCGGCGGCGGCGGCGGCGGGGGGGGGGGGAGGGAGGCAAAAATGTGCCCCCCCTCTCTGGCTGTGGCCCCCCCTACCGCCGGATTCCAGATACGCCCCTGGCTCCAAGCACCAAACTCCAGCACTACACTAAAGAAGTGCTTCTCACCGTAACAACAGGGAAAGCAGGGGAGCCAAAGGGAAAAAGCAAGGGAGCTAAACACGTACAAGTCACAATTGCACTCTGCACTAACACTGACCTGGCCCTATAGCAAGTAGCAAAAGCAAACGCAACGTTGCAAAGGCCCTGAAGGGAGGAACACCACTTCCTTATCAAGGCCCTCCCTGATGATATCACACTCCCTAGACCCAGGCAGACAGCACACTGAAACCCAGAGAGGCCCAACCCACACCAATGCAGCACCGTGAAGCACTTGAAGCCAGTACACCCAAAGAGAGGTACAGCTAACTCAGTCCACACACACAGCTGTAGTAAAGTGAAACAATTAGAGTCATGCTGCTGGAAGCTGCCAGCATAGAGAGAGAGAGCTAGCTCAGAAAGGACAGACAAAAGAAACAGAAGCCAGCTAAGAAGCTGACCCCAGGAAAAAGGTAAGTTTGAGAGGGGTTCTGACCACGATCATAACACACTGCAGCCAAACTCATATTTGGAAAAACAAAATACGAAAGTGCAAAACCCCTAAGAGAAAAACTACACTAGCTTCCTCCTCTCATAGAACGTATCACGTTCAAGGTCTGCACTCTAGTTCATAAAATCATTCACAGAGACGCCCCGGCCTACATGTCAGACCTTGTTGACTTACCACCCAGGAATGCCAAAAAATCAGCCCTAACATTCCTTAATCTTCACTTCCCCAACTGCAGAGGACTAAAATACAGACTAATACATGCGTCCAGCTTTTCCTACATGAGCACGCAATTATGGAATGCATTGCCACTTAACTTAAAATTTATTAACGAATGAATTTTCATAAATCACTGAAGACCTATCTCTTCGACAAGGCATACCACAATGATCAGTAACTGAAATTGTGACACATTACCACTCTACTTTATTTTCCGAATGTTTTCTTACTATATCTGTTTGCTTAATTCAATTATAATCATCCATGTTCTCTATGTAACACCAATTGTATCTTCTACTCTGGAACGGCGAAAGCCATGACGGAACATTGTAAGCCACATTGAGCCTGCAAATAGGTGGGAAAATGTGGGATACAAATGCAACAAATAAATATAAACAAATAAATAAATGGTGGAACTCCTTCCCACCCAAAATAAGAAATATACAGGAATATACTAGATTCCGTAAAATCCTCAAAAAGTTCCTAGTCAAACAAACCCTCACAGAGAACAACCATATCTCAAACAATTAATTATTACCTGAATTGGTTATTACTCTATTTACCATTAATTTTCTCTTTGCTTCATGTACAATTTCTCATTCATAATAGATTTTCTAAACATTAAAACATCCATAGCTATCCAAAAGTATGTTTATGATATTGTATTGTAAAATTAGATTCTTACAACAAATTACTTTCTTATGCATTATTCTTTGTTATGTATCCTATACTGTTTATTGTAAGCCACATTGAACTCAAACTTGTTTGGGATAATGTGGGATATAAATGTCACAAACAAACAAACAAACAAACATTTAGATGCAGGTATTTACACCAGGTTTTCAGTGGCATAAAATGGCCATGTCTAAATGTAGACGTGTTCCCCAGCACTTGGGTGCAGTTTTAGAATAGTGCTAATGCTATTTTTGGATGCACCTCTTTTTTTAGACACCATTTATAGATTCTGGCCCTTAGTGAGCATTTTGCTAATTGCTGCGGAGCCAATGCTGGTTTTTGTGGAGCTGGCTAAGGCATAGCCAGTTAAGTCAATATTCAGTACTTAACCCGCCATGGGTTACAGCATAAAGATAGCACTGACTTTTCTGCAGTCCCATTTCTGCAGTTACCCTGGCCTGTTAAGTGCTGAATATCGGCACTTAACTGACCAAGTGCTGACTCAGGCCCCAGAATGCCTCTAAAATAGCCAGTTTTGTGTTAGGCGCTAACCAGTCATTTTCCGTGGTGCTGAAAATTAACAGATAATCCCAACCTAGTGATTTAACCGGTCAATGGCCATATCTGGCCAGTTGAATCATTTTGAATATCGATCAGATAACTTACAGAATAGTGTAGGGTTTGACCACTGGAGTGGAGGAACAAGGACCACTACAAATGTGACAAGTCAAACAAGGAAGTAGCGTGGTCAACAAGACACATCCAAAATCATCAGAAGGATGAAAGAAAGTAGTCATAAACAATTTATTCCTTACAATAATGACTCAACATGGCACTGTGTTTCGGCACAGAGTGCCTGCCTCAGGAGTCTGTATACAGATGAAAAGCCCAAATGTAGCAACAAAGCTTCACAAAGTTGTTAAAAGTGGATACATTCTTTAAAAAGACTACAAATCCTTACAACAGACAGAGTGGCGTACTACCGTGATTGCTATGCAACCATAGAAACATGATTACTTTCGTCCTCTTAGTGATTTTGGATGTGTCTTACAGAATAGTGTAACATACCTGTGCCTTTGCTGCATTTAGATGTTTTCAGTCATGCCAGGTCTATGACTGGTGTAACTGAAGGTGTGTAAATCTAAGGCATGCCAAAACCAGGCTACTCTAGTATTCTTTAATGGATTCTGGGCATCCATATACCCTTACAGAATACACACTCCCTGTGTGGCATCCTGGCGACTGCAATGAGGTGCCCACTTAGAGGCAGATGCAGCAACCAAACGTAAAAAAATCAAAATCGTTAAAGTCCCTAACGATTTTAAAAAAACGAAGAATGCACCAAAAAAAAAAGTCACACATGCTCAGATCGGTATTGAAACGTACAATGTATCAAAGAATCACAATACACATCGGTAATCGGCCCCTAAATCATGCGCAGAGCAGCCAAGCGTTTTGCTGGCTGCTCTGCGCATGCTGCAAACGTAAAAACAAACAAACAAAAAAGCCACAACACATACACGTGGCTACCCGGTCAGCAAAATCCAAAAACAAAGGATCAGGAGGTTTAACTACGTCAGAAGAAGGCGGGGCCTAGGCCAGGGAAGAAGAGACATCATGGAGACTCTGCGACCAACACAACAGATCTTCCTGCCCGTGCAGCGCTTCAGAAAGAGGTGAGAAGCGCTGCTCGGGTCGGTAATAGGGAGGGGGGTCTCGGTGGAGAGGGGGAGCGGCGTAGTCGACCTCAGGGGGGGCAGTGGGGCACGGGGCGGAAGAATGACGGGAGGCGGAGTTAGCTTTGCAAAACACAAGAACAGGAAGGGAGGGGGACCGGGGCTGCCAGAATTTCGCTTTCTCGTGTGGGGGGGGGGGGAAGTGGCGGACAGTGGGGAGCAGCGGGGGGGGGGGGCATGGCCGTCCATACAGGACGCTCCTGATGAGTGCCCTTGCCCCCTCCCGATCCTTTTTTTATTTTTTTTATTTGATGTGTTTTTTGACATCCTTTGGACCAATCACAGCGCTTTTAGCTCTGCTAATGCGCTGGGATTGGCTCAAAGTTTCACTTTACGATTTTTCCTGGCACAGAGCTGTCCTAACGAGAGGTCCAGACCTCTCGTTAGATTTCCTGCCTTTTTCCTGCGTAAAGGCAATTGGAAAAGGTTAGTGCATCTCGTTTCAATGGGGTTTTTACACTAATTGCTCATCTCCATTCCGTTTTCGTTAGCTGCTAGCTTCCTCGGTAAAAACCCTATGATGCATGCAACGGATCAAATTTTCCTCGTTGGAGGGTCATTAAAGGCTCATTAAGCTTTAGTGCATCTGCCTCTTAATCATCATAATGTGCAAATGCAGTAGGGGAAGAGTGAAAGGACAGGGGAAATATGATACAGATGTTCATACTGTATCTGTTGAAAATGTTGAAACAAACCTTTTCCAGAAATGGAGAGACTATAAAACAAGAGGAAATGAAATGAAGCTGAAAGGTGGGAAACTGAAAAGCAACAGCAGAAAATACTTTTTCGTGGAGAGGGTGGATGCCTGCAATGCTCTGCCACAGGAAGGGGGGATGAGGATGAAAATGGTGATGGAATTCAAAATCGATGTAAACACAGGAGAACACAGTCTTCGCAGATCTAAAATCACAAAGGACATAGCGAAGATGACACAGGATTGAAGACTTGATATGATGTAGGTAAAAGTCCAAGTTTATTATGTGGCTCAATCCACACGATGAGTCCAAGACAATAATGTAAAAAAGAGACTCGACATGGCCGGTTGGCCGAAGCACGGTTGTATCTAGTCTCTTTTTTTTACATTATTTTTTCTTGGACTCAACGTGTGGATTGAGTCACATAATAAACTTGGACGTTTACCTACATCATCTCAAGACTTTATTCCTGTGTCATCTTCGCTGTGTCCTTTGTGATGGAATTCAAAAGGCATGGGATAAACACAGAGGATCCCTATATGGGAAGAGGATGGAATAAAAGTGTAGAGTAATTCCACTCGAGAGAAAACTGACTCACACAGAAAAAAAAGAGCTTAGAGGGATAGTAGGAGGTAACTTGCACCAAGCAGCAGGTATAATCCTAACAACAAAGGGAAAGGGAAATGGGACTTGATATACCGCCTTTCTGTGGTTTTTGCAACTACATTCACAGTGATTTACATAGTATATACATGTACTTATTTGCACCTGAGGGGGAAAGGGTAACCTGCACAGAGCTGCAAGTTTCCAAGTTTATTATAAGATTGATATACTGCTCATGGGAAGCTCATCAGCTTGGTTTACAATACAAATTTAATAAATAATTGTGGAAACAGAAAAGAATTCCATTCAGGACAGGAAAAAGAAAAAAGAGTATAGGAAGAGGGTCAGGGGGAGGGGGGAAGGATAGGACACCACTACGTAGGGGCAACCGAGCCAGCAGGCAGCGAAGCTTTATAGGAGTCAAAGGCCATAGTAAAAAGTTGGGTCTTGAGCTGGGCTTTAAAGATCTGGAGAGAGATTTCAAGCCAGAGGGCCAGAGGAATGGTGTTCCAGAGTTGAGGTCCAGCTATGCTGAATATGTGTAGAAGAATAAGTGTAGAATGCGTGAAGAATACATGTAAAAGAGAGATGGATTTGACGGAATGATGGAACCTGAAGGAGGTGAGCCTGGGAAGAGTGAAGGGCCCGGGAAGGGTGGTAGGGGAGAAGATATTGGGACAGATAGGGAGGATGACCAGAATGATAAACTTTGTGCACCTGAAGGATAAGGTTCTAAGGGAAACAGGAAATCAATTCTCTACACGGAGAAGAGGGGTGCTGTGATCGTACTGCAACGAGCCATGAAGAAAACATATAGCTGCGTTTTGAACTAGTTGAAGTCGATGAATATCTTTTTTAGGAAGTCCATGAAGTAGGACACTACAATAGCCAAGGAATGAGAGTACCAAGGAGTGAAGAATACAGAGAGCTGAGGTAGTGAACAGATGTCGAACTGAATACAGCATTTTTAATTTAAAGAAGCAACGACAGATGACGCTGTATATGTGTGGATGGAAAGTCGGACCTTCATCCAAGCTGACACCCAGGACTCTGACTGAAGACACCAATGAGAGAGGACTGTTGGCTATGGTAATAGGGCAAGTCAGGGAACAAGAATCAAAGCGAGAGTGGATGAGTCCTGTACATTTCCTGAAATTTAGTAGAAAGTTATGTAACCAAGTGGCTATCCGATCTAACATGAGGTGAACGATTGAATAGAAGCAGTATTTGAGGGGTCAGTCCATGTTAGGAGTTGAATATTGTCAGCATATTCAAATACTTCTAGGCCTATGGAATACATGAGAAAGAACAGAAGAGAAGGAAAATATTGAAGAATAGAGAAGCCAAAACTGAGCCCTGGGAGACTCCCACAGGACAAGGTAAAAGGAAAAGAGGAGGAAACAAGACTGTACACATGGTTAACTTTGTTGGAGAGAAAAGTTTGAAACCAGTATAATGCGGTGCCCCATACCCCTATTGTATAGAGGCAATAGTGAACTGGAACGTAAGAAGAAAATGATCAGACCAGGGAACAGGAAGTTCAACCCTGGCAACCTTTCTGGGCAGACTGGATGTCTGCCATCATTTACTATGTTATTTTGTAAGTTTAAAAAAAAAACCATGTCAAGGCAGAAGGTCTACCAAAATAGGAATAAAATGGTATGCTAAGCTTAGTGAATCTCTTTACCCCAGAAGGTACACTTAAAATACTGTAAAGCCCCTAAATTTATACCTGGTTCTAAGTGCAGTGGTTAGAGACGGAAGTTAAGTTTAGCTTATATTTCTAAACATTGAATTAAAAAATGTGGAGGCACTGCCCAGAACCAGGGCCCCAATGCCGACGACCCTCTGCCCAGAAACCCCTGGATCAGAGATATCTAAACCTCCATCCACTCACTGATCTCCGTTTCTCCACCAATCTATCCTCCCACCTACCCGCTCATTAACCCCTCCAACACACACATATGCACTCAGCCTCCTACCTACCCTTCCAATCTGCATCCCCCACTAACCCTCTTCTACTATCCCAATCAGTCAATAGACTTACCTTTACTAACTGACTCCTTTTCAATGCCAGCCATTTTAAAAAGTATATGTGATAATAACAAATTTTTCTTTTCCCTTCCCTCTTTGAAAGCTTCTCTGGCAGCCATACGGGTTATCCACCCCAGAGATAGCTGCTTCTTTTCAGCTAAGATCCAAGTGGAGAGAGTTTGAGCCATATGCTGAGGATTTATTTTTAGCAGGATTTGATAGGCCACCTTTCAAATAAACATCAAGGCGATGAACAGAAAATTATGTAAATGGGAACAAAAAACATAATTTGCAAAATTGTTTAAATGCTATTTCTGTACAGCTCATAAAGTATCGACTTGTGTTAAACACCGCAAAAGAAACTCCTTGTTGACTCACAGGAGTCTGAACTGATTCATCAAAGAAGAGAAATTCAAGATCAGCTCCCTCGCCACTATTCTCCTGCAATACCTCAAGGATGCCTACACTGACTTACCAATTCATCTAAACCACAGATTCACATTCCTCTCATCACCATTTCCAACACAAAGTTCTCCCCTTTTGTCCTCATCAGCTCCTTGTGTTTTCACAAATGTAGTTGTCTCTGCATCAGAACTAGAAAGGAAAGGGGCATTTGGGGGGTAAATTGTACAAACCGATTGCGCGCAAAATTTCATAATAAGTACATAAGTAATGCCATATTGGGAAAAGACCAAAGGCCCATCGAGCCCAGCATCCTGTCCCCGACAGCGGCCAATCCAGGTCAAGGGCACCTGGCAGCTTCCCAAACGTACAAACATTCTATACATGCTATTCCCGAAATTGTGGATTTTTCCAAGTACATTTAGTAGCGGTCTATGGACTTGTCCTTTAGGAAACCGTCCAAACCCTTTTTAAACTCTGCTAAGCCAACCGCCTTCACCACAGAATAGGAGGGTGCAAGTTGGCATGTGCATGCCTAAATTTAGTCATGAGCTCTTATGCCATGTGAATGGCTGGTGTAAAAAATGCTAGTGCCTAAAGTTGGCAGTTGTGCACATAAGTGATTGCGTTCTGTAATTTATGCAACTGCAAGACACACCCCTGACCCGCCTATGGGCACAACCTTTTTGTAGTTGTGCACTAAAGGAGTTAGATGCTGTCCCCCAGATTCTCTATAGCACGAGCAAATCTGGTCATATTCTGGATTTGCACACGTAATGTAATTACATAAGCCAATCAGCACCTATAATTGCCACAAGAAATTATTGACGCTGATTAGCATTAATTAGAATTTACACGCACAACTGGCTAGGTGGTGTGCATAAATTCTAACGCTCGCTGCCAAAAAGGGAGCAGAGCCATGGTGTGGAATGGGTGGGCTGTGGGCATTCTGAAAATCTACTACTACTTATCATTTCTGTAGCGCTACAAGGCATACGCAGCGCTGTACACCAAACATGAAAAAGACAGTCCCTGCTCAAAGAGTTTACAATCTAAATAGGACAGGCACACAGACAGAACAACTGAGAGGTATGGGGATAAAAGGGTACAGGGCAAGTGAAAAGTGGTTAGGAGTCAAAAACAGCGTTAAAGAGGTGGGTTTTTAGCCTGGATTTGAAAACGGTCAAAGACGGGGCTAGACGTACAGGCTCGGAAAGTCTATTCCAGGCATGAGGTGCAGCGAGATAAAAGGAACGGAGTCTGGAATTAGCAGTAGAGGAGAAGGGGACAGACAAGAGAGATTTATCCACTGAACGGAGTACCCGAGGGGGGACGTAGGGAGAGAGAAGAGTGGAGAGATACTGGGGAGCGGTAGAGTGAATGCACTTATAGGTCAGTAAGAGAAGTTTGAATTGAACGCGGAAACGGATAGGGAGCCAGTGAAGTGACTATATATATCTACATGCAGTGTTATAGGTTACACCTACTCCGTGGCTAACTTAGGCACCAATATTTACACCAAGTTTTACTTGGCATAAATGGACACACCTAGAGTTAGACTCAGGCATGGCTGCTAGGCATATTCTATAAACCGTGCCTAAATCTAGGAGCAGTTACAAAATACACCTAGGCAGAAATTTTTCAGGCGCCATATATAGAATTTAGTCCTATGCTTATTTATTTTTATTTATTTTGTTACATTTGTATCCCACATTTTCCCACCTAGTTGCAGGCTTAATGTGGCTTACATAATACCAGAGAGGCATTTGCAGACTCCAGTGTGAACAAATACAATGTGATGTTGTGGTAAGATAAAAGTTCATGTAGCATTGCCATATTAAGGAATTGTGCAACGGTAGAGTTGAGTTATGTTCATTACGTACTTTAGTTTTATTGTGTCGCAGAGATCAGGAATTTAAGTTGGATTGGTAGGGTATGCTTTTTTAAACAGGTTGGTTTTTAGTGATTTCCGGAAGTTTAGGTGGTTGTACGTCATTTTCAAGGCTTTTGGTAGTGTGTTCCACAGTTGCGTGCTTATGTAGGAGAAACTGGATGCATAGATTGATTTGTATTTAAGTCCTTTGCAGCTTGGGTAGTGCAGATTTAGAAATGTACGTGTTGATTCGGATGAGATTCTGGTTGGTAGGTTGAGCAAGTCTGTCATGTATCCCTGGGCTTCGCCGTAAATGATTTTGTGAACCAGGGTGCAGATTTTGAAAGCAATGCTTATAGAATGACACTTAAATGCAGTTCTGCTTGTTACTACAAATTAGTGCCAATTAGAACCAATTGACGACACTAGAGGGCTATTATTGGTATTTGATGCCAATTGGTGCCTAATTTAACAATTAAGTTAGGCATACAACTGGCACTATTCTATAACTTGCGTATCCAAATTTGCACACTAGTCAGAAATTTAGGCATCCAATTTTATAGAATTTGGGGGTTTGTGTCCTCAGATCTTGATGACTGACTCAACTCTGCTCCATCACAAATGCAGATACAGCACTCAGTGACAGCAGCTATCACTTCAAAACCTTGGGTTCCTCATCAATGCTGAAAAGTCAACACTGATTCCCGTAAAGGCCCTTCAGTTCTTTGGAGCTCGTCTGGACACCACAGTAGCAAGAGTTTTCCTTCCAGACAGGGTAGAAACTCATCAGCACCTCGCACCAAAGAACGACTTAAATGCACAGGGCCTCAGCTCACAATTTTCTTCAGCTATTGGGCCATTTGGCTGAGATTATACAACATGGTCCCAGTGGCAAGACTGCACATGCACCAACTACAGTGGCATCTCAAGTTACACTAGAATTAACATCTCAGCCTCTTAGCAAAAGAACTCCATTACAGAGCAGTGTTCACGCTTCCCTTGAATGGTGGCTTCAAAGGGAAAATCTTACTCATGGGCTTATGGTATTTGTCTGTCTTTGGTGTCCTTTTACTAAGCTGCGTAAGCATCTATGTGCGCCCAACGCACGCCAAAATGGAGTTACCGTCCAACTACTGTGTGACTCTTGCGGTAATTTCATTTTTGGCACGCGTCTGATCCACGTGTCTGAAAAAATCTTTTTTCTTTTCAGGCATGCGTAATGGATGCGCACCAAGTGGCATTTGGCGCGAGTAGGTCATTACAGCCCGGTTACCATGTGAGTCTGTACCGCTAGGTCAATGGCTGGCGGTAAGGTCTCAGACCCAAAATGGATGCACGGCAATTTTCATTTTGCCGCACATCCATTTTTGGCAAAAATTTGAATAGGCCATTTTTACAGGCGGGCTAAAAAATGGATCGGCGCGCACCCAAAACCTGCGCCTACACTACCGCAAGGCATTTTTCAGCGTGTCTTTGTAAAAGGACCCCCTGGGGGGGAGAGAGAGAGATGGAGAGAGAGCTTTCTGTGTGCCTCACTTTCAGTGTATATTTCTTCTTCGCAACCCTCCTCCCTCCCCTAGTATATCTTTCAGAAGTGCTTCTCAACACAGCTACTTAATTCTCATCACTTGGGGCTGATCACTTTACTAACAGAAAGGTATCAGCTGATTTGGTAACTCACTCATAGTTATACAGGTAAACAGAAAAGCTTTTGTTACTCACTCTTCAGCAACCTCACATAGTACAGTCTGTTTGCTGCATCGTACATAATTCTAAACAGAAACGTTGCTCAATAGAAAAGTATTAAGTGTGTACGTCGCCATTTAGGGGTCCTTTTACTAAGCTGTGTTAAAAGGTGGCTGGCAGTAATTTTAGCGTGTGGGTTTCCCATGTGCTCTGGCCACTTTTTAGTGTGTCTCTAAAATGGCTGAATTTCTGCCATTTTTATTTATTTATTATTATTTTTCAGTAGTAGCTCAAGGTGAGTTACATTCAGGTATGTTGGATGTTTCTCTGTCCCAGGAGGGCTCACAATCTAAGTTTGTACCTGAGGCAATGGAGGGTTAAGTGACTTGCCCAAGATCACAAGGAGCAGCAGTGGGATTTGAACTGGCCACCTCTGAATTGCAAGACCAGTGCTCTAACCACTAGGCCACTCCTCCACCCCCATTAATGGCCACATGGTAATTTCCAAATTAGTGTGTAGCCATTACCGCCTGAGCCCTTACCGCCACCTATTTAGCAGGTGGTAAGGGCTCACGCACTACTCATCTGATAATTGGGCAGCATGTGGTAATGTGCTCATGCTGCCCGATTACCACCAGATGGCACACGGCAAAAGCAGAACTACCGCAGGGTATTTTTCCACATGCTACTCACACTAGGTAGCCCTACCATGCCTTTGAAAATGGCCCCTGAGTGATGTTAGGACAGCCAATATCTAAGACTACTGTTCGTAGGCTGTTTATACATTGTAATTTTAGGGGCCTGATATTTAGCCCACAGGGATAAGCAACTTGTAAGCTGCTCAGAGTCAAGGGCTGAATTAACCCTGGATATTCAATGCTGGGGCATGTCTGGCCTCTGGCACTGAATATCCAGGTTGGTGCAGCTAACTTGGCATCAGCCGATACTAAGACCCGTGTCTGGTGAACTCAGCGAATAAACTTAGGACAAGCCTTTTTTCTGGATGGACTGGATGGTCTCATGCATTTCTTCTCCCTGCTCCCCCTCTTCCACATTAAAAATTGATACTTTGGCTGGCGGGGATCTCCAAGGTCCGCCAGCCGAAGACATCCTCTGCGGAGCTCCATGGGCCATCTGAACAGTTGGGAAGATGGCGGTGAGCTTCCAGCCACCAATGCAGTAGCCCCACACACATGTTCAGTTCATGCATATTCCACCTGCTGCTGGGTGGGACTGAACCAAAAGTGGGTAGGCCCCTACCCACCTAGGTCCAGCCATAGTTATGCCATGGCCCAAATCCAGGTTCTGTCTCCCACTCTGTATCCAAGTTCCCACTCTTCCACCCTGATTCCATGCTTTCTTCCACAGTCACCCAATTCCTGTTCGTCCCTTGCTTTTCCTCCTAAGCCCCTGAATCCCTTTATTCCCTCACAGCCTTACTCCCTAAGTCCTTGCATCCCCACTGACCCTATCCTTCCTCTGCAATTCCCCTGCCCCCTCCAGATCTCTACATTTTCTTCCCACAGTCCTGAAGAACCAGGACCAGCCTGGCAATTATATATGAACTACTTGCTATAAATTCTCCCAGCGCCACTGCCTTCTCCCTCACGCACTGTTTGAACCCTGAGCTCTGTATCTATGGGACTCTGCATAGGTCAAATATCTGAACTACATGGAGTCGGTGTGGTTCAAACATTTGATTTTTAACCATTCAGCGCTCTGTGGAGACAGAGCTCCGTGATTCAAACAATTAATATTTCAATCACTGTGCTGTGGACAACAGCCTAGAGCACCCAATAGCAGGGCTTCAGGTGGGAGTGGGGCTGTGTGTAGGAAACACACTTGAATATGCCTAGGGCTGGCTCTAAATTTTATTTATTTTTTTTTACACAGGGGTATCTTATCAGCATTTGTTGGTTAAAACCTAAACACAGAAATCCTTACTACATGGTGCTTTAGGATAACAGTTGCTTTTAGTGACCCCTTACCTTTCAGATGGACTCAAAAGGATGATATGGCACAACCCAACTTTATTTTATTTATTTAAGACTTGGTAAAAACATGCCACTTTGGGTAGTTCCTTTTCCTATCCAAGCCTTATGGCAGCCCTGAGTGATATTCCACTCATGGTCTGTTACACCACCTGATTAACCACACCGAAAAAAATTCAAGAGCAATCGGTTCCCTTCTGAATCCTGTTAAAGGTATGGAACAATAATGGCCATAAAATATGAGGTAAAAAATTAAATAAGAGAAAATCATCAACCTTCATTTACAATTTTTTTTTAAATATCACACTCCCTAACCCTTTTTATTTGGTCCCTAGACTTGACAGCCCTGGGTTCCAGTACAAAATGACTTGTACCATTGGCATAGACTGTGAAAAGAACCTTGTGCAATGGAGACCCACAGCCAGGCAGAAAGTGAGTAATATCATTCTCTTCCCTCCCATGGAAACCAGAATGTACATAAGAGAAGCTGCTGCATCAGCCATGGAACCTGCAAACCCTTCCTGAACTTAAACATGTTGTTTTTTGTTGCATGGTTTGGTTGCCTAGTTTCCCTGGCAGGGCCCCTCCCCTTTGGACTGTGATGTCATCAGGAATCATGTCACTGCCTCTGTGACATCATGGTTCTGTGGAAGTTTCCTGCTGTTTGAACAGTTATAAGCTTAACTCTGTGGGAGTTTGGTGATACCAAGAGAAGCAGTTTCAGGGAGCTTCTTAAAGCATTTCTGCAGTGAGAAGCCTGGAAAGTTTTTATTGGCCTTCGAGTGCTTTTTGATATATTTTTTTAAATTTTAATTTAAATTTTTTTTAAAGAGAGGAGTCATCTTATCTGGAGGACACTTAGACAAATCCCATGTTCCCAGGTTTCTACCCTCTCTTGGAAGGGCTGCAATCTCAATTGCTGGTTGTGATTTTGTTGCTGCTACTGTGAAAACATAGTGGCTAGTTTTTCCTTTTGAAGGGGTGGCATCCATCTTTTTGGCCCCTTCAGTCAATCTTTCCCAGTGCAGCTTTTTTTCTGAAGCAGTTTTGCATACAGTAGAATCTCTGTAGAAATGCTTCCATTTTCAACTTTTTTTTCATGACCAGGCAGGAGATAAACCCAACAACCATGATGACAATGGTGGTAAGAGATTGCATGTAAATTTCTGGCTAACCTTACTCTGTTGAACTTTCTAATATTTGAAAATGGCTATTAATGCAGATTATTTACAAATTTAAAATCCATGGATGCTTTATTATAAGACTAGTAAAAAAGCCCCGTTTCTGATGCAAATGAAACAGGGGCTAGCAATGTTTTCTTCTGTGTGCATGTGGGAGTGTGTGTGTCCCTGCCCTCTGGCCTCTCTCCCCTCCCCCCTCTGAGTCCTTCACTGTTACAGAGCCAGAGATTTGATTTCGTGCTCTGCTGTTTTCCTTCACTGACTGTGTTACAGAGAGGGCGGGGCAGACACTCATAGGGAAACCGGATATCTCGCCCCCTTCACACTTCCGGCTGGAGGCTTCATAGAACGTTGGTGTTGCCTTTTATATAGAGAGAAGTCCTCGCAAAAAGAGTAGTGAAACCTGCAGGGCTCTTCGAAAAACAACACTCTATGCTGAAATAAGATCTTCTTGGTGCCTTTTTCTTTAAATTGCCCTTTTCTTTGGCGCTGATCATGTAGTGAACACTATTTGCAGCGTTTACTTTTTGAATTTCTGTTTCTCTTTACACTTTGATGTCTTTTTTAAGACAGCAAGTGTTTCAAACATACAAGCCCCTATACACTGTCATATAACATCAAGACCCCTGATGCAGGCACTTTGCCAAAACACGGTGCCATGTCGGGTACTACCAAAATAAAGCATTTTTATTTGAGTTTCCGTCTTCCTGTTGTTTTTGAAAGAGCCCTGCTGGTTTTACTACTCTTTTTGCGAGGACTTTTACACGTAGTGGATCACAGTCTTCCGCTTTTGTCTTTTATTATAAGATGTCAATGTTACTGTTTGTTGATTATAGCTGCAATGCTATAGCTGCACATGCTGATTCCTAAATAAGACACAGCAGTTACAGCACCTATTAACTTACTGTGTGCCCCTCTTTATGTGTGTATTAAGATTTTTTGAATTCCATCTTTGGAGTAAAGTTCAAGATTATTTACTTCCTCTACAGAAGTGAATACTGAAAGCAGTTTCACATTCTCAGAAATATCAGAAGTAGCAGTCTTCCCTATTATATTAACTTGTTTCCATCTCTTGCCATCTGATTTTCTCTTTTGTTGGGTTTAGTTCAAAGTAGTGTGTGGGTGTGTTAGTGGGTGGGTGGGGAGTTTGGCAAAACATAGTAGGGTTAGAACGTAAAGCTAATATGATGCCAACCTATTGCTGAAGTGCACTGTTTGAAAAATCTAAATCCAACTTCAGATTCTGAATCACCGTTCAAAACCTGGTGTACAATTTTATCCCATTTGTTTAATTCAAAGAATCTGCTTTTGTATTTGCATCCTGGGCTTAGGTGTTATGGCAAAATGTTGGGATATAGGGTCAGCTCTGAGCAGTCTAAGGTGTTTTCTGATGGGTCTGGATTTGGTCACTTCCTCTCTCTGAGCAACCAGAACATTGAAAATACTACTACTACTTATCACTTCTATAGCGCTACAAGATAAATAGTTTCCTTGAGCATCTACAGTATTATTATAATACACAGTTATTGACTGCCCTGAAAACACAGTGATGTCACGCTTGGAATTCAGCTTCATATACACATCTGCAGTATTGTCACTCTTGGAATGTGGCTCTGTATATGTGGCGTAGCTACGTGGGGCCACGGGGGCCTAGGCCCCCCAAGTTTCCTCGGTGGCCCCTGGTTTTGCTGGTGAGGGTCCCCAACCCCCAACAGCTGAAGCCTTGTCCAGCGCCAGGGCGCTGCCACAATGCTCGTCCTGCTCTCTCTTCCTTCTCACGTCCTGCACACTCCTTTTAGTGAAATTGAGCATGCGTGGAAAACGGCAGCACCCAGCCCTGCCCAGTGCATCCTGAGATGCGCTGGGTGGGGCTTCACACCATATAAGGTGCCAATGGAAGTGGAAGGAGGCCACCTCCCTCCTCCAACTGCAGGTAGGGGGGTGGGGAATGGCGGCTAGACCACCAGGTGGGGGGACTTACCTGTGGCCCATTGGGCCACCAGGGACATTGGGAGGATGCTGGAGGGGGGGGTCAGGGGGGGCTAGAGACCCACTGGATCTCTAACTCCCCCCCCCCCGAACCTGTGTCGAGGGGGTCGGGGGGACCGGAGGTCCACCGGACCTCCAGCCCCCGTTTCCCTTGGCTTGGATGGGGATAGTTGGGGTCCGATGGTCCCACGGACCTTCAGCCCCTGTGTTTGACAGGCCTGGGCTTTTGAAGCCCAGCCTGCCAAACAAGTGCGGGAGAATTGTGCCTGATCGCATATTCAGGCACAATCCTCTCGCACTTCTACCCCATGACCAGAGAGAATTGCGTGCTTACATTTGCATGCAATTATCTCTGATCATAGGTCCGGTAAAGCCCCGTGCTATTTTTACAGTGCTTTGGAACAGTGTAGGGCTTTTGATCATCTGCCTACAAGAATTGCAACCAGATTCAGCTTCATTTCTGCTTCAAAGTGACACAACTAATCACTGTTCTGTTTGGACAAAGACCAATAACCAATCAACAAAAACAACTCGTTCTCATAGGCTGTAGTCCTTGAAGAGTAACATTTAAGATGAGATGATCCCATTGTTGCATGACAAGGTTTGCAATAGCAAAATCCTGTTTCGGGTTTTGTTTTTCATTTGGTTTATTGAGGAATCATCATTTGTGTCTTGCTTCCTCTTTGAGGGGCCCTTTTACTAAACTGTGGTAAACAGGGCCGGTCTTAGCAAGTGCGAGGCCCTATGCAGACCAATTTGGTGGGGCCCCATCCTAGCCCTGCCCCACCGTAGTCCTGCCCCCACCGTAGCCCCGCCCCTACCCTAGCTCCACCCCATTGATAAGATTATTCCATTTTTAGAACATTTTTTTATTTATGAAATTTCAAATAAAGACAAATGAAGCTAAACTTGTACAAAAAAACTGATTGAAATAATAAGCACAATGCTATCATGAAACCTCCCCTCCCCAGAAATTATTCAGTTCAAGTCCACAACAATTAGTAGTTCCAATTCTCATAACAAAGGAGAATAAAGGAAAAATATTAAGATTCAGTACTTTCAAATTCCCCTATTACTCTGTAACCCATATATGCAATAAAATAAAAATGAAATGAAAAGATATACAATAAAATAAAGTGATGTGTGAAATATAATGTATAATATAAAAACATATAGACCACCAAGGTATTAAAATTGTTTTAAAATATATACCACAGCTCTCTGACTCAAGAAGACTCCGACTCTGTCTGTCATCCATAATTGTCTGACAACACACAGAAAAAAAATAAGTAAAAATAAAATAGTCACAATTAATACCTTATACAACAATATACCAGCCATATGGAAAATGCAGACCGTCAACAATATGAAGCTAGCAAGGGATCATAATATCACAATTCTCATGTAGAGCCACAAAACACCCTTTTAGAGGTAGTGTGTCATGATTTAGGCTCTACACCCTTTCTGATGTTTGGTGCCACCTTAGTAAGGCCAACACACAATCTCTCCACTGCGAAACACTATACACAAACTTGTGCAAAAACACACTCATAACCTTAACAAACCATAAACAGCACTAATTCCAAGGACAGAACGAGCTACAACCTTATGCGTGGCGTGGAAAGGCAACTGTAATTACACCTGGCTCTAAAACACCAGTGCACAACCTAGTGAAAAAAAACAAACAAAAAGGGCTGCAAACTCTACGTTAGCAGAATACTGCACCTTCCTTGATCACACCTGAAAAACACATGAAGGCAAAATACTGAACTGGAAAGTTACCTCAAGAAGTCAGACTCAGCATGCAACAATACTACAAAAATTGAAACTTACATGAAAAATATCACAGATGCACATTTCCAAAAACTGACATATTCCAATTAATAAATCCTGAATAAAATAGTTTTTTCTACCTTTGTTGTCTGGTGACTTTGCTTTTCTGATCATGCTGGCTCAGTATCCGATTGTGCCGCTATCTGTCCTCTAAACTCCGTTTCCAGGGCTTCCATTCCATTTATTTCTTTACTTTCTGCCTTTCTTCTTCATTTCTTGCCCTACATCCGTAAGTAAAAGCTGGGTCCTCCGCAGACTTGACTGTCCAGTGGATCCAGCTTCTGCCTATTTTCTATATCCATGTGCACTTTTTCTCCTGTATTCCTTTTCCCTCACCTCATCTCCTTCCTCACACTTCCCTCGCCTCCATCCATGTCCAGCATTTCTTCTCTCTCCTCCATCCACCCATGTCCAGCGACCCTCCTGTCCCCCCTGCCATCCATCTATGTCCAGCAACCCCCCTGTCCCCTCTGTCCTCCACTGCCATCCACCTATGTCCAGAAACCCCCCTCCCATGCCATCTACCCATGTCCAGAAACCCTGCTCCCCTGCCATCCACCCATGTCCAGCGACCCTCCTGTGCCCCCTGCCCTCCACCTATGTCCAGAAACCCCCCTCCCCTGCCATCCATCCATGTCCAGCGACCCTCCTGTGCCCCCTGCCCTTCTCTGCCATCCACCTATGTTCAGAAACCCCCTCCCCTGCCATCCACCTATGTCCAGTGACCCTCCTGTGCCCCCTGCCCTTCTCTGCCATCCACCTATGTCCAGAAACCCCCTCCCCTGCCATCCACCTATGTCCAGAAACCCCCCTCCCCTGCCATCCACCCATGTCCAGCGACCCTCCTGTGCCCCCTGCCCTCCCCTGCCATCCACCTATGTCCAGAAACCCCCCTCCCCTGCCATCCACCCATGTCCAGCAACCCTCCTGTGCCCCCTGCCCTCAACCTGTGTCCAGAAACCCCCTTCCCTGTCATCCACCCATGTCCAGTGACCCTCCTGTGCCCCCTGCCCTCCCCTGCCAACCACCTATGTCCAGAAGCCCCCCCCTGCCATCCACCCATGTCCAGCGACCCTCCTGTGCCCCCTGCCCTCCCCTGCCATCCACCTATGTCCAGAAACCCCCTCCCCTGCCATCTACCCATGTCCAGCGACCCTCCTGTGCTCCCTGCCCTCCCCTGCCATCCACCTATTTCCAGAAACCCTCCTCCCCTGCTATCCCCCCATGTTCAGCGACCCTCCTGTGCCCCCTGCCCTCCCCCCATGTCCAGCAACGCAACTCTCCTTGTTCCCCTGCTGCCCCTCCCTCCAGCCACCTGAGCCCCCCTCCCGTCTGAGCCCCCCCCCCCGACCCGCCAAATGACCCTCTTCTGCCACCCGACCCGCTGGGACCTCACCTGACCCAGCATTTAAAAAAAATCTACAAGCGGCGGTGCCTTGCGTCTGTAAAAGAAGAAAAATCGCTTCGTCCATTGGCCGGCCTTCCCTCATGTCCCGCCCTTGCGGAAGTTACATCAGAGGGCGGGACATGCTAAGAGGCCATATTAGCCTCTTAACGCAAATTAGTAAAAGGGCCCCACAGAGCACTAACATAGATCAGTGGGACTGATGATTATACACAGGAGCATAACATACAGTAGTGATATCAGGCTTTAAGGTCCAATGGTCCTTTAGTATATTTTTACTGACGTTTTTATTACTCCTTGTGCTTAGAACTGGACTGGTTTGATCGATATTCCGATATAAACTTTTCTATTCCAGATGTGGTATTTTAGTTTTCTGGCAGAAACTGGTACATATTGCATGTCTGGTACATACACAGGTCTATAAAATAATGAGTGGAGTGGAACGGGTAGATGTGAATCATTTGTTTACTCTTTCCAAAAATACTAGGACTAGGGGGCATGCGATGAAGCTACAAAGTAGTAAATTTAATAAGAATTGGAGAACATTTTTCTTCACTCAATATGTAATTAAACTCTGGAATTTGTTGCCAGAGAATGTGGTAAAGTCAGTTAGCTTGGCAGGGTTTTAAAAAGTTTGGATAGCTTCCTAAAAGAAAAGCCCATAAGATATTATTAAAATGGACTTGGGGTGAAAATCCCAAATGTATATTCTCTTCTACTTCCAGTATCCATGATGAATTGTAAGCCACATTGAGCCTGCAAAGAAGTGGGATAAGGTGGGATACAAATGCAATAAATAAATAAAATAAATAAAATCCACTGCTTATTTCTAGGATAAGCAGCATAAAATGTATTGTACCGTTTTGGAATCTTGCCAGGTACTTGTAACCTGGATTGGCCACTGTTGGAAACAGGATGCTGGGCTTGATGGACCTTTGGTCTGTCCCAGTGTGCCAATACTTATGTAATGTGCTTTATAAAATATGCTCTGCCCATTCTCTCCCTAATGAACACCTACATGGATGTGTTACAAAAGTAGATGTTCTATTTTCAGAGCCTCTAGTTTTATGCACATGCTTTGGGGCAATTTTAGAAATTCCTACTTCAGTACTTAAAACGCTGTCCTATTCGCTCAAGTCAAACTACCTCCTATGTGTGTGGCTGAATATCGGATTAAATCTAACTGCACAAATCTTGTGCGCTAGGGTTTAGAACAGCCGTTTGTGTCTGTACAAACTAGACCATAAGCCCTCCTGGGCAGGGCCCAATCATACCTGATTTCGTAACTGGCCTTCAGCTTGGATTTGGCAATTAAATCCATATCCAGAGAGAGCTTATGCACAGATTTAGGACATTAGAAAGCCTGCTTTGAGCATATCCTACCTGGCCCCTTTTATGCGCCACTAAATATATGTGCTCGACTTTGTGAGGACAAACTTTAGCCAGATCCTGGAGGGTAGAAATGTCTCATGTCAAAACAAAATGGGAAAAAAATACTTTTATATTTCATTTTTTTTAGTGCATGTCATTTGCAAATAACTTATGCTTAAAAACAAAATAAGGTTAAAAAAAATCAAATAAAATGAAGTTTTGGGGAAAACCCCAAAAGCAAATGAAATGAAACTCGGCCTGTGTGAATATCCCTAGCAGAGAGGAAAGAATAATATTTAACTGCTTAAATTTATGCAGTAAAAAGTTTATTTTAACTGCATAAGACTTTTGAATATAGACCTTTTAAGAATTTGCGTAGTCATCTCAGTGGCATACTTCCTTGGCTGTATTGTCAGTGCTTACATGATCCATCTGGTCGGGTGCCAGACATTCCATAAGGGCATATTGGTATCACTGCTGTGTAAAACAATTAGAGCACAGCAACAGTTCTGCACAGTCAGATGACTGCAACTAACAGCCTGCTGTGTATCATTGCTGTGCCTCCTCCTCATCTCCTCCCATCATTCTCATTACTAAGGACTAGAGCAGTGATGGGCAACCTTTTGAGCTTGGTGTGTCAAAATTCGCCAAAAAACCGAGCATAACTCGGGAGGTGTGTCACTTCGAGAAAAAACCCCATAATTTCGCGATATTTATAGTTTAAATAACAAAAACGTATAATTGTAATATATAACTGTATTTAATAAACCAAAAGCTAATTATTTAACTTACCTGCCGCTATTTCTAATGGCGGGAAACGGCACCCATGATTTATTCTCCCTTTTTGTTTTCCCTCTCTCATAACGAATTGCTACAAACAAGTAGTGAAAGGAGCATTATAAAAGCAATGAAAAGTGATTTCTTAGCTGGACCGGTATTTTTAGGAACTTCCCAAACAAGTGTGGAGCAGGAGCAGCAGTCAGTGTCCAAGCACAGCTGAGCTAAGGCTGCAACAGGATCACAGAGAGGAAGAAAGTGGCCGCTGACCCGACTTTATTTGTCTGAAGAGAGCAGCAGCTGCCTGGGTTACTCGCACTCAGGTTCAACATTTAATCACAATTGCCTCGAGCCTCAGGCAGTTTTTTCACCTGGCTGAGCTACAACTGCAGTGAGCTGTGATTGGTTGTAGGGAGCCTGTCTGGCGCCTAAAAGGGCACTCCTAATTGGATGATTCTGACGAAGAGGACTGCTGGTTACCAAGGCTGCGAGGTGGGACGGAGCAGGGGGGTTCCGACTCAGAGGGGGGTTCTGAAGCTGCGATAAGACCACCAACGCCCCTGTCGCCCCTGCCTAAGACCGGCCCTGGCAGTAAGAGCAGGTAGGCTTTCAACCCGCGTGTCATCCAAAATGGGTACGCGTGTCAGTGCTGACACGCATGTCATAGGTTCGCCATCATGGGACTAGAGGAATATTAGTCTTATCCTAGCTCTGTGACTTTGCTGTCTGTCTGCCTGCATGCCCACCTGGGAGTCTAGGGGGCCATGAGTGATTTAGAAACAAGGAACTATTTTGTTCAATTTAGGGAGGGCAGGAAGGGTGCCACCTAACACCAGCGATGTGTAATGTTGGGGGACAGGGGAAGGGGCTTTTTGGTTATATTGGGGTGGGGGCCAGAAGGGGTCAGATTAGTTTGGTGGTGGAGGGAAGGGCAATAGACTACCAGGGAGCAATGTAGAAAGCTATCGGGGGCAGCAGGTTTGGGTTAGCGGTAACCCCTAACCTTTCTATGCTGCCTTAGACATTCGTGCACAGGCTACTAGTTTCTCTGCATTGCTGCAGATTAGCTAATAGCCTGCTTACCATGCATTTAAATATGCTGTATGCTGATGTCTACTGCATGTGTTAATTTTGGCATTAAACCCCTTTCTTCATCTTACAGTCCATAATGAGAGTGTAGACTGCTTGTTAACCACGCACTGCAGCCTACAGTAGCTTTCTGTATTGACTGCTATAATGTAAAAAAATTGCTACAGATTTTTAAATTCGTTTTTTAACATTGTGTCTTTATACCAACTTAGGATCAGCGTAAAAATGCAATGCGGAAGGCAAGGGATGATCTGAGGGGAACTGCGGCACTTCATCAGGCAATACAATTCTATAAAGGGGCACCTACATTTAGGTACCTAAAATATGCCCACCTGGAGCCTATTCTATAAAGAAAACTGGGTGCCTACTTTTCTTTATCGAATACCAGCATAACATGTCAAGAATGCACCCATAAATAAGCAGGATAACGTACACCAGCAATAGAGCTAGTGTAAATGATTATGCCTAGATGGCTAAAGAACATGTGTAGATTACAGGAAAGGAGATATTCCAGAATGGTTGATCTCCCCTTCCAATTTACCACACAAAAGTTCCTTGGTGGCCCAGTAGGCCTGAGACTCCCCTAAAACTCCCGACCTTAGAAAAAAATCCCTGGTGGTTTAGTAGTCTCTGGTCCCTGACTCCCACTCTACCCCGAAGATTTCCTTGGTGGCAGATGGAATCTCCAATCCCCACTCCTCCCTCTGTGGAGGGCAATTATATAAAGGGGCACCTACATTTAGATGCCTATAGGGCACCTATTTGAAGTAGAGAGCAGCACGGGAATGAGGACTGCGGGAATCCCATGGAACCTGCGGGATTCTCAGAGGTATGGAAGAAGTTGCCATGGGATTCTCACGGAAGTGTAGTCAAAATCTCTGGTAACTCCAGAATATGGCTTGGAATGCACTGAGAGGCAATTGGAGCACCAGAATAAAGCTTGGAATGTATGGAGAGAGGCAGTTGGAGTGCCAGAATGAGGCTTGGAATGTAGGGAGAGAGGAAGTCGGAGTGCAGAATAAGGCTTGGAATGTACGGAGAGGCAGTTGACGTGCCAGAATGAGGCTTGGCATGTATGGAGAGAGGAAGTTGGAGTGCAGAATGAGGCTTGGAATGCCTAGAGAGGCAGCCAGAACACCAGACTGAGGCTTGGAACATTCATTGGTTGAACAGTGAATACTATCCAAAAAGCGTAGTAGGTTGTTGGGGTTGAGGGAAAACAGAGGACTGCGAGCAAGTAAATTTAAAAAATGCTATTTTTACCAAAAGCAGTAAAAAATGGCCTGCTGTGCGCCAAAAACACACATCCACACTACGACAGGCCACTTTTTACCGTGGCTTAGTAAAAGGACCCCTAAATTCATATTTATTTTATTGAATGATATTTATACACATTGCACCACACAAAACACTGCTTGGGAGCATGGCGATGTATAAGGGAGCATTAAATATGAGGCAAGAAACTATCTCAGACTAAACCTCTCAAATTGCAAAAATGTGATCTACAAAACTGTCCACTCTGCAGACTTCACTTACCTAGGAACCAAATGGTGCAACTCATTTTGTGAATAGGAGCAATTTGAGGATTTTGCAGAATCTAGTATATTCCTGTATAATTCTTATTTTGTGGTAAGAAGAATTATACAGGAATATACTAGATTCTGCAAAATCCTCAAATCGTTCCTATTCAAACAAACCTTCAGAAGGAACAACCATATCTCAAACAACTAATTATTACGTGAATTGGTTATTTCTATATTTACCACTAACTTTCTCTTTGCTTCATGTACAATTTCTCATTGATAATAGATTTTCTAAATGTTAAACATCCATAGTTATCCCGGTATGTTTATGATACTGGATTGTAAAACTGGATTCTTACAACAAATTACTTTCTTATGCATTATTCTTTGTTATGTATCCTATACTGTTTATTGTAAGCCACATTGAACTCAAACTTGTTTGGGATAATGTGGGATATAAATGTCACAAATAAATAAATAAATAAATAAATGTGTTGACTCCTGCAGGTATGAGTGGGAATGGAGGAGATTAATTGTGGGGATGGAATGGATCTTAGCGGGGATGGGTGGGGATGGGTTAGATGCCAACAGGGATGGCTGAAATTTCTGTCCCTGTGCCACTCTCTAATTTGGAGCCTGCTCTACAAAGGAAAATACTTACTTTTCTCTATAGAATATTAGTGTAACTGGATATATGGCTCTCATATGGTTAGGCATCAGCACTTATGCCAGTCTTATACATGGTAACATAGTAGATGACGGCAGAAAAAGACCTGCATGCTCCATCCAGTCTGCCCAACAAGATAAACTCATATGTGCTACTTTTTTTGTATACCTGACTGATTTGTTTCTGCCATTTACAGACCGTAGAAGTCTGCCCAGCACTAGCCCCGCCTCCCACCACATTTCCTATAGTGAGCTAAGATTTCCTATTGTTGCTTTTGGAATTGTTCCACTTTTCCTTCCAAAGTTCTTCCAGGCACCAAGGTTGCCAGGTGGGTTGTTTTCCCACCCCCTTTGGGTGGGTTTTCGCCGTTGTCCGTTTTTTTTTTTTTTGAAGAGGGCGGGTTGTGACTAATTGGGCGGTTTTCCGTGCGGCCGTGTGCGTGATTGGGCTGTTTTAGGGGCAAGAGGCAGGCTCAGGCTGCAGGCTTCATTTAAATGCCTGCAGCAATTTCGCCTGCCCCTTTTGTTTCGTTTTCGTTTTGTTGCCACTGCTGCAGTGTCAGCCCAAGCGAGTGAGCGAGCACGTGACTGCGTGAGAGTAGAGAGAGAGACTCAGAAGCGAGAAAGAGACTGATGACGAGCTAGGTAGGCACTCGGGAGAGGAGCTGAGCTGAATATTTGCTCTGTTTGGGAACTAACAGGAGCTGGCTAGGGCTTTTATTTGAGTTTTGTTATGCGGGCTATTTAGTATTATAGTTCAGGTCCAGCACATGGAATGCTTCAAAGTAGCCTGTGTTTCTCTAATAATAATAATATGGTGTAATAATATGGCAGTGGTGTTTGCAATTAATATACAGATGATATATTGTAATGTAATATTGGAGGTGTTTGTTGCTAGTTAGTTCTCTTTCATCTCTGCTTGTTGGGCATGCATTTGTAATTCCTTTCTAAACTGATTCAGGGAGGAAACCCTACTGAAATATAAAAGTTTGTAGTGTAGCGAAAAGTGCTTTAGGAATAAAAAAACGTAACGTGATCCACGTATTGAGATAAGAACATGCATGTGAATAATTCATTACAACAAAGGAGGGGGAAAAGAGCAATGATATTTGATGCAGAAGAAGTAGCTTGTTGTAGCCCTGAGGAAAGGGAATAATAATAATAATAATTGAGTGCAGATGTGAGCTTATGGGAGGGGGCAGCTGTAAGCTGAAGTTCTGCTGGTGCTGATCGGGTTTCTCCAACTTTTGACTGCAGCAGCACCTTCTAGGGATCCCTGAGGTCAGGGAAGGGGGGAGATATCCCCTCCTGACTGAGCCACGTGGGGGTCCAGTCCAGTACGGAGTTGTGCGCAGGTTGTTTTTGCTTTTGTTTGTGACTCTAGGATGCGTCTCATTTCCTTTAGTTGAGGAATAGTGAGGTGTGCTATTTGAATCCTGTGCGCTGGCTTAAACCAGCTTGTCTTGTAGTTTCTTTGTGAGGTTTTTGTTTTGCCAGGACTGTGTCGAGTCTATTCAGGACAATCTGCAACAAGCTAGCTAGCCTTTTCATCACAATTCTCTTATTTTCTACCATTGAATTTGGTCAAAAGATCTATTTATTTATTTTGTTACATTTGTACCCCACACTTTCCCACTCATGGCAGGCTCAATGCGGCTTACATATTATATACAGGTACTTATTTGTACCTGGGGCAATGGAGGGTTAAGTGACTTGCCCAGAGTCACTAGGAGCTGCCTGTGCCAGAAGTGGGAATCTATATGAGCAAAATAATTAAAATTACATTTGATGACAAATTTAGAAGGTAGATGTATATTATGTAGTCTCGGATCCTTCTGATACCCTTAATATTGAAAAAAATATTACGTTGTCCCCAGTTTGTAGCGTGCCGTTTTGTGTTAATTTTTTTTTTTAAGGACCTGCATCCTCTAGGTTCAACTGATGCCTTTTATATAACCAGTTCTTCTCACCAGTGATACTGTAGCAAGTATGAAGAAGTAGTATCTCCTATGCTCATTTTTTCTATATATGTTCTTTTACAGAGGCATTTGCTTCACGTGCTCCATCGTCAATCATCACATACTTGTGCATTCACTGACTGGAGGTAGGTTGTTCTTTTTTCCTTTTTTTCTTTTTTTCTTTTATGCTTGTGATCTTATATTATGGATCTATGAGATGTATATATGTTTATAAATGCAATAATCTGAGCCTGATGAAATATGATGTACCTTTATCTTTATAACCAAAATTGAAAGATTTTTCTCCCATATTTGGTAAGTTACATTAGCTTAAAATATATTGATTTTTAATTTATATTTCTGTTCAGTAATATTATTGTCTGCCGTGTTTTCAGTAGGTTATTATTTTATGTAAACAAACAATCAAGCTGATTAATATAATTTATTTATGTTATGTATGGATTGAGTTATGCTTTGGTGTTTAGTCTGTTTAATTTAATCATTTATTATCTTTGGTGTTTATATGTTGTTGAACAAACATAATTGGTGCTATAATAGCTTTTTTACTAAATGCAGCAGTACATCTTTAAGAAAATATAAGCTGGGGAACAAATAAAAATGCTACCAAAAGAGGACAAGGCATGCATGAGCCACTGCATGCCTTTGCCTTGTCCTCCTTTGTTGGTAGCATTTTTTTTTTCTTCCCCAGCTTATATTTTCTCAAACATGCACTGCTGGCTTGTGCTGCATATGGATGTAGACAGAGAAGTATTGGTACCATGGGAGTACTACAAATTTGTTCTAGACATTAAAGAGCAGACTTTTAAATGCCCATCTGGGCATATCTCTCTATATAACAGGCAACCCCAACGTTCTAATGAAGCCTCCACGGAAGTTGAGGCGCCCGAGATATCTGGTGTGCCCCTGAGAGTCTGCACCGCCCTTGCATCAAAACGTGATGACGTCGAGGGCGGAGCAATGACACTCGAGGGCCGAAACGGAAACGGTACAGGCACGGAGGCGCAGCAAAAAAAAAAACCCTCCCCACACAGAGCGAATCACGAACAACGTCCGACGGTCACACGGAGGCAGGTAAGCAGCTCGGAGGGACGGAGGGAGGGGCCCCTACCATTATAGACCCTTGCTAGTGCCCGTTTCATTGCGCTGAGAAACGGGCCTTTTTTCCTAGTGTGGTAATAATTCTGTTATTCTGTCTTACTGTATTTTCAAATGTAAGCCACATTGAACCTTTGCTTGAGATAATGTGGGACAAAAAAATGTACAACAATTAGGATGGGGTTACGAATAGGTCGGGGGGGGGGGGGACTTATATAACACACAGCAAATTTGGTCTATTGAAGACAGTATAATTCATCAAAAGAACACAATACAACTAAAAGAACAGTGTGAAGTGCATTATGTTTAAACAGAAGAAATTTTCATGAAACAAAATCTTTCTATTTATTTTGACTTATGTATTTTAATTGTTACGTTTGTATCCCACATTTTCCCACCTATTTGTAGGCTCAATGCGGCTTACATAGTTCTGGCCTTCTGTTCTGGGGTAGCGTTTGCAGACTCAGGTGTAAACAAATAAACAATGATGTGATGTGGTAGGGTAAAGTTCATGTGGTACAGCCACCACATTAAGGGATCATGTGGAGAGTTGTGGTATGTCCATACTGTACTTAGTTTCTTGTGTTGAATAGTTTGGGCATGTATGTTGGATCGGCCGGGTATGCCTTTTTAAACAGGTTGGTTTTCAGTGTTTTCCTGAAGTTTAGGTGGTCATTCATAGTTTTCAAGGCTTTGCGTTCCATAGTTGTGCCCATGTAGGAAAAACTGGAAGCGTTGGTTGTTTTGTATTTGAGCCCTTTGCAACTTGGGTAGTGCAGATTTATGTACGTCCGTGATGATTTGGCTGGGTTGATAGGGGGGGGACACCCTAGCCTAGCAATAACATGTGAATTTTCTTGTTTTCTCCTGGTAAAAGGGACACTAAACATTGCAGATATGGTAAAAACAGACACAAGATTGCTAATGTAAAAGGGGAGGGGAAGGGGTTATGTATGGCACTTTACTGCATATATTTGTGGTTCATATGGCTAGCAAATCTGTCTTTCTTTACTACAGCTTGTTTTCTACTACTACTATTTAACATTTCTAGAGCGCTACAAAGTGTACGCAGCGCTGTACAAACACAGAAGAAAGACAGTCCCTGCTCAAACTACTACTACGACTACTACTACTTACCATTTCTATAGCGCTACAAGGCATACGCAGCGCTGTACACCATAGACAAAAAGACTGTCCCTGCTGATAGTTTGCTACTTCCCGACCGTTCCTATTCATATCATCATGGGAAAGTGGGCATCATATACAAAGAAGTACTGCAAGAGCTGGGAGAAAGAGGCACTCTTAAAAGACTGGATAAGGAGTGTGCCAGGAGATGACCACAAAGCATATTGTCGTTTTTGCAAAGCTGAGATACGTGCACATCATGCTGACTTAGTTAACCATGCCAGTACAGCCAAACATAAGAGGAATGCAGCGCCATTTTCAAGTGCTAGGACTTTATTTGATATGGGCTGCCAGTCTACCACTATCGACAAATCAACCAAGATAGCGGAGCTGAAGTTGGCGGCACACATTGCGTGCCATTCCAGTATTGCAATGATTGATCACCTAGGCGAGGTTGTCAAGGACATTTCGGGCAAAGACATAGCTATACACCGCACGAAATGTTCTGCACTGATCAAGAATGTCCTTGGCCCTGCAGTCCATCAAGAATTAATTTCGGACCTGGGAAAAAAATGACACGTCTTATTCCTTGATCATCGATGAAAGCACAGATATTGGCCTAGAGAAGCAGCTGTGTGTGATGGTGCGCTACTACAGTACTTCCTTGAAGTGTATTACCACCGCATTTCTAGGAATATTAGCCCTTGAGACTGGTACTGCAGAAGGAATATTCAGTGCCATAACCAAATTTCTTACAGCAAATCATCTTCAAACAGACAAATGCATTGGCTTAGAAACCGATGGCTGTAGTACCATGTGTGGCAGAAATAATTCTGTAATAACAAGGTTCCGTGAAGTGTGCCCCAACATTGTACATATAAAGTGTATTTGCCATTCAATTCAGCTGAGTTCTTCACATGCGCTGATGGTGCTGCCAAGGAACATTGAATTCATGGTTGCTGAGACCTATAACTGGTTCTGCCATAGTACTGTTCACCAGCAGAAATACAAACAGATATATCAATGCATTAATGTTGGTGAAGACCCACTAAAGATCCTGAGGTTGTCAGACACTCACTGGCTGTCCATAGCTGCTTGTGTTCAGCATGTGCTCGGCCAATATGATGAACTGAAGCTTCACTTCCAGATAGCGAAGGATGAGGCACGCAGCTACACCGCTGACCAGCTGTACCAGATGTACAACACACCACAAAACAAGCTGTACTTGGCATTTTTGAGGCCCATACTGCAGGAACTCAACCGAGTGAACAAGCTGTTTCAGTCTGATAAAGCGAGCCCTGTCCATTTGCTCGACGACCTGATGACATTGTATCGCACCATGCTGCTGCGACTTGTGAGACCGACCATATTCACATCGTGGGGAGCAACTCTGATGTATGAGTTGGAAGACAGGTCTAAGCATCTACCGCTGGCAGCGATGAACTTTGGTATCGAATTCCAGTTGGCGCTGCATGACTCTGGAATCGAACCCGCATCTGCAGAACACATTAAAGAACGCTGTAGAGATTACCTATTTGAACTGCTGAGGGAAATGCGTAAGAGGCTACTGTCAAATGTCCACCTGCTACAGTCTCTGTCAGATCTTTCTCCATCTGTTGTCCTTGGAGCCCTGAAACCACAGCTGTCGAATTTGTCATTTCTACCTCTGTATAATGGTAGTATTGGAGATCTGGAGCGACAGTGGCTGCGGATGAGCACAGTGTTATGGCCAACCTACAGTGACAATGAGATCGAGCAGTTTTGGGTGACTGTAGCAAATCACACAGATGCTACAGGAGATCATGACATCCTCCTGCTAGGGAATTTTGCCCTATGTATGTTGGCTTTGCCTTTCAGCAATGCAGCTGTGGAAAGAACCTTTTCTCAGATGAATCTTATAAAGACAAAACTGAGAAACAGGATGCAACAAGGCACTCTGGAAGCCTTGTTGCGTATTTGTAGCTACATGGGGCACAAAGGCATATGCTGCAAAGGGTTTGTTCCTACGGATCAGATGCTGAGTTTATTCAAGTCTGATATCTATGCGAGTACAAGCCAGGCCGAGGAGAAGGAGGAGGATGACGTGATATCGATACCTGACGATGATGATTGTTCACCTTCCTGCAGCGGAGTTTCCAGGCCGTAAGAGCCCGGTGAGTACTCTGCTTGGAGGGGGTGGGTGTCGGTTGCCTGACTGACCATTGTTGGCTGAGACAGTAATCCTTTATTCCCTCCTGTTTCCTTTTCAGTCCGAGTTCCTGTGCCTGGCTGCCTCTCTGCATTGGTGTTCAGCATTCCTGTGCCTGCCTCGGGACTGGAGTTCAACATTCCTGTCTGTGCCATTTCCATCTGTTTCAGTGTACTTCTAACTGTTCCATCCTAATCTGTTTCTTTTTCTCTTTCAGTTTCAGTGTTCCTGTGCAGCCCTGTTCCTGCCTTGGTGATGTACGGTGATGGTCCTGTCCCTGGGTCTGCATTGGTGTTCCTGCCTCTGTTTCTGTTCCTGGACAGCAACAGGGCAGTTCCAGGAACGGAACATTGGGGCAGGCCTCAGTGTGTACCCTGTTCCTGGGCCTGCCACAGTGTTCTGTTCCTGGCCTGGGCCTACCTCAGTCAGCATTGCTGCTCGTGTTTCCAGGTGCTCTGCTTGTGTTTTCAGTTGCTCTGCTTGTGTTTTTTTTTTCAGGTATTCTAGTCGGCAACCTGTTCCTGTTGCCTCAGCATTTCCTCTCAGGATCTTGATACTTAAGCTAAGTTCTTGTTTAAATTAATCTACTCAAAAATGTAATTTGAAAAGTGTATATATATTCTCGATTTACTCATAAATATTCACGATTTTTCATGAATATTCACGATTCCTCATGAATATTAACTTTGGGCTACTTTTGGGATACTTTTGGCCACAAAGTGGGGCCGGGGTTAATGACGGGGGGCGGGGGTTAATGACGTCAGGGAGCGGGGTTGATGACGTCGGGGCGGGGTTTGAAGTTGTGCGGTTTTGGGCTGGTTTGGGGCTGATTTTGGGTGGGGAAAATTTTTTAAACCTGGCAACCCTTCCAGCTCAAGAGCTTATTCCTAGGTCTCCTTGTATGCATTGCATGGGTAGAGACTGTGAGTGTCCTGCATTAGGTGGATATGCAGAGACCTCTAGTGGCTGTACTGAAATACTAGACTTGTAAATACCCAGTGGGAGGAGACTCCTCTTGGAAGAAAAAACTGTGGCTGGTATTACAACTCCAGCCACCTCGAAGTTCCTCTGCTTCCCCAGCCATTGTACCACACAGCAAGGGGAAGAGGGTCCTTGGCTAGCCCAGCTTTTTCACCAGGAGAAGCAAGGAGTGGAAGGTAAATCCTTCTTATCTGTTCCCTTCTCCGCTACTGCCAACTCCAGACTTCGCTCCTTCTGTCTTGCTGCGCCCTATGCCTGGAATAGACTTCCTGAGCCCCTACGTCTTGCCCCATCCTTGACCATCTTTAAATCTAGATTGAAAGCCCACCTCTTTAACATTGCTTTTGACTCGTAACCACTTGTATCCACTCGCCTCCACCTACCCTCCTCTCCTCTTCCTCTACACATTAATTGATTTGTTTGCTTTATTTTTTGTCTACTAGCTTGTAAGCTCTTTGAGCAGGGACTGTCTTTCTTCTATGTTTGTGCAGCGCTGCGTACGCTTTGTAGCGCTATAGAAATGCTAAATAGTAGTAGTAGGTAGTGCCAGAACTGCTAAGGGTGCTAAGTTAGGGCTTCTTTTACAAAGCTAGCTTATGCCTAAATTTGGGAGATATGTGTGTAATTTATAGTTTTCTATAAGTTATGCATGTAAAATGTGCACCCAGCCCGTGCTCTGTTCAGACTCCACCCATGTGAATGCCCACCTGCTAAGTATGCGCAAGATAGATGCATACTTACAGCATAGCGCATAGTCAGATTAACATTTATGTGCATATCTGTTTCATATATGCATATAAATGACTAGCATACTGATAAAGCATTTATGTGCATACTCGCCACCTAACTTTAAGCAGCTCTTTACAGCATTACCCTCTATGGGCTAGATTAAATAAATGGCATTCAAATATGAGCAGTATTCTATAAAGAATGCTCCAAGATGGGCGCTCTTTATAGAATACCATTGGTCACTGACTTCCATGCCTAAGTTTGAGTGTGAGGACATATATCAACTGAAACATGTATAAATCCTCCCATGGAATCACCCCCTTTGCAGTTGCAAGCGGATACACTTAGGTGCTATCCTATAACGGACATTTTTTATATGTATATATTATTTATTTTCTACATTTATATCCCATATTTTCCCACCTCTTTGCAGGCTCAATGTGGCTTACAAATACTGTAGTGGCGATCGCCATTTCCAGAATAAGAAATACAGAGTAATGTTCTAGTTAAAGTATATAGAATACACAGTAAATTAGAAGAAAATCAGTAACCAATACATTTCAGGTGTTGAAATCAAGGGTGGTGAAAAGCATTCAATAATGACAATGTAATAAAGTAACCAAAATAAGAATAATTAATATTAACTAATTCTGGAACAGTTCTGATGTCATGTTTTTAAGAAGGGTCCTTTGATAAGTCTCTCTGAACAGGTTAGTCTTTAATAGTTCCGGAAGGCTGCCAAATCGTGTTTTTTTTTTTCATGGCATTCGGCAGTGCATTCCAACGCTGCTTGCAGATGTAGGAGAAACTAGATGCAAATATTGATTTCAATTTAAGTCCTCTGCAATTGGGGTAATGGAGGTTGGAGGTTCAAGAAAGTACGTGACAAACTTTTTGTATTCCTTCCTGGTAGATCGACGGGTTCAAACATATATGTCGGGGCCTCACCATGAATAATTTTGTGGACCAGGGTACAGATTTTGAATGTAATACGATCTTTTAATGGTAGCCAGTGTAATTTTCTCTGAGTGGTTTGGCACTTTCATATTTCGCTTTTCCCAAATATGGGTCTGGCTGCAGTGTTTTTGGGCTGTCTGAAGTCTCTTAATGATTTGTGCTTTACATCCGGCGTATATGAAATTGCAATAGTCTAAATGGCTCAACACCATTGATTGCACCAGGTTGCGAAATACCTCCCTTGGGAAGAAAGGTTTAACTCTTTTAAGTTTCCACATTGCATGGAACATTTTCTTTGTTACATTTTTTGCGTGGCTTTCTAGGGTAAGATTTCGATCAATTGTGACTCCCAGGAGTTTCAAGGTTATTATTTATTATTTTTCACTTTTTACTTTTGAGTTTGTATGTCTTATTTTTATTATTTATGCATTTATTGTTTTGTAGACCCCTGACGAAGGCATAAGTGCTGAAACTTGGCCAGGTCAGGTCATTATCCAATAAACTTCAATTGTGGAAGAGAGTTTCCCTTCTCTGGACTTTCTCTGCTCTATTCTGGTTTTCTGTGCTGATCTGCCATTTCAGCACCATTTCGGCTCCTTGCATCTAATGAAACACTTTTCTGCACTGAAATTTGGGAGCAGAATTAGCACCATGTATAGAATTTCCTCCTATATGTATAATTTATTTCTGCTAGATTGGAAAGAATAGTAAGAGGGTGAAATAGCACAATTTAAAACTGGAGCGTAAAAGTACCAGTCTTCAAGGCTTCAGACCTGGCCCTGATGATTGGCATTACTGCTTGCAAACATTAAATTTGTGCAAATTCAACCCCTTTTCATATGTGTACCCAGGGCTTAATTTCTGGCAGTACAACCTTTGTCCTTTATGCAGAGCAGAGTTGACAATGTAAATCAGTTCTGATTCACCCATGCAAATGGAGCACAGTCGCCAGTGGGCCAGACCATTTCTGGAAGAAGCAGAGTGGAGCTGGACACTTTGAAATAGTTTACCTTGAGATGGCAGCAACCACATAGCTTTGATTTTTGCCCAGGGCTGATACAAGGGTATTAGGCACACTAGGCAACCCTTCAGCCTTGTGCCTCCCCAATTAACTTTTTTGCTCCTTGGTGCCACCTACCCCAACAATCATAACTTAGTTCCGAAGCACCCCCCTTCTCAAAAGAATGTAGGTAGATAGGCTATTTGCTCACTGCCCACCCTCCCAGCTAGAAAAAGCACCTCCTGTTATTTCTTTGAGTGTGTGTAGTTGTCTGGATCTATTGTTTTGCTTTGACTGCAGCTGTTCTTTGGTGCTCCACAGAACCTGCTGCCCTAAGGGAAGGGAAAGGGAAATGGGACTATATATACCGCCTTTCTGAGGTTTTTGCAACTACATTCAAAGCGGTTTACATATATTCAGGTACTTATTTTGTACCAGGGGCAATGGAGGGTTAAGTGACTTGCCCAGAGTCACAAGGAGCTGCAGTGGGAATAGTGGCATTCCTAGGGGGGCTGACACCCGGGGCGGATCGCCGATGCACCCCCCCCCCCCCCCCCGGGTGCAGTGCCCCCCCGGATGCAGCGCGGAACCCCCCCCCCCAGTGAAAGGACACCCCCAGGTGCACGCCACTGGGGGTGGGTGCCGCGCGTGCCTGTCCTCCGTTGTTCCATGCTTCTTCTCTGCCCTGGAACAGGATGTTCCGGGACAGAGAAGAAGCATGGAACAACGGAGGGCAGGCGCGCGCGGCACCCCCCCAGCAGCGTGCACCCGAGGCGGACCGCACCCTACCGCCCCCCCCTAGGAATGCCACCTGAGTGGGAATCGAATTCAGTTCTGTCCTGCCTAATGGTTGGGCTGGCCCTGTTTTTTCATGATTCCCCTGCTTAATTAAAGAAGTTGTGAAAGGGAACAGACAAGACTGAAGAGACTGTAAAGCTCAGTGCTGCATCTGCTACTTTATGTGTGTGTGTGTGTTTTCTGGCTCCTCTGCTGCTATTTTGGTGTAGCCACAAGTGGGCCCAGGAAAGCCTGTGCCATCCTCTTTTGACTTGGCCTACCCAGCAGTAGCACACCCTTGGCATAGCTGACAGGGGCAGGCCGTGCCTAGGGTCTCTGGTGCCCCCCTGCAGATATCAGTTGGCGGCGGTGCCCCCCCCCCCCCCCCCCGTGAAAATGATCGCTCACCACTTGCCACACTGACAGGAATTGTCAGCAATATTCTTAGAAACAAATTGCTATACATTGCAAAATAAGATAGCAGATGTAATTCTCAAAGTGGACATATTCCAAACACTAAAATGAAAATAGAATGATTTTTTTTCTACCTTTGTTGTCTGGTGACTTTCTTTTCTGATCATGCTGGCCCAGTATCTGATTCTGCTGCTATCTGTCCTCTTAACTCCGTTTTCCAGGGCTTCCTTTCCATTTATTTCTTTCCTTTCTCCTTTTCTTCTTCATTTCTGGTCCTCAGCTTCTCCCTATTTCTTCATACATGTGCAGTTTTCTCCTCTCTTCCTTTTCCCTCATTTCATCTCCTTCATCTTTCTTCCCTCCCCTCTATGTCCAGCAATTTTCTCCTCTCTCCCTGAGCCCTTGCCCTCCCAATCCATGCTCCTCTGTCCCCTGCCCCTCCATTCATCCTTTTCAGCAATTCCTCTCTCTCCCTGAGCCCTGCCCTCCCAATCCATGCCCATCCATGCTCCTCTGTCCCCTGCCCCTCCATTCATCCCTATCCAGCAATTCCCTCTCTCCCTGAGCCCTGCCCTCCCAATCCATGCCCATCCATGCTCCTCTGTCCCCTGCCCCCTCCATTCATCCCTTTCCAGCAATTCCCCTCTCTCCCTGAGCCCTGCCCTCCCAATCCATGCCCATCCATGCTCCTCTGTCCCCTGCCCCCTCCATTCATCCCTTTCCAGCAATTCCCCTCTCTCCCTGAGCCCTGCCCTCCCAATCCATGCCCATCCATGCTCCTCTGTCCCCTGCCCCCTCCATTCTCCTTTTCAGCAATTCCCCTCTCTCCCTGAGCCCTGCCCCTCCCATCCATACTCCTCTGTCACCCTCCATTAATCCTTATCCAGCAAGTCCCCTCTCTCCCTTCCATGACCCCCCCTCGCATCCATGCTCCTCTCTCTCCTCTCGCTTCCATGTCCCATCATGTCCCAGTTGGCCTGGCCTGGCCTGCCCTCTTCTCCCCTCCCCCTTCGCATCCATGCTCTTGTCTCTCCCCTGCCCTCCCGCTCCCATTGTTCAACTGCCCACCCTCTTCTCTCCCCCCAACATCCCTTTTCTTTTTTTTCTTTTTAAATTTACCTCCGTGGCAGTTCCGGCAGCGCAGCGTCAGTGAAGGAGGCGGCGCTCCCGACGTCTCTAGCCTTCCCTTCGCTGTGTTCCGCCTTCTTCTGATGTCAAGGAAATGACATCAGAAGAAGGCGGAACACAGCGAAGGGAAGGCTAGAGACGTCGGGAGCTCCGCCTTCTTCACTGACGCTGCGCTGCCGGAACCGCCACGGAGGTAAATTTAAAAAGGAAAAAAAAAAGAAAAGGGATGTTGGGGGGGGGGGGGGGAGAAGAGGGCGGGAAGTTGAACAATGGGAGCGGGAGGGCGAGTGAGGTGAGCATGGTGTGGCGGCGGTGCCCCCCAGAGAGAAGCGCCCCCCCTGCCATGCTTACCTCGCTTACCGTGTTGGCACGGCCCTGGACAGGGGTCCCTAAGCCCTAGCCAGCTGAAGACATAAGATTGATGGAATGATTGCCATCAAGTCACAGCTGACTTCCCGTGACCATATAGATGACTTTCTCCAGAACGTCCTTTCTGTTTGTGGGCAGAGGCTCTTTAATGGAGAAGTCATTGTTGCTATGATTGTTCAATCCATCTTATTGCTGGTCTTCCATGCCCTCTTTTTTATTATTTATTTGTAGCATTTGTATCCCGCATTTTCCCACCAATTTGCAGGCTCAGTGTGGCTTACATTATGCCGATCGCCATTTCCGGGTAGAGAATTACAAATGATTTTACATTAAGGTACATACATAGTAAAGTATAGTACAGTATGGTATTGCATAGAGGTTCCAGAGTGATAGAGTAAATTGTAACATAAGTTAGGTGGAGGGGCATAATTGAACGAAAACGTCTATCTCCATGGGCATTATCTCCGAGAAAGGGTCCGTGAAGGGGCGGACCGAACTGTATTTTCGAAAAAAAATAGACGTCCATGTTTTATTCGACAATTTGTGAGCTGGGCGTTTTTGTTTTTCAGTGATCACGGAAAATGAAGCGCCCAGCTCAAAAACGAATAAATCCAAGGCATTTGTTCGTGGGAGGGGCCAGGATTCCGTAGTGCACTGGTCCCCTTCACATGCCAGGACACCAACCGGGCACCCTAGGGGGCACTTTTACAAAACAAAAAAAAAGGTAAAGAGCTCCCAGGTGCATAGCACCCTTCCCTTGTGTGTTGAGCCCCCCCAAATCCCCCTCAAACCCACTGCCCACAAGTCTACACCATTACTATAGCCCTAAGGGGTGAAGGGGGGCACCTACATGTGGGTACAGTGGGTTTGGGGGGGTTGGACGACCTAAGCATTAAGCAGCACAATTGTAACAGGTAGGGGGGGATGGGCCTGGGTCCACCTGCCTGAAGTCCACTGCACCCCCTAACAACTGCTCCAGGGACCTGCATACTGCTGCCAGGGAGGTGGGTATGACATTTGAGGGTGAAAATAAAAAGTTGTGAACATCATTTTTTGTGGTGGGAGGGGGTTAGTGACCACTGGGGGAGTCAGGGAGGTCATCCCCGATTCCCTCTGGTGGTAATCTGGTCATTTAGGGCACTTTTTGGGGCCTTATTTGTGAAAAAACAGGTCCAGGAAAAGTGCCCTAAATTTCTAGCTACAACGCATACTTTTTTTCCATTATCGGCGAAAGGCGCCCATCTCTCCTCGGCCGATAACCACGCCCCAGTTCCACCTTCGCCACGCCTCTCGACACGCCCCCGTCAACTTTGTACGCTTCCACGATGGAGTGCAGTTGAAAACGTCCAAAAATCCGCTTTCCATTATACCGATTTATTCATTTTTTGTGAGATAAACGTCTATCTCCCGATTGGGTCGAAATCTAGGCGTTTTTCTCTTTCAATTATAAGTGGATAGTCAACTAGGGCAAGTTCGTTTCTGACATGAGAATTAAAGTGGGTAGTGCATATTGTGTGATTTTCATTAGTAGTCATTCGGTTATCAATCAGGTGTAGGGTATGGTCTGTCTAGTTCATGAGAAGTCTGTGGTTAGGATAGTAACATAGTAACATAGTAGATGACGGCAGAAAAAGACCTGCACGGTCCATCAGTCTGCCCAACAAGATAACTCATATTTGCTGCTTTTTGTATATACCCTACTTTGATTTGTACCTGTGCTCTTCAGGGCACAGACCGTATAAGTCTGCCCCGCACTATCCCCGCCTCCCAACCACCAGCCCCACCTCCCAACCACCGGCTCTGGCACAGGCCACAGACCGTATAAGTCTGCCCATAACTATCCTCACCTCCCCACCACCAGCCCTGCCCTCCCAACCACCGGCTCTGGCACAGACCGTACAAGTCTGTCCAGCACTATCCCCGCCTCCCAACCACCAGTCCCGCTTCCCACCACCGGCTCTGGCACAGACCGTATAAGTCTGCCCAGCCCTATCCCCGCCTCCCTACCACCAGCCCCGCCTCCCGATCTTGACTAAGCTCCTGAGGATCCATTCCTTCGGCATAGGATTCCTTTATGCTTATCCCACGCATGTTTGAATTCCGTTACCGTTTTCATTTCCACCACCTCCCGCGGGAGGGCATTCCAAGCATCCACTACTCTCTCCGTGAAAAAATACTTCCTGACATTTTTCTTGAGTCTGCCCCCCTTCAATCTCATTTCATGTCCTCTCGTTCTACCACCTTCCCATCTCCGGAAAAGGTTCGTTTGCGGATTAATACCTTTCAAATATTTGAACGTCTGTATCATATCACCCCTGGTTCTCCTTTCCTCCAGAGTATATTGTACATGTTTAGTTCAGCAAGTCTCTCCTCATACATCTTGTAACGCAAATCCCCATACCATTCTCGTACCTTTTCTTTGCACTGCTTCAATTCTTTTTACATCCTTACAAGATACGGCCTCCAAAACTGAACACCATACTCCAGGTGGGGCCTCACCAACGACTTATAGAGGGGCATCAACACCCCCTTTCTCTGCTGGTCACACCTCTCTCTATACAGCCTAACAACCTTCTAGCTACGGCCACCGCCTTGTCACACTGTTTCGTCGCCTTCAATCCTCAGATACTATCACTCCAAGATCCCTCTCTCCGCCCGTAGCTATCAGACTCTCCCCACCTAAAACATACGGTCTCCCGTGGATTTCTACTTCCTAAGTGCATCACTTTGCATTTCTTCGCATTGAATTTTAATTGCCAAACCTTAGACCATTCTTCTAGCTTCTTGTAGGTCCTTTTTCATGTTTTCCACTCCCTCCGGGGTGTCCACTCTGTTACAGATCTTAGTATCATCCGCAAATAGGCAAACTTTACCTTCTAACCCTTCGGCAATGTCACTCACCAAATATATTGAACGAATCGGCCCCAGCACCGATCCCTGAGGCACTCCACTACTTACCTTTCGCTCCTCCGAGCGAATTCCATTCACCACCACCCTCTGGCGTCTGTCCGTCAACCAGTTCCTAATCAGTTCACCACTTCGGGTCCTATCTTCAGCCCATCAGTTTATTTAAGAGCCTCCTGTGGGGAACCGTGTCAAAAGCTTTGCTGAAATCTACGTAGATTACGTCCATAGCTCGTCCCTGATTCAATTCTCCTGTCACCCAATCAAAGAACTCAATGAGGTCGTTTGGCACGATTTCCCTTTGGTAAATCCATGTTGTCTCGGATCTTGCAACTTATTGGCTTCCAGGAAATTCACTATCCTTTCCTTCAGCATCGCTTCCATTACTTTTCCAATAACCGAAGTGAGGCTTACCGGCCTGTAGTTTCCAGCTTCTTCCCTATCACCACTTTTGTGAAGAGGGACCACATCCGCCGATCCCAATCCCTCGGAACCTCTCCCGTCTCCAAGGATTTATTAAACAAATCTTTAAGAGGACCCGCCAGAACCTCTCTGAGCTCCCTCAATATCCTAGGGTGATCCCATCCGGTCCCATGGCTTTGTCCACCTTTAGCTTTCAAGTTGTTCATACACACTCTCTTCCGTGAACGGTGCTCTATCCATTCAATCTCATTTGTACTTTTTGCAGTCCATCGCGGTCCCTTCTCCAGGATTTTCTTCTGTGAAAACAGAACAGAAGTATCTATTTAGCAAATTTGCTTTTCTTCATCATTATCCACATAGCAGTTCGCAGTATCTGGATGCAGCGTTGTAGTATGCCTTCTTGAATAAGTCCATTGTCAGTAGTTTTCGGAAGATTGTTAGGTCGTGCATTGTTTTTATGGCCTTCGGTAGTGCGCCCCATATTTGCGTGCCTATGTAGAGGAAGCTGGATGCATATGTGGATTTATATTTGAGTCCTTTACAGCTGGGGTAATGGAGATCATGAATGTCCGTGCTGATGTGTTTGTGTTCCTAGTTGGCAGGTCTATGAGGTCTGACATGTAGATCAGGGCTTCACCATGGACAATTTTATGGACCAGGGTGCAGATTTTGTAAGCAATTCATTCTTTTAGTGGGAGCCAATGTATTTTTTCTCTTAGGGGTTTGGCGCTTTCGTATTTCGTTTTTCCAAATATGAGTCTTGCTGCTGCATTTGGGCAGTTTGAAATTTTTTAATGATTTGTTCTTTGCATCCTGCATAAATGGCGTTGCAGTAATCTAGGTGGCTTAGCAGCACTGATTGTACTAGGCTTTGGAATGTTCCCTTGGGAAGAAAGGTTTGATTCTTTTTAGTTTCACATTGAGTAGAACATTTTCTTTGCTGTATTTTTCGCATGACTTTCGAGTGTAAGATTACGGTCAATTATGACTCCAAGAATTTTCAAACTATCCGAGATATGAAGGGTGTAGTCTGAAGTGTTTATGGTGTTGGGTTTCTTCATGTTATATTGTGAGGAAAGAATAAGACATTGTGTCTTTTCTGCGTTTAGCTTTAGTTGGAATGTGTCCGCCCATGAGTTCATTATTTGGAGACTGCGTTTGATTTCATTTGTGATTTCGGTTAGATCATGTTTGAACGGGATGTAAATCGTGACATTGTCTGCATAGACGTAACGGGTTAAGTCCTGGTTGGCTAGCGTCTTAACTAATGATGTCATCATTAAGTTGAAAAGGGTTGCGAAAGCGGTGATCCTTGTGGTACTCCGCATTCTGGTTTCCATGGTGATGATGTTTTGAGTTTGATGTCACTTGGTATGTTCTTGTGGTTAGGAAGCCGTTTAAACCAGCTGAGTACATTTCCTCCAATCCCAACGTACTCTAGGATATTCGATAGTATTTGGTGACTGACCATGTCGAACACGCTGGACATGTCAAACGTAGGAGCAGCACATTATTTCCGGATGCAATTGTTGTTTGAATTGGCTAGGAGAGTGACTAGCACTGTTTCAGTACTGTGGTTGGATCGAAATCCTGACTGAGATTCATGTAGTATTGTGAATTTGTTTAAGTATATCGGTAAGTTGTTTTGTTACCATACTTTCCATCAGTTTGACTACAAAGGTATGGACGCTACTGGGCGATAGCTGGTTGTGTCATTTAATTTTTTCTTTAAAATCTTTGGGTATAGGGGTGAGTAGTATGTTCCTTTGTCCTTGGGAAAAAGACCGTGTTGTAGCATGTAGTTCAGATGCGACGTGAGGTCAGTATGAAGCGTTGGGGAGCGAATTTTATTAAATTGTTAGGACAAATATCCAGTTTGCAGCGGGATTTGGCGAATTTGTGACAGCTTGAGTGATGGATTCATCAGTTAAAGATCAAAGTTTGTCCATGTACGATCTGCTGGGTATTCGTCGGGAATTGAGTCCAGGCAGTCCATGAATTTTTCGTGGTCGGTGGTGTTGAGTGGTAACGTTGATCGTAATTTTATAATTTTCTCGTAAGTATTTGGCGAGGTTGTCTGCTGATGGGGGTGTCTTTACTGGTTGTGGTAACCGGTGTGGTGACTAATAATTTATCCACGAGTTGGTAAAGTTTGTGTGGGTCTTTGTAGTCTGGTCCTATTTTGGTTTTGTAGTAAGCTCTTTTAGTTGTCTTATTGTATATTTGTATTTTCTTTGCGCTTGTTTCCAGGCTTCAGTGTATGCTCATCTTTCATTTTTTTCCATGATCGTTCGAATCTCCTGACTTGTGTTTTTAGTATTTTCAGTTCTTCGTTGAACCAGGGTATTGAGATTTGTCGTCGTGTGGTTCTTGTTTGTAGTGGTGCGATTTCGCCTAGTGTGTTCCTGCATCTGTCATCCCAATTTAGTAAGTAGTGTATGGAGTCTGTTTGAGTTTTCCATTCGTTAGTGTAGATCTGTTGCCAGAATGTAGCAGGGTCAATTTGGCCTCTCGTGGTATAGGTTGTGCGTTCTTGCTTTTTTCCTCCAGTGTAGTGTTAGGTTTAGTAGTGATCCGACCATGGTATGTCTGTCCATTTTGTATCTGTTAGTGTAAGGTTTAGGTCTGGGGATAGTTTGTGAGTGAAGAGGTCGATTGTGTGGCCTTTGATGTGGGTAGCTTGTGTTTTAGGCCAGCTAAGGTCCCATAATTGGAGGAAGTCTTTGATTTCACGTGTGTTGGTTGCATTGTGATCTTCTAAGTGTATGTTTATGTCCCCGATAATGAGTAGGTTGGAGTTAGCTACACAGGTGTTCGATACGAAATCCATGAAGTGTGGCTGGCATTCTTGCCATTTGCCTGGTGGTCTATAGAACAAGACTATATTTAGGTTGTCAAGCAGAGTGGTGTGGTTAATTCTAACTGAGGCGATTTCGAGGTTTGGTGTTATTGACTCGGCTATTGTTGTTACTGTGAAGTGAGATCTTTAGATTAGTGCTAAGCCTCCTCCTCTTTTTTCTTTCCTTGTCCAGTGAGTGATTTTATATCCTGGGGGGCATAGTTCCAGGATTATGGGGTCCTTGAGGTCGTGGATCCAGGTTTCGCTGCTGATTAGAAGGTCAAGGTTGTCTGCTGTGATCCAGTCTGTTATAGTTATTGTTTTGTTGACTACTGACCTGGCGTTTATGTAGCCCACCTGAATTTTTTTGATAGGGGTCCTTGTATGGTGTTGTGTGAATTTTTATTATCTGTCGTTCCATTGTTTTAGTAGGCCATTTATTTCCCTTCTGTTGTGGTTGTCCGCATTTTGGTGATCTACTATTGATTGACTTGTTGTTTTTGTAATAAAGTGTATTGTGACCGATTGGTCTTTGGTGTGTGTGGAGTATGGGTATCATGTTATTGTCCATGAGTGGAATGGTTAAAGTTGTGGGAATTAATAGAGTGTAGTAAATTGCTAGGAGCAATTTGAAGGTGTCCATAGTAACATAGTAATATAGTAGATGACGGCAGAAAAAGACATGCACGGTCCATCCAGTCTGCCCAACAAGATGAACTCATGTGTATACCTTACCTTGATTTGTACCTGTCTTTTTCAGGGCACAGACCGTATAAGTCTGCCCAGCACTATCCCCTCCTACCAACCACCAGCCCCGCCTCCCACCACCAGCTCTGGCACAGACCGTATAAGTCTGCCCAGCACTATTCCACACCTTCCAACCACCAGTCCCGCCTCCCACCACCGGATCTGGCACAGACCGTATAAGTCTGCCCACCACTATCTTCGCCTCCCAACCACCAACCCCTCTTCCCCCCACCGGCTCCGCCACCCAATTTTGGCTAAGCTTCTGAGGATCCATTCCTTCTGCACAGGATTCCTTTATGTATATACCACGCATGTTTGAATTCCGTTACCGTTTTCATCTCCACAACCTCCCGCGGGAGGGCATTCCAAGCATCCACCACTCTCTCTGTGAAAAAATACTTCCTGACATCTTTTTTGAGTCTGCCCCCCTTCAATCTCATTTCATGTCCTCTCGTTCTACCGCCTTCCCATCTCCAGAAAAGATTTGTTTGCGGATTAATACATTTCAAATATTTGAACGTCTGTATCATATCACCCCTGTTCCTCCTTTCCTCCAGGGTATACATGTTCAGGTCAGCAAGTCTCTCCTCATACGTCGTGGAACGCAAATCCCATACCATTCTCGTAGCTTTTCTTTGCACCGCTTCCATTTTTTTTACATCCTTAGCAAGGTACGGCCTCCAAAACTGAACACAATACTCCAGGTGGGGCTTCACCAACGACTTGTACAGGGGCATCAACACTTCCTTTCTTCTGCTGGTCACACCTCTCTCTATACAGCCTAGCAACCTTCTCGCTACGGCCACCGCCTTGTCACACTGTTTTGTCGCCTTCAGATCCTCGGATACTATCACCCCAAGATCCCTCTCCCCCTCAGTAAATATCAGACTCTCACCGCCTAACACATACGTCTCTCGTGGGTTTCTACTCCCTAGGTGCATCACTTTGCATTTCTTCGCATTGAATTTTAATTGCCAAATCTTAGACCATTCTTCTAGCTTCCGCAGATCTTTTTACATGTTTTCCACTCCCTCCCGGGTGTCCACTCTGTTACAAATCTTAGTATCATCCGCAAATAGGCAAACTTTACCTTCTAACCCTTCGGCAATGTCACTCACAAATATATTGAACAGAATCGGCCCCAGCACCGATCCCTGAGGCACTCCACTACTCACCTTTCCCTCCTCCGAGCGAACTCCATTTACCACCACCCTCTGTCGTCTGCCCGTCAACCAGTTCCTAATCCAGTTCACCACTTCAGGACCTATCTTCAGCCCATCGAGTTTATTTAAGAGCCTCCTGTGGGGAACCGTGTCAAAAGCGTTGCTAAAATCTAAGTAGATTATGTCTATAGCATGTCGATCATTCAATTCTGCAGTTACCCAATCAAAGAATTCAATGAGATTCGTTTGGCACGATTTCCCTCTGGTAAAACCATGTTGTCTCGGATCTTGCAACTTATTGGTTTCCAGGAAATTCACTATCCTTTCCTTCAGCATCGCTTCCATTACTTTCCCAATAACCGAGGTGAGGCTTACCAGCCTGTAGTTTCCAGCTTCTTCCCTATCGCCACTTTTGTGAAGAGGGACCACATCCGCCGTTCTCCAATCCCTCGGAACCTCTCCCGTCTCCAAGGATTTATTAAACAAATCTTTAAGAGGACCCGCCATATTGGTTTTGGGACTCAGTGGTTTCTAATGGCAGTATTCTGGTGGGATTTCTGGGAGCTATATCCGTGGTTGGAGGTGGGTTCTTTTTGATCGAATCCGGGAGGATCCCGAGGATCCCGCTGTATCCATTTTTTACCTTTTGCCGCTGGAGAGGTAGGAGATGCTGGGCTGTTAGGTTGCTTAGTCCTGCTGTCTATGGTTGGTCGGTTCCTGGTCTCGTGCGGTGCATGTGTCTCCCAGTTGGCTTCTTCCACGATCTACGCTGCATCGGCAAGCAGTCCAGTTATCAGAAGCAGTGCCTCCCAGGCAGTGCGCTGCCGAGCGTTCCGTGTGAGCAATCGCTCCCTGGGAGGCCAGGTCTTGCAGTCCGGCGTCTTCGGATCGGTAGGGTTCGGGTTCTCGTCCTAAGGTCTCCCTCAGGCCGACTCAGCCACAGTTCAGCTATTCCCTCCCTATCCGCCTCTCCTCTCCCACCACGAGATTCCACCTACCTGGTTGGCTGTCCGGTCGGGCATCCAGGAGCCCACGCGGTCCGACAGCTGTGGGTCAGCAGGGTCTGTGTTCGTGGCTGGTCCCCCGTTGGCGAGCTGCCTCCGATTGACTCAGCCTCTGTTCGGTCTCTTTGCTTCGCCACGAGTGCGGTGTCCGCCTCTCCTCTCCCGTCATGAGACTCTGCCTCCCGGTTGATTGTCCGGTCAGGCCTCCAGGAGCCCACGCAGTCCGACAGCTGCGGGTCAGCAGGGTCTGCGTTTGTGGCTGGTCCCTCGTTGGCGAGCTGCCTCCGATTGACTCACCTCGGTTCGGTCTCTTTGCTTCACTGCAAGTGTGGTGTCCGCCTCTCCTCTCCCACCACGAGACTCTGCCTCCTGGTTGGTTGTCCGGTTAGGCCTCTGGGAGCCCACGCAGTCCAACAGTTGTGGCCGGCAGGGTCTGTGTTTGTGGCCGGTCCAACCCTGGCGAACTGCCTCAGATGGGTTCAGCCTTGGCTCGGTCTCCTTATTCGGTGCGAGTGCGGCATCCGCTCCGCTTTTCTGACCCGTGCCCCTCTCGCACAGGCTGTCCGATTGGGCCCCGGGCTCGGTCCGGTCGCGAAATCGATTGGTCTGATCGGTGAGACGCGGATCAGTGTCAGCTGTGATCACTGTCGCTCCGTCGGTCTCGGACTGGCCCGAGGGCCGTTTCTAGCTGGATTTTTGGCTGGATTTCCAGTTAAGGGTCAACGGAGCTAGCTGCTTCCGTGACCCTTAGGTTGCGGCCATCTTCAATCTCTCCTTTTTCTAGGAATTCTGGCCATCACATAATATGGAAGACATCAGAAGCCCAAGCAGAAGAGAGTATAGGCTGGCCAAAGAACGATCCAACACAGGAATGGTGCTTAAATACACGTTTGGGTGTCTTTTACAAAGGAACGTTAGTGTTTTTTTTAGTGTGCACTAATGACTAGCTCACACTAAATGCTATAGACACCCATAGGAGAATATATGGGCGTCTCTAGCATTTAGGGCATGCTTATTTTTAGCACGCACTACAATGCTGGCGCACCTTTGTAAAAGGGCTCCTTATTTGCAGCTTGAGTAGAAGGGACCGTCTACTCAAGCTGCAAATAAGTGTATTTAAGCAGCATTTCCCGTGTTGGATTGTCCTTTGGTCAGCCCAGGGGCGTAGCTATGGGTGGGCCTGGCTGGGCCCAGGCCCACCCAATTTCAAGCCCAGGCCCGCCCAGCGCCAGCCCCAGCACCATTGCCGGCCACTGCTTGCTTTTCCTGTTGAGCAGCAGTGGCCGGCGCTACAAAAAAGAAGAAGCGCTAAAAGCGCTAAGGACGAGAAATGTTTAAAAAAAAAAAAAAAGCGCGGCACTGGCAGGCACTGTCTCGGCAGCCTTGAGGCATTGGCTGCTGAGGCATTGGCTGCTGGCTCGCAGACTCGTCCCGTCTGCGGGAGGAGCCTGCGAGCCACCAGCCAATGCCTCAGCAGCCAATGCCTCAAGGCTGCCGAGACAGTGCCTGCCGGTGCCGCGCTTTTTTTTTTTTTTAACATTTCTCATCCTACGGTCCTTAGCGCCGTTAGCGCTTCTTCTGTTTTTGTAAGCGCCGGCCCTGCTGCTCAACAGGAAAAGCAGCAGTGCCGGCAATGGGAGCTGGGGCTGGCGCTGGCATGCGGACGGGCCTCGTCGAAGAAAAGAGGGAAACATGGAAGGATGGGGAGAAAAAGAGGGAAAACAGATGGAAGGATGGGGAGAAAGAGGAAAACATGGAAGGATGGGGAGAAAAGTAGGAAAACAGATGGAAGGATGGCAGAGAATGAGGGAAAACATGGAAGGATGGGAGAATGAGGGAAAACATGGAAGGATGGGGAGAAAGGGAAAACATGGAAGGATGGGGAGAAAAGAGGGAAAACGGAAGGATGGGGAGAAAGAGGGAAACATGGAAGGATGTGGAGAAAAGAGGGAAAACAGATGGAAGGATGGCAGAGAATGAGGGAAAACATGGAAGGATGGGGAGAAAGAGGGAAACATGGAAGGATGGGGAGAATGAGGGAAAACATGGAAGGATGGGGAGAAAGAGGGAAACAGATGGAAGGATGGGGAGAAAGAGGGAAAACATGGATGGGGAGAAAAGAGGGAAAACGGAAGGCTGGCAGAGAATGAGGGAAACATGGAAGGATGGGGAGAAAGAGGGAAAACATGGAAGGATGGGGAGAAAGATAGAAAACAGATGGAAGGATGGGGAGAGAAAGAGGGAAAACGGATGGATGGGGAGAGAGACTCTGGATGGAAGAATGGGGAGAGAAAGGGGAGAGACTGGAAGGATGCAGAGAGAAAGGTGAGAGACTGGAAGGATGTGGATAGAGAAGGGACACTGAACAGAAACGGGTAGAGTGATACAGAGACACTGGTTAGAAAGAGGGAGAGAGACATGAGATGGAAGGATCAGGAGAGAGGATAGATGGATGGAAGGATGGGGAGAGAAAGAGGGAAGACGTTGGATGGAAGGGTAGGGAGAAGAGGTGACACTGGACGGAAGGATGCAGAAAGAAGAGGGGAGACTACTGGAAGGATGGGGAGAGAGAGGGGAGACTGGAAGGATGGGGAGAGAAAGAAGAGAGCTGCTGGATGGAAAAGGAGAGTAGTGAAAGACTGGAGGATAGAGGAAGGGGCATGGGGAGAACAAGGGTGAGAAAAAGATGAAAAGCCATAAGTAGATGAAGGGAAAATTAAAGAATGGATAGTAAGAATGAATTAAATCAGGACAGAGAGAGAGAGGCAGAAAAATATTGAAGAACAAAGAAAAAGGAGAGAAAAATGAGAATGGCCAGGAAACATGGCAGAAGAGTTAAGCGAAAACGAAGGAAAGCAGAATCTAGAGACTGGGAGCGACACAATGAGAAAAAGTAAATGGCCATACAAGAAGGTAAAGAAAATAATTTTATTTTTAATTTAGGATAAAGTAATATGGGTACCTGTGTTAATGAAGTTTCAGAGACCAATACTTCCTTCCTTAGGTCAGCGAGGATACCGTAACAGCATTATACTGACCTGAGGCAGGAGGTTTTGGCCTCTGAAAGCTCATTGAAAAGGGTGTTAGGCTATTAAATAAATTTTCTGAAATCTGATGCACTGAAAAGCAGCACTTTACCCTGTGTTGACAAATGCATCTGATTAGCGTGACTAAATTTTGCTGGGGGAGGGGGGGTAGAGAGAAAATATTGTGCCCACCCACTTTGGGTTCAGGCCCATCCAAAATTGGCAGTCTGGCTACGCCACTGGGTCAGCCTCTACTCTCTTCTGCTTGTGCTGTTTCTTCCTAGAGGTTCCTCCTGTTTGCTGTGCCAGACATCAGAAGGCCACCATAAATTCCCCCAGGCAACCTTCACAGTCAGCAGCAGCACCCCACACTTGCTCATTTCTCACACAAGAAAGCTGCCATTCACTGACTAGGTTGGCTGAGTTGAGTTACGGCAGCCTTTTGATGTCTTCAGTTGGCAGGGCTTTGGGATCCCCATCAGTCAAGGTAATTACATTTTTAAGTAAGGAGGGGGACGTGGGAAGCAGTGGGTGGAGAGGAAAAGTATCATGCCCACTCATCCTACCTGTTGGCCCCCACAAAATTTGCCATCTGCCATTTTTTTACCTGGGCTCCCAGGGCTTTAAATCAGGCTCCTGGGGGGGGGGGGGGGGGAAGTCTGGGGACTTTGGCCCAGGGTTTTGTTGCTCTCAATTTAGGAGTCATGTGTGTGGCATGATGGGGGTGTCTTTGGGCTGCTGAGGATGAAGAGAGGCTGGTAGTGTGGTGGCAAGCAAGGTCCCAGCTCTGCCTAAATTCCAGGACCTGTTTCGCACAATGCCATGCCTCTGCTTGGGGCCAACAACTCTCTATCTCCCTTCCCTTCTGTCCCCCCTCTCCCAGGGCCAGCATCTTTTCTTTCCCCCCTGTCCCCCCCCCCCCCCAAGGGCTAGCATGTCTTCCTTCCTTTCTGTTCCCCCCTTCAGAGCAAGCATCTTCCCTCTCTCCTGCTACCCTTCCTGGGGCCAAGCAAGTGTGTGTCTCTCTCTTCCCCTCTCCTGTTCTCTGCTCCCCCCCCTTCCCTTCCCTCTTCCTCCTTCCCTAGCAAGTCCTGGCATCTCTTCCTCTTCCCCTCCCCCAGAGTTCCATCAAGTATCCCTCTCTTTCCTCCCTCTGTTTCCCCTTCCCTGCAAATCCAGCATCAATCCTTCTGCCTCCTTCCCCCACAAGCCCCGGCACTGACATCTGTTCCCTCCCACTCCCCCACTCCTTGGGTCCTCCAGCATCTCTCTGTTCATCCTTCCCCTGTAGGTCCTGGCATATCTTTCTCTCTCTTTACTCCTGCCCTACCCACCAGAAAAATGAAGTTGCATCAGAGGAGGTGGGATGTAGCAAAAGGAAGGCCCTGCTTGGCCAGAAGCAGCATGTCTTGTACACTGTCGGCCACAAACCAAGGTTGGTGGACCACAGTGGGGAGGGGAGATGGGGGAATTGAAAAGGGAGAAGTGAGAGAAGCCAGGCTGTTTGGGGGGGAGGGAGGGGGGAACATACTTGCATTCAGCAGGAGACTCCCACTTTAGCAAATCATCACCATATGGCTCCAGAAAAAGGAGGACAGATTGAGCCAGTCTGGGTTTAATTCCATTGCTTTCAATGGAAGCAAAACCCGGACTGGATCAATGTGTCCTCCTTTTTCTGGAGCCATATGGTAACCCTAGCACACACACGGCAGTGTAAGAGGTCATCTACTGGCACATGTGTGTGCAGGAGCCGAATATAAGAATAGCTATACTGAGTCAAACAAAGGGTCCATTTAGCCCAGTATCCTGTTCCAACAGTGGCCAATCCAGGTCACAAGTACCTGGCAGAAACCCAAATAGTAGCCACATTCCTTGCCACCTATCCAGGGCAAACAGTGGCTTCCCCATGTCTGTCTCAATAGAAGACATTTCCTCCAGGAACTTGTCCAAACTTTTTTAAACCCAGATATGCTAACAGCTGGTACTACCAAAGCTTAACTATTCGTTGAGAGAAAAAATATTTCCTCCTATTTGTTTTAAAACTCTTATTTGTTTTCCATGTAATTTCATTGAGTGTTCCCTAGTCTTTGTACTTTTTGAAAGAGTAATACATGAATTCATTTCAATTCATTCTACACCACTCAGGATTTTGTAGATCTCAATCATATCTCCCCTCAGCCATCTCTTTTCCAAGCTGAAGAGCCCTAACCTCTTTAGCCTTTTCTCATATGAGAGTAGTGCCATCCCCTTATCATTTTGGTCCCTCGTCTTTTAACCTTGTCTAATTCAACTATATGTTTTTTGAGATACGGCGTCCAGAAACTGAACCACAATACTCAAGGTGAGGTCGCACAATGGAGTGATGCAGAGGCATTATAGTATTCTTGCACTTATTACCATCCTTTCCTAATAATTCCTAGCATACTGTTTGCTTTTTTAGCCACCGCCGCACACTGGGCAGAAGAGTTTAGTGTATTGTCTACACGAAACCATCAGGTAACTATGATTTGGATTATTCTTCCCAATGTGCATCACTTTGCATTTGTCCACATTAAATTTCATCTGCATTTGTAAGCTCAGTCTTCCAATTTCCTAAGGTCTTCCTGTAATTTTTCACAGTCCACATGTGTTTTAACAACCTTGAACAGTTTTGTGTCATCTGCAAATATAATCACCTCACACGTCATTCTGATTCATTCTGATTTCCAGATGGTTTATAAATATGTTAAATAGCAATGGTCCCAGTACAGATCCCTGCTGCACTCCACTATTCACCCTCCTCCACTGAGAGAAATGGACATTTAAATCCTATTCTCTGTTTTCTGTCCAATAACTGATTCCTAATCGACAACAGAACCTTGCCTCCTATCCTATGACTTAAATTTTCTCAGGAGTCTCTCATGAGGAGTTTTGTCAAAAGTTTCCTGAAACTCTAGATACAGCACACCTTTATCTATAGCATGAATGGACTCATAAGAGTGCCTTTTTATTTTCTGGAACCATTCTTACAGAATAAGAGAGGAGACATCTTGTATTAGATTTAAATCTAATACAGTGGAGGAGTGGCCTAGTGGTTAGGGTGGTGGACTCTGGTCCTGGGGAACTGAGTTCAAATTCCCACTTCAGGCAGCTCCTTGTGACTCTGGGCAAGTCACTTAACCCTCCATTGCCCCAGGTACAAATAAGTACCTGTATAAGCAAGCCACATTGAGCCTGCCATGAGTGGGAAAGCGCGGGGTACAAATGTAACAAAAAAAAATCTATTTTAAAAACTCACCTGTTTCGATTGGCTTACCTGGATTAGGAGCAGAGATGCAGTTGGCATCATCTATTTGTATAACTATGTGTGGGGGCATTTTTTGCTGCTTGCATACTTCCTATCGAATATTGTAGTAAATTTTCTCTCTTGATATTTGCTTTGTAACCGCTTTGATTTGCACTGCAATAACTTTGGTGTATCAAGAATAAAGTAACATAACATAACATGATGTAACCTGGTCTGGCATTGCCATAACAGGTCTCTGTAAGCCACATTGAGCCTGCAAATAGGTGAGAAAATGTGGGATACAAATGCAATAAATAAAATAAAATATGTTTATTCACTCCTTCAAGAATTGAAGCAAATTGGTAAGGCAAGACTTCCCTGGCTGAAATCATGCTGCCTCTGTCCCATTAAACCATGTTTATTTGTGTGCCATAATTTTATTTTTTTATAATAGTTTCCACTATTTTACCCAGCACTGACATCAGGCTTACTGGTCTGTAATTTCCCGGATTACCCTGGAACCCTTTTTAAAAATTGGCATTAAATTGGCCACTCTCCAATCTTTAGGTACTACAGACTACTTTATCGACAGGTTACAGATTACCAATAGCAGATCAGGAATTTCATGCTTGAGTTATTTCAGTACCCTTGGATGCATGCCATCCTGTCCAGGTGATTGACTACTCTTTAATTTATTGATTTGGCTCAGCATGTCTTCCAGGTTCACCGAGATTTTTTCAGTTCCTCTGCATCATCACCCTTGAAAATCATTTCCATAAAGATCAAAGCAAAGAATTCATTCAGTTTCTCCGCTACAGCCGTGTCCTCCCTGAGTCCCCCTTTTGCTCCTCCATGATCTAACAGTCTCATGGATTCCCTCACAGGCTTTCTGCTTCTGATGTACCTGAAAATGTTGTTACTGTGAGCTTTTGCCTTTTTGGCAAGTTTCTCTTCAAATTTTCTTTTAGTCTTTGATACCCCATGTGAGAGTTGAAGGTGAGCCTATGAAATAACACAGCCAGACAATGAAATATAAATGAAAACAAGTGTTTATTTAATTGAATCCTGAGGCATCACAGGACCAGGAACACAAGATAAAACACCTCTGTAGTTCAAGAAGCACAGTCTTAAGCAGGCCTCTGGCTGGCAGGCCCAAAACACAGTCTATGGCTGGTGGGGCTGCCACGCCTCAAACATAGCCTGTAAGTCCTTCTCGGTTCTTCTCCATGTTATAGGATCTGGCTCATGCCGGACCTCAGAGCAAGGCTTGCAAGTCTCAAACAAACAAAAGTGGCTTACCTCAGCCAGGCCACAATCATTAAACGTCTGCTGTAGTGGCATGTGCTGGGACTTCGATTCTTCCTTCTCTGGGCCTCTCTAACCTCTCTGGCCCTGTCCTTTATGCTTCCTGGTTCCGACTTCAGTGGTGCAGCCAGACCTGATATTTTGGGTGGGCCCAGAGCTAATATGGGTGGGCACTATGTATATAGGTATGAGTAGCACTTAATAATGGATTTCTAAGTAGTCTGCCCAACAACTGCCCTGCATAAATATAAACCACATATATACTTAATAGAAAAACAGATATTTTTTTTCCAATTCTTGTTTATAAAATTTTTCCAATAGCATATAACTTATGTAATACAGTACTTTGTCATATGATACAGATGATCAGTTCTTTAACTCGACTAACACATGATATCTATCTTCTGTAACCCCCCCCTTCCCCAGCCTCACCTCCCATCCCACCCCCGTCCCACCCGCTTCAGGAATTTAGTACACGGCTAGGTGCCACAGGGGTAAGTGAGTCCCAGAATGGAGCCCAAGTCTTGCAGTATAAGTCTCCCTTTTTAGAGGCTAAGTCCGGTGTGCTCCTGCGTTCCAAACAGCACATGTGTATCATTAATGAGCGCCACTGGGCCACCATTGGGGCCTCTGGATTAAGCCATACTTGTAAAATCGCTTTTTTTGCCATGAGGGTTGATCGTTGTAAAAAGGCCTTCATACCTGCCGGTGTCTGTCCTTGGAAGTGTATATCCATTGAATAGTTGTTTCGGGGAATGATGCCAGGTGACCTTCCATAAACTTGATACGTGTAGAGCCAAGTCTTTCCAAAACATTTGCAGTGGGGGGCACATCCAGAAGATGTGGCCCAAGTGTGCACCCATGCCCTCGCATTTAGGGCAATTGTCAGAGCTTCGTAAGGTAGCGCAGTGGGCTCTGCTAGGAGAACTATATAATCGGAACATTAATTTAAACTGTAACTCCCACCAACTGGCATTCTCTGTCAATTGATAGGTCCTCAAAAGACTGGTCCGGAGTTGATCTTGCGTAAGGTGAATGCCCAAGTCTGTATTCCATTGCTGGGTCACCTTTTCATAGTTGTACTGTTTGTAAACTCTCTGAGATGTGAGTGGAAGAATTTCAAAGGGATGCGTGATTGTGCATCGAGTCCAAGCATCGAGTTATAGCAGTCACAAGTTTCTATAGTCAGCGAGCCTCTTGGCAGAGATTGAACATAATGTGTTATCTGTAAATAGGCAAAAATATCTTGCTTTTCCAATTTAAATTCCTCACATAGGTCTGAAAAGGATTTTATTGTTCCCTGTTCTGTTACCACATGGTATAAATAGCGGACCCCCTGGGAAGCCCATCGCTGGAATACCCTAGAAGTACCGCCCACAGGGAAGACGGGATTCCCTCCTATAGGTAGTAAGGGAGAGACTATTGCTCAAGGCAAAGAACTTACACAACCATCGCCATGTCTGACGCAGAGGACGGAAAATGGGAGAGACTGGACCTAAATTTGTCGCTTGGGCCGCCGGGGCTTAGAGCCAACTGGCAAAGTGCAGGGGTTCAAACCATCGGGTCTCTGTGAGGGTGTTGGAGAAATACTGGGAATTGCGTAAGCAATCCGAGAGATGGCGCATACAGCTTGCCACTGAGAAGAGGCGTAGGTCCAGTAGACCCAGACCTCCCTTATCGTGTGGGAGAGCTGCTCTCGAGATAGTCATGTGGGCCCTCTTCCCCTGCCAGAGAAATTTATTTAACTGTTTGTGCAGCCATCTCTCATCCTTATACTGTAAAAACATGGGTAGTGTTTGATATGCATATATCCAAATTGGGAACAAAACCATATTGTACAATGCTATCCACCCGAATAGAGATATGGGTAAGGACTGCCAGCCTTGTAAGGCCTTCGCCACTCGATTTTTCAAAAATTCCATATTAATTGAGTAGAGTGTGGCTAGGTCCACTGGGATTCTGACACCCAAATAGGTCACCAATCACGAGGCCCATTGTAGTGGGAATGTTCCCTCCCATTCCTCCTTTATCTCTGGGAGGGATGGGAGGGCCATGGACTTTTGCAAATTAAGTACGAAGCCTGAAAAAAACCCCAAACTCATCTATAACTGACAATAATCTAGGCAATGAGCCCTGTGGATGAGTTAGGGTTAGGAACAAATCATCTGCAAACGCCAGCACTTTAAACAGATATTTTTTAAATACAGTTATATTACCCATATCTTAAACTTGACCAGACATAGGTCTGTAATAATGGCAAACATCTCAACACACATGAGTGCTCCTCCAGCTGAGCTGCAGCACTGGCGGCAGAAATTTCCTTGTGGCACCCTGCGGGGCACAGGGGGGTAAGGCAAGGCAGGCATCCTGACTGACGGTCAGGGTTGTGGTGAGAGCAGCAGAGCACTCAACAGCTTCAGCAGCAGCAGTAGCGGTGCGGCACTAGAGGGGCTGGAGAAAATGTTATTGGGCCTTCACTGAGCTCACTCAGCCTTTAGCCATAGCTACAAACCTACTGACTCCACCCTTCCTGGCTGACTCCCTCCCGGGGCAGGACTGGCTCAGGCTATCTGAGGGACTATTCTTAAGGGTGAGGGGCAGTGTTCTATAAAACCCCTCACACCTTATCAATGCTTTGCATCTAACTTGACAGTCCTTATGTTGCTTCTTATTTTCTTCATTTGAGTCCTTTTTCATTTCTTTGAAGGACATTCTTTGGCTCTAATAATGTCTTTCATTTCACCTTTTAACCATTCTGTCGTTTCTCTTCTTTCCACCTTTGTAAATACATGGAATGCATCTGGTCTGGGCTTCCAAGATGACATTTTTAAACAGTGTCCATGCCTGATTTAATGTCCTAACCTTTGCAGTTGATCCTTTTAGCTTCTTTTTAACCATTTTCCTCATTTTATCATAGTCGCCCTTTTGAAAATTAAATGCTGCTAGAGTAGATTTCCAAATTCCAAGTGTAGGGTGGGCAACACCGATAGTCATGTCAGCTCAGCATTAGGAGGAAGTTTGAACAATGGTTTGCTCCAAGTTTCATGGCTCTGCTTGCTTTATCTCAGCCATACTTAGTTGTCACTACAGTCAGCATACTCAAACATCAACCCAACAGGTGGGTCACCCAACCAAGGCTGACTCAGTTGAGGTCTACTCGTGTGTGTGTGGGGGGAGCCAAAACAACATTTCCACACATCATACCCCTCCTTCCCCATACTTTTAAATTAGTAATATGAGACCCTATTGCTGTCCATGTAACAAGAAACCCTTCCCCCTCCAGCCACTTTCAGCTACTCAGTAAAAGTGCCATTATAATTGATAGCATCATTCAACAAATTCTTCTGTGTGAGAGTGAAATCTAGATTCTCTATAGGATTGGACAGAATCTCAAAATAAACTCTGAAGCTCCAGTTCTGTATCACAAGCTCCATATTCTCCAAGAATGGAGTTATTCCCCTATTAACTCGCCATATAAAAAATATTCAATTTGTGATTATCACCTCAGGAGCAGCAGATGTTCCTTCCACTGCCAGACGCTGATTAAATTAGAAGGGTTTTTGTTTGTTTGGTGTCTCTACAAGATGGGAGGACTATTCATACTAAGCCTATTTATTTTGGGTGCCAGCAGCCTGCTTTCAAACAGGGCAAAACACTGTATAAAATAACAAAAAACCCTGCAAGAGACATTCACAACCTAAATAGCAAACTTACCAAACCATGACAGTTCTAATCCACCTATGAAAAGGCAGTACTATAAATATTATTATTATTATTTATTGCATTTGTATCCCACATTTTCCCACCTTTTTGCAGGCTCAATGTGGCTTACAATAAATACATCATGAATGGTGGAAATATATTAGAAAATAGACATTTAGTGTTACAGAAGAATCTTGGGTAACATGACAATGATAAAACATGATAGTAATATAACAAGCAGATATTATCAGACAGTTCTGACTATATGTGGAGGAGTGGTGTATGTTCACATTTGTTGATCTTTGTGGTATGCCTTATTAAAGAGATGAGTCTTCAGTAGTTTGCGGAAGTTGGTTAGTTCATAAATCGTTTTTAAGTTGCGCGGCAGTGCATTCCATAACTGCGTGCTCAAGTAGGTAAAGTTTGACGCATGCATTAGATTGTATTTTAGACCTTTGCAGTTGGGGAAGTGCAGATTAAGGAATGTGCGGGATGATCTTTTAGCATTCCTGGGTGGTAAGTCTATCAGGTCTGACATGTAGGCTGGTGCATCTCCGTGAATGATTTTGTGAACTAGGGAGCATATTTTGAACGTGATGCGTTCTTTAAGTGGGAGCTAGTGTAGCTTTTCTTATAGGGGTTTAGCACTTTCATATTTTGTTTTACCGAATATGAGTCTAGCTGCAGTGTTCTGGGCTGTCTGAAGTTTCTTGATTATTTGCTCTTTATAGCCGGTGTAGAGTGCGTTGCAGTAGTCTAGATGACTGAGCACCATTGACTGTACCAGGTTACGGAAAACAGTCCTTAGGAAGAAAGGTCTTACTCTTTTTAATTTCCACATTGAGTGGAACATTTTCTTGGTTGTGTTTTTCGCGTGGTTCTCAAGTGTTAGGTGTCGATCGATGGCAACTCCAAGAATTTTTAGGGTATCTGAAATTGGAAGGTTCAGATTTGGTGTGTTAATGGTGGTGAATTTGTTCGTGTTATGTTGAGAGGTAAGTATTAGGCATTGGGTTTTTTCTGCATTAAGTTTCAGCTGAAATGCATCCGCCCATGAATGCATGATATAGAGACTTTGGTTGATGTCATTGGAAATTTCCTTTAAATCTTGTTTAAATGGGATGTAGATCGTTATGTCGTCTGCATATATGTATGGGTTGAGGTTTTGGTTTGATAATAGTTTGGCCAAGGGTATCATCATTAAGTTGAATAGAGTCGGCGAGAGGGGGGATCCCTGTGGGACTCCGCATTCGGGTATCCATGTGGCTGAAGTAGTCGAGTTAGATGTCACTTGGTATGATCGTGTGGTTAGGAATCCCTTGAACCAATTGAGAACGTTACCTCCAATTCCGAAGAACTCAAGGATATGTAGTAGTATTCCATGATCAATATGTAAAGAAAAAAGGGTGGGAGGTTGACCACGGATACCAAAGACTGGAAAAAATGGACTTAAAAGCAAAAAATTGTTTATTGAAAAAGGACTTGACACAAACGTGTTTCAGTTGCTAGGCCTGCATCAGGAGTCTGCATAGACGGAAGAGCATCCAATGCCCTGATGTGGTAAAGTACAGAATGATCTGTACACATAAGGTAATATTCAATCCCTTAATGTAGTGAGTTGGATGATGGTCTTGAAAAAGACCTTTTGTTGAAAAAGAATGTCGTGACAGTGAAGGTGAGTTTTAGTGGCCGAAACACAATGTTTGTGTCGAGTCCTTTTTCAATAAACAATTTTTTGCTTTTAAGTCCATTTTTTCCAGTCTCTGGTATCCATGATCAACCTCTCACCCTTTTCTGTTTACACTTTTTGTGGTTTCTCGTGGAACGTTCGCGTTCTCTGTCTTGGCGGAGTCTCTTAGTACTATAAAAATTACACTGGGCCCCAGTGCACCAATACTACTGCTACTGTGAAACTGGAACAAGCTGGACTGTTACAGATTTTTACACTGACACTACATGCTAGCAGAATGCTTCACACATGCTTCACACGGATTTGTGAAATAGGGGACTACAGAAAACATGTAGACAAAAAAGCAGAAATGAAAACCCCCATCCACCCACCCACCCAAGAAAGCCAGACTCTATAAGCAGTGCAATACTGGTAAAACAGAAACAGAAATGCATTTTCTCCTGTGCTTTAAATACAAAAATAGAAACAGTGAACATTTCTCAAAGTGAACATAGACCAATCCTTAAAGTATTAAATTATTAAAGTATATTCTTCTTTTGTACGTTTTATTGCCTGGGCACTTTTCTAATTGCATTGATCCCAATCTGTTCCACTTTTTGTATTGGTCTTCTCCTAAATTATTTTCCAGGTTTGCCTTTCCATCTCTCCTCTTGTTCTTCCCTTCCTTCTCTAAATCCCTGATCATACTTTTTTCTGTTTCTTTTATCTTCTCTGCCTCTGTATCCATCCATATATGATTTTTTTCCCCTGTTCTTCCCCCTAACACTCTCCCACTCAATCACCAAGTCCCAATTCTGCCATCCAGCTTCTGCTCACCTTTCTTCCTGAGTCTCATTCAGTGCCTGCTCTGCTTGCCTTCCCCTCCCCATCTAGCTTCTGGTCCCCTTCTCCTAAGTCCCATCCAGCTCTGCTTGCCTTCCCTTTCCTGCAGTCCTATCCAGTTTTTGCTTTGTTCCCCTTCCCCTTTCCCCCACCAAGTCCCATCAGCTTCTGCTCTCTTTCCCTGAGTCCCATCCAGCTTTTGCTCCCATCCCCTGTCCCATCTAGCTTCTTCTCCCACCCTCTTTGAGTCCCAAATTCCCAATGAGTTTTTGCTCTACTTCTCCTCCCCCTACAAGCCACAACCAGCCTCTGCTCCCCTTCCCCTCCTATCATCTGCCTGTCACTTCCCCTGTCATCCCCAGCATCTTCTTGTCCCGTCCTCCCCCTCCTAGATCTACCATCTCTCCCTCTCTTCTCTCCCTGCTTCTCCTGCAAGTCCAGCTTTGGCTCCAACACCTCTCTCTCTAGCATTTCTCTCCCTCCCCCACCCTTATCCGACATCTCCTCCTCTCTTTCAAACCCCCATCCCATCAATCCAGCATCTCCCTTCCTCTCTACCCCCCACCCTGCTGGACTACCTCAGATCTAGACTTTCACTCTAGCGGTCTTCGGCAGCGATACGAAATAACATACCCTGCCTGTGACCTGCTATGCGCCTTCCATATGCAACCTCCCACCTTCACAGAAACAGAAATTGTGTCAGACAGGGCAGGACAAAGCAGACCGAAGTGGCATGGCAGGTTATGTGATTCACTAGTACTGCTGGCAACTGCTGAAAGGAAAAACAAGATCTGAGGTAGCTCATGGGGGTTGGAGGCGGGAGAGAAGAGAAGTTGCTGGATTGCTAGGGAGAAGGTTGAAAGAAAGGAGGAGATTCCGGATCGAGGGTAGGGGGTGCTGGATTGGGTATCTCTGCAGCCTAAGGAGGGTGCTGATGCTGGCTCTGGTGGTGGGGGGGGGGGGGGGCAAAGCAATTTTTTCTGTGGCCAGAATGCATGTGAGGAGAGCACATATGCATGTGTGCTTGAGAAGGGGCTCAGATGTATTTGTTATATGTATTTTTATATATTTTTATACTAGATATACTGTAAATTGATCCTGAACATAAGCGGTTTACATAGTAACATAGTAAATGACGGCAGATAAACACCTGTACGATGCATCCAGTCTGCCCAACACAGACGAAATAAAAATTCAATTAATGTTGATGAAGAGTGACTTGGCATGTCTGGTCTTGGAACAGAGTACAAAAGAGGAGGCGGACAGAGAGAAAGAGCCCTGTTCTGTCCACTTTCTTCCTCCTCCATCCCCACCCTCTGTTAGTTTTGAACTCTCAGACATTTTTTACCCACCAATGCTCCATGAGGATAGGAAGGAGGAATAGTGTGGAGTGTATTCACACCTGTGTTGGGGGGAGGGGAAGGGAGAGGTTTTTAGAGAGCAACAGTTTATTTATTTGTTTGTTTGTTACATTCGTATCTCACATTTTCCCACCTATTTGTAGACTCAATGTGGCTTACATAGTACCGGAGAGGCGTTACAGACTCCGGTGCAAACAAATACAAAGTGATGCTGTGGTAAGATAAAGTTCATGTGGCACAGCCACACTAGGGAATCGTACAACGGAAGAGTTGTGTTATGTCCATTACGTTTTTTAGTTTTGTTGTGTTGTAGAGCTCAGGCATTTATGTTGGATCGGTAGAGTATGCCTTTTTAACAGGTTAGTTTTTTGTGTTTTCCGGAAGTTTAGGTGGTCGTTCGTAGTATTCAAGGCTTTTGCTAATGCATTCCACAGTTGTGTGCTTATGTAGGAAAAACTGGACATGTAAGTTGATTTGTATTTGAGTCCTTTGCAGCTTGGGTAGTGCAGATTTAGGTACGTTCGTGTTGATTCAGATGTGTTCCTAGTTGGTAGGTCGATCAAGTCTGTCATGTATCCCGGAGCTTCACCGTAGATAATTTTGTGAACCAGAGTGCAGATTTTGAAAGCAATGCGTTCTTTGATTGGGAGCCAGTGTAGTTTTTCGCGAAGGGGTTTTGCACTTTCAAATCTCATTTTTCCAAAACGCCTGGCCCTGGCCACGCCCCCTTACAAAATTCACACCTTACCCGCCACACCCTGTCACAGTTTATATAGTCCTGGTCCTACCCCTCCTGCACAGCTCATTTTCTTTTGTCTATAAATTAAGCCCTGCCTGTTAAAGAACCTATAATGGTCATTCACAGTAGTATGCTTAGAACAATATGCAATGCAACAGTACTGTAATTCATTTCTATACTTACCCTTTACTAGGACACACCATAGCTGAAAGATTCAGGCTGCATATGAACTACCCTCTGTGTCACCTTCGAACCCCCCCCTTTTTTTCAACGGGTGCTGCCGCTGTCAGACACATGCACGACCCTCAGTCATTGTAGCAGGACTGCAGCATGCATAAAATATCCACAGAATGTCAGCGGCATGGTATGACTGTGATCACTGCCCAAATCCGCAGCCAGCAACACCACTCCTCCCTCCACTCCTACCCAGGGCTCTGCCAGCCAACCACCACTCTGCTATTGTTGCTTAAAAATAGTACAGGGAGCTTAGAGGTGGAGGGAATTAACTACTTTTTCCCTTGCATAGCCAGGTCCAAAATAGCACTAAAGCCTTGTGGATTCCCTTCATTGAATCCCTAGAAAAAACTAGCTAAGCAGGTTCTTGTTAAACAAGAGATGAAGAGAGGGACAGCTGCATAAACGGAGGTGGATGGAGGTGGGGACCATGCTTCTCCTAAATTCCTTCCCCAACCCTTTGATCTCTCCCATTTGTCACTGAGGGCAGCTGTTCCCATCAAGGCTCTGTGTTTGCATTCAGGGAGAGAGGGATGACTTATACTACAAGACAGAGAAGTGGAAGAGTGTCACCCCTTGTTGCAAGGGCTAAGGGGTTTCCTAATGTAGAGAAAATAATAAGAAATCCCTACCTGGGAAATTTGGATTTGCAAGCGCCATTACTCTCAAAAGGGTCTATTCAATAACTGAAGCGGTAATTCTATAAATTGATGCCAAAAGAAGGTGCACTTTGCACCAATTCTATAGCAACTTCTGGACACAAATACTAGCACAAAGCTGCTTTGGCATGCCCATAAGTACATAAGTATTGCCATACTGGGACAGACCAAGGGTCTATCAAGTCCAGCATCCTGTTTCCAACAGTGGCCTATCCAGGTCACAAATACCTGGCAAGATCCCCAAAAAGTACAAAATATTTTATGCTGCTTGTCCCAGAAATAAGCAATGGATTTTCCCCAAGTCCATTTTAATAATGGTCTATGGACTTTTCCTTTAGGAAGCTGCCCAAGCCTTTTTAAAACCCCGCTAAGCTAACTGCCTTTACCACATTCTCTGGCAACGAATTCCAGAATTTAATTACACGTTGAGTGAAGAAATATTTTCCCTGATTCATTTTAAATTTACTACTTTGTAGCTTCATTGAATGCCCCCTAGTCCTAGTATTTTTGGAAAGAGTAAACAGACGCTTCACATCTACCCTTTCCACTCCACTCATGACTTTATAGACCTCTATCATATCTCCCCTCAGCTGTATTTTCTCCAAGCTGGAGAGCCCTAGCCGCTTTAGCCTTTCCTCATATCACGAGAATGTCTGGGGTAAAGGGCCAGATTCTATATAAGGCACCTAAAAAATCCACGCAGTAAACATTTCCGCCTAAGCGTATTCTATAAGTGGTACCTAGATTTAGGTGCAGTATATTGAATACGCTTAGTTGACATCCCAGCGCCTAAAACTAAATGCCTCCATTTACACCAATGAAAACATGGCGTAAGTCCCTGCATGTAGATTTACGTGCACTGGGCCATATTTTATAACTATGCGTGTACATTTTGGAACATCAATAAAATGTCCATTTCCTCGCTGATTGCCACTCCCTTTATGAATTGCATGCATTAGAATATAGGCGCAGTTCATTACAGAATACACTTAGCGAGTTGTGTGTGTAAATTCTAATTATTACCAATTAGTGTTTATTATTGCTTGTTAAGTGCTGTTATTAATGCTGATTATCTTAAGCCAATTAAGTTACATGCGTTGCAGGGGCGTAGCCAGACTTCAGCGGGAGGGGGGTCCAGAGCTTGAGGTGAGGGGGCGCATTTTAGTCCCGTCCCCCCCGTTGCCGCCGCCCCCCCCCCCCCCGCCATTGCCGACTTTGCCCCCCTGCCGCTGACCATCTCGACCCCGCCTCCAGCCGCCAACCTGCTGTCGCCTACCTTTGCTGGCGGGGGACCCAACCCTCGCCAGCCGAGGTCCCCTTCTTCTCACAAAAGGCTTCCTTCTGTTTCTGACGTCCTGTACGTGCAGGACGTCAGACTCACAGAACGAAGCCTTGCAGATCAGCTGACGTCAGAAACAGAAGGAAGCCTTTTGTGAGAAGAAGAGGACCTTGGCTGGCGGGGGTTGTGGTCCCCCACCAGCAAAGGCAGGCGACGACGGGTTGACGGCGGGAGGGGGGGTCGGGCGGGTAGTTGGCAGGGGGGGTCCAGGGCCAAATCTACAGGGGCCAGGCCCCCCTGGCCCCCGTAGCTACGCCACTGGTGTGTTGTTATAGAATACGCCTGGATTTCAGCATGGATCCCTAGGCGCGCAATATAAAATACAGGGGAAAATGGCATCATGTAATGCGCACAATTTATAGTATTCTATAAGTCATGTGCATTGCTTGGTAACAGGTTCATCATGACATGGCCATTCTCCATCCATGTATGTGTCTTCTTGCAGTAATGTGTATGTCGTACAATAACGCCTAGTACTTAAGTACATAACTTGTAATTATTGACACCAATGATGCAAGCGCTAAGCAATTGCCTGCGTAAATTTTCCAGACTGAAAGTGTCCTCACTCACTGGCTAAGAGTATGTGCGTAGTTCTCAGAGCACATGTATTTGTAGATACAGGGCGGGGGATGGGGGCAAAGTACACAGGTTTCTTCTTACTTGTTCAGTTTAGTTTACTCTTGAACTTGACGGTTCACAATCTAAGGGGCCCTTTTACTAAAGGTTTGGTGTATGGCAACAGGCTTGCCGTGCACCAATCTGGAACTACCACCAGGCTACCACAGGAGCCAGATGTTATTTCCCACGTCCAGCGTGCGCCATTTCTGGCCCTGCAAAAAATATTTTCTATTTTTGTAGCGTGGAATCCCTTACCACCACCTTCAATGGGTGGCGGTAAGTGCACCCCCCCCCCCCCCCCCCCGAAATGGCCAAGCGGCAAGTGGTATGTAGCAGAACAGCGAAGATGACTCAAGAATCAGTGGACGATGCTGCAGATGATAAAAACTGTTTATTAAAGGATGAACGAGACTCGACACAGCTGTGTTTCGGCTGACTAGGCCTGCATCAGGAGTCTATTACAAGAGATCATTAAAAAAATGACAATGAACAGTACAAATCAAATTATAAATGTTCAAAACAACTTAAAACATAAAAACAAACTTTGACAGAGTTTTACAAACAAAACCTCCCAAAAATATAAGTAAAAAAATAAAAAAAGATAAATCCAAACTTTGACACAAGTCTTGTAACTTTGACTAAGTCTTGTCCTGATACAGGCATAGTAGGCAGAAACACAGTTGTGTCGAGTCTTGTTCATCCTTACAGTTTTTATCATCTGGAGCATCATCCACTGATTCTTGAGCCTTCTTCACTGTTCTGCTACATACTGTATATTCTTGCGGAGGTTTGTTTCTTCTATGTATACATCAAGTGGCAAGTGGTTCACTTACCACACGGCCATTTCTTTTCCCGAAAAAAGACAGCCTTTACCCCTCTGCATCAAACGGGGGCCTCGGCGCAGGACCCCTTTTACCGCAACATAGTAAAAGGATCCCTGAATTACATAAAAATCGTACCTAGTGATACATTTACAGCAGAAATAAACAGTTCAAACCAACAGATTAAAACAATAAGCAGAATAACATAATACATTGCACATCTACTCGATTGACTGAAAAAATCACAGTAAAAAAAATATTCAAAGGAATGTTATTCCACATTCTCAGATCATAAGTACATAAGTACATAAGCACTGCCACCTGGGAAAAGACCAAAGGTCCATCAAGCCCAGCACTCTGTCTCCGACAGTGGCCAATCCAGGCCCCAAGAACCTGGCAAAAACCCAAAATTTAATAACGATCAATGGACTTTTCCTTCAGGAATCTGTGCAGACCCCCTTTAAACTCAGCAAGGCCAGCTGCTGTCACTACCTTCTCCGGCAATGAGTTCCAGAGTCTAACTATGTGCTGAGTAAAGAAAAACTTTCTCCGATTTGTTTTAAACCTACCACATTCTAATTTCATCTTTGTCCCCGGTTCTATTATTGTTAGAAAGTGTAAACAAACGCTTCACATCTGTCCGCTCTACCCATAAGTACATAAGTACATAAGTAGTGCCATACTGGGAAAGACCAAAGGTCCATCTAGCCCAGCATCCTGTCACCGACAGTGGCCAATCCAGGTCAAGGGCACCTGGCACGCTCCCCAAACGTAAAAACATTCCAGACAAGTTATACCTAAAAATGCGGAATTTTTCCAAGTCCATTTAATAGCGGTCTATGGACTTGTCCTTTAGGAATCTATCTAACCCCTTTTTAAACTCCGTCAAGCTAACCGCCCGTACCACGTTCTCCGGCAACGAATTCCAGAGTCTAATTACACGTTGGGTGAAGAAAAATTTTCTCCGATTCGTTTTAAATTTACCACACTGTAGCTTCAACTCATGCCCTCTAGTCCTAGTATTTTTGGATAGCGTGAACAGTCGCTTCACATCCACCCGATCCATTCCACTCATTATTTTATACACTTCTATCATATCTCCCCTCAGCCGTCTCTTCTCCAAGCTGAAAAGCCCTAGCCTTCTCAGCCTCTCTTCATAGGAAAGTCGTCCCATCCCCACTATCATTTTCGTCGCCCTTCGCTGTACCTTTTCCAATTCTACTATATCTTTTTTGAGATACGGAGACCAGTACTGAACACAATACTCCAGGTGCGGTCGCACTATGGAGCGATACAACGGCATTATAACATCCGCACACCTGGACTCCATACCCTTCCTAATAACACCCAACATTCTATTCGCTTTCCTAGCCGCAGCAGCACACTGAGCAGAAGGTTTCAGCGTATCATCGACGATGACACCCAGATCCCTTTCTTGATCCGTAACTCCTAACGTGGAACCTTGCAAGACGTAGCTATAATTCGGGTTCCTCTTACCCACATGCATCACTTTGCACTTGTCAACATTGAACTTCATCTGCCACTTGCACGCCCATTCTCCCAGTCTCGCAAGGTCCTCCTGTAATTGTTCACATTCCTCCTGCGACTTGACGACCCTGAATAATTTTGTGTCATCGGCGAATTTAATTACCTCACTAGTTATTCCCATCTCTAGGTCATTTATAAATACATTAAAAAGCAACGGACCCAGCACAGACCCCTGCGGGACCCCACTAACTACCCTCCTCCACTGAGAATACTGGCCACGCAATCCTACTCTCTGCTTCCTATCTTTCAACCAGTTCTTAATCCATAATAATACCCTACCTCCGATTCCATGACTCTGCAATTTCTTCAGGAGTCTTTCGCGCGGCACTTTGTCAAACGCCTTCTGAAAATCCAGATATACAATATCAACCGGCTCCCCATTGTCCACATGTTTGCTTACCCCCTCAAAAAAATGCATTAGATTGGTGAGGCAAGACTTCCCTTCACTAAATCCGTGCTGACTTTGTCTCATCAGTCCATGTTTTTGTATATGCTCTGCAATTTTATTCTTAATAATAGCCTCCACCATCTTGCCCGGCACCGACGTCAGACTCACCGGTCTATAATTTCCCGGATCTCCTCTGGAACCCTTCTTAAAAATCGGAGTAACATTGGCTACCCTCCAGTCTTCCGGTACTACACTCGATTTTAGGGACAGATTGCATATTTCTAACAGTAGCTCCGCAAGTTCATTTTTTAGTTCTATTAATACTCTGGGATGAATACCATCAGGTCCCGGTGATTTACTACTCTTCAGCTTGCTGAACTGACCCATTACATCCTCCAAGGTTACAGAGAATTTGTTTAGTTTCTCCGACTCCCCCGCTTCAAATATTCTTTCCGGCACCGGTGTCCCCCCCAAATCCTCCTCGGTGAAGACCGAAGCAAAGAATTCATTTAATTTCTCCGCTATGGCTTTGTCCTCCTTGATCGCCCCTTTAACACCATTTTCGTCCAGCGGCCCAACCGACTCTTTGGCCGGTTTCCTGCTTTTAATGTATCTAAAAAAATTTTTACTATGTATTTTTGCTTCCAACGCTAATTTCTTCTCAAAGTCCTTTTTTGCCCTCCTTATCTCCGCTTTGCATTTGGCTTGGCATTCCTTATGATCTATCCTGTTACTTTCAGTTGGTTCTCTTCTCCACTTTCTGAAGGATTGTTTTTTGGCTCTAATGATTTCCTTTATCTTACTGTTTAGCCACGCCGGCTGACGTTTAGTCTTTTTTCCCTTTTTTCTAATACGTGGAATATATTTGTCCTGAACCTCCAGGATGGTGTTTTTAAACAGCATCCACGCCTGATGCAAGTTTTTTACTCTGCGAGCTGCTCCTTTCAGTCTTTTTTTCACCATTTTTCTCATTTTGTCGTAATCACCCCACTCATTATTTTGTAGACCTCTATCATATCACCCCTCAGCTGCCTTTTTTCCAGGCTAAAGAGTCCTAGCCGTCTTAACCTCTCCTCATAAGGTAGTCGTCCCATCCCTTTTATCATTTTCGTCACCCTTCTCTGCACCTTCTCCAATTCCTTTATATCTTTTTTGAGATGAGGCAACCAGAACTGAACACAATACTCCAGATCTATGTAAGAAAATGCAAATCACTGAGAACTCAAGTGAAGAAGAGTATAGGGTCAAAGCTGCAGCTCATATAAATAAGACAACGCCATCCCTCTTAGACTTTTAAAACAAGACACAATCACAGGTGGATGATCAGAAGCCCTGTGCTGTTCCAAACAGCGCTCTAAAAATAGCGATGGAACAGCACGGGGCTATACTGCCCTACGATCAGAGGTAATAGCATGCAAATTTAAGCACGCTATTATCTCTGATCATGGGGTAAAAGTGCAGCACAATCCTCCTGCACTTGTTTGTCAGGTCTGAGATCATATTTAACCATCTCTCTGACCTCATGTTTAACTTTCTTTAAATTAGACACCTTATTTTCCATCTTTGCTTATACCTTCACTATCAATTAAAATGTTCTATTATGTATTGTGTTGACATTGTAAGTAGTATACTATTAACAAAAAGGTTTGAACCCCCATGCTGAATAATGAATTTCCCACTCTGTCCCACTAATTTCACAATGGAAATAGTACACTAATACTTGGCAAACAGAACATAACATGGTAATATAGTAAATGACGGCAGAGAAAGACCTGAACGGTCCATCCAGTCTGCCCAACAAACGTTTTGAAAGTGCCTCCCCTTTATTAATCAAATTACACTGGCTTCCCATCAAAACGAGAATCACCTTCAAATTATGTATCTTTATCTTTCAAATACTAAATGGCACAGCTCCAGACTATATGGTACCATTAATAAACTTACCTCAAAGAAACACTAAATATGAGGCAAGAAACTATCTGACTACACCTCCCAAATTGCAAAAAAGTGGTCTACAAAACTGTCCACTCTGCAGACTTTACTTACCTAGGAACCAAATGGTGGAACTCCTTCCCACCCAAAATAAGAAATATACAGGAATTTACTAGATTCCGTAAAATCCTCAAAAAGTTCCTAGTCAAACAAACCCTCACAAAGAACAACCATATCTCAAACAATTAATTATTACCTGAATTGGTTATTACTCTATTTACCATTAATTTTCTCTTTGCTTCATGTACAATTTCTCATTCATAACAGATTTTCTAAACATTAAAACATCCATAGCTATCCAAAAGTATGTTTATGATATTGTATTGTAAAATTAGATTCTTAAAACAAATTACTTTCTTATGCATTATTCTTTGTTATGTATCCTATACTGTTTATTGTAAGCCACATTGAACTCAAACTTGTTTGGGATAATGTGGGATATAAATGTCACAAACAAATAAATAAATAAATAAACCACTTTCATTGTAACCACAGAAAGGCAGTATATCAGGTCCCATCCCCATCCCATCCCACTGCAGATACCTGAGGAGTAAAAGATAAGTCCAAGTTTCAAATAATCCCTAAACTCCAGAATGTAGGTTTCACTTACTGATCTTAATGGGATATAATAAATCTCTTATTTTGCTGGCTATCCACAAAACCTCACATTTGGAGGGATTCAGGCTCATTTATTAGCTGCCAGCCAAATCTGGGTTATTTTCAAACAATATTAAGACACCCCGCAACTTCCTTGTAGTCACCTGAATATCATCTGCAAACTAACTGGCTAGTCACACATACACACTGGCTGCGCATTACTGTAGCAAAACTTGCTCATCCATCCTACTCTAGCTGAGATTATATTCATGCACCTTTCTGACTTCATGTGCAATTTTCTTTAAATTAATCCCCTTATTTTCTATTTAACTCCTGTTACTCTATCTTATCTGTTTATTGGGGGGGGGGGGGGGGAAGTTATCAAGCTGTTTTAGGGCCTTAATTGCATTAATTGCCTCAAAGTCGCAGCCCAATGCTCCTGGGCTGGAGCCTGTAAGGCTTGTTCTGTTCCCCCTCCTCCTCAATCAAGCCCCCAGCTCCCAGTCAAGCCCCGTACAGCCCCTCCCCACCCCTGCTAGGGGTGCCATTTTTTTTTTTGGGGGGGGGTAGGTGAAGTGATGGGGAAGGAGATAGCATAAACCATGCACACTCTGGCCCAGTACTCTCCTGCAAGCTGTGTTATTCCTTTACCATGATAGCTTAATGCAGAATTTGCACAGAATTCTGTAATGTAACAGAAGGCAGCACACACCCACTGATTGCTCATACAACCCCCCCCCCCCCCCACACACACACACACACACCAGCACACACTTTAACTGTCCTCCGGATCATGTGGCATAAGGAAGAAACAAGTGGTTGCGCATCAGACCAGTTCCTCATCTCCTGCTGGCCTGAGCTTAACTGCTTATTTGAACTATGTGGTTCAAATAAGCAGTAGGCCCAGGCTGACAGAAGAGGAGGAAATTGTCTGATGTGCGGCTGCTTACTTGTTATTCTGCCACATGAATGATCCAGGAAAAGTCCATGGACCGTTATTAAATTGACTTGGGGAAAATCCACCACTTATTTCTGGGAAAAGCAGCATAAAATGTATTGAACTTTTTCAGGATATTTATAAATATCTTACTTTCTAATTCTTCCTACTTTCTTACTCATCTATATGTTACAACTTTGCCTTACCCCTCACTACCAATTATAATGTTCTAGTACATACTGTGTTGTCATTGCAAGTAGTATACCATGCCATACTTTGTATTGTTGTTCGAATAGTTTTACTGCTCTAATTGCCTACTGCTCATGTTTGATCTATTCTTACTGTACACCGCCTTGAGTGAATTCCTTTAAAAAGGCGGTAAATAAATCCTAATAAAATAAATGACCTAGATATGGGAGTAACTAGTGAGGTAATTCAATTTGATGACGACACAAAGTTATTCAAAGTTGTTAAATCGCGGGAGGATTGTGAAAAATTACAAGAGGGCCTTACGAGACTGGGAGACTGGGTGTCTACATGGCAGATGACATTTAATGTGAGCAAGTGCAAAGTGATGCATGTGGAAAAGAGGAACCCGAATTATAGCTACGTCATGCAAGGTTCCACGTTAGGAGTCACTGACCAAGAAAGGGATCTAGGTGTCGTCGTTGATGATATGTTGAAACCTGCTTAGTGTGCTGCTGCAGCTAAGAAAGCAAATAGAATGTTAGGTATTATTAGGAAAGGAATGGAAAACAAAAATGAGGACGTTATAATACCTTTGTATTGTTCCATGGTGCGACCGCACCTCGAATATTGGGTTCAATTCTGGTCACCACATCTCAAAAAAGATATAGTGGAATTAGAAAAGTTGCAGAGAAGGGCAACGAAAATGATAAAGGGGATGGGACGACTTCCCTATGAGGAAAGGCTAAAACGGCTAGGGCTCTTCAGCTTGGAGAAAAGGCGGCTGAGAGGAGATATGATAGAGGTCTATAAAATAATGAGTGGAGTTGAATGGGTAGACATGAAGCATCCATTTGCGCTTTCCAAAAATACTAGGACTAGGGGACATGTGATGAAGCTACAAAGTAGTAAATTTAAAACAAATCAGAGAAAATATTTCTTCACTCAACGTGTAATTAAACTCTGGAATTCGTTGCCAGAGAATGTGGTAAAGGCGGTTAGCTTAGCAGAGTTTTAAAAAGGTTTGGATGGCTTCCTAAAGGAAAAGTCCATAGACCATTATTAAATTGGAATTTGGGAAAATCCATATTTCTGGGATAAGCAGTATAAAATGTTTTATACTTTTTGGGGATCTTGCCAGGTATTTGTGACCTGGATTGGCCACTGTTGGAAACAGGATGCTGGGCTTGATGGACTTTTGGACTGTCCCAGTATGGCAATACTTATGAGAAAGACACAGAAAGGTGGGAGGCAAGGAGAGAAAGAACAGAGGGAGAGGGAGAGGTGGGCTGAGGGCTAAGAGGAGAGAAAGAACTAGGGGAAAAAGAAATATGGGGGAAGGGATGGGGTTCAAGCTAAGTTGGGGTGAGAAGGAGCTGGAGAGGAATAGAGCCTGTGGAAGGAAGAAGGTGAGGGAGTGGTCAGGCCATATGACTGCAAAAGTTCTGAACAAAAAAAATTACAAATAATGTAGAATTTTAAAATATTGTGCACAGAATTTCCCAAATGTTCATTTTGTGCTGAATTCCCCCAGGAGTAATAGATAGTGTCCTTGCTGTTTGAATAATAGCATTAGTGCTACTGTTGTATGACATATTTGTTAAATGTCTGTTGAGTTTGGATTTTATTCAGGTTTTGTATTTCACAATGTGCCTGGTAGAGAGATTTATGTTGCTTTTGCTTAGGTGACATAAGAACCAGAATATTTTTTTGTATTCTACCATGGAGAAATGTTCTAGTTATGATCTGCCCCTGTAGATGCACACCATGGTTACATTAACTGTTATATTGTGTTGAACCAAAGCGTCTCACATATATGAGCATCATCCATCGGGTGTGTTCCAATTACAGAAAGGTTGAGAATCATTGTCCTAGAGCAGGGTCCTACAGAAACACCTAGCCAGGTTTTCAAGATACAGGTTTTCAAATATGCATGAGATAAATTTTTGCATCTCAAAAACCTGACTGGCTAGGTGTGTCCTGAGGACTGGGTTGAAAACCCAGGCTCTTCAGCCTCAGCATCAAAAAACACAAAGATCTTTCCAAATGTATACCCCAGATTCACTATTAGAAAACACTACTCATTGGCCTCCAATCTCAGTCACTGTTATAGTAAAAATCACTCTTTGGGATAAGCCACCCTTGGTATCCCTGAACTGGCAGGATGGGGGGGGGGGGGGGGGGGGGGAAGACACATGGGCCCTAGCTCCTGCTCCACTAAAACTTGTGCCAGCTGTTCATTTCTACTACTTGCCTGGCCTTGCTTATTACCCCAGGGCCTCAGACGTTTGGAGCTAGGCTTTGGAGGCCACCAGAACCAGAGGGCTCAACCCTGGTATAATGGACTGGACATTTTTCTTTTGTGTGTACTTTGACTCCATCAGGCTGTTCAACGTAGGGTTTTATGTGTATATAATACATATATATATATATATATATATATGAGTTATATAATTATATATTTTCATTATTTTTTAATACACTTAATTGCTTAATTATTTTCTGCTAGTAAAAAAGGCCCGTTTCTGAAAGAAATAAAATGGGCGCTAGCAAGGTTGTCCTCTAATGGCAATTATGTTTTTAAGGGAACTGTTAGGAGAGAGTATGTCTGAGAGAGTGAGTATGTGTGCGAGAGTGAATGAGTATGTGTCAGAGAGTGAGTATGTGTGAGAGACAAAGAGTGTGTGTCAGAGAGAGACAGTGTGTGACTGAGAGACAGAATGTGTGTGTCTGTGTGAGTGAGTGTAGAGTGTGTCCCATGTGCACCAATTATGCTCTCCCCTGCATTCATCCATATGAAGGATCTCTCCCCTGCCCCCTCCATCCATCGTGGTGCAGCAATTCTTCTCTGTCCCTTGCCCTCTCCCCTACATGTGCATCACACCTCCCACTTCCATTCCCTCCCAGTTCCAGGCCCCCCTCCCTCCCTTCGAGTTCATGGCCCTCCTCCCTCCCCTCTCTCTTCTTTCCCTCCTCCCCCGTTCCAGGGTCCCCCCACCCTCCAAATTCCAGGATCCTCCCCTCTCTCCGAGTTCCAGTTCCCTCCCCTCCCTCCCAGTTCCAGGGTCGTCGTCCCTCCCTTCCTCCCTCCCTTCCAGTTCCAGGCCCCCTCCCTCCCTCCCTTCCTCCCTCCCAGTTCCAGGGTCGTTGTCCTTCCCTCCTTCCCTTCCAGTTCCAGGCCCCCTCCCTCCGATTTTTAAAACTCATCTTCACTCACCACGTCGGTGTTATGGCAGCAGCAGTACATAATGGCAATTATGTTTTTAAGGGAACTGTTAGGAGAGAGTATGTGTGCGAGAGTGAATGAGTATGTGTCAGAGAGTGAGTATGTGTAAGAGACAAAGAGTGTGTGTCAGAGAGAGACAGTGTGTGACTGAGAGACAGAATGTGTGTGTCTGTGTGAGTGAGTGAGTGTAGTGTGTGTCCCATGTGCACCAATTATGCTCTCCCCTGCATTCATCCATATGAAGGATCTCTCCCCTGCCCCCTCCATCCATCGTGGTGCAGCAATTCTTCTCTGTCCCTTGCCCTCTCCCCTACATGTGCATCACACCTCCCCCCTCTGAGTTCCAGGCCCCCTCCCTCCCACTTCCATTCCCTCCTAGTTCCAGGCCCCCCTCCCTCCCTTCGAGTTCATGGCCCTCCTCCCTCCCCTCTCTCTCCTTTCCCTCCCCCCCCCCCCCCCGTTCCAGGGTCCCCCCACCCTCCGAGTTCCAGGGTCCTCCCCTCTCTCCGAGTTCCAGTTCCCTCCCCTCCCTCCCAGTTCCAGGGTCGTCGTCCCTCCCTTCTTCCCTCCCTTCCTCCCTCCCTTCCAGTTCCAGGCCCCCTCCCTCCCTCCCTCCCTTCCTCCCTCCCAGTTCCAGGGTCGTCCCTCCCTTCCTCCCTCCCTCCCTTCCAGTTCCAGGGCCGTCCCTCCCTTCCTCCCTCCCAGTTCCAGGGTCGTTGTCCTTCCCTTCCAGTTCCAGGCCCCCTGCCTCTGATTTTTAAAATTCATCTTCACTCACCACGTCGGTGTTATGGCAGCAGCAGTACAACGCACGCAGGCTCGGCCCATCTCTCTGTCTTAGCTTTGGTCCCGCCCTCATTTCCTGTTTCCGCAAGGGCGGGACCAGAGCTAAGACAGAGAGACGGGCTGAACCTGCGTGCAATGTACCGCTGCTGCCGTAACACCAATGTGGTGAGTGAAGATGAGTTTTAAAAATCGGAGGGAGGGTGCCTGGAACTGGAAGGGAGGGAGGGAGGAAGGGAGGGACGACGACGTGGAACTGGGAGGGAGGGGGGACCCTGGAAGTGGGAGGGAGGGAGGGGGGGAAGGAAGGAAGGGAGGACCCTGTCACTGGCGTTAAACTTCTTTAGCGGCTCCTCGACAGCATCTCTGTAGTAACATCGCCTGACGTCAGGCAAGCAGGGTTCTAGTGCGGGCCAGTGACGTCAGGAGATGGTTACAATCCCAGTGAGACACATTCAAACTTTGATGGAGCAAATTATTATATTAGATGACTCCCAAACCTCTTACTCCCTGAGGAGGAGTTTTGAGGAAGAACTGAGGTGGGGGGGGAGGGAGGGAGGGGAGGCACCATCTCATCCTTCGCCTCAGGCAGCAGATTGCCTTGGGCTGCCCTTGGCTATTGGGCATAGATCACACTGGAGGTCCATTTGAACTCTTGACCTACAGTTTAGGAACCCCAGTCTTTGGCCTCTCATGAAAGCTGTGATCAAGATCAGTACTGTATTGAGGGCTCCTTTTACTAAGGTGCGCTGAAAAATAGCTTGCAGTAGTGTAGGCGTGGGTTTTGGCCGCGCGCCGATCCATTTTCAGTGCGCCTGTAAAAAAGGCATTTTTCAAAATTTTTACTGAAAATGGACGTGTGCCATAATCAAAATTGCCATGCATCCATTTTGGGTCTGCGACCTTACCACCAGCCATTTACCTAGAGGTAAAGTCTCACACAGTAACTGGACAGTAATGACCTATGCTTGTCAAATGCCACTTGGCGCATGTCCGATATGTGCATCTGAAAATAAAAAATTTTTGGCTGCACGTATCAGACGCGTGCCAAAAATGAAATTAGCACAAAAACCAAAGGCACCTGGCAAGCTTCCCAAACATACAAACATTCTATACATATTATTCCTGGAATTGTAGATTTTTCCCAATTCCATTTATTTATTTATTTGTTGTACTTGTATCCCACATTTTCCAACCTATTTGCAGGCTCAATGTGGCTTAGTAGTGGTTTATGAACTTGTCCTTTAGGAAACCGTCTAATCCCTTTTTAAACTCTGCCAAGCTAACCACCTTCACCACGTTCTCCAATAGAATCTTCAAATGAGAATGACAGACTCCTAATGAGTAAAGCTTGATACCTCTAAATAGAGCAGAAGGGGAGGGGTGTAGTAGCTATGATAGGAGTGATATTGGTGTGATATATCTGATTATATTGTACAACTATGTTTTAGTTATTTTATTGTTATAAATCACCTTAGATTTTCCTAAGAATTTGTGATACATAAATTGGACAAATGTATAAATGGGCATCCATTCCTGTTTTTCTTTTCCTTTCAACTCAAAACTTGTCTGGGATTTATAATCTGTTGTTTCTGTTGAAAGGATGACCATAAATCTCAGAATGCTTTGTGATGTCAAGGAACATTATTTATACACTGCCCAGTCCAAGGAGAATAAAAGCCAGACTTGGGAGCTGAACTACCACAGGGCAGGGCAGTTTTTGATCCTTGGGGTTTCAGAGGATAATCTGAAACAGGCCAACAAACAGAGAGATTGAGATTTGCTCTACACAAAAATTACCTGTTTCAACTTTCCTAGTAGTGGTTCTCAATCCTGCTTTGAGGGAAGATATTGTGACTCATATTTCGGGAGAAACAATTGAGTTAAATTGTTTATAGTTTAGGATTCTAATAGTGGAATTCTTTAAAAGAAAAAAAAGTAAATAAAAATGAATTTTTCAAATGTTTTTGTAATAAAATGGTCTCTAAATGACCGATGAGGGGTGGGTGCCTAAGTCTTATTAGTGAAAAGTATCATTCCAGCAAGTGGCAAGAGCTTCTGAAAAATCCATTCCTTATTGTAGAAGATATATATATTGTGCATATTCTAAATATCTACGAGGGAATTTATCGATGTGGGCTACTGTTGAGATGTGTTATTTTATCATTAAAGTGTGCTATTCTAGCATAGGTTCCATTTTATTCTAGCATAGGTTCCATTTTATGCTAATTACTAGTAAAGTAGCATGTCTTAACTTCACTCCTTAATTAAAGAAAAATGTCTCGAAATATCAAAATAATTGCTATCAGGCTTATTTTCGAAAGAGAAGGGCCCCATCTTTCAACACAAATTGGGAGATGGGCATCCTTCTCCCAGGGTCGCCCAAATCAGCATAATCAAAAGCCGATTTTGGGCATCCTCAACTGCTTTCCATCACGGGGACAACCAAAGTTCACAGGGGGCGTATCGGAAGCATAGCGGAGGTGGGACTGGGGCGTGCCTAACATATGGGCATCCTTGAGCGATAATGGAAAAAAGAAGGGCGTCCCTGATGAGCACTTGGTCCATTTTTTCTTACGACCAAACCTCAATAAGGTGCCCAAACTGACCAGATGACCACCAGAGGGAATCGGAAATGACCTCCCCTTACTCCCCCAGTGGTCACTAACCCCCTCCCACCCTAAAACAATTTTAAAAATATTATTTCCAGCCTCTATGCCAGCCTCAAATATCATACCCAGCTCCATGACAGCAGTATGACAGCAGTATGCAAGTCCCAGGAGCAGTTTTAGGGGGTACTGCAGTGCATTTCAGGCTGGCGTACCCAGGCCCATCCCCCCCACCTGTTACACTTGTGGTGGCAAATGTGAGCCCTCCAAAACCCACCACAAACCCACTGTACCCACATCTAGGTGCCCCCCCTTCATCCCTAAGAGCTATGGTAGTGGTGTACAGTTGTGGGGAGTTGGTTTGGGGGGGTTGGGGGGCACAGCACACAAGGTAAGGGAGCTATGCACCTGGGAGGTTTTTCTGAAGTCCACTGCAGTGTCCCCTAGGCTGTCCGGTTGGTGTCCTGGCATGTGAGGGGGACCAGTGCACTACGAATGCTGGCTCCTCCCATGACCAAATGGCTTGGATTTGGACGTGTCTGAGAAGGGCGTCCTCGGTTTCCAATATCGCAGAAAATCGGGGACGACCATCTCTAGGGATGACCATCTCTAAGGTCGACTTAAATGTTGAGATATGGGCGTCCCCGACCGTATTATCGAAACGAAAGATGGACGCCCATCTTGTTTTGATAATGCGGGTGTCCCCGCCCCTTTGCGGGGACATCCTGCAAGAACGTCCTCAGGAAAACTTGGTCACCCCATTCAATTATGCCCCTCCACATGTAATAAGACAAGTATAGGACTATGAAGCCATTGTGACATCACTGATGAGGTTGGCCCTTAGGCATTGGTGAAATAAGGCATTCCATACCAGGGGCATAGCCAGACCTCGCAGTGGGAGGGGCCCAGAGTCTGAGGTGGGGGGCACATTTTGGTCTATCGCCCTGCCGCTGCCCCCCCTTAACCGCCTCACCACCTCCCCCTCTGCCTCACCACCACCCCGCCTCGCCACTGCAAATAGCTTGGCTGGCAGTGGTCCCCAACCCCCGCCAGCTGAAGCCTTTGTCCAGTGCCAGTTTCCGGCGCCACCACATTGCCTGCCCTGCTCTCTCTTCCCCTCACATCTGGCATGCTCCTTTTAGAGAAATTGAGCATGCTGAGTTTCACTAAAAGGAGTGTGCCAGACGTGAAGGGAAGACAGTGCAGGGTAGGCAACGCAGCGGCACCGGAGACCGGTGCTGGACGAAGGCTTCAGCTGGCAGGGGTTGGGGACCCCGCCAGCAAAGCCAGGGACCCAGAGGAAATTTGGGGGGGGGGGCAGGCCTCCGTGGCCCCACATACAGTAGCTATGCCACTGTTCCATACATATTAATAGTTATCTTGCCAACCACTGTAAAACACAGCATCATACAACCTTATAAATGTAATTTGAATCAATATAATCTCGAATAACTGCTAAATGTAAGCCACATTGAACCGAAACTCATTTTTAGATAAAATAAAATAAAAACAGTATCATCTCTGGTTCCAGAGACTGAAATTCTTCACACTAAGGGGAGAAGTTATCAGTGTGGGCTGACGTATTTACCACTAACTCACATTACAAATCAAGGTAAGGTATACACAAAAAGTGGCATATGTGAGTTTATCTTGTTGGGCAGACTGGATGGACTGTGCAGGTCTTTTTTGCCGTCATCTACTATGTTACTATTACCCAGACGAAAAAAATTAATTGAGATAAAAAACGAATGCTTCCATCTTCCCCCCCGGGGTGCTCTATAGGTAGTCTTTTTTTAAGGCTGGGGGTAGTTTTGGCGGGCTAGTTTGGGTTAGGTGCTCACTCTATTTATAGGAACAAGAAGGAAGGAAAGTTTTTTCATCCCATTCATTTTTTATCTCAATTAATTTGAGTTTTTTCATCTGGGTGTTTTTTCTTTTTTTCCTTCTTGGGAGGAACCTATGATATTAACCTACTCCGTATTACACAAGGTGTTTTTAAATACCGTTGGAACGGTCCCTTGTTTGGAGGTTTGAGGTTCCATTTGGTATAGTTATTATATGCAGGGGGAAGTTTTTTTCCTCTTAGTGGAATGGGACACCCTTAAACTAGCCTGGCATATATTACAAACTCCTCTTATGAGGTTGGAATTATTTCTGTAGAGTTTGTATTCTCCAAGAGTTGTTAGAGATTTACTACGTGAAACTCAAAACCACGCCCCTGACCTGCCCTGAAATGCCCATGAACCTCCCACTTCTGCTCCCCCTCTTTCAGGCCATGTGTAAATTTTGGGCGCGGATCCCGTGCCTAACTTTATGCGGGTAAGTCCCGATGAAATCTAATTGGTGCCAATTATTGGCACTAATTGGCTCCTTATTCTATTAAATTGCACGAGCAAATGAGGAGCATATTTTAAATTGTGTGGGTAATTTTTGGTGACCTTTATAGAATCAGGGGCCTGGTTGCTCCATGTATTCACTTCCTACGCAGAGTGGCTAATAACTCTAGTGATTTATTTTCAGATTGTATCTTAGGGTGGTTCTGCTGCTGCCTGGTGCTGTGCTATAGAAGAGACATCTACAGCAGTCGGCCAGTGTACTACCACATAAACCCACACATATACCAATGAGGTGATGGCAGGATGCCAACCATGAAACCAAGTTGCAAATTATACAGAACAATGGCCCTTTTTTTCCTCATCTGTCGTAGAAGTGTTAGCATGGCTGACTAGCAGTCATAGAATCAGCAGCCATGAATTCATGTTGTCACTACCTATTTAATATCAAATTCCTTTGATTCCATCCATTTTATAGAACCTTCTAGCATTTTAAGCACCCTAAAGTCCAACCAGTTTACCATAATCTCCAGCAACTTCCAAGAAATATCCAGCACAGTTTCACAAACTAATGGATGACAGTTCTCCTTTAATATGGATTCTCCAATCCTAACATCCACCTCTGCTGTATATCTCTTTCAGTGACCTCTGCCCAGGGCTCTACTTACCTCCAGCACTCATGGCACTGCTTTAGCACTTCCCGCCTGAACGTCCCCAAAATTGAATCAGACTAGAAATGAAAGCAATGCCCTACAGCCTTCCTCCTGAGCTCTATTCATACTGAAACCTCTTCCGTTGGCAGCTTTACCAGGTCTGCATCTGTCCTATCTGTAAATCTGTTTCTTTACCGCCATTGGAACATTGCCCAAATCTGCCATAGCCTCAGCATTGCTTCTGCCAAAATACGCAGCCCCGCCTTTTCATCTCCTGCTAAACCTCTCCACTCTCTGGCTCCAGTGTGTCCAGAAAGCTGCTGCTTAATAAATTATGCATGCTAAAATCTTCATTATATTTCCTCTCTCTTCTAATGCTCCTTTCTGGCTCTTGCCCATAGCAAGTCCACTGTAAACATTCTTGATTTTGCCTCTCTTTACAGGTCTTCATAGCCTCCTTGTGTACCACCACTCATTCATTCTTAACTCTCTTCTTGAGGTTTGTCTACTTTCTTGTCAGCCACCCTGACTGGCATCGCATTCTCTTTTGAGTATTATAAATTTTTTTCTCTTCCCTTTCTCAGAAAAATTCACTTCTGGTTTGTTTGGTTTTTTTTTTGGACATGGCAGTTTTCTCCTGCTTTCATGGGATTTTTATCTTCTGTTTTATATCTCACTCCCAGTTGCGGTGGCAGTCCTCAGCCAAGGGCTGCACACCAGGGCTCATGCTGGAACTGGGCCGGCGGAACGCGGTAAGCAGGGTACACATGGCAGGGGTGTGCCAACATTCGAGGGGCGCCAGAAACTGCCATGCTTACCCCGCGCTACACTACAGCCCTCCCAAGAAGACCTACCTTGATCCTTGAAGGACGCCCTGGTGGTTAAATGGCCTCTGCAACTGAGGGGGCAGGAAAGAATCCCACTCTTTCCTGTCCTCTGCCGTTCTGCCACTCCTCCATTTCTGTTTTGCTCTTCTGTGCCATGAGCACTGCCGCCATATTTTCAAAAATGGCTGCCAAGGCTTCCAGTGGCAGTTGTATATTATGGGTACAATTATGAAATATGAACCATGGTTAAGCTAAGGCTTAATAGAACATATAGGCTGATAGGCCTAAGTACTTGAGTGTTTCTTAGTTGACCTCTTTACTGAATCAGAGCTCATGGTCTGCTAGCACCTAAGTAAACACTATAAACTTAGTTGTCCACCCTAGAGCAGAGCCAGCACTAGGGACTACAGTTAAATTTGTTGTTTTAACATTTTGGGTCGGTGTTAAATGAGAAAATATCTGGAATAACTTCTTAACATCCACTGAGGAATTCCCTACCAATTTAGAATAGTAATCCTTTCTAGCTGCATTCAAGTTTTGCTTATAATGAGATATTGCTTTCCTTCAAAGCATTTTTTTTATTCCACTGCTTTTCTAGTTTATGACAAGTTTGTTTCAACAACAAAAGACTGGAACTAAACCACTTGTTACTATGCCTCTCCTTCTTCACCTTGGGTGCCAAATCATTCAAGACCATCTCCCCATGCTTATTCTAATCATTAAGTAAGGACACAGGGTCTCTTGAATAATCATTCAGCAATGCTTTCTCCCAGAAATAAACTGTATCAATTCTCTTTCTTGTAATATAGCTATTACTAGGTTTTACAGATTTCCGGAAACAGGAAATGAGGGCAGGACCAGAGGCAGAGCTGAGACACATGGGAAGGCAGTCTGAAGCGCCGCTCGCCTTCACTGCAGATGCCGGACCCCGAAGTAAGAATTTTTAAATTACAGTCGGCACACAGGAAGGCGAGGAGCTGCCGGAGGACAGGTCGTGCTTGCACTTGGAGGGGAGAGAGAGGGAGGAAGGCGCAGGGCCGTGGAACTTGGAGGGGAGGGAGGAGGGACGTCGCAACTCGAAGGGGAGGGGGGCCTGTAACTTGGAGGGGAGGAGAGGGAGGGAGGTAAGGGGGCATGGAACTCGGAGGGGAGGGGGCTGGAACTCGGAGGAGAGGGGGGTGATTCTCTACTCACCTCCGCTGGCTGGTGCTGGGTTCCCTTCCATCTCACTGATCCGCCCTCTGACATCATCGCCAGGGCAGACTAATGGGAAGTGTGTTACGAACCCAGGCATCCAGACGGAGGTGCAAATTATTATATAAGATAAGCATTGCCGTACTGGCAGGGCCGGTACTTGACATGATGGGGGCCCAGAGAAGATGCTAGGGAGGAAGCCCCAAAGTTTGCTTGCAGATTATCCCTCTTTCAACTTCATGTAGGTTTGGGGCCCCCACTAACATGGGGGCCAAGGGCAATTGTACTGTTTGCCCACCCCTAATGCCAGTCCTGTATACTGGGACAGACCAAAGGTCTATCAACCCCAGTATCTTGTTTCCAGCAATGGCCAATCCAGGTCACAAGTACCTGGCAAGATCCCAGAACAGTAAAACAGATTTTATTCTGTGTATCCTAGAAATAAGCAGTGGATTTTCCCAAATCCATTTTAATAATGGCTTATGGACTTTTCTTGTAGGAAATTATTCAAACTTATTTTAAACCCTGCAAAGCGTTTATGTCACCGGATAGGCAATGTCTCTCCATCGCATTGGTTTTGGAGAAATAGATTGCATTCACTTATGCAATTGGAGTTATCCCACACCAAGCAGACATTTAAGAGGAGGAAGGGTTTGTTGCAAATTTGGGAAAATTATATATAGCTTCCATCCAGAGCTCATAGCCTTATCTTAAATGATCTAAGTGGAACCTGATATATTCTGTACTGAACCTGGGCTTGGTATACCTCTGGAATAGGAGGGGGAAGGGAAGCTATTTGTACAAATTTCTCTTTTGGAATAAGTGGTGGGGAATATTGATCTTAGTAGGGTTGGGGTAGGGAAGGTAGTTTGGGGGTAGGGAGGTAGTTTACCACTGTCAAAAATGTTCTGCTGTTATTGGATTCTTTCTGGTTGTATTGCTGTTTATGGTATAAAATCAAAGCAGTTTACAATTTCAATAAAATGAATGTTTGGAAAGGAATATTTGGTACCTTCTAACAAACAGTTTAACATTAAAAATGAAAAAATGTCTAAAGGTCTGTGTTATGTATGTAAAGTTCAACTTTTCCTGATTGCTGATGTTCCTCTGGACTACAATGTTCATCGGCTTTTTGTTCCATTAGACTATTACTCAAAGAGGAGTAGCCTAATGGTTAGTGCAGTGGACTGAGAACTAGGGAAACCAGGCTCTGTTCTCCCTGTGGCTCCTTGTGAGCTTGGGTAAGCTACTTAACCCTGTATTGCGCCAGGTACAAAAACTTAGATTGTAAGCCCACTAGGAACAAGTGACACCTAAATATAACATGTCAACTGCTAAAAACGTGATGTAAGGACAGTGCCAGGTGGACTTCTATGGTGTAGGTCCCAGAAATGGCAAAGAAAGACTGGGATTAAGTATTGTATACCATATTCATTGTTGGTTTAATCATGAATTGATAATTCATGATTATGTTGGGGACCATTCAGGTCTTTATCTGTCATCATCTACTATGTTACTATCAGGTCTTTATCTTGTAAAGGGGGCGCTCTTCTACCGCATGGGGAAGGGAGCCCGCAGGCTCACTGCTCCTGGATTCCTGGAACAACACTGCAGACACCGGAACTCAGGATCAAGAAAGTTTTATTAGGGGGGGGGGGGGGGTTGCAAATCCATACACCCTGTTACAGTGTCCACCCGGATAAGGCCCCCAGGCCTTTTCCCCTTGTTCAGAGAAAAAAAAAGTACAAAACAAAACATAGAACAACAATCCTCAGGATATCTTCTCCTCCAAAATAAACACAGTCCTTGGAACACAGTCTTTCTACTCACTCAGGATTTACCAGACCCAAAGGAATCCTTCAGCTATCTTCAGTTCTACTAGTGTTCAGGTCCTCTATGGGGGTTTTAATTCTTCCCTATTCAAAAAGGTAAGTCACCATCCCACAGGGCCCAGCAGGTGTCTCCTACTGCCCCATAACTCAAAACAATACATCATTTTCCAATGGCTCTGCCCTGGTCAGTAATAGCCAGCCACCTGCTTTCTCCCCTCCCAACTGGTATATCTCTAGGTGGGGGCAGGGCTGGCAGTTTCTCCCCCTTCCAACTCTCAGGGCCTTCTTCAGTACCTTCAAGGGCTATGCAGAGCAACCTTGGCAGACTTCCATTCCATGGAAACTGGCTCTTCCTCCTTAGGCTGCTCTAGGGCCAGGCTCCTTCCTTCCTCCACATATTCCATGGCCTCTCCCTTCATTCGTTTCCTCTCTCCCCTGGTGATCCAAAGCCTCCAGGAAATCTGCTCTTCCCTTCTCACAGCTGGGGGGAATTATATATTGGCAGGGAAGCCAGGGAAACTGAGCATCATCCTTCCATCTCCCCCTAGTGAAGAAAGGAGTACTTTGCTCACCTCACCTCGAGCCTGGGCTCCCCCTAGTTGGAAGGGAGTTCCATTCCCTATTTTCCGGCCTCCCCTCCTCTCCTCCTCTTCAAAGGGCTTCTGGGACCTGTAGTTCAGGACCTGACTGCTTCTTTGGGGAATGCAGAATGTTAGCCTTGTCACAATCTATCATCATCTACTATGTTACTATAACAAAAACAAACAAACAAAAAACCATTTGTTCCTTATGAACATTCCACTGGATCATAAGAACATAAGAAATGCCATACTAGGTCAGACCAAAGGTTTATCTAGCCCAGTATTTTGCTTCCAACAGTGGCCAAGCCAGGTCACAAGTACCCGGCAGAATCCCAAGTAGTAGCAAGATTCAAAGAGATACCAAAGTTACCCAATTCTAGGCTGGAAATTTGGGACAGTCCTGGATTTCTGACCACCCCATCCTAGTACATGATGGGATTTGAAGTACTGATTTCAATGGACAGGATCAGGCACTAAAAATCCCTCACTGCTGTGGGATATAAGTTCAAAACCAGGACTGAACAAAATGTCTCCAGCCCAGAACTGGGTAACTTGGCATCTCTAGATTCCATGATGTTTATCCCCAAGGGCAGGCAGGGGATTTCCCCAGATCTACCTTAACAACAGTTTATGAACTTTACCTCCAGGAACTTATCCAAACCATTTTTAAACCCAACTACACTAACTGTTTTTACCAAATCCTCCAGCAACAAGTTCCAGACCTTAGTTATGTGTTGAGTGAAAAAATATTTTCAGAAATATGTCAAAGTTTCCTGGTTTTCCTTTTACCTGCATTTTGCCATAGGATGCGTAAACCTCAAAGAAGATGGGGACACAAGGTGCATAATGTCCAATGAGAATCTAGGTGCACATAAATATTTATGTATATGCTTATCCGCAAAGGTGCCAGCAGGGTCCTTAAGCAGTAATGTTGTGACTAACATATACAGCCTAACTTGAGATATGGCATTCAAAACTGTGCTTGCAAATTTGGGCGCACACCTACTTTCTGAGCGCAATTTAATTGAATAACGAGCCAATTAGTGCTGATAGTTGAGTCCTAATAATCAATTATCAGTGCTAATTGACATGAAAATTTGCATGCTCATTTCTAGGCGCTGGGATCCGCAGGTAAATGTTATGAATGGATCCAAAAAAGGGGTATGTCCATGAAAGGGGCATGGGCGGATTGGGGGCATTCCTGGAATTTACATGCAGTTTTATAGAATAAGAGAGATCTGCACTTAATTCAGGTGTCAGAATTTGCACCAGATTTTAGTCGGCGTAAATCCGAGTCGTGCCTAAAATTGGGTATTGGATCCCGCTGCCAGACTCTGTTCCATAAATGTTACCTAACACTGAGTACTAGTACTACTTATCATTTCTATAGCGCTACTAGACGTACGCAGCGCTGTACACTTGAACATGAAGAGACAGTCCCTGCTCAACAGAGCTTACAATCTAATTAGGACAGACAGACAGAACAGACAAGAGATAAGGGAATATTAAAGTGAGGATGATAAAATAAGGGTTCTGAACACAGTGAATAAGGGTTAGGAGTTAAAAGCAGCATCAAAAAGGTGGGCTTTTAGCTTAGATTTGAAGACGGCCAGAGATGGAACTTGACGTACGGGCTCAGGAAGTCTATTACAAGCATATGGTGCAGCAAGATAAAAGGAACAGAGTCTGGAGTTAGCAGTGGAGGAGAAGGGTGCAGATAAGAGAGATTTACCCAGTGAACGGAGTTCCTGGGGAGGAATGTAGGGAGAGATGAGAGTGGAGAGGTACTGAGGAGCTGCAGAGTGAATGCACTTATAGGTCAATAAGAGGAGTTTGAACTGTATGCGGAAACGGATAGGGAGCCAGTGAAGTGACTTGAGGAGAGGGCTAATATGAGCTTAATGACACTGGCGGAATATTAGTCGTGCAGCAGAATTTTGAACAGACTACACTGAACATCTATAATAGAATAGCACTTAGCATGAAATTTTATCAGTGCAGATTTTTTAGCACCATATATAGAATTTTGGCCATAGTGTGTATATTCAAGGGGGTGAATACATGGGCAGAGCATGGTCGGGACAAGGGAGGGGCTCCCAGTTACATGCAGCCATTGCTAGATGTGATTTCCTGTTTGATGTGAAGGCACAAAACTGATGCCAAGTTACCTGGATTTCTGACCACCCCCATTCTGGTGCATTATGGGACTTACAGCACTGATTGCAACGGGCAAGGTCAGGCACTACAAATCCTACAATGCTTTGGGATGTAAGTTCAAAACCAGGACTGACTATAAGGTCTCCAACCTGGAACTGGGTAACTTGGCATCTCTGGTTCAGTGTTCCAGCTTAGAGTGATTTGCTGAAATCTACAGACTCCAGTAGAACATAGCTAAAACAACGTCAAAAGATTTATCACCTGATGTAGTTTGCCAAAGGGTGGCCGCTATGGGTTTCCTTTGATAATTTGCTCCAATAAAGTTTCCTGTGGTTGCCATACTGCTTTTCTGTCCTTTGTTTTGCACACTGGCACTCCTATAGCTTCATGCCTCGTTCAGTTATAAACCAGAATGCATAATGAAAGCTTGTGCGGCTGTAGCTGAGGATTAGCTGTTGCTGCCCACACTTAAAAAAAACAAAATCAAAGTTGGCAGATGACTCCAGCAAATGATCACATGCAATCAGATTTAATAGAACTAATATTAAAACCTCAGAATTCAAAAACCAGGAATGGCCCAAAGACTCCCTCCTTGATCTGGGTCATGTCTGGCTTTGAAACAAAGAGACTAAGTAAATAATAAGCAGACTTGGCTATAACTGAAGTGAAACAAAGGAAGCATTGAATTTATAAAAATATGTATATACATACATAATGTCCTACTATTAGTGATATTCAGAAAATCTACAATTGCATCAATTCTCCCACCAGAGTGGTTGCATTGTGCAGAGACTCTAAAATGGATCACAAGCAGAACTGTGATAAAATGTCCCTTCTCATAAAATCTTATAAGCTAGGATTAAGCCTAGGGAGGTTAAGTGATTTGTTGAAGATCATGGAGCAGATGGTGGAAAGGGGCCATGCTGGGCTCTGAGCTATAATCTTGACACTAATGTATGCCAGACTGCCAGCACATGCTGATGGTTCACAATAAAGACAGAGGGCAACTGTAGCCAACCTAAAGATCATATACTATATATAGAAAGGATTTTGACATGGGTTGCTTTGGCATGCCAAATGCTGGGCTGCTTTCAATAAGACACAAGGTTACAATTAATTGTTGAAGGTATGAGAGCCAGCCAGATGCCTTCATCACACTAAAGCATATTACCAAGGCTCAGGTGTCGCATGTAATTAATGATATATCAAATGGAAGTTTGATACATCGTTAACAATGATAGTACTGTGTGATCTTGTCATGGCATTAAAATTACTTTCACTTGCATCATCCCTTTAATATCACAATTGTTCAGTTACCCTTTGTGGTTCAAACATCATAACATAATAGATGTAGACAAACAATTGGCAAACAGTGCTAGCTAAGGAGATCTTGCAAGGATCCCTTGCAAGATAATTATCTCTTCTTTACCTTTTGCCCTTTGTTGAGAAGTGTAGCCAAATCAAGCTATAGCCCATTGCTATTTCATGCTGATTGCCTCTCTCTCTTTTTTGAGGGTTTGGTGCAATCGTACCAAAAGTTGGATTTGTCTTCTACTACTACTACTACTACTACTATTTAGCATTTCTATAGCGCTACAAAGCATACACAGCGCTGCACAAACATAGAAGAAAGACAGTCCCTGCTCAAAGAGCTTACAATCTAATAGACAAAAAATAAATAAAGTAGCAAATCAAATCAATTAATATGAACGGGAAGGAAGAGAGGAGGGTAGGTGGAGGTGAGTGGTTACAAGTGGTTACGAGTCAAAAGCAATGTTAAAGAGGTGGGTTTTCAGTCTAGATTTAAAGGTGGCCAAGGATGGGGCAAGACGTAGGGGCTCAGGAAGTTTATTCCAGGCGTAGGGTGCAGCGAGACAAAAGGCGCGAAGTCTGGAGTTGGCAGTAGTGGAGAAGGGAACAGATAAGAAGGATTTATCCATGGAGCGGAGTGCACGGGAAGAGGTGTAGGGATGGACGAGTGTGGAGAGATACTGGGGAGCAGCAGAGTGAGTACATTTATAGGTTATTAGTCCTCTGTTGATTCAGCAATAGGTTCGCATAACTAGCCTACAGTGGCATACCTAGCATGCTTGCCACCCAGGGCAGCTCGCTGCTGCGCCCTCCCCCTAAGGCACATCACCCCCCCACTCCCTAAGGCACATCACTCCCACCACCCTTCCTCCTAGCAAGGGGGTGCATGGAACAGTCGCGCAGCTGTTGGCTCTGCCGGTCTCCTGCCCCAGAACAGGAAGTAACATTAATGGGGGCAGGGGATCAGCGGAGCCAACAGTCACGTGACTGCTTCATGCACCCCCTTGATGCCTGCACCCAGGGCAGATTTCCCCCACCGCCCCGCCCTTGTTACGCTACTACTAGCCTAATACCCATCTCTCCCCATCCCTTCCATTCCTTTTACCTACCATTCCTACATCTGCTCTTAGTACTGCCCTCATATGTTCCAGTTCTGGTTATATTCTACTCATAGGCGTAGACTGGGGGGGGGGGCGAAACGACGACGAGGCGCCGCCGCGCCATTAGTTAAAAAAAAAAAACATGCACGCACGCTTCTCTCCATCCGCTTGGCTTCCCTGCTCTCTCTGCGTCCCGCCTTCCTCTGACGTCAGAGGAAGGCGGGACGCAGACAGAGAGGGCAGGGAAGCCAAGCGGAGTAGCGGACGGAGAGGAGCGTGTCCGTCTACCCCTCTCTCTTCCTCCCTCCCTCCCTCCGCCACAGGCAGCAGTCTTTTCCAGCGTTCCTGGCAGTGGTAGCGTTGTACACGCTGCCTTCGGCTCTGCCCTGAAGCCTTCTCTTCAAGTTCGTGTTCCCGCATAGGTGGGAACAGGAACTTGAAGAGAAGGCTTCCGGGGCAGACCGAAGGCAGCATGTACATCGCTACCGCTGCCAGGAACGCTGAAAAAGCTGAAGACTGTTGCCTGCGCCGGAGGGAGGGAGGGAGGAAGAGATGGGGTAAACGGAGTCACCATCTTGGACCTCGCGGGGGGTGGGGAGCAGAGGGAAGATGGATGGTACTGGGAGGGGTGGGGAGCAGAGGGATGGACCAGGAGATGGATGGGATTGGGAGAGGTCAGGCACAGCAGAGGGAAGGAGCAGAAGATGGATGGGACGGAGGGATGGTGAGCAGAGGGAAGGAGCAAGAGATGGATGGGACTGGGAGGGGTGGGGAGCAGAGGGAAGGAGCAAGAGATGGATGGGACTGGGAGGGGTGGGGAGCAGAAGGATGGACCAGGAGATGGATGGGATTGGGAGAGGTCAGGCACAGCAGAGGGAAGGAGCAGAAAATGGATGGGACGGAGGGATGGTGAGCAGAGGGAAGGAGCAAGAGATGGATGGGACTGGGAGGGGTGGGGAGCAGAGGGAAGGAGCAAGAGATGGATGGGACTGCGAGGGGTGGGGAGCAGAAGGAAGGAGCAAGAGATGGATGGGACTGCGAGGGGTGGGGAGCAGAGGGAAGGAGCAGAAGATGGATGGGATGGAGGGATGGTGAGCAGAGGGAAGGAGCAAGAGATGGATGGGACTGGGAGGGGTGGGGAGCAGAGGGAAGGAGCAAGAGATGGATGGGACTGCGAGGGGTGGGGAGCAGAAGGAAGGAGCAAGAGATGGATGGGACTGTGAGGGGTGGGGAGCAGAGGGAAGGAACAGAAGATGGATGGGACTGGGAGGGGTGGGGAGCAGAGGGAAGGAGCAAGAGATGGATGGGACTGGGAGGGGTGGGGAGCAGAAGGAAGGAGCAAGAGATGGATGGGACTGGGAGGGGTGGGGAGCAGAAGGAAGGAGCAAGAGATGGATGGGACTGCGAGGGGTGGGGAGCAGAAGGAAGGAGCAAGAGATGGTTGGGACTGGGAGGGGTGGGGAGCAGAGGGAAGGAACAGAAGATGGATGGGACTGGGAGGGGTGGGGAGCAGAGGGAAGGAGCAAGAGATGGATGGGACTGGGAGGGGTGGGGAGCAGAAGGAAGGAGCAAGAGATGGATGGGACTGCGAGGGGTGGGGAGCAGAAGGAAGGAGCAAGAGATGGATGGGACTGCGAGGGGTGGGGAGCAGAGGGATGGACCAGGAGATGGATGGGATTGGGAGAGGTCAGGCACAGCAGAGGGAAGGAGCAAGAGATGGATGGGACTGGGAGGGTGGGGAGCAGAGGGAAGCCTACTGGAAAGAAGACACTGCATAAAACAGAAGACACTGGGACCAAAGCGAATAGAAAAACTAAATGATCAGACAACAAAGGTAGATAAAAGTATTTTATTCATAATTTATTAATTGAAATGTGTCAGCTTTTTGAAATGTGCATCTGTGATATTTTGCCTGTAAATTTCAATTCCTTCCTCCACATTAGCATATTCATTTGCATATGTATATATGCAAATGATATGCTAATATGCTCCGCCCATTCTTTGCCCCCCCAAATGAAACAGTCAAACTACGCCTATGATTCTACTATAGTTTTGATTATCGCTACATAAAGAATGCACATGAGATGACAAGTGTGGGGTAGGAGAAGCAGCACATAATGTCCCCCACAGGCCCACAGTTGTCTATACATGATACATTTTATGCACTCCAGAAAGAAGCTCTCTTTGGCACAATGCAGTAAATTTGAGAGACTGAGATCATACTTCACATGACCTGGCTTAGGAGTGAGGTTCATTCCTGTCATGGTATGTGCAAAAATAACTTGTTAGAGAAATTGCCCCTGAGAAAAACCTACACAGTGGAAAAAGAGAAAAATAGAAGAACAGCATTGCTAATAGAAGTATTAATATGAAACTGTTCAATACAGAGAGACAAAAGATCATCTGCTAACAAGGGATGTAATCGGAGACCAGGAAAATGTGACAGGAAGATACAAGAATAGTTCCAATTATCTTGGGAGCCACCTGCCTGATTAAGAACTTCCAAGTGCACCTTGATATGTTATACTATATGAGCTTCAGAAGAAAGCTAGGTTTAGCACACTGCAAGTCATAAGACTACTGGCTGTGAATTTGAGAGACTGTGATTATACCCAACATCCCCTGATCATGGTATCCGACAAGGGTCCCCAAAGCAATGATGCCCTGCAATGGCAGAAGGAAGTAAGTCCACTTATGCTCAAAAATAGTTTAAGTGCCTATCTGTAATGTAGGAAGTATGTCCCATTGTAATGTATATTGGACTTCTGTATAGCCCCTTCGGGATCCCCAATATTTCAGAGGCAAAAGGCATGGCCGTAGCTAGTGTGGCCCCACGAGTCACATGGGAAGCTGAGATGGTAAACTTGCACTCCGTCCATTGGTTTCCCTTGCTGTTGTGATGCAAGTGAATGGACCAGGCACACTTGGAGGCTTGCCGCACAAGGCGCATTATCGGCTAGTAACACTTCTGGAAATTGCAGAGTAGCAAGCAAAACATTTTTGCCCCTATTTTCCCACAAATCAGCCAGAATGGACTAATTTCCTTCTGCCTTTGCAAGGCAGTATGGCCTATAGCCTGGATGTAGCCTGTGGAGTTCATTTTTCCAACCCGTGGAGGAAGTTTTATTCTTTTTTTCTCCTTTATGCACAATAGCCACTCCACCAGCTGATGGTATCACAGCAAATTCTGACTCCCCTCAGGCCCTTAGTAATTTCAAATATCCTCTGTAGACCTTCTCTTGAAAAGATTAAGGAGCCCAGGTACATGTAAAACCAACCCGTTTGATCAGAGAGAAGTCAGTAATGTGTAGAGCACTAAAAACTGTCTAGAACTGAGGGTTTAGTGGTACTGGAAGGGTACCTGGGTTTGAGTCCTGGCTTAAGCCTTTCCAGTGCAATTTTTCTAGCAAAAAAGGTGCCAGTACTCAAATGCCAGGCCACCCTTCAGGGGTGGGGTGATCACTGAGGGACCCACCCCACAATAGCCAGGCCCCCTGCAACCAGTCACAGAATCTATGACAAGGCAGAATTGGTGTGTTGAGCCTGAGCTCTTTCATTAAAACTTGTGGTCCATGGGTCAATTTTAGCAGACACTGGAAAAGGTGCCGGTACTCAGTACCCCTCAAAAAAAGCCCTGAGCCTTTCAGTCCTTGGGTTGGCCATGGCTAGAGACGCTAAGGAGGAAGAGTGCATATGTGCTGAGTAAAGTGGTGTGGTAGCCGTGTTAGTCCACTTGCAAAGGTAATAAATCAAAACATAAAAAAGAAAATAAGATGATACCTTTTTTATTGAACTAACAATGCATTTTTTATTAGCTTTTGAAGGTAACCCTACTTCTTCAAACCGGAAATAAGCAAACACTGACAAATATCAGAATATATAAGTGAAATACAAAAGCATTCCAATGACAGTCTCACAGGACGAGGGAGCAGTAGGTTAGGAGAGAAATAGGGAAAGCTAGGTAGCTGATAAGAGAGTGACAAAGCAGTAGACGTTTATGGTTTATAGTGGGACTAGCAGTTGAGCCCGTAAAAATGGGCTGGTATTGGGGTTTTCCTTCCTTCCTTCCCCCTCCCTCCCTCCCCGCGAGGTCGCCACCGCTACCATTCCCACCCCCCCTCCCCGGAGTCGCCGCCATCCCTCTACCCGGCCTGGGCCCTCTCTCTCTCCGCTACTAAACTTACACATCCATTTGCCGGAACGCAGCACGCACATCAGCTGAGCTGCCGTCTGCCCTTCCTTCTCTGCCTGTGTCCCGCCCTCCTGTGACGTAACGTCAGCGAGGGCAGGACACAGGCAGGGAAGGAAGGCCGACGGCAGCTCAGCTGATGTGCGTGCTGCGTTCTGGCGAATGGATGTGTAAGTTTAGTAGCGGAGAGAGGGCCCGGGGGGAGGGGGTAACGGTAGCGGCGACCTCGGGTGGGCGGGTGGTTGGGGGGAGCGGTATCAACCTTGGCGGCGCAGTTTCCCTCTCTGTCCCGCCCTCGTCATCACGTATTGACGCGGGGGCGGGACAGAGAGGGAAGTCTCTACTGCGCATTTGCGAGTGAGTCGGTCACTCGCCGTTTATATGTTTGATAGGAAGCCCAGATCTTTGTTAGGTCCTGTCTGATGGGTGTCATTATTTGACTTCAAAGGTCTTACGTTCCTGGATTGTCTTAAAATTTCCTTTTAGCATTCTTACCATAAGATCATTGATGCAGTGTTCTTGTTTTGTAAAGTGCTGTCCCACAGAGGTGGCATCCTGGTTGGCATTGGAATATTAATATTGTGTCTGTTGAGCCTCATCTTTAGCATCTGGCTTGTTTCTCCAATGTAGCACCCTTCTTCACATTTTTTACATTGAATGATATATACCACATTTGAGGATGAGCATGTGAAGGATCCCTTTATGCTGAATGTTTTTCTCATGTGAGTGATTGTAGGATCCTGTGAGATGGTTTGGCACAGTTTGCAGTGCCATTCTCTTCTTTTTGAGCTTGTATTGGGAGTTTGCTTTTAACTAATTTCTGCTTCAAATTAGGTGGCTGTTGGAAGGCCAGCACTGATGGGGCTTGGAATATCTCTTTCAGGCCCAGATGAACCAAAGCCCCGCGCTGTTCCGAACAGCGCTCTAAAAATAGTGCTGGAACAGCGCAGGGCTTTTCTGCATCGATGATCAAAGATAATGCATGCAAATCTAAGCAGCGCAATTATCTTTGATTATCATGTAGAAGTGCGGGAGAATTGTGCCGAGCATGCGCTCAGCACAATCCTCCCGCACTTGTTTGACAGGTCTGGGCTGTCAAAAGCCCAAACCTGTCAAACAGCCTGCCCCAAGGCACGAACAACGGGGGCTGGAGGTCCGGTGGGTCTCCAGCCCCCCCTCAACCCCCAGAAAATGTCGTGGCCATCGCCGGCCAAACGCTCTCCCACCCTCCCACCCAGCGACGGGGGGGGGGGGGGGGCTGGAGGTCCGGTGGACCTCCGGTCCCCCCGACAATCCCACCCCTTCCATGTTCAAGGAGGGCTGGAGATCCGGAGGGTCTCCAGCCCCCCCAAACCCCCACAAAATGTCGTGGCCGCCGGCCAAACCAAACCCTCTCCCACCCTCCCACCCAGCGACAGGGGGGTGGGTGCTGGAGGTCCACCGGGATGCGCTGGGCAGGGCTCACCATTCCTCCCCAATGATCCGCAAAGTCTAATGCCAGCTCGGAGCTGGCGTTGATTTTGCCACGGCCAGCAACCCAATCTTTGGCACGCTGGACGCTGATCATTGGGGATGAATGCGTTAAGCGCTGATTAGCATGCATTTGCATGCTACTTGTGCTAAGAGCCCTCGAGTGCATTGTTTCAGGCGCTCAAGGGCTCTGATCATGAGTGGCTGCAAACTCCGGCGCTAGTATGGCGTTAACAGTCTCTAGCGCTGGAGTTTGCTTTTGATCATGAGGGCCTAAGTAATTCATCCTCCTGGAGTAGTGGCTGTAGATCTTTTATGGTTCTTCTCAATTTTTCTAGGTCTGGATTGTATGGAATTCTCTCTGTGGCCTCCTTGTACTGCAGTAGGATTTTTCTAGATATTTTAAGGGAAGAAGCAATATTCTTGGAGATGATTTTGAGGTTGTAGCCTTTTTGTTTGAAGGAATCAGTCAGGATTTTGAGGTGTTTATCTCTGCCTCTTGAGTCACTTTACAAAACCAGAACACTGTATCAATGATGATATAGTAAGAATACTAAAAGGAAATTTTAAGACAATCCAGGAACGTAAGACCTTTGAAGTCAAAATGATTAAATATTTTGACACCCACCAGACAGGACTTAACAAAGATCTGGGGTGCCTATCCCACTATAAGCCATAAAATTCTACTGTTTTGTCACTTTCTTATCAGCATCCATCTCTCCCTGTCTCTCACCTAGCCTGCCACTCCATCTTCCTGTGAGAATGTTTTACTTATATATTCTGATTTTGCATTTTTTTTTTTTAATTTGTACCCCGCGCTTTCCCACTCATGGCAGGCTCAATGCGGCTTAGGTACTGAAGAAGAGTTACCTTCAAAAGATAATAAAAAAATGTATTGTTAGTCCAATAAAAAAGGTATCATCTCATTTTCTTTTCTATATTTTATTTCTATTTATTACCATATGTGCTGAGGGAAGGGTATTATAGTCAGCAGTGGTGACCCCTGGTGACTGGATTAGAACCCAAGTCTGCAGAACATTAGAAGAAGCCCTGGTACATGCTCCCCCACCCCATCTCTAGCCAGGGACCATCTCTGCAATAACTTGATCACAGCCAAGTTGGGAGAGGATATACGAGAATGGAAAACCTTCCAGGTAGTTAAGCATGAAGCTCCCAGCTTTGGTTCTGATTGAACTGGAAGGCCAAAAGATCAGAAGAAACTGTCGGGTTAAAAATAAAAGACAACTACAGAGCCATGCTCAGGTACGTCATGGGGAGACAGAACTCAAAACAATTTTTTAAGTTTAGCTGGTTTTAATTCAGTGGTAGTTCAGTCTCTGCCAAGGACAGGATCATATAAGGCAGTTGCCAGTTTAATCCATTTGAATGCAAATAAAACCAAAAATCAATACCAATAATAAAAGGTAAGAGCTTTTATTAAACTTTACTTTACTAAGACACTTGTATCCCACATTAGGTCACTTGAATTCAATGTGGCATACAATTATTGCCAAGAATATCAGAAATAATTAGCTAATACAACTTCAGTGTGGATCCATAGATAATATCAAAACATAAAAAGTAGCTAGTACACCCCAGGAACTGCAAGAAATTCATCTTTTTATAATTTAATAAAGAAAAAATTGTACTTACACAGAGAGCGGTATTTTCGATATGACATCTAAGTCCGACTTTGAACGTTTTTTTGCAAAAAAAACGTTCAAAATCTGAATAGAAAAGAAAGTCATTTTCAAAAAAGAAAAACATCTATCTTTTTTTTTTTTTTTCAAAAATACTGTTTTGAACAAGCTTTTGTGATTTGGATGTTTTGTTTTTTGGTCCATTAAAAAAAAATAAAAGTACAAGTGCAAAACGCAAAAAATCAAGCCATTGGGTTGTAGGAGGAGCCAGCATTTTTAGTAGACTGGTCCCCCAGACATCCCAGGAGATAAATGGGGCACCTCTCACCATTGCTCCCTTATTTTCTCTGCTGAGACCCCCAAAACTCACCCAAAACCCACTACCCCCAACTGTACACCTAATACAGTAGCCCTTATGGATGAAGGGGATACCTATATGTGGGTACAGTGGGTTTCTGGTGAGTTTTGGAGGGCTCACAGTTTCCACCACAAATATGACATTTAGAAGGAGATAAGGATCTGAGTCCCCCAAGCCATGGTGCACTGCACTGACCACTAGACTACTCCAGGGACCTGCATGCTGCTCTAATAGACCTGGCTCTAACATCTGATGCTGTCATAGGCTCTAACATCTGATGCTGTCATAGAGGCTGGGAAGTCATATTTTTATTCACATTTTTGGGGGGTGGGAGGGGGTCAGTGACCACTGGAGGATATTGGGGGTCATCCCTGATTCCCTCCAGTAGTCATCTGGTCATTTAGAGCACCCTTTTGTGCCTTATTCATTACTAGTAAAAAAGGCCCGTTTCTGACACACATGAAACGGGCGCTAGCAAGGTTTTCCTCGGAGTGTATATGTTTGAGAGAGTGTATGTGAGAGTGACTGTGTGCGAGAGAGAGTGAATGTGCGAGTGTGTGTGTGTGTGAGAGAGAGAGTGAGTCTGGGTGCGAGTGTGTCTGTGAGAGAGAGAGTGTGTGTGTGAGAATGAGAGTGTGTGCAAGTGCGTATGTGAGACAGTGTGAGAGAGTGTGTGTTTCACACAGATACAGTGTTTGCGAGAGAGAGAGTGTGTGTGAGACACAGACTCTCTGTGAGACTGAGTGTATGAGACCAAGAGAGTGTGTGAGTGACTGTGTGACACATAGAGAGTGAATGTGATACAGTGTGAGACACAGAGTGTATGAGAGTGAGAGAGAGAAAGACATTGACTGTGAGAGAGAGAGAATGTGTGAGAGAGAGAGTGTGTGTGTGAAAGCGATACCTCCCCCCCCCCCCTCTCTGGTGTCAGGCCCCCCCTCCCTCCCTCTCTCTGGTGTCAGGCCTCCCCTCTCTCTCTCTGGTGTCTGAGCGTTACTGTGCAGGACGCTAAGCTCTGGCTGTGCTTCAAGGAACTGACCAATCCTATTTAATAGAATGCACCGCCAACATTCTGAAGCCGAGAAACCTCATGTGGTTGGTCACTTCTGCTTGTGACGAACCCGGAAGTACGCGATGTCAATTCAGGAGATGGATACAGAGAGCATGAATGCCTTAGCCATGCAGTCAGCTTCAGAATATTGGAGGTGCGTTTTATTATATAGGATAAAAACAGGTCTAGCTCAAAACGTCTTAGTTTTAATCCTGGATGGTTTGGTTGTATTCCATTATGGCTGTAAAACATCTAAGTCTTAGAAACACCCAGATCCTACCTTTACCACACCCCCAACACGCCCCCTTGCATTTTGAATGCACTTGTAACGGACTTCATACTAAAACATCTAAAAATTGGTTTTGAAAATATTGATTTAGACGTTTTTGTGAGAAAAATATCCAAATGCTTCTTTATGCCACTTTTTAGACATTTTTCTCTTTCGAAAATGAGCTCCAGAGTAACCTACTTAATCAACTATTAATTTAACACAAACTTTTTAAACCAAAAAGAAACCAAGATATAGTTTTCATGAATCCTAATTTCCATAGGTAATAAATTTCACCATTTGAAATAACTTAATACATTTCTTTTAACTAGCTATGGGGAATTAACCCTCCATTCCTGAGATCATCTCTCCTGAGGAAGGAAGGGATGGTTCCCAAAAAGCTAGTCAAGAAACAAATTCCCCCCCCCCCCCCCCTCCAATATTCAGCTGGCGGTGGTCATTGTTTTTTAAAATGCTGATCGTCGCCAGATAAATTGTCTCCCAATTTTCAGTGAAGGGCCATATCTGGGCGCCGGCACTGAACATCAGGGATTATTTTTGGTGACCTGGCCACTTGCAGTTTATGCGGGTCTGACCGATATTCAGCCGAGGCTGCATAAGAGTTATTTGGCCCCAGCTGAATATTGGGCTGGGACCCACATAACACTGTTTTATTAAAAAAATATATTTATTTAAATTCCCCAAACCCACAGAACAAAGGCCCTATCCTGGAACACCCCAACCCCTCAACCATCAGGTAGCCCCCCCCCCCCCCCAGCCTACCCGTATACCTGGTAGTCCAGCGAAGGTTGTTGGGGGCAGGAGCGCAGCCCCCTTGTGACACCAGTCTAAAATGGCTGTTGCGGCCTCTTGCGGCAGCTTATGATACTATACAAAGTACCACGAACTGCCTCAAGAGGTTGCAGCAGCCATTTTAGACTGGCGCGGCAAGATGCAGAAGTGAGGGGGCTGTAACCCTGCTTCCAACAACCACCCCTGGACCACCAGGTGCACAAGTGGTTGGGTTTCCGGGAGGTGGGCCTTTTTATTTGGACTTGGGGAGAGGGTGGGGAGGGAAAGAGGGGGACATTGATGAAGTGGGAGAACATAAGAACATAAGAGTAGCCATACCGGGTCAGACTAATGATCAATCTAGCCCAGTATCCTGCTTTCCAAACAGTGATCAAGCCAGGTCGCAAGTACCTGGCAGAAACCCAAATTGGGATAACACTCCATACAACAAATCCCAGGGCAAGCAGTTGCTTCTCATGTCTGTCTCAATAGCAGACTATGGTCTCTTCCTCCAGGAACTTGTCCAAACCTTTTTTAAACCCAGATACACTAACCGCTGTATCTATACCACTCATATCTCCCCTCAGCCGTCTCTTTTCTAAGCTGAAGAGTCGTAACCTCTTTAGCCTTTCCTCATACGAGAGGAGTTCCATCCCCTTTATCATTTTGGTCACTCTTCTTTTAATCTTTTTTGAGATACGACGACCAGAACTGAACACAATACTCAAGGTGCGGATGCACCATGGAGCAATACAAAGACATTATAGTCGTATTCACCATCCCTTTCCTGTTTGCTTTTTTAGCCACCGCCACACATTGAGCAGAAAATTTCAGCGTATTATCTACAACGACACCCAGATCTTTTTCTTGAGTGCTGACCCCCATGGTGGACCCTAGCATCACGTAACTATGATTTGGATTATTCTTTCCAATGTGCATCACCTTGCATTTGTCCACATTAAATTTTATCTGCCATTTGGATGCCCAGTCTTCCAATTTCCTAAGTTCTTCCTGCAATATTTCACAGTCCGCACGTGTTTTAACAACCTTGAATAGTTTTGTATGATCTGCAAATTTAATCACCTCACTTGTCGTTCTGATTTCCATATCATTTATAAATATGTTAAATAGCACCGGTCCCAGTACAGATCCTTGCGGCACGCCACTGTTCACCCTCCATTGAGAGAAATGACCCTTTAACCCTACCCTCTGTTTTCTGTCCAATAACCAATTCCTAATCCACACCAGAACCTTGCCTCCTATCCCATGACTTTTTAATTTTCTCAGGAGTCTCTCATGAGGAACTTTATCAAAAGCTTTCTGAAAATCTACATATACTACATCAACCACCTTACCTTTATCCACATGTTTATTCACATCTTCAAAGAAATGAAACAAATTGGTGAGGCTGAACCCATGCTGACTCTGTCCAATTAAACCATGTTTGTCTACGTGTTCTGTAATTTTATTCTTTATAATAGTTTCCACTATTTTGCTTGGCACCATTGTCAGGCTCACCGGTCTATAATTTCCTGGATCACCCATAGAACCCTTTTTAAAAATTGGCGTCACATTAGCCACCCTCCAATCTTCAGGTACTATGGATGATTTTAACGACAGGTTACATATTACTAAGAGCAGATCAGCAATTTCATGCTGAGTTCTTTGAGGAAGGAGGAAGCTTGGAAGCATTTTTTTTTAAACAAAAAAAAATAGTTATGTGGGTGCCAGCCTGATAATCAGTGCTGGCACCTGCATAGCTAAGTGGCCTTATTTTAGGACAGCTTTTGAGCTGTCCTAAATTGAACCACTTAGTTATGCAGGTGCCGGCACTGAATACTGCCAGCACCCACCTAATCCTGGGCTCCTTCCCAATGCCGCCTCCAGCACCACCCCTAAACTGCCCACTTTTTAGTTGGGCGATCTGAGGGGATATTCAATGACACTAACAACAAAGTGCACTAGTATAAAACGTTCAAATAATACTGATATATTTTTATGTTGGAGAAAAGCCCTCAGAAACCAAAGGACTTCAACCCTTGGTGGAGCACGGTTTCATTTATTAACCAGTGCTTTCTTTGTATCATTGGGCTAAAACTCCATTTTTGAGGCAATCACTTAAAGTGCAACAAACTTTTAACATTAATTATAGAACAATATCCAAATCTTGATAAAGCTGATTGTAAACTTTTCTAAACTACAGATATTAAGCCAGCACTTAGCTTTCAAATGTTCTACGGGGCCACCGTTTCACCCCTTTCAGGCTTCTTCAGGAACAAGTACTGCCGAATCAAAATGCCAAATTGCTTTCATTCACACAGATTTCTTTTCAAAATGGCGCCATTTAGGCATCGGGAAGCGATTTAAGCAGGTAAAGAGACTCACCTGCCTGATTAAATTGCTTTGAATATCGACCCCATTGTTAGTACAATAAAAAGAAATCATGCTTATACTTTTTGATTGTTAACCTGTATTTTTCATACAAGGACAGAACTAGAACTGGCATAGCAGTGAGCCCCACATTCTGTGCTTTGACTGAATGCCCCTCTATGCAACTACATTTATAACGGGGAAGCGTATGAAGGAGAGAGAAAACAAAATGAGATCATGAGAGTGCGGGAAAGAGAAGCCAGACAGAGAACAGGCCAGTAAAGATATAAAGGAAGCAGATAGAGAGAGGCTGTTACTTGGCACAGTTTAACCCTAGCTCTTACTGAAAAGGCTGGCCCTGCTAACAGTCTCTGTTTCCTTTAATTTCCTCACACAAAGAGTTACACAAGCACTAATTAAATACCAAGGGAAGTGGGTGGGTATTTTCCTCATCAATTCTCCATCATTCCTCTCAGCCTCCTCTCCCTGTGGCTTTATCCTTCACAAATGAGGCATCTCTCAGCAGCACCGAAAACAATCTCCAGAGTGTTCCGGGCTCAGAAGAGGAGGAGGAGGTGGTGGAGACAGGGTGGAATGGAAAGGTCAGGGCTTGCATTCTGCTGTGTGTTCTCTATGTCCCTGGAGAGACCGAGGACACTCTCGGGGACTTGAGAGATACTCCAGTTTTAATAAAAGTCAAATGGTGGAATTTTACCCTACATTCTCAGATTGTGTCATGGGCTTAGAAGATTCCATCAAACTGTGAAGAAGGGTGAAGGTGGGCTTCTATGTCAGGAGGTCCTACTGTTTTCTCCAGCCTGGGATACAATTTGTTACTAAGGAAGATTCTACTGTAGTCAGGTGCCAGAGATAGAAAAGTCTCGTCAGACATATAACACAGCTAGATATAATGTGTGATCAATTATAACATAGTCAAGGGATGGACCCTGGATTTTTTGCTATTATATATTACACTGTGGATCCAATACAAAGCAGATTCACTTTTAACACAGTCAGATATCTCCTAACCTTGAACCCCCAACGTCCACATTATAGTAGTCCAGTAAAAAGGCATCCCTACAACTTTTTGTTGACCTTATTTCCATATATCATTTTAATGAGAAACCATAACCCACCTAGAGTAAGTGGAAATTGGTCTAACATTATCACACAGATGCCAAGTTCTTCCAAGCCAAATGTGTTGCCAACATAGAATCACCATAAAGCACACTGTGCCACAGTCTTGGACTATATGAATTTGAGTGCTTAACTTCAACAGCAGAGCATGAAAGAGCAACAGGAATCACTTGACTGAGCAGGTGCTAGGATAAGCAAATAGACAATACATTTCAGTGATTTAAACAAGATGTAGTCATGTTTCTGTAAGGCAGGTTCAAAGCCTGAAATGCTGACATCAATCTTTGCTCTGTCGCAGACACCATAACTAAAGGGCATCTAGGAGAAACCGCATGCATGTAGATTCAGAATCTGAGCGTACTGGTCACACTGAAATGCTGTTTCTAAGGATTTCTTTTTTTTTTTTACCTCGTTCTTTGGGAATTGCAGTTTCCAAACAATTACAACAAGGTAGGTTTTTGCAACTACAATAATGAGGAAAATAGGTTGTTTCGAATAAGTTAACAGCAAAATGAAACAGAAAGGCTCAACAAAATTTCCTGTTTCATATCATTGTTTTTCAAACACATAAAAAGATAAACAACATTTAATTCACTAATTTTGTCAACCTGTGGCTTTTTGAATCTAGTGCATCTAGGGGCCCTCTTACTGAGCTGTGGCAAAAAGTGGCCTGCAGCATTGTGAGTGCGTCTTTTGGGCACGCAATTTTTGTTGCGTCCTGAAAAAGGGCCTTTTTTAAGGGGCCGGATGATGGACACGCGGCAAAATAAAAACCAGCACACATCCGTTTTTGGCCTGAGACCTTACTGCCACCCATTGACTTAGTGGTAAGGTCTCATCCGCTACCTGGGCAGTAGGCATGCAGCGCGTGCCCACTGCCATGTATTGCTGGATAAGCACCATGCGGTAGAAAATAGAAAATATTTCTACTGTTTGTTTTTGACGTGTGCCAAATTCCGAATTACTACCCAGCGCACGCGGTAGCTGGGCAGTTATGCTGGTTTGGCATGTGTTGTATGCAAGTAGGCCCATACGTGCCTTTGTAAAACTACTACTACTACTACTACTAATAGCATTTATATAGCGCTACCAGACAAACGCAGCCCTGAACATTTGACATAGACAGACAGTCCCTACTCAAAGAGCTTACAATCTAGGCAAAACAGACAGACAAGACATTACGGGCAAGGGAATTACAGGGTAAAGAGGAATAGGGGAGGAGGAGGGCAAATGAGTAGCGGCTAGGAGCCAAAGGCAGCAATGAAAAGGTGAGCCTTCAGCATAGATTTAAAAACAGGTAGAGATGGAGCTAGACGTATGGGCTCAGGAAGACGGTTCCAGGCATAAGGTGCAGCAAGATAAAAGGAACGAAGTCTGGAGTTAGCGGTGGAGGAGAAGGGGGACGACAAGAGAGACTTGCTCAGAGAGTGGAGTTCATGCGGAGGAATGTAGGGAGAAATGAGAGAGGAGAGGTAACGAGGGGTCATAGAGTGGATGCATTTAAAGGTCAGTAAGAGAAGTTTGAACTGTATACGGAAGCGGACAGGGAGCCAGTGAAGAGACTTGAGAAGTGGGCTAGTGTGGGCATAGCGATTCTGGTGGAAAATAAGTCGAGCTGCAGAATTCTGGATAGATTGGAGCGGAGAAAGATGATTGAGCGGAAGACCAGTGAGAAGTAAATTGCAATAATCCAAGCGAGAAGTAACAAGGCCCCCAAGTCATCAATATTTACCTATGGCCAAGTGGACTAAGCTAAAAGCCAATGAATTTCGCAGATTTTTGCATGTAATTGAACAGGCTATCCCTATTGACTACATGGACAACTGGACTAGCCCCCTCAGCTGTGAAAAAAGGGTTAGCCCACTTGGCCATAAGACCGTCCAATTATGCCCTGCTTTTTCTGCAAAAACAAAACAAAAACCTCCTCAACCTTTTCTCCATCATCTTGTCCCACTCTTGGTGTCGTCACTGGGCAGAAGCAATCACCAGTTTCCCCTGCCCTGCTGGTACAGCAATAGGAAATGGCGCTGGCTCATAGGCACCGACTCCGTGGGTGCTCGAGCACCCCCAATATTTGACCTGCCGGAAGTCCCAGAATGGAAGTTCCAAGCCAGCCCGACCTGCGTTGCCCGCCCTCTTCTCCCAGTCCTCCGCCTGCCCCTCGCCTTCCTGCGTGCTGCCCAGAATTTAAAAGTCATCATCTTACCTCGGGGTTCGGCGGCAGCAGTGAAAGGCGAGCAGGCTCGGCAGTTTAGCGGGCGGGACCAGAGGCAGAGCTGAGAGAGAAGGGAAGGCAGGCTGAAGTGCCGAGCCTGCTCGCCTTTCACTGCTGCCACCGGACCCCGAGGTAAGATGATGATTTTTAAATTCTGGGCGGCATGCAGGAAGGCGAGGGGCAGGCGGAGGACTGGGAGAAAAGGGTGGGCAGCGCAGGTCGGGCTGGCACTCGGAGGAGAGAGAGGGAGGGAGCAGGGAGGGAGGCAGGCGGCCTGGAACTCGGAGAGGGAGGCGGGGGCCTGGAACTTGGAGGAGAGGGAGGCAGGGGCCTGGAACTCGGAGGAGAGGGAGGGAGGGAGGGGGCCTGGAACTCGGAGGAGAGGGAGGGATGGAGGGGTCCTGGAACTCGGAGGGGATGAGAGGGGGTCCTGGTACTCAGAGGGGAGGGGAGGGAGAGAGAGGGAGGGGGGCCTGGAACTCGGAGGAGAGGGAGGGAGGCCAGGAAATCGGAGGAGAGGGAGGAGGAGGGAGTGGGGCCAGGCTGGAACTCGGAGGAGAGGGGGGCCTGGAACTCGGAGGGAGGGGGAGGGAGAGGAGGTGGGTGGGGGAGGGAGGGGAAGGGGGATGGGGGAGGAGGAGAGGAGGTGGGGGAGGGGGGAATGCACCACCTGTAAAAAAAAAAAAAAATTCAGCACCCCCAATCATTTTGAAAAGTTGGCTCCTATGCGCTGGCTGACCCACTTTTCATTTCTGCCAAACAAAATAGCACCAGCCCCAAGCCAATGCCATTTTATTGTAAATTTAAAAAGGGTCTGGCCCTCAATCAGCAGTTGCCATTACTGCTGTACCAGTGGGGCAGGAGTTTCTATGCACATTTTCCCTCATAACCAGACTTGAAGGGTATAGAAAGATATGGGATTCTCTCTGCAAATGCTATAATTCTCACTTTGGGTGACAGCTCACATGTAGTAAATACATCTTTGTAAGCAGTTTCTGTAGATGGCCTCAGAAAAAAAAAAAACTTTATAAGATTATAAAGACCTAAAGAATAGATTAAAAAATACAAGCCCCGATATTTCAAAGTATTTATACAGACAGCAGATGCTGTTATCTGGCTAAGTGCTACTGGCCAGCCCTCTCTGTTAATTTTCAAGGCTATCCTGACAGTGCTGCTGAAAATTATTTCACACTGCCCCAGCACTATCCAGATAGTTCTCTGAAAAAGATTACATGCCGCTCTGGCATTATCCAGGTAGTGTCATTGAGAATTATTGCACACCACCCCAGCACTATCCAGATAGTTCTCTGGAAATTATTAAGGGGCACCCTGACCTATCTGAATAGTGCTCTGAAAATTACTACATGCCACCCTGGCAATATCTGGATAGTATATGGCAGTTCCAAAAAACAGCAAGGCAATCGATCTGCAAACTCCAATGTGCATAAGTACATAAGTATTGCCATACTGGGAAAGACCAAAGGTCTATCAAGCCCAGCATCCTGTTTCCAACAGTGGCCAATCCAGATCACAAATACCTGGCAAGATCCCAAAAAGTATAAAACATTTTATTCTGCTTATCCCAGAAATAGTGGATTTTCCCCAAGTTCATTTAATAACGGTCTATGGACTTTTCCTTTAGGAAGGCGTCCAAACCTTTTTTAAACTCCGCTAAGCTAACCGCCTTTACCACATTCTCTGGCAACGAATTCCAGAGTTTAATTACACGTTGAGTAAAGAAAAATTTTCTCTGATTCATTTTAAATTTACTACATTGTAGCTTCATCGCATACCCCCTAGTCCCAGTATTTTGGAAAGCGTGAACAGATGCTTCACATCTACCTGTTCAACTCCACTTATTATTTTATAGACCTCTGTCATATCTCCCCTCAGCCACCGTTTCTCCAAGCTGAAGAGCCCTAGCCGCTTTGGCCTTTCCTCATAGGGAAGTCATCCCATCCCCTTTATCATTTTTGTCGCCCTTCTCTGCACCTTTACTGACTTCACGGTAAACCTGGAGGACGTAATGGGGCAGTTCAGCAAACTGAAGAGTAGCAAACCTCCTGGACTGGATGGTATTCATCCTAGAGTACTGATAGAAGTGAAAAATGAGCTTGCGGAGCTACTGCTAGTGATATGCAATTTATCCTTAAAATAGAGCGTGGTACCGGAAGATTGGAGGGTGGCCAATGTAACGCCCATTTTTTTTAAAGGTTCCAGGGAAGATCCGGGAAATTATAGACCGGTGAGTCTGACGTCGGTGCCAGGGAGAATGGTAGAGGCTATTATTAAAAACAAAATTACAGAGCACATCCAAGGACATGGATTACTGAGACCGAGTCAGCACGGCTTTTGTGTGGGGAAATCTTGCCTGATAAATTTACTTCAATTCTTTGAAGGAGTAAATAAACATGTGGACAAAGGGGAGCTGGTTGATATTGTGTATCTGGATTTTCAAAAAGCGTTTGACAAGGTACCTCATGAAAGGCTACAGAGGAAATTGGAGTGTCAAGGGATAGGAGGAAAAGTCCTATTGTGGATTAAAAAACTGGTTGAAGGATAGGAAACAGAGAGTGGGATTAAATGGGCAGTATTCACAATGGAGAAGGGTAGTTAGTGGGGTTCCTCAGGGGTCTGTGCTAGGACCACTGCTTTTTAATATATTTATAAATGATTTAGAGATGGAAGTAACTAGTGAGGTAATTAAATTTGCTGATGACACAAAGTTATTCAAAGTCATTAACTCGCGACAGGATTGTGAAAAATTACAGAAGGACCTTACTAGACTGGGAGACTGGGTGGCTAGATGGCAGATGACGTTTAATGTGAGCAAGTGCAAGGTGATGCATGTGGGAAAAAAGAACCCGAATTATAGCTATGTCATGCAAGGTTCCACGTTAGGAGTTACGGACCAAGAAAGGGATCTGGGTGTCGTCGTCGATAATACACTGAAACCTTCTGCTCAGTGTGCTGCTGCGGCTCGGAAAGCGAATAGAATGTTGGGTATTATTAGGAAAGGTATGGAAAACAGGTGTGAGGATGTTATAATGCCGTTATATCACTCCATGGTGCGACCGCACCTTGAGTATTGTGTTCAATTCCAGTCGCCGCATCTCAAGAAAGATATAGTGGAACTGGAAAAGGTGCAGTGAAGGGCAACTAAAATGATAGCGGGGATGGGACGGCTTCCCTATGAAGAAAGACTAAGGAGGCTATGGCTTTTTAGCTTGGAGAAGAGACGGCTGAGGGGAGACATGATAGAGGTATATAAAATAATGAGTGGAGTGGAACAGGTGGATGTGAAGTGTCTGTTCATGCTTTCCAAAAATACTAGGACTAGGGGGCATGCGATGAAACTACAGTTTAGTAAATTTAAAACAAATCGGAGAAAATGTTTCTTCACCCAACGCGTAATTAAACTCTGGAATTCACTGCCGGAGAACATGGTGAAGGCGGTTAGCTTGGCAGAGTTTGAAAAGGGGTTAGACGGTTTCCTAAAGGACAAGTCCATAAACTGCTACTAAATGGACTTGGGAAAAATCCACAATTCCAGGAATAACATGTATAGAATGTTTGTACGTTTGGGAAGCTTGCCAGGTGCCCTTGGCCTGGATTGGCCGCTGTCGTGGATAGGATGCTGGGCTCGATGGACCCTTGGTCTTTTCCCAGTGTGGCATTACTTATGTACTTATCTTTTTTGAGATACGGCGACCAGAATTGAATGCAATATTCGAGGTGCAGTCATACCATGGAGCGATACAAAGGTATTATAACATCCTCATTTTTGTTTTCCATTGCTTTCCTAATAATACCTAACATTCTATTTGCTTTCTTAGCCGCAGCAGTACACTGAGCAGAAGGTTTCAACTTATCATCAACGACGACACCTAGATTCCTTTCTTGGTCAGTGACTCCTAACGTGGAACCTTGCATGACGTAGCTATAATTCGGGTTCCTCTTTCCCACATGCATCACTTTGCACTTGCTCACATTAAACGTCATCTGCCATTTAGACGCCCAGTCTCCCAGTCTCGTAAGGTCCTCTTGTAATTTTTCACAATCCTCCCGCTATTTAACGACTTTGAATAACTTTGTGTCATTAGCAAATTTAATTACCTCACTAGTTACTCCCATCTCTAGGCCATTTATAAATATGTTAAAAAGCAGCGGTCCCAGCACAGACCCCTGGGGAACCCTACTAACTACCCTTTCTCCATGTGGACAAACAAAACAGCAGATCAAGATAAACATGAAGATTTTATTGATATCATATACCAGAATATTGCCTGACACAGGCCGTGTTTCGCCCAAAAGGGCTGCGTCAGGGGCTGAATTATTAACTGTGCAGAACCAATATTCCAACTGGAAATATGATTTATACACATCAAACATAAAGGACATATAGTAAAAAACCAGCAAGGTGACCACAACTTTTGTATAACGATCAACCACAAACCTCACAACTCTGAATACTGTTTCTGGCTGTTTAAATCGCTTTGAATATCAATCTGACTGTGGTTAAATATCAGCCCAATAGTCTTTTCATCTCTACAGAAGAATACAGTTCCAGCAAACACAACTTTTAGCTTGTATAAGGTTCCTCTGAGCCCTTACTAAGCAGATCAAAAAGTAGACCAAAGGAAGTCACAAATTGGATAAAAAGTCTATTCTAATTTAAAATTCAAAACCATAAAAGACCCAATATAACCATGTTTCTCCAATTAGGCTGTATTAGGGGCAGGAGAGTTCCAAGCTGGAAACATGACCTGTGTGACACACCTCCAAATATTCCCAGCAGCAGCAGCAGAAGGAAGATAGGAACAGGTACAATGAAGCTGACTTTTGAAGTCTCTGCTCAACTGAAATTTGACAGGAGGAGGCCCAAAACTGAGGTGAGGAACCCATGTACTAGGTATGGGATTTGCTATTAGTTTACATTCAGTTCCAAAACAGCACCACCCACTTCAACAAAAACAGGAGAGGGCTTGGTGATCCCAACTCCTAGGCCAACAAACACCAAGAAGGGCTTGGTGGCCTTAAAATAACACCTGTCACTCTAATGAAGACAAAACATCTTCCACTCCTAGAAAACCACCACCCATATGCCTTCCCAGTCTTCTATCCTCCTGCAAACTGTACCCAACAGCTTCTTTCTCTGCCTCTCTCACCCCCCCATGCACTCCCACCCACTTTTGTCTCCCCTACCTTTCACCCCACTCCCCTACCCCTGCTATCTCCTTACCTCTTCTTTCTGCTGTGCAATCCCTCACCTTTTGCTATCCTGCCTTATCTTCTTTCTGTTCCATCCCTTTGCTCTTCCTTCCTTGTACTCTGAACTTTCCTCTGCCCATTACCTATTCTTTCCCTCCTTTAACCACACAATTCCCTTTCTCTTTCCATCCTATCCTAGATTGCCAACTGGCCGATTTTGAGCCGGCCTGCTGGTATTTCAATGGTCAGGCGAGCTGCTGGCAGATCCCCTAAAACTAGTAGTACAAAAGCTTGTTTTTCTATCTTGATGTCACAGTCCCTCTTTTTCCCACCACCAGATCCAGCCAGCATCTCTCTCTGCTTCCAAACTCCCCTCCCCTTGGTCCTCCAATCTCATCTCGATCACCAGCAGCATCAGCAATTAAAACAGACTGCCTCAGCCAGCATCAGGGCTCCCCCTCTAGGGTGTCCCACTTCCTTTGATGTAATTTCCTGTTTCAGTATGGACAGGACAAACTAGAGGGAGAGCCCCAAAGCAGGCAGAGGCAATCTGTCTTTAATTGCTGCTGCTGCTGCTGCTGATCGAGGTAAGGTTGGAGGACCCGTGGGGGAGGGGGAGGTGAGGGACAGGTGCTGGACTCATAAGTGGGGGGAGTTGGGCGACAGAGAAAGAGATAGGCTGGACCTGTGGAGTGGGAAGGAGAGGGAGGGATACTGGCAGTGGTGTGCTGGAGCCGGCTCGCACCGGCTCGCAAGAGCCGCTTGTTAAATTTTGACAGCTCTTGCGAGCCGGTTGTTGTTGGGAGCGAGCCGGCTCCATTGCAGGAGGTAAGCATGACAGGAGGGCGCCATCACAGGCCATGCTTACCTCCCCTGCCGCTCCGAAGCATGTCCAAAGATGTCCTTCGCTCCCACCCTCCCCTCCCGCTCCCCTCCATCTTTTTTTAATTACCTCCGTCGAAGTGCGCGCCATTTAAAGCCCTGCTGCTTGCTGGCCGTCTCTCCAGGCTTCCCCTGCTTGATTCGGATGATGTTCGTGCCTTAGTCCCGCCTTCATTCTGACGTCATTTCCTTTTTTCGCGAAGGTGGGACTAAGGCACGAACCAGGGCCGTGCCTAGGGTCTCTGGCGCCCCCCTGCAGACTATCAGTTGGTGCCCCCCCCCCCGTGAAAATGATCACCCCCCCCCCCCATGAAAATGATCGCTCACCACTTGCCACACTGAAAGGAATTGTCAGCAATATTCTTAGAAACAAATTGCTATACATTGCAAAATAAGATAGCAGATGTAAATTCTCAAAGTGGACATATTCCAAACGCTAAAATGAAAATAAAATAATTTTTTTCTACCTTTGTTGTCTGGTGACTTTCTTTTTTCAATCATGCTGGTCCAGTATCTGATTCTGCTGCTATCTGTCCTCTTAACTCCATTTCCAGGGCTTCCTTTCCATTTATTTCTTTACTTTTCTCCTTTCGTCTTCATTTCTTACTCTATATCCATTTCCAGCAATTTCTCCTCTCTCCCTGGGTCCTGCCCTCCCATCCATGTCCATTCTTGTCCCTCTCTGCCCTTCCCTCCTACATCCATAGCCAGCAATCCTCCTCTCTCCCCTCCCCTCCATTTCCAGCAATTTGTCCTCTCCCTGGGCCCCCATGTCCATCCTTGTCCCTCTCTGCCCTTCCCTCCTCCATCCATAGCCAGCAATCCTCTCTCCCCTCCCCTTCCAACAATTTGTCCTCTCCCTGGGCCCTGCCCTCCCATCCATGCCTCTCTGCCCTCCCATCCATTCAGGGTCTGCCCTCCCTCTCACTCCCCATTCCATCCAGGATCTATCCCCCCTCTCTCACTGCCCCCTCTTTTCGGCTCCCAGTTCCCACCTGCGGCTGCCCCTAGTTCCAGATCCATTGATTCTCCATCCACCCCTGCCCCAGGCATGACCCCATTCTCCCTCCTGCTCACTTTTCAGACCCCAGTTCCAGCTCCATGCCCCTTCTCCCATCTGTCTCCCACCCAGTCCCTTCTGCCCATCCGAGTCCCCCTCACCCCATCTGTCTCCCACCCAGTCCCTTCTGCTATCCAAGTGCCCCCCACCCTCACCCCATCTGTCTCCCACCCAGTCCCTTCTGCCCATCCGAGTCCCCCTCACCCCATCTGGCTCCCACCCAGTCCCATCTGCCCATTCGAGTCCCCCTCACCCCATCTGTCTCCCACCCAGTCCCTTCTGCCCATCCGAGTCCCCCTCACCCCATCTGTCTCCCACCCAGTCCCTTCTGCCCATCCGAGTCCCCCTCACCCCATCTGGCTCCCACCCAGTCCCATCTGCCCATCCGAGTCCCCCTCACCCCATCTGTCTCCCACCCAGTCCCTTCTGCCCATCCGAGTCCCCCTCACCCATCTGGCTCCCACCCAGTCCCTTCTGCCCATCCGAGTCCCCCTCACCCCATCTGTCTCCCACCCAGTACCTTCTGCTCATCCGAGTCCCCCTCACCCCATCTGTCTCCCACCCAGTCCCTTCTGCTATCCGAGTCCTCCCCCACCTTCACGGTCACCCCATCTATCCCCCACCCTCACCCTGCCTCGTCTTCTCCCTGCCACCCGTCTTTAAAAAGAAATTGCCGACGCGATAGCGAGCGCAGCACCTCGTGTGCAAGTAAAAGAAGCGAATCCGATCATCTCATTGGGCCTTCCTTCACTGTCCCGCCCTAGAGGAAATAGGAAGTTGCGTCAGAGGAGGGTGGGACAGTGAGGGAAGGCCCAATGAGATGATCGGATCCGCTTCTTTTACTTGCACACGAGGTGCTGCGCTCGCTCGGCAAATAAATTTAAAGGGCTGGTGCGGGAGGGGGGTGCCAGGATGAAGAGCAGCGGGAGCGGCGGCACCCCCCTCTCTGGTGCCAAAAGATTTAAAGTCCTCGGCGGGGTGAGGGTAAGCACCGCGGCGGCGCCCTCCAGAGGTGGGCGCCCCCCTGCAGCGCTTACCTCGCTTACCGCATCGGCACGGCCCTGGCACGAACATCATCCGAATCAAGCAGGGGAAGCCTGGAGACAGCCAGCATGCAGCAGGGCTTTAAATGGCGCGCGCTTCGACGGAGGTAATTAAAAAAAGACGGAGGGGAGCGGGAGGGGAGGGTGGGAGTGAAGGACATCTTTGGACATGCTTTGGAGTGGCAGGGGAGGGAGGAGAATCGCTGGATGGGTAGAGGGGGGCAGGGGAGAGACTTGCTGGGCATGGGTGCATAGAGGGGGGCAGGGGAGAGACCTGCTGGGCATGGGTGGGTAGAGGGGGGCAGAGGAGAGACTTGCTGAGCATGGGTGCGTAGAGGGGGCAGGGGAGAGACTTGCTGAGCATGGGTGGGTAGAGGGGGGCAGGGGAGAGACCTGCTCGGCATGGGTGCGTAGAGGGGGGCAGGGGAGAGACTTGCTGGGCATGGGTGGGTAGAGGGGGGCAGGGGAGAGACCTGCTGGGCATGGGTGGGTAGAGGGGGGCAGGGGAGAGAAGAGAATTGCTGGGTATGGATAGATAGAGAGGGGCAGGGGAGAGAGGAGAGTTTCAGGACATGGATGGAGGGGAGGGAAGGGAGAGAGAAGAAATGCTGGACATGGAGGGAAGATAGAGGAAGGAGATTAGATGAGGGAAAAGGAAGTGAGGAGAGAAACTGCACATGGATGGAGAAAATAGGCAGAAGTTGGATCCACTGTACAGTCAAGTCTGCAGAGGACCAGAAATGAAGAAGAAAGGAGGAAAGAAAAGAAATAAATGGAAAGGAAGCCCTGGAAACGGAGTCAAGGAAACAGATAGAGAGCAGCAGGATCAGATACTGGACCAGCATGATCAGAGAAACAAAGTCACCAGACAACAAAGGTAGAAAAAAATAATTTTATTTTCATTATAGTGTTTGGAATATGTCCACTTTGAGAATCAGGTGCTGAACGTTAAAAGTTTATATTTATTTACTTATTTATGGCATTTTATCCCATATTAAACATGAATTAGGTTGGAACCTGGGATAATTTAATTTTTTTTTCCTGGAGAGAGTAATGTGTTGGCCGCCCCCCCCCCCCCCCGGGTATAGCCAGATCTGCAAATTTTTTTTTGGGGGGGGGGCGCAGTGGTGGATGGGAGGGCGCCGAGGTGGATGGGGGGGGGGCACTGAGGTGGACCATGGAGAGAGCCTGTTGTTAAAAATTTACCAGCACACCACTGGATACTGGAGTCATTGAGGGTCGACCCATGGGAGGGGGGATGGAGATGTATTGGATTTGGAGAGGGGGAGGGAGATGGAGATGTGCTGGACCCAGAGGAAGGAGATAGAGGAATGCTGGACCTGGGGGGGGGGGGGATGGATATGTGCTGGACCTGCTGGAAAAGGAGGAGGAGAGAGAGAGATGCTGGCAGGATAGATAGAGTTTCAGAGAGAAGCTGGAGATGGAGAGAGAAGAAATGTCAAATGTATAGAAGACCCTGGAAAGACACGAAAAACAGAGAAAAGTAGAAGAGACGCTTAAATCAAATCAAAAGGAGAAACATGCTCAGACTACAAAGGTTATATACAAGTACTTTATTTTGAATGGATTAATTGGAACATGCCAGCTTTGGCAAATGTGCACCTCTGATATTGTGCATTTCAGTTTCTCTCTAGTATTATATGCAAGTCTGAATTCTTGAGATTTACAGTTTTTTTGCCTTCATATCTCTGTTACTGATCTGTGGTCCATTGTTTCATATTTGCTAAGGGTCTGTCTGTAGTTTGTGTGTGTGAGCAAGTGCATTATTTTGCTAGCATGTAGTTTCTGTGTAGAGATCTGTAGCAGACCTATTTGTTCTGTTTTCTCACCTAGATGTTGCATTGTTATTTTAAGGCCTGGTGTAATATTAATAGTGCTGCCTTTTCATGGATAAGGATGTTGCTTTTTGAGTTCTGGGAATTAATATTGTCATGATATGGTAAGAACATAAGTGTTGCCATACTGGGACAGACCAAAGGTCCATCAAGCCCAATATCCTGTTTCCAACAGTGACTAATCCAGGTCACAAGTACCTGGCTAGATCCCAGAACAATAAAACAGATTTTATGCAGCTTATCCTAGAAATAAGAAAGGGATTTTCCCAAGTCCATCTTAATAATGGCTTATGATTTCTTTTAGGAAATTATCCAAATCTTTTTTTAAATCCTGCTAAAATAAGTGCTTTTACCATAATCTCTGGCAATGAATTCCAGAGTTTAATTACATGTTGAGGTTCAGAGTGTGCTTTTGTGCATAGTGTTTTCCAGTGGAGGAATTGTGTGTTGACCTTACTGAGAGGAATATCAAAATTTTAATATAGTTTTAGTTCATCATAATATCAGACAGGGTTTGTGAAATAATAATAGAACATATATGCATATGTCATTTTTTTCTACTGAGATGGCACCCCTAGCATAGATAGTTGGTTGTGGGGGGGGGGGGGGGGGGGGGGGAGGGCAGGAGAAGGTGGCAAGGGACTTGGGGCAGGGTATGGGTGGAGCAAGGGAGGGGCATGGAGTGGTGCAGATGTCGGGTTTTTCTCTGTCATAAAGTTGGCAACCCTATCCTATCCCCACCCCATTCTCTTTGCCTCCTGCTACCCGACACTTACCCCTCTGTACCCCCAAAGTTTTCTTGCCCTCACCACTCCCTCTCAACCCCTTTTCACCTAATACTATTCCAAAATCCAATCCCCCCCTTTACTCACCTTTGTGCCTCATTGGCTCCACTACTCTTCCTTCATGGTCCCTAAACCCCCCCTTCTCTCTCTTCCTCCCACCTGACCAGGCCAAACAAAAAAAAAGACATTTGACTTCATAATAGGCCCCTTATGATCTTAATTTCATGATGCTGATGATGATGACACATCCCCTTTTTCTTCCTCCAATGGCATGTTAGCCACTCTGGCCAGGCCGGCCCAGTTTTAGCAGTCAACAGCACAGGCACAGATACATTGACAAAGGGATGATGACAGCAGTACTGGTAATCACAGAAGAACCCAGGTAGGCTCAGTGCTCCAAGCTGAATCTCAGTCAGATATTGATGTTTGGAGCTAGGGAAGGAAGGAAATATGGAGGCTGCTGTGGTCAGTGACTTCCAGTTCAGCTCCTTAATCATCAGTACAGCACTGGAGAGCACACATTAGAAAAGGCATGAAACAGCTCCCCATGGCCTGTAGGCAACATAAAGTATCTCAAACAGGGTGGCTCAAGCAGTGGTGTAGCCGCAGATGGGCCGGGGCCCACCCACTTAGGGCTCAGGCCCATCCAACAGTAGCACATGTTTAGCAGTAGCTGTGGGGATCCCAAGCTCTGCCAGCTGAAGACTTCCCCCTGATGGTAATGAAAATGCTGCTCTCCACGATACTGGCACCTGCACATGCTCAGTTTTTAGCGCATGCCTGCTGCAGACTACCAAGGTGGAGAGAAGCAATTTCCCACTAGCTCAGATATTTTTTTGGTGAGGGGGGGAGAACATTTGGTGCCCACCCGCTTCTTGCCTAGACCCACCCAAAATCTGCTGTCTGGCTACGCCCCTGGGCTCAAGGCAATCTGCTGTCTGAGGTGAGGGATGAGTTAAGACCTCTCACTGTCCCCTCCCTCCCCCACCCACCAAGGTACCCAAAATAACAGGGCCTCATCAGAGCTTTCAACAAGGAGCAAGGGGTTCTCTCATTTAGAACACCAGTCAGGTGACGGCTCCAAGAAAATAGAAATACATTTCCAGGCAATATACAGCAAAACAATTGTAGCAATCAACTGTAATTTTGTAGCCTGGGACTCAATATAAAGCATACTAAGTCCTGGCAATGCACACTGGACCAGTATGGTGTTAATGTAACTATATATCTGCAGAAAACAAAGGAGATGCAAGAGGCTCACACACCAAGGAAGAAAAAAGAAAAAGCAAGAACCGCAGCATAATTTATAATGGTCCCAAGCACATTGTGAACTAATATAAACCATAAATATTGCATCAGGCTTCTAGAACATCCATACATCTAATGGGAAAACTGAACAGGTCAAATTACTCTATACTGACTGAACACCTGGTCTCATTCACACACTCAGAACACAGACAGATCCTCAACAAATATAGAATAAGTGACCACAAACTAAAAATTGAAATATGTAGACAAAACTAAACTGAAACCAGAAGAAGCCAGATTCTGCATGCAGTGAAACATCAAAGAAATAAAAAGATGCATTTCTCCTATACTGTGCAAAATAAAGATGTGTAGCATACACAAATTCCAAAACCTGGCATATTTCGAACACTAAACTGAAAATAAAATTATTATCTTGACCTTTGTTATCTGGTTATTTTATTTTCTAATCATATTGATCTTAGTGTCTGATTTCTGCTTTCCTTTGTCTTCTCTTAGCCCTCCCTCTATGGTCTCGAGTCCATCTGCCACATCTTCCTCCTGTCTTCTTCTTTCCCTTCCATCTTAGATATTAGTCTTTTCCTTTCAACATCCTCCCAATATTTTTTTCTTTCTATCCACTCAGATTTCACTTCTTATTATCTAGTTCTTGATCCCCCTCTTTTTGCTCCATCAGCCTACAGCTTTTCAATCCTTACCTCAGCCCTCACATTCCCCACCTCTCTCCTTCCCTAGTCCATTGTTCCCCAGTCTTTCACTAACTCCCCTCTGTCTATCCCCTGTTGTATCCAATATCTCTCTCCTTAATCTAGGATCCCCCTCCCTTGACCCCCTCTTCCCTCTTTCATGCTCTCCTTATCCACCAGTGTTCAGCATCTCCACCCCTGTATCTTTATCACCCCTCTCTATGCATGCCCCTCAGCGTCCAGCATCTCCCCTCTGTCTTCCTATGCCACCGTCACCATATCCAGCATTTCTCCTCTGTCTCCCTATGCCCTGTGCTCATCATCTTCCCTCTGTCTCCCTAGCATCCTGCCTTGTGTCCAGCATCCACACCCCTCTCCCACATAGGCAGTTAGTGACTCCAATGTTTGGGGAGGCTAGGGTGGAGTGGGATGGGAAGTGGTAGATAAAGTTAAAATCCTTAGGGAAGAGGGTAACGCTGATGTCAGCAGTAAAAGGACAGTGGGGGCACTTTTGAACACAGCAGGGAAGACACCATCACTGTTTCTCTGGAACAAACACACCAGCTACCTCCCCCTAGTACCTCTGTTACTGATAATATTAGGCATACTGAGAATTACGTGCAAAAAAAAAATCAAAATAATACAACATGTTAAATAGAATAGTATATGTAGTATTCTGAAAGTATAGGCAGATACTTGGCTTCTGGTCAGCCATAGCTCCAGAATCCAGCTTCTTCTTGTTGGCCATGTGAACAGTGGTGTTCTGCAGCACTGTAACAGAAATATATGGTTACCTGCAACCAGGGGTGTGCTGGTAAATTTTTAACAACAGGCTCTTTCTCCGGACATATCCAGCTCTGCAGTTGGAAGGGCCAGGGGTGGCCGGGGGGGGGGGGGGGGGGGGAGAGGAGAGCAACACTTGTCTCTCTCTCCTCCCTCCCTTTGTGCAGGCATGCTAGGCATACCTTTGCTGGCAGCCAATAAATGGACTGCCACCACTTCCAACGTCTTCCTCTGAGCAGCATGCTGGAACTTCTCAGACTGCTGCTCAGAGCTAGAAACAAGGAGCAGGGAGCAGCAGCAGTCTATTTACTTGGCTGGCAGGGCTCACATTTTGGGAGCCAGTTGTTAAAGTAGCCATGTGGAGGGCCCTACTTTAACAACCGGCTCCCAAAATTCTTAAAAACTTAACAACTGGCTCTTGCGAGCCTGTGAGCGCCTGCTCCAGCACACCACTGCCTGCAACCATAAAATGATTTTTTTTTGGTAGATTACCAAATGACCAACAGGCTTCAGATCTGATGACCTTTAGTTTTCTGTTGCATTACTAGACATGTTTGGAATATGTATTATGTGTACTTGTACCTATTGATTAGACCAGTAGGCCGAGAAACAGAGAAGCAAGAGTTCATATCCCACTGTCACTCCTTGTAAACTTGGTCAAATCACTTAACCCTGCATTGCCTCAGGTGCAAACAGACTGTAAGTCTCCAGGGACAGAAAAATACCTACTGTATCTGAATGTAACTCACCTTGAGCTACTACTGAGAAAAGCATGAGCTAAATCCAAAATCCAGTACGAAGCTGTGATGGAGTGGCTCACAGGGTCACATTAAGAGAGGCATTATTAGGCTGCTTAACCAGGAGGGTGGGGCCCAGTTAGAAGAAGTTACAATAGAGAAGAAACAGAACAGAGAGGCCCAGAGCCAGAAGAAAAGGGTACTCCAAGAGCATTTATAAACCTGGGCTGTAGTGTCTGAAGACGGGCCAAGGTAGGAAGATCAGGGTCCACCAGGACAGTGTCCTAGCTTTGGCTGTAGTGTTTGAGGATGGGCCAAGGAAGGAAGATTAGGATTCCCCAAGAGAGTTTGCTAGCTGTGGTGCAGTTTTTGAAGATGAGCCAAGGTAGAAATAGTATATTGTGAAAGTTGTTTTCCAAGCTTGTGTCTGTTGTGTCTGAAGATGGGCCAAGGTAGGAAGTTTATATTGAGGAATTGGAAATTGAGCCTGCTAGAAGCTGATCAATGTGGGTGTGTAGAAGAGATGTTGGGTTTTGGGAAACCTGACAAGAGTGCAGTTTCCCTTTTATTGTGTGAAACTTAACTTCCATTTGATTATTGCCTATGTTTGAATAAAGAAGAAACAAAGGGAATAGGGATAAAACAAACAGCCTTTCAATAAAATCCAATTGAGACTGTCGAGGCAGGGGCATAGCCAGACACCCAATTTTGGGTGGGCCTGGGCCCAAGATGGGTGGGCAGAAGAATCCCGCCCCATTCTACAGGTGATTTGGTCTCTCCTTCTCTCACCTGCATGCCATATGGTCTCTCAAACATCCCCCCTCTCCCGCATATCTTTTAAATAGCAGATTTTCATTGGGAGCAAGCAGCAACTAATAATACACACTGCTCGTGTTGGCCCCACAGCCTTCCCACTGATGCAACTTCCTATTTCCACATAGGCAGGAATACGTCAGAGGGAAGGCTGTGGGGCCGGTGCGAGCAGTATGTATCAGTCACTGCTGGCTGCAGGCGAAGATCTGCTATTTACAAGGTATGCAGGAGGGACAGTCATTGGGAGTTTTCAGCTGGTGGGGCATGGGAATCCCCGCCAGCCACACAGTGTGCTGCTACTGGATTGGCCTGAGCCCAAAATGGGTGGGCCTGGGTCCACCTGGGCCCACCCTTGGCTACGCCACTGGAAAACCTGTTTATTAAAACGAGTTGTAGTGATTCTAATATCACAATATTCAAAGACTCAACACGGAGCTGTGTTTTGGGGTTCACATGCTTGCCTCAGGATAAACATCATAGCACCAACGATCAAGTAGAAAAGTTTTGGGATTGGTGGTGGGTGAGCTCAGGTCTCTACTTTGCTCTACGTGATAATTAGTGCTGCAACGCATATCATTTGACTCCTGAGTTAGACATGTGAACACCGAAACACAGCTCCATGTTGAGTCTTTGAATATTGTAATGAGACCTTGGGTACTACAATTAATATTGGATTCGCTACAGCTCATGTTTTAATTAACAGAAGAGTCTCAGTCGGATTTTATTGAAAGGCCTTTTGTTTTATCCCTATTCTCTTTATTTCTTCTGGATTGGTGTGTAGGTTTTTTTCCCCTTTTATTGGCATGATTTGCCTATGTTTGAATGCCAGATCAATGATGAGAACAAACTGCTGGTACCTTTTGTTGTTTAATAAAAGAATATCTGCTCTGATTTACCCTGCCTGCTGACTGTGTATGTAAATGCCCATGCCCTGCCACTATCCATACTGTCACACAAACATATTGTGAAGTAATATAAAACCCTACAAAAGTCACTCGGAGGAATTCTACCATACCATGATATCGCTAACTTCCCAGAATCACACAACAAGGGCCTAACTAGGAAAAGACAGCACCATACTTTGCAGTGAGCACTTGAACATCAACAAACCTACTGGAAAATTAAACAAGCCAGACTACAGATCAATCCTATATAGACATTTAATAGTAAAAGAATATCTGGCCCTTTTTCACTTACAAACCCAGATAGATTCTCACCGAGTATAGAATAAGAAACCACAAATCAAAACTAGACATATGTAGACAAAAGCTAAACTGAAACTCCAAGAATCCAGACTGCAACAACACCAGAGAAACAGTGATGCATGTCCCCCTGTACTGTGCAAAATACAAAGACAGCAGATGTAAACTTCAAAACTGACATATTCAAATCACTATATTAAAAACTGGCAATAAAAATAGAACAAAATGTAACATGGGGTGATACCATTTTATTACATCAATGTAATACACATTTTGATTAGCATTCCCAATCATTTTGAACAGATCCTTCCTCAGTGTACAATCTAGACTTGAGGAATGAGGCTTTAGCCTCCAAAAGCTAGTCAAAAAAAGTATTAAAATAGTCCAATAAAAAGGTATCACATTATTTTTCCAACTTTTGTTTTGCTTTTATTTATTACTAGTAAAAAAGCCCCGTTTCTGATGCAAATGAAACGGGGGCTAGCAATGTTTTCTTCTGTGTGCATGTGGGAGTGTGTGTGTCCCTGCCCTCTGGCCTCTCTCTCCTCCCCACTCTGAGTCCTTCACTGTTACAGAGCCAGCGATTTGATTTCCTGCTCTGCTGTTTTCCTTCACTGACTGTGTTACAGAGAGGGCGGGGCAGACACTCATAGGGAAACCCTTCACACTTCCGGCTGGAGGCTTCATAGAACGTTGGTGTTGCCTTTTATATAGAGAGAAGAGAGATGGTGTTGCCTTTTATATAGAGAGATAACGCAAGCAGTGTGACTAACCTGTGGAATAAAAGATTTCAGTTGAACAGGTAACCTGGCTTCAAATCCCCTCGCTTTCAGGTCTCCCTGTAAAGTCGTTGTTTCTATTTTCCACTGGAGAGTAGATTAGACTGTGCTAAGACTAACTGTAAGGATCTGGCAGGGGCTGCTAATGCTCAGCCAGGGACCAAAGTCAGACTGCATTTGGTTGATTAGTTTCAGCAAAATACATTACTCTTAGAAATGAGAGGAACATGCATCCAGAAGCATAGCTTTGGAAATGTTTTCTCACAGATATTTGCGGAAGGGAGTGATATATACATTATATGTTGCACACTTTATTGCTCAATACAGTTTTTCCACTTTTTGTGGTATGTTTGATCCTTTATGTCATGACAGTCAGAAATGTAAAATTCTGTTGTATAAGAGGAAGCAGGGTGGTATCAGAATGATTCATTTATATCCCATCAGAACATAAAAGCATAAGTGTTGCCATACTGGGACAGACCGAAGGTCCATCGAGCACAGCATCCAGTTTCCAACAGTGGCCAATTCAGGTTACAAAATACCTGACAAGATACAAAACAGTATAATACATTTTATGCTGCTTATCCTAGAAAAAAGCAGTGGGCTTTCTCCAAGTCCATCTTAGTAATGGCTTACGGACTTTTCTTTTAGGAAATTAGCCAAACCTTTTTTTAAACCCTGCTAAGCTAACTGCTTTTAATGCATTCTCTGGCAACAAATTCCAGAGTTTAATTACATGTTGAGTGAAAAAATATTTCCTCTGATTTGTTTTAAATTTACTACTTTGTAGCTTGATTGAGTGCCCCCTAGTCATATTATTATTGGAAAGAATAAACAAGCAATTCGTGTCTACCTGTTCCAATCCACTCATTATTTTATAGACCTCTATCATATCTCCCCTCAGCCGTCTTTTCTCCAAGCTGAAGAGCCCTAGCTGCTTTAGCCTTTCCTCATAGGGAAGTTGCCCCATCCCCTTCATCATTTTCGTCGCCCTTCTGTGTACCGTTTCTAATTCCAATATATCTTTTTTGAGATATGTTGACCAGAATTGCACACAGTATTCAAGGTGCGGTCACACCATGAACTGATACAAAGGCATTATGACGTCCTCATTCTGAGTGCAACTTCTTGCATTTCTCATCCATGTTTTCACAAATACAATTCTTAATTATTTTGTGGGGCCTTGAGCATTTAATGCATACTGAAGCCCTGCAGGATCCCTTCCACTTCAAAACAGAAAGTTTGGAGGGGGGCAGGACCTGGCAGACCTTGAGCATGTGTTGATGCTTAACACCTTACACTGCTCATTATCCCTCAGACTCTACATATGGTGCCCAGATTTGAGTGTTATTAGCTAATGAGCCTTTATCCAATGAGCCACTAGCAACCAATTATTGATGTTAATTAGCACCAATTAGGATTTGCACGTGCACTATTTTATAACATGATGCTCAAATCCTATTCCGTGTAACTCAAAAGGGGGTGTGGTCATGGGAGGGGCATAGGTGTGTCAGGGGCATTCCAAAAAGTTGTGTGCATTATTACAGGATACTGGGTCTCCACTATTGTAAGTCTGGTGCCTAAAGTTAGGTTGTAGGAATCGACACTAAGCACACCCTTTATAGGATTGCTTAGCGTCATCGTTTCCATTTTTCAGCGCAATTTATAGAATCTAGCCTATGGGTCTTGTTTAGATAAGCTGATGGCTGCTATGGTGCCACCCCCAAATTTTTCCGCCCTGGGCAGCTGTCTAGTTTGCTTAGTGGTTGGGCTAGCCCTGCCCCAAAAAAGTTCTGTTTACACAAAGAATACAAAATCTGTCTTCTCTGCAACCATCTAAGACTTCCAATCCCTGTTCTCACCCTGCTTTCATATTTAAGTGAGTTAGCATAGAAGCTCTCACTTAGGGCCCGAAGCACAAAGCTTACCATGCTTGCAACATTTGCTTTAGATCGGTTGTAGCCAGTCTAAATCAAACATTATTTAGCATCTAATGCACAAAGGGTTTCTGCATCCTATGCTTACAATGAGCTCATTAGTATTAAAATGAGCATTCCGAGCAATGCACAGATATTTCTGTGCACTGAGCACCAACATTTAACATGCAAAATTTTCCAGCAGGTCTGGAGCTGTCATATGGGGAGTAGTCTGCTTGCACTACAGTTTGCTTGATTGTGTAGAATACTTGTGTTGAACTGCCCAGCACTCAGCAGACAAGGGCTAACAAATGTAAACAAACCAAAAAATAACCCCCCCCCCCCCAAAAAAAAAAAAAATCCCACTTCAACTGAACAAATGATTCATGGACAGAGCATTTTCTTTGTAAGCTTTGTAACTTATCCCCATTGCAAATTCTTAAGTTACTGCAACTATTTTGCAATAGCCTTCTAAAGAAAGTAAACAAGATTTTATAGCTTAAACACAAATACACATTTTCTATGTTGTAGCTGGTCTTGTGCGCCATAGGACTGGAAAGCCAAGCTTTCTGTTCTGCACATGTGCTAAGCTCTTTCCCTACTAAGCCATTTTCAAGTTTTCCATTTATCTCATTTGCATGTGATTTCTTTGAGCATCAGTCGCTGTTTCAAAATTGTTAAGTTCAACTGCAGATATAAACATGCACGGTGTTTAATAGCGACTTTTGTGCATCAGGGCCTTCTTTCAGGTATGATCCACCTAGGGGCATAGCCAGAGCTCAAGGTGGGAGGGGGCCAGAGCCCGAAGTGGGGGGGGCATATTTTGGTGTGCTGCCCCCCCCCTCCGCCACCGCCCCACCGCCTCACCACTGCAAATACCTTGGCTGGCGGGGGTCTCCAACCTCCACTAGCTGAAGCCTTTGTCCAGCGCCGGTCTCCGGTGCCACTGCGTAGCCTGCCCTGCTCTCTCTTCTCCTCACATCCTGCACACTCCTTTTAGTGAAATTGAGCATGCTCAGTTTCACTAAAAGGAGAGTGCCGGACGTGAGGGGAAGAAAGAGCAGGGAAGGCAACGCGAAGGTGCTGGAGACCAGCGTTGGATGAAGGCTTCAGCTGGCGGGGGTTGGGGACCCCTGCCAGCAAAACCAGGGGCCCAGAAGAAATTTGAGGGGGCCCAAGACCTCGTGGCCCCACCTAGCTACACCACTGGATCCACCATATGAAGGTTTTCTACTTTCATTTTCCTGGATTAAAAGTAATGTTTGATTCTGTCTATGCCTCCATGAAAATAAGAAGTGGGAGCCCCACTTGGAAATCTAGCTACAGTGGATCTCACAAGCTATAGAAAGCACTACAGATGCCGTCTTGCTTAGCAGTAGTGACTGAGAAATAGCTATGGGAATTTTCCCACTGCTGAATTCAATCACCTTGATCCCAGCCCTCATTCAAGTTAAACTTCCTTCAACGAGGCAAATTGTTTCTACTTCTAAATTCTTAGATTATCCTCCTCTACAAATGGTGTCAAACTTTGAAATCATGGATGCATGAATGGAACTTGAATAGACTTTGATATGCAGGGCTGGATTTAATATGTGAGCACCCATAGGCAGTGGTATGGGGTAGGCCACTGGGGCAAGGGACCTACCAATATTTTGCCCTTCACATCATCAGCAATTAGAGAGCTTGGGGGCAGGGCAGGATAATGGTTTGTTTGGCTCCTCCAACCAGTTTTCCTTTGCCCCTGTGAGCCCCACTGGCATAGACTGGCATTCACTGCTTCTATCATATGTAAAGCTACCTCATGCATGTTATTAAACTCTGGAATTTGTTGCCAGAGAATGTGGTAAAAACAATTAGCTTAGCAGTGTTTAAAAAAGGTTTGGATGCTTTCCTAGAAGAAAAATCCATATGCCATGATTAAGATAGACTTGGGGAAAATCCACTGCTTATATCTTAAATCTGTTTTACTGTTCTGGGATCTTGCCAGGCACGTGTGACCTGGATTGGCCACTTTTGGAAACAGGATACTGAGCTTAATGGACCTTCAGTCTCTCCCAGTATGGCAATGCTTATGTGCCTATGTTGGTCATGGATATCCTAAAAAGCAGACTGCATTAGCTTGAGAACAGTTATTCCATATATCCATTTCATGATGTTAATGGCACATTGATCACATCCTATATAATAATTCTCACCTCCAACTTTCTGTGCCTGGGACTGTAGCTCCCTAGGCTGGAGGTGGTCTGCTAGGCAGACACGCACTGACGTCACTGACGTCATGACAGCTGATTCCAAGGCAAGGGGAAGAGTAGGGAAACACACGCAGCATGTTTCCCTACTCCTCCCCCTGCCTCGGAATCATCTGTCACCCCCTTCACTAAGGCCCCCTCGACCCCCCTCCGTGAACCTGTCGCCCCCCCGGACCGCCGAAAACCGCCCCCCACCGCCGTTGTGTACTACCTGTGCTGCATTGGGACCCAAACCCCCAACAGCCGAAGTGTTGTTGTGCCCTTCGCATTCCTTCCTCATCTTCTCTGGAAGTTCCTCTGCGTGCGTCTGAAGTCAGACGCACGACGCACGACGCACGCAGAGGAACTTCTAGAGAAGATGAGGAAGGAACGCGAAGGGCACAACAACACTTCGGCTGACGGGGGTTTGGGTCCCCCGTCAGCACAGGTAGTACACAATGGCGGGGGGGGGGTGGTTTTCTGCGGTACAGGGGGGGTGAGGGGGCCGTAGCGCGGGGGGGGGGAGTAATTGCCTGCCTAGGGCCCGTTTCCTTGGCTTCAGAAACGAGCCTTTTTTACTAGTGTCTAATAAAGTCCTCTCCCTGCTTTGCTTTTCCATATACATACACCGTGATCTCATTCACATATGACTGTGCACTCTTTTGAGGGGAACTGGGAATTATATAGGAAAGCTTGATCAGTATTTCCAAAGCCTAACAACAGGGTCCTTTTACAAAGGCGCACTAGCGCATTAAAAATAAACACATGATAAACATTAGAGTTGCCCATATATTTCCATGGATGTTGCTAGCGTCTAGCGTAAGCTAATGATTAGCGTGCCCTAAAACGGCTAGCGTGCCTTTGGAAAAGGACTCCTTAAGACAGTGTTTCCCAAGTCCTGTCCTGGAGTATTCCTCGCCAGTCGGGTTTTTAGGATATCCATAATAAATATGCATGAAAGAGATTTGCATATAATGAAGACAGCATATGCAAATCAAGTTCATGCATATTCATTGTGGATATCCTGAAAACCTGACTGACAAGGGGTAGTCCCGGACTGGACTTTGGGAAAAAAAAGCACCAGAACTCGTGGATTCTTCAAAGCATCAAAGTCTGTTTTTCTGCTGCTTCCTTTTCTGATATAATTCCTGGTTTCCTTTCTAGCGTGTTTCCTTGATCTTAGCGTGTTTATTTCATATGCTTGCATGCCTTTTTGGACAAAAGACTAGACCCCTACTCTTTTGGAGGAGTGGCCAAGTGGTTAGAGCACCAGTTTTGCAATCCAGAGGTGGCCGGTTCAAATCCCACTGTTGCTCCTTGTGATCTTGGGCAAGTCACTTAACCCTCCATTGCCTCAGGTACAAACTTAGATTGTGAGCCCTCCTGGTACAGAGAAACATCCAAAGTACCTGAATGTAACTCACCTTGAGCTTCTACTGAAAAAGGTGTGAGCCAAATCTAAATAAATAAATATTATGGTTCAAGCCCTGTGTTTTCAAAAACCTTTCTTACAGAATCTATTCTTCAGCCATTCACGTTAAAGTGCAACTCTGATGATGAATAGCACAGCACTGCCTGATATAACTAGATTCATAATGGTGAGAAGGGTTACAGAGGAGGAACTTTCAAAGACTTTGGACAACAAGGATTCCTTAGAAATTAAATTAGATTAAAACAGACTGTCATAATTTTCTATTGTTTCATAGTAACATAGTAAATGACGACAGATAAAGAAGACCTGTACAGTCCATCCAGTCTGCCCAACAAGATAAGCTCATACACGGTATGTGATACTTTATACCTGAGTTTGATTTGTCCTTGCCATTCTCAGGGCACAGACCGACTGTTCTTGTACTAAACGTTCTGAAGCTAACATTGAAGCCCCTTAAAATTTACACTCCAGCCCATCCATATCTATTCAGTCACGATCAGGGCATAAAACTTAGAGTCTGCACAGCACTGGCTTTGCTTCCCAATTACCGGCGTTGCCACCCAATCTCCGCTAAGATTCCACTGAACCATTCCTTCTAAACTGGATTCCTTTGTGTTTACCCCACACATGTTTGAATGCCATTACTGTTTTCATCTCCACCACTTCCCGCGGGAGGGCATTTCACATATATCACATGCACTTTTTTTTAAAAATACACATTTTTTAGTTATTGTAAAACCGTTTGGGAGTAGTAGTAGGTGTATATCAGATATGTATTTTGAAGGAAAGTCATCAGCAGTTTCCTTGATGAAAGTCACTTTATAAGAGTAAGATGTGTAGATTCCACAGATACAACTGGTTTACGGCTTCCAGTTCATGTCATGGTTAATGGGGCCGGAAGTTAAGAGTTTTCCTTTACTGTATACCTAAGGGGTCCTTTTACCAAGCTTCAGTAAAAGGACCCCTGTGGTGGCATCGGTTTGCCACCGTGCTGCTCGATTACCACTATTTTTTCAGCGCCAGAAATGGCAAGCAGTAGGGGCAGGCTCCTGTGGTAGCCCAGCAGTAGCCGGATCATCACACAGCAAGCCCACAGTAAAAGAGCTAAGTCACTGTGCCAAACATTTGCCTTTCGTGATTCTAGATAATAATAGAACATCAGTCACCCCACTGCATGGGGTAAGTACGAGAACATTTTAGCTTCGGCTTTTGGGGGGGGAAGCTCGTAAAATGCCATAGCCTTCCCTCTGCAAATGGGAGAAGTCATTTAGAGCAAACACAGTCAGATATAGTCAGCATCACTAGGAGCTCATTGGGGAATGTTAAACTACTACTACTACTACTTAACATTTCTAGAGCGCTACTAGGGTTACGCAGCGCTGTACAAATTAACAATTAAGGACGGTCCCTGCTCGGAAGAGCTTACAATCTAAAGGACAAAATGTCAAGTTGGGGTAGTTAAGATTTCCTGAGAAGAGGTGTAGTGATTAGGTGCCGAAGGCGACATTGAAGAGGTGGGCTTTGAGCATTGATTTGAAGATGGGTAGGGAGGGGGCATGGCGTACTACTACTACTTAACATTTCTAAAGCGCTACTAGGGTTACGCAGCGCTGTACAATTTAACATAGAAGGACAATCCCTGCTCAAGCTCATTGGGGAATGTTAAACAGTGTCATTTCTACCAGTTTAGTGGGTGGGTGCAAACCTCTGTCTCTAGTGAGAACAGGATTTGGATTGGAGTGTTTCAGGGATTTTTGTAATATTCTGATATGTTATTATTGCATTTTTTGATTATTATGATTTGAACCACTCCAAGGTTTCTTTTGAGGAAAGTAAAAGTAGTCCCCTATGTGCAAGTAACAAGTCACAAACTTATGGGGACTGCCGCTTGCATGATAGTTTTTGGCAGAGCATTAGCCGTGTGATTTGCCAATGTCTTCCTCAGTCATCTTTATATCTTCCCTCCCCCCCCTCCCCCAGTATTCATTCGCCAACTGAAAGTGGAGTTGGACAAAGGCTGGCTATCTGACAGAAGTGCAGGATTCAAACTCAGGTCATGGGTGCAGTACACATGTGACCTACTGATTGCACCAAGAACAGTATACAAATAGAAATTGTATTGTATGCTGACACGTGAGCGGTTCTTGCTTCTCTCCACTTTACCGTCCTCTCAGTTTAAGATGGCACATAGTAATATTTCTGATAAGCTTATAAAATCATCTCAGAGCACTTTAAAAAATCTTGTAGCGTGAGGATACCCACAGTTAATATTCCACCAACAAAATCAATTAATTACATCTTTCTTTTCAAACTATAGAATAAAGTAGATTCCACGAAGAAGACATAGAAAGAGGACTGTCGTACATCTCTCCCTGCCCTCCATATACATATAAACAAAGCTCCCCTTGACCCTGACTCCTTAGAATTCAGTGGTATCACTCTCAATAACAACATTCATCCATTTGCAAAAATGAGTTTTTCTTAAGTGAATAATCTCTTTAGTGAGTCAGCATTTTAGACAGATTAATGTAGTCCATGAGCCAGGACTGCACACACACATCGTAAAGTTCCTATGATGCTGGTTTGGAGGGGTTGTCCCCCCCTCCACCCCAAAATGCTTAACTGAATTAGCACCATTCCTCCTCCACAGCAGTATGACCTCATAATGTTCTAGTGATTTCATAAAGCCCTAGTTTCAGTGACATCATATAGGCCAGGGCAAACTTCCTCAGACATTACCAGATCCCTGCAGTGGAACTGTCCGCCAGTCAGGGCATAGAGCCTGGTTTCAGACAACAAAGAATCTGCCTGTACACTCTCTACATTTGTGGAGGGGGGGGGGGGGTTCCAGGAAAACCTTTTCAATATATAATACATTTGAAGGTGGCTCTGTCTGGCATTTTGGTCCTCTGAGCTGCTCTAGGGTTTAAACAGGGCTGGCATACCCATCAGATATTCTAGGCAGTCGCCTAAGGTGGCAGCTTTTGAAAGGAGCGGAGAAGCAAAGGGCTGCTCCACTCAAAACAAAACAATAGAACCTGGCAGTCACACAAAACTCAAAATCCATCAACCCCTTACTTTTACCTACAGGAGGGTGGAGAATTTTCAGAGAGCCAATTTTTCAGGTGAATAGCTTTTACAAATTTGTTTCAATGTCCAAATATGCATTTTTAGAGTACTAATCCAGGAGATGGTGTTAGGGTGATTATTACATTTGTGGGGGGGGGGGGGGAGGTATGGAGCCTTACAGATTTTTTTTGCACTGTCCCTGAGTTTATGGAGCAAGGTTTAACACAGAGGAGGAATCTGGTAGACTTCACACTGCTATTTCTGTATGCTCAAGAATTCAGTGACACAGGGCTTAGATAAGATAACTTGAATGAACTCACTGGGCAACTTCTATAGGTCCAACGCGCTGATTTCCTACCATAGCCCACTCTTCATCTACCTCTCTGCCTTGATCTGTCCAACCGCCCACCCCCAGCTGCTGTCTGGGGATTGTGACTTGTATCTGTCACCAGAGACCTGGCTTTTTAATTAAGAATATAAGAGACCCTCAACGTCGCTAATCAGGATTCAGGATATCTAGCATTGAAGAACGCCTACAAAGTGCAGAGCAAGAAACAGCAGGAACGAGACGGCAGGAAGAAAGCGTGAAAGTGAATATAGAGAAAGCGGAGCAGAACAGAAACGAGAGACGCAAAGGAGCAGAGAAAAAGTGACCTGAAAGGGGGGATGGAGAGGAGAAAAAGAAATTCGGGGGGGGGGGGGGGGGGAGAATAAAAAAAGAAGAAAGAGGCTGTGTTTGAGCTTGCCTGGGTATAGCAGTGATTTCTCCCACACACATTTGCAACATCCACCCAGGATGCAGGCAGGGTAGGAGCTGAAACGGTGCCAGTCCGCCAGCATCTCTTTTACCCCTTAAAATACCCCATCGGAACCACGGAGTGGGGTAGAAAAAGTGCAGCAGCCCAGAGTAAGTTGAAAGGGTGAGAAGGCACCACCTGATCCCCTGAAGCCTCAAGCACATCAAGGTAGGTTAAGCCTTCTTCAGTTGTCCACCCCCCCCCCCCCCCAAATCCTCCTTATCGTGAGGCGATCCCCACCCCCCTGCCTCCTCTCCCCCCCCCCCCCCCTCTCACCTTTTCAGTATCTTCTCCACAGCAGCGCTGCGCCTCTTAGTCCAACATTGTCCAGGCGTGGTGTGGCTCTGACAATTGTCTGTCTTGGGTGGGGTGGGGGGGGGGGGGGAGGGTGACATCAGCAGGGAACAATGAACAGCTTGACAAGAGAGGCAGACCACAGGCTCAGGAATATCCCGGTCCCCTCCCTTTCGCTCTCTCCTTTTGGGATCCAATTACAACAGACAAATCCGGCTCTGGGAGAAACAATGCACGCCGGGTAAGACCATCTGCCAAGGACAGTGACATTTCGCCCCTTTCCCCAGTCTCTGCCCTGTGGCCACTTCCTGGCAACCCCCCACCCCACACACACGCACACCCACACCCCACACACCTCAAAGGGAGGTGTCTGTCGGCCCACAGTAGCCAGGGCAATTTACTTCTGATGAGGGCATAAGGCATAGCAGGGAAATACATTTTAAAAGTAAATTGTTCCTGGCAACCCACCCCCACCTCGAAGGGGGGGGGGGGCACCGGCCCACAGTAGCCACCGTATAGGGCAATTTACTTCTGATGAGGGCATAAGGCATAGCAGCGATATAGAGCGAGAAATAATTTTTAAAAGTGAATTTAAAAAAGACTTTAAAATATTTCAGGGAAATATACCCAAATTCCAATTTACGTTACAGAATGACAATGTATAGCAAAATCAACTACAACTGGAGACAGAGCATTTTGGATACACCGCTTGTATCTGGAAGTTTGCAGGTGAAGTTTAATGCAATAACGGGCAAATCCGATTAGCTGAACCAATGAACAAAATATAGAACACGGTACTGACCAGACCTGGTTAGTTCACCCCTGTTCTGTTTTAGAAAATTGCTAGTTGTACTTGCTTAAGGGAAACAAATGTCTAAAACAATAGATTGTCTTTAAATCTATACCTTTTCTTTCATATAAATTCATTTTATGAAAAAGTCATCAGGATAAAATTGCTTCTTAAAAATGCAAAATAGTTTTTAACCTCAGACAGACCCCATCTCTTCATCAGGGAAAGCCACAAGGAGTCCAGAAAGTTCGGAATGAAAGGAAGATTTAATTTGAAAAATATTCTGTTTTGCTTCTTGTTAACACAGATATTTCCAAGCATCAGTTTTTTTTAATGAAATTACAAGTGATTAGATTTTTTTTTTTTCAAAAATCAATGTTCGAATGGTTCATTTCTACCCTGCAAAGTATCAGTTTCTAAATTTTTGGGAATGGTATTGGACTCATCTGTGACGATGGAACCACAGGTCAATCGTGTGATAGAAAAGTTTACTTTAAACTAAAGCAATTGCGTGTGCTAAGATCTTATTTTTTAGAAGATCGTTTTAAGATAGCTATAAGAAGAGGTAAAGGTGACAAAGGGCAACCTTGTCTAGTGTCTCTATGTAATGGAAACGAGTCTGTATTCTGTAAGTGAAGAATTGATCAGTATAACATCATTTCTAAACGTTTGAAATGGCACTACACATTTAGTGATATTGCAATGTATGGAACTTCCTGTATATCTTGCCTATAATTGTTTATTTTTTGTATACTTTATATTGTTTTGAAAACTTAATAAATACATTTGAACTAAAAAAAGAAGATAATTTTAAGATTCCAGTGCAGCTAACAATTTTATCATTACTGGATTATGGTAACTCATTATATTTGAGTCTTTCATCTAAACAACTTTTTCCAGAATTCAGATGATTCAGAATTCAGCCATCAGGTTAATATTTTGGAAAACTAGGCTAGATCGTATGAGTCCTTATCCTATATAATAATTCTCACCACCAACGTTCTAATGTGGGACTGCCTGTGTCCGTGGCTCCTGGAGTTGCTGAGCTAGGCTCGTAGTCCAGGATGATGTCACTAACAGCTGATTCCCAGGCAGGGGGAGGAGTAGGGAAACACGCTGTTTCCCTACTCCTCCCCCTGCCTGGGAATCAGCTGTCAGTGCGCCACTCCCTGCTACTTCGGAGCAAATGGCAGGGAGCAGCGCATCAAAAACTACAAGCACGGCAACACAGAACCCCCCCAGCACATCACCCAACCCCCCCGGCGCATCAAACCCCCTCGCCACCCGCAGATGCCAGTAGTAACGCTGTCCGGCCGCTGCTGCTTCTCCTGTTGAGCAGCAGCGGCCGCTACAAAAAGAAAAGAAGTAATAAATGTTTTTAAACCCAGCACAAATCATTCGCAAATGCCCGAGTCTTAAAACGCAGTCTCTGCAGCTGCTCCTGTCACGTCACTGCGCTTACTCCAGGGGCAGTGACGTGGAGGCAAGAGGAGGAGCGGCTGCAGAGACTGCGTTGTAAGACTCAGGCATTTGCGAATGATTTGGGCTGGGTTTAAAAACATTTATCGCTTCTTTTCTTTTTGTAGCGGCCGCTGCTGCTCAACAGGAGAAGCAGCAGTGGTTGGACAGCCTTACTACTGGCTTCTGCGGGGGGCGAGGGGGTTTGATGTGCTGGGGGAGGGGAGGGGAGGGTCGCTGGACATGGGTAGCTGCAGGGGGGGCAGGGGGAGAGGAGGGTCGCTGGACATGGATGGCTGGAGGCAGGGCAGGGGAGAGGGAGGTGGGGAGGGGGTCCTAAGACCAGAGAGGTGGGGTGGGGAGGGGGGCCCTGCGAGAGGGGGGTGGGGGCTCACACTCACTCACTGACTCTCACATACACTCTCTGACACACTCTATCTCTCTGTCACACACACACAGTCTCACACACACAGACATTGTCTCTCACACTCTCTCTCTCACACACACACTCTGTCTCTCTTTCTCTCGCGGAAGTTTCGTCAGACCAGGGCGGGACACAGGGAGGGAAGGAGGGTCGAAGGGAGGCGAGACAGCGATTTCAATGCAGGGGGCAGACGGTCGACGACGGAGGGCGGGTGGGACTGTGGCGCTGGGTCACCCTTGGAGGCCCGGGCCCGAGGAATTTTGTCCCCCCTGCCCCCCCTCTCGGCGGCTATGGTGTCTGGAGCAATGGAGGGTTAGATGACTTGCTCAGGGGGAGTTGAACCTGGTTCCCCCAGATAGCCACTGCTCTAACCATTAGGTTACTCCTACACTCCACCTTATTACATCAAGCTCTCAGTGCTGGTGAAGACACTCTTTAACTCTACCTAACCCCTCTACTGACAACTCCCATAGTAACATATGACTTGCCATATGGAGTCAGACCAAAATCCTTCAAGTTCAGTACCCTGCTTCCAACAGTGGCCAATCCAGGTCACAAGTACCAGAAAGACCCCCCCCCCCCCCAAAAAAAAAAAAATGTAGATTCCATGTTGTTTATTCCTAGGTATAAGCAGGGGCTCTCCCCAGGTCTGCCTCAACAAAAGTCTGTTGACATTTTCACTCAAACCTTTTCTACCTCAGCACTTGACCACATTGGTTCCCCGTCTCCCATTCCTCTTCTGCAATCAGAGTTGGACAACCATCTTTTGGCTCCTCTTTAGTCCCACCCAAAACACATCCACCTTACCCCCTTGCCATAAGGATGTACTGCAGTTTTAAATGTCCTTTATATAAATCAGGACATCTAAATTCCAGTTTTCACGACAGCCAAAACAGAAACAGAGCTTCTTAAATAACCACCTATATCAACTGGCTCCTCTATATCCAGGCTTATACACAATGGTGGGTTTTTTCCCACCTTCTTCCCTGTATGCTTGGAATAGACTCCCTGAGTTGGTGGTCGCTCTCTCTGTCTGGCCTTTCACAAATCCAGTCTAAAACCCACCTATTTAAGGCTGCTTTTAAACCTTAACCACTGCTTCTTCTGATGTTAGCTTTCTTGGTTCTAACATAGTAACCTAGTAAATGAAGTAGTGTGGTCGATGTGTTAGTCCGCTTTAAAAGTTAATAACTTAAAATAAGACAAAAATATAAAAGGAGATACCTTCCTAGAGGGCTAGCTTTCAGAGGTTAAAACCTTCTTCCTAAGGTCATATAAAGATCAACTTGGCTCATCTAATCTACCCAGTAAGGTGGTTATAGCTGCTGCTCCATTCAGGTTACCCCCTCCAAGCTTTTGCAGGTTTTAACGATTTTCTTAAAAAAATTAAATTTCCGATGTCTTTCTGTCCCATACGTTTGTCTTGATTCTAAATAATGTACATGTGAGAGTCTTTCAATTTAAGCAATGTTGCGTATATCTACTAGCATTATGGTACTGAGAATCTTTCTGTTCATGTAGTGCTGTGTATATTCTGGTTACAATTTAGTTATGTCAATAGGGGAAAAACAGAAGTCAAAGCTAACTACAAAACAGAGACCCTATATTAATTTCCCCAGCCCAGAGGGTGAATCCTCATTACCAGATGTACATGTCTATGAAGCAAGGAGAAGGGGCAAGGCATAAGAGAATTTAGACAGGTCAACTAGCAGGCAGGGGATTAGATTAGCCTGCTCTAGGAGGGTGGGTGCCTAGCAGCAGCAGAGAGAGAAGATGAAAAATCCTTGGCTTGTCATTCAATATAATGGACCCTCCCACAAAGGGGTGGAGATGTTTGGTAGTTGAGATGCCAGAAGAGCATGAAAAAGCAGATCCCAAATTAATGACACTGAGGGGGGTTTATAATCCTACTTTGTATGAGCCAGAATTAATGGACGTGGAAGATTAAATCAGGAAGGAGTAAGCTCAGAGGAAAAGCAGGTTGGTTTACCTTTTTGGTTTCGTTATGGCTTTTGGAACCAACCAACTTGCAATCTTTTGTTTTAAACTGGTGCTCCTGGCATATGGAGAGGGCATGACAATGAGTAACCTGCTAGCTCTGCTTGGCTAAGCTTGAGAAAAGCTAGCAGTATTTTTGTTTGTTTGTTTGTTTTGTTTTGTACCTCTGTGAATTTGATATGTCCTCAAAATAATTTATTTTCTTAGGCAAATACATAAGAACATAAGCATTGTCATACTAGACCAAAGGCCCATCAAACCCAGTTTCCAACAGTGGCCTATCCAGGTCACAAGTACCTGGCAAGATCCCAGAACAGCAAAACATTTTATGCTGCTTATCTTAGAATATGCAGTGGATTTTCCCAAGTCCAAAAATCGCTTATGGACTTTTCTTTTAGAAAATTAGCTAAACCTTTTTTAAACCCGAGGGTGTGCGCAGTAGAGATCCATCCCGGGTGGCAGCTGACCAAGGAACACCACTGTTGTAAGTGAGTTTGATCTGAAAATAAATTTTTAAAAAACCCACAATCTTATGTCTAAGATCCTAGGTCTTTTCTTATTTATGTATGTAGCTCAATGAGTTTTGAATCTCAAACTTCAGATTCCTCAAAGAGAAATACACCTATGTCTTTTATTGTCTCAATTTTTCAGTATTAATAATGGAAATGCTTTTTCTATTCCATCAGTAATCATAATAAATTCCAAAGTTCCAGTTATAGACTGTAGCTCAATTATTATGTATCTCAAAAAAATGTTCAGTGAGCCATTAATTAAAGATCAGGAGACATTTTCGACTTGGTTCCATGTTTCGCATAATGTTGCTTCACAGAAAAGAATCCTTTGTATTTAAGCAGTTAGCCATACTCCTGCGGGAACCATGTTGAAAGTGTCTCCTTGAACTTTATCTAAGACTTTTTGACTAGTACTGGGATTGAATCTATATCCCCAATGCTGTGTGGTATTTGTAGTTTCTGATCCTATACACTGAGGGGTCCTTTTACTAAAGGATTGCCATATGGCAACCCGGAACTACTGCCGGCCCACCCAGCATGTGCCATTTCTGGCTCTGGCATAAATATTGAAAAAAATATCTCCACAGTGGGTTATACTGCCCGGTTACCGTTGGGTTAGCACGGGAGCCCTTACCGCCACCTCAATGGGTGGCGGTAAGTGCTCCCCCCGAAATGGCTGAATGGCAAGTGTGAACTTACCACACGGCCATTTCATTTTTGGCTGTTTCACCCACTGTGGTAAAAGGGGCCCTGGCATGTGGCAAAAATGGCCGCCACTGCTAGCACTGAGCCCCTTACACCACAGCTTAGTAAAAGGGCCCTTGAATTTGGTGCTGTCGATCCCATAATGCAATGGGAAAGAGTTGTCAGAAAGCCCTCCAGTGATATCACTGCCACCATATAACCCAACTTCTAGTTGCCAACTTTAGTCCAGTCCTGAACTTTTGAATTCACATCACAATACATTATGAAATTTGGAGTCCTGATTCTTCCCTGAGAAATCGGCACTACTGGTACCAGAATCCAATTCCTTGAGTGAATGTCTCAATAAAGGTGGTTAATAAACCCCAAGAAATAAATAAATGGGGAAAGAGGGGTTAAGAAAGCCAAGCATGCAGTGGCGTACCAAGGGGGGGGGGGGCGGTGGGGGCGGTCCGCCCAGCGTGCACGCCGCTGGGGGGTGCCGCGGCGTGCACCTGTCGGCTCCGAGTTCGCTGACTTCGCTCGTTCGCTGCAGCTCCCTCTGCCCCGGAACAGGTTACTTCCTATCCCAGGGCAGAGGGAGCTGCAGCGAACGAGCGAAGTTAGCGAACTCAGAGCCGACAGGTGCGCACCACGGCACCCCCCCAGTGGCGTGCACCCAGGGGGGGTGTCATTTCGCCGGGGGGGGGAGGTGTCATTTCGCAGGGGGGGCGCGCTGCACCTGGGGGGGGCGCATTGGCGATCCGCCCCGGGTGTCATCCAGGCTAGGAACGCCACTGCAAGCATGGCTTCAAGTCTCTGTCCTACTTGGCAGCTCTATAAATACTACATGACCGCACAGAAGAGCTTTTGTCTGTATGCCTCTGAACAGGGCTGTGCAACATGTGTGTATACCAGTGGTAAACAGCAGGGGCGTAGCCAGGCAACAGATTTTGGGTGGGCCTAGGCAAGAATTGGGTGAGCACCAAGTTTTCTCCCCCCCCCCCCCCCCCCCCACAAAAATATCTCAGCTGGTGGGAAAACGCTTCTTTCCACCTTGGCAGTCTGCAGCAGGCATGTGCTGAAAACTGAGCATGTACAGGTGCCAGTATCATGGAGAGTTGCGTTTTCGTTCACATCAGGAGGACGTCTTCAGCTGGCAGAACTTGAGATCCTCACTAGCTACCGCTAAATATGTGCTACTGTTGGGTGGGCCTGAGCCCACCCAGGCCCACCTGTGGCTACGCCACTGGTAAACAGAAGCTGGTCTCCCTATTCCAGGCCTTCTCAGGCCTGTCCTCATGGCCTCACAGTGAGTTGGATTTTCAATGAGTAAAGGCCTGATATTCAAAGCCATTTACCCAGATAACTGCTGCCATTATCCAGATAAATGGCTTAGCCTGGCCTGCTAGCTAATTTTTCATTTCATATATTGGATTTATAACCACCCATTATTGCACTTCTGAGCAGTTTATAAAAAGCACATTCAAAATAAAATGTACATTGTAAAAAATTACATAAAACAAACAATCCATTGCAATAGTGCATTAGTTATATTAACATCACTTCATTAATATTATTAGAAAGCTGATATGAACAACAAGAGTCTTTAGCTTCTTTTGAAACTTCAAAAAATCCTTTTCTCCGTGCAGTTGAAATGTTAGACTATTCCCCTGTCATGGTCCATGCACAGAAAATACATATGAGTATGTGGATTCTTTTTGCACCATTGTAACAGTGGGAGCAGTTACTACACATAACTGTGAAGAGCAAAGTAGCCTCAATGGATGATGATAATCTCATTAGAACCTCTACAGATTTGAATAGTTAATTTTATGCATAACCATTAAAATAGACACAGGTACTTACAACTGAGTGGAATTTGGTGGAAAACCATGCAACTCTCTCAGAACTGGCAAAATATATTCAGCACGTCTGCTTCCAGTAATCAGACGAGCAGCCGCATTCTGGGCATATGCACAGGTGTAACTGATACTTTAGGAAAACTAACACAATCAAAGTATGACATCGTAAGCATTAAAACTACCAAACAAAAATCCTCACCTTCTAAAGGACAAAGATGATGCATTGGATGAACTTTGAAAAATACCCCACAAAGCACTTTGGAAATACGTGCACGAAACGTCAACTGAGAATCCACCACCATTCCCAGATGTTGGCCTCTTTACAAATAGGGATGGATGCAAATTAACATCACTGTACGAGAATGCAACCACTCGGAGTGTACTACAAGGACTTCAGGTTTGTTCAAATTGATTGTTAACATCCATTTACTGTACACCAATCCAAAATGTTCTTAAAATGCTTCACAATACTTGACTGATGAAGCCTGAATGCTGTTAAGAATGGAGCAATTATCAGAATGTCATCTGCATAATGGCAAAATTCAATCCAAGGTGTGCAAGAGGTCACATAATGATGCCATTAAATGAAGAAGCAGATATGGATGTGCCACAGATTCTGCACTATCTGGGATATTCTGAACACAATGTGCTTGGTGTGCTCATCCATTTAAAAATATCATAAACTATTTTAATACCATGTTATAAAAAACAGCATCAAATGCCACAGATATATAACAAAAATATGAAAGTGTACTGTTTCTTTTCCATATCCTTCCATATAATGATGCAATGTCTCAGAGTTGTGTCTGATCGAAAGCCTTGTTGTCAAACATTTAACAGACTATATTCTTCAACACAGGTATCTAACTAGAAATTAACAACCTGTTCTATCAATTTCCCAAGATGGATATTGGGCAGCAATCAGCACAATCTACTTGAGATACTGAAGCAAAAAGACTGTCCTGACTTTTTCCGGTTAGCTATCCAGATAGCACCTTAATATACTACTACTACTTATCACTTCTATAGCGCTACAAGGCATACGCAGTGCTGTACATCATACATAAAAAGGCAGTCCCTGTTCAAAGAGCTCACAATCTAAGTAGGACAGACAGACAGACAGAACAACTAAGAGGTAAGGGAATTAAAGAGGAGGGGGGAAAAGGGTACAGGGCAAGTGAGTAGTTGTTAGAAGTCAAAAGCAGCGTTAAAGAGGTGGGCTTTTAGCCTGGATTTGAAAATGGCCAAGGACGGAGCTAGATGTACAAGGTCGGGAAGTCTATTCTAGGCGTGAGGTGCTGCGAGATAAAAGGAACAGAGTCTGGATTAGCAGTAGAGGAAAAGGGGACAGACAAGAGAGATTTATCCACAGAACGGAGTACCCGAGGGGGGGCGTAGGGAGAGACAAGAGTGGAGAGGTACTGGGGAGCGGTAGAGTGAATGCATTTATAGGTCAGTAAGAGAAGTTCGAATTGAATGCGGAAATGGATAGGGAGCCAGTGAAGTGACTTGAGGAGAGGGCTAATGTGAGCATAGCGACTCTGGCGGAAAATAAGTCGCACAGCAGAGTTTTGGACTAATAATATCTTCATTATTCGGACAGCAGTACCAGTCACCATTTTACTGGATATTGAGTGACTATCCGAATAGTGCTGCTGAATATCCAGGGTTTTTTTTTTTTTAGCTATAGTGGCCAGCATATAAAAGAAAAAAAAACACAGACCACTGAGGCTGAATATCATCCCAACAATATATTTGCATATATTAGAAACCCAGCACATGCAAATTCATTTTTTGCATATGCCGTGTGGATATTCTGCCCTGAAGACAGATTTAGAAAGTCCTGCTCTGTTCTTCCTCTCATCCAGCCTTTAATTGTAAGAGGAATCAGGGTCAATGAATAAATGGGGATCTTGGAAAGGGCCATACCCAACCATAATCTGATTGCTATGCAGCACTTCTGCTGTAAAATGTAAACTTTCAAGTTCCAAAATTATTAAGAAGATCATTTTATTTGATCAGTACAAGTTCCTGGTGTATTTATCTTCTTTCAGGATTTCAAATTTTATTTGACCATCTATCAATAGCAGCCTCTTATGTTTAGCAATCTTTTCAGCTTTTCATTCAAAAGATATAACGGAATTAGAGAATGCTCAAAGAAGAGCGACCAAAATAATAAAGGGGATGGAACTCCTCTCATATGAGGAAAGGTTAAAGAGGTTAGGGCTCTTCAGCTTGGAAAAGAGATGGATGAGGGGAGATATGATTGAGGTCTACAAAATCCTGAGTGGTGTAGAATGAGCAGAAGTAAATTGATTTTTTTACTCGTTCCAAAAGTACAAAGACTAGGGGACACTCGAAGAAGTTACATGGAAATACTTTAAAAATAAATAGGAGGAGATATTTTTTCACTCAATGAATAGTTAGCTCTGGAATTCTGCTGGAGGATGTAGTAACAGCGATTAGTGTATCTGGGTTTGAAAAGGTTTGGACAAGTTCCTGGAGGATAAGTCCATAGTCTCCTATTGAGACAGACATGTGGAAGCAACTTCTTGCCCTGGGATTTGTAGCATGGAATGTCGTCACGATTTGGGTTTCTGCCAAGTACTTGAGACCTGGCTTGGCCACTGTTGGAAACAGGATACTGGGCTGGATGGACCAGTGGTCTGACCCAGTATGGCTACTCTTATGTTCTTATGTTCATCAGTCTGAGTAAATCAGGCTTAAATGAGGTATGTCTGATTACGAACAGCACAGACATTAGTGCTTTAAAGGCATTTATTTTGATTCAAGAATGAAATACATTTTGAAGGTAAAAACAGATTAAGCTGATTTTTTAAATTTAAATATGGTGATTGATTTCTATTCTAGCAGGTTGCTGTCAGCCAGCCCTCACTGTCTGCAGTAGGAAGATGTTATAATCTTCAGCCAAATAAGGGAGTCTGACTGTGGGGATCATCGCCTCCCAGCTTCCTGCTGTTAAATCTTTCTATATTTGTGACCTTCCAGCAGGTGAGTCAAAGCAAGCAAGCCCAGCTGTAGCCCTGTGGCCAGCAGCTTCAAAAATGTCCCATCTGTTCACCCTTAGCCATTAATTTGGTACACCACTGGGAATTTAAAAGAATGAGGAGGAGAAGGGAGAGTATGGATGAACAGAGGAGGAAGGGATGAGGAGGGATGAAGGACAGGCAAACAGAGTATAAAGGGTGGGGAACAGCAACCAAAAAGGATTTTTAAAAAAGTACATAGAACAGAGGGAGGATGGGACACAGAAGAAAGAGGAAGAAAAAAAGTAGGGTCTGAGAGCACAATAGGACCTAGATAAGTAAAAAGTGAGGTGCCTCAGGAGTAATGTTAGGAAGTATTTTTTCATGGAGAGGGTGGTGGGTGCGTGGAATGCCCTCCCGTGGGAGGTGGTGGAGATGAAAACAGTAATGGAATTCAAACATGCGTGGGATAAACACAAAAGGAATCCTTTTTTAGAAGGAATGGATCCACAGAAGCTTAGCGGAGATTATGGCAACACCGGTAATTGGGAAGCAAAACCAGTGCTGGGCAGATTTCTACGGTCTACGCCCTGATCGTGACTGAATAGGGATGGGCTTGAGTGTAAATTTTAAAGGGCTTTGACATTAGCTTCAGAACTTTTAGTACAAGAAGAGTGCTGGGCAGACTTCTACGGTCTGTGCCCTGAGAATGGCAAGGACAAATCAAACTCAGGTATACATATAAAGTATCGCATATCATGTAAAATGAATTTATCTTGTTAGGCAGACTGGATGGACCGTACAGGTCTTTATCTGCTGTCACTTACTATGTTACTATATGACACCGAGGTCAGTTGCTTTTAATGTCCTAAAACCCTTCAACCTCAGATATTTTTGCTCAGTTAAATTAAGAAGGACCTTGTGCATTAGTTCTAATCTAATCTAATCTCAGCATTTATAGACTGCTTTATCCCAAACCATGTCGGTCCAAAGCGATTTACAAAAAAATAAGAGTTCACAAATCTAAATCATAAAGTTTAGCAATCATCAGAATTGATCAGAACTTTTGAAACAAATACGTTTTTTAAAACATAGAGGGGCATAATCAAAAGGGGCACCCAAGTTTTCCTGAGGATGTCCTCGCAGGATGTCCTGGCAAAGGGGCGGGGAAACCCGTATTATCTAAACAAGATGGGCATCCATCTTTCGTTTCGATAATACGGTCGGGGATGCCCAAATCTTGACATTTAGGTCATCCCTAGAGATGGTTGTCCTTAGACTTGGTCATTTCTGATTTTCGGCGATAATGAAAACTAAGGATGCTCATCTCAGAAATGACCAAATTCAAGCCCTTTGGTCGTGGGAGGAACCGGGCACCCTAGGGGGCACTGCAGTGGACTTCAGAAATTGCTCCCAGGTGCATAGCTCCCTTATCTTGTGTGCTGAGCCCCCCCAAATCCCCCCAAAACCCACTCCCCACAACTGTACACCACTACCATAGCCCTTATGGGTGGGCACCTAGATGTGGGTTTCTGGTCGGTTTTGGAGGGCTCACATTTACCACCACAAGTATAACAGGTAAGGGGGGATGGGCCTGGATCCGCCTGCCTGAAGTGCACTGCACCCACTAAAACTGCTCCAGGGCCCTGCATACTGCTGTCATGGAGCTGGGTATGATATTTGAGGCTGGCATAGAGGCTGGCAAAAAATATTTGTAAAAAAATTTTTTTGAGGGTGGGAGGGGGTTAGTGACCATTGGGGGAGTAAGGGGAGGTCATCCCTGATTCCCTCTGGTGGTCATCTGGTCAGTTCGGGCACCTTTTTGTGACTTGGTCGTAAGAAGAAAAGGACCAGGTAAAGTCATCCAAGTGTTCATCAGGGACGCCCTTTTTTTCCATCATGGGTCGAGGACTCCCAAGGCACGCCCAAGGCACGCCTTCGCTACGTCTCCGACACCCCCCCCCCCCCGGGAACTTTGGTTGTTCCCGTGATGGAAAGCAGTTGGTAATGCCCAAAATCGGCTTTCCATTATACCGATTTGGGCAACCCTGTGAGAAGGATGCCCATCTTGCGATTTGTGTCGAAAGATGGGCGTCCTTCTCTTTCGAAAATAAGCCTGATGGTGTGAGAAGACATTTGTTTAGTCCCTAGCAGCAAGCTATTCCAGATCTGACCTGCTTGATAATAAAAAGATGATTCAAGTGTTTTCCTATTGCAAACTGAATTAAAAGAAATACAATTCAAAAGCTGATGCGCTGATCTGTAAGATGGATTTGTAAGATTTGTGGCCACTGGGGAAAGAGATCAATAAAGGCAAATCATCAGGAACCGAGCCGTTAAAAATCTTGAAAATGAAACATGCAAGTTTAAAAGCAATATGCACTTTATTCGGGAGCCAATGGAGATTAATCAGTAAGGAGATATATGATCAAACTTACTTCTGTTAAAAAATTAATCTTGCCGCCTTTTTTTGCAAAACTTACTTTCCAAGTATACCACATAACACCTTTCCTCTGCCTGGTAGACAGGGCTATGATTACCTCCCTTCTTCCCTCTGGGGCACAGTGTGAAAGACGCATCACACATTACTACTACTACATCCAGCTTCTCCTTTATAAGCATGCAACTATGGAACGCACTACCAAACGCCCTGAAAACAACCCACGAACTATCAAACTTTCGGAGATCAATAAAACCTTATCTATTCAAAAAGGCATACCCCAACGACCCAACCTAAATGCCTCGATCCTGCAACACAACGAAACAAACACTTGATCTGGTCACACCTAAGCCCCTCCTCTTTATTCCCTGATGTTTCTATCATCATAAATCTTCTACAATGTCTCTATGTATCTGTTACACCAGAATTGGTGTTCGCCATCACGGTTCCTATGTAAGCCACATTGAGCCTGCAAATAGGTGGGAAAATGTGGGATACAAATGCAATAAATAAATAAATAAATACTACTAATCATTTCTATTGTGCTACTAGATGTATCAGTGCTGTACACATTATATACAGGTACTTTTCTCTGTCCCTAAGGGGGTTCACAATCTAAGGGGTCCGTTTACTAAGCTGCGATAAAAAGTGGCCTGTGGTAATGTAGGTGCGGGATTTGGGCACACACAGAATTATTTTTCAGCACGCCTGTAACAAAGGCCTAGCTCCCCCCCCCCCCCCCCCGAAAATGGACATGAGGCAAAATCAAAATTGCCGCACGTCCATTTTGGGTCTCGGACCTTACTGCCAGCCATAGACCTAGCAGTAAAAAATATTTTCCAGATGCGCATAGCGAACATGCGCCAAAATTGAAATTACCGCAACAGCTAAGCGGTGGTCGGGCAGTAAGTCCATTTTGGCATGCGTAAATGCTTGCGCGGCTTAGTAAAAGGGTCCTTAAGGGTTTGGGTTTTTTTAACCTGGGGTAATGGAGGGTTAAGTGACTTGCAAGGTCACAAGTAGTTACAGTGGGAATCAAACCCAGGTTGCCAGGATCAAGGCCTTCTGCACTAAACATTAGCCTACTCCTCCCACACATGTCAGCAGGGCAGAGTCAGGGTAGGACTCAGGGGCATAGCTATGTGTGGCCACGGGGGCATGGGCCCCTGTAGATTTGGCCCTGCCCCCCCCCCCGCCGCCGTCGGGTACCTTTGCAGGCAGGGGTCCCCAACCCCCGCCAGCCGAAGTCCTCTTCTCCGGCACGGCCACGTTGCTGATCTGCAAGATCAGGCTTCTGTTTCTGTGAGTACGTGCAGGATGTCAGACTCACAGAAACAGAAGCCTGCCCTTGCAGATCAGCAATACGGCCGCGCAGGCTTCTGTTTCTGTGAGTCTGACGTCCTGCAGATCAGCAACGCGGCCACGCAGGCTTCTGTTTCTGTGAGTCTGATGTATGTGCAGGATGTCAGACTCACAGAAAGAGGCCTGCCCTTGCAGATCAGCAACATGGCCACACCGGACAAGAGGACTTCGGCTGGCGGGGGTTGGTGACCCCCGCCAGCAAAGGTACCCGACGAAGGGGGAGGGTTGGTGGTGACGGGAACAAGGGGTCGAAAGGGTTGGTGCTGGGAGGGTCAAAGGTGGTGGTGGCGGCAGCGGGGAGGTCAAAAATGGCACGGGGGGGGGGGGTTAAAATGTGCCCCTTCACCTCGGGCTCTGGACCCCCCCTCCCGCCGAAGTCTGGCTACGCCCCTGGTAGGACTGTAAACCTGGAGAAACCAGAGGCTACAGTGGTTAGCTCAGTGTTAGCCGAGTATTTTATCTAGTACATACCAATGTTAGGTGCGCTCAGATTTTGACTGTTCCTTCTTCCATAAACCATGTAGAATGGATTAACTGAAAGGCACTAAGTGCATGCTGAGAGGCGCAGTTGCATTCCCTCAGCGATGGCTGAATGCATATTTCAGAAGCAAGTACCATCATTATAAAGCACGATGGGATTCTGTTGGGATGATAAGAGATGCACAAAGGGTAAGCATTAATCATTTTCTATTTGTTGTAGTGCCAAAATATGACGCCTTCTAGGTTTCATACGGGTTATGCTGTGACTCCATGCTTCTGATCTTACAATCCTCCAGTTCACTGAAAGTAGTTTCTTACAGTCATGGTTTTAGCATGAGAAACACCGCAGAAGAGCAGATTAATAAATCAGAATCCTTTTTAGCAGCTCAATCAGGGTTATGACCAAATTAAAGCAGCACTTTCAGCACAAGCTCTGCAGCAAGTATTATTAACCTTTAATATGAACTTATTCCGCCTTTGCACCATGTGCAGCCTTCCTAGGTCTGTGTGTCATGCACCCTCTCTGACTCTGTTTATTTGGATTCAGCTCACATCTTTTTCAGTAGCAGTTCAAAGTGAATTACATTCAGCTACACTAGGGCTCACACTCACAGTCTGAGATAACGGAAGTGACTTGCCTAAGATCACATGGAACAGCAGTGGGATTTGAACTAGTCAACCATGATTGTCAAGCCCAGAGCTCTAAGCCAGTGATTCCCAAACTTTTTACTAAGGCAGAACCCCTAAAATATATATTTTTTTATACCAAGGAACCCTCAATTTATGAAAACTTATTTGTTCATACGAACCGATTCTTCAATCTAATTTCTTGAGGAACCCCTGAAATGAGTTCAAGGAACCCAAGGGTCCTGCAGAACCCAGTTGGTAATCACTGCTCTAACCATTAGGCTGCCCCTCTATTCTTTAGACCTACCTGCCCCCTTTGAGTTTGTTTTTAAATTATGAACAAAATTGAGTAATACTTTTAAATAAAAGGAATGCATTTTGGAACACAGGCTTTCCTCGATTCTGTCTGTGTTTTCTAGAAGCTTCATATTTCTTCCCATATGCCTCTTGATTTAAGTTTCACAGAGCAGAACCATTCTGTCTGTCTGCCCAGAACTGTATGTGTCTAGCACAGCCATAGGAATGAACGATACATAGTAGATTATATTTAGAGAATGACACGGGCACAGGGACCCGCAGTAACCAGGGGGATGGGGATGGGGACAGATCCCATGGGGACAGGGCAGGGATGGGGACAAACTTTGTCACCGTGTCACTTTCTACCTTGAAGCCTGTTAATGAACTGGACTGTTATTTAAGTTTGATTGATGCAGACGACAATATTTTTATTTTTTGGAAACACAAGCAAACATGCTGGTCACAACTAGCAAAATTTGCATGGGGGATCCTGTACATCCTGCTACCAGCACATCTTCTATTGCAGGAAGGACTGTGGAAGACAGGAGAGCTAGATTGAATCCTGAGATTGTTAATGACTTCTTATTCATCCATAGATTAAAAAATCATAACAGTGCTTCATAGGACATATTTCTCCCCTCTAGGGCATACAGAATGGGTTGTACTTTGTACCCCTGGACAATTTAACAGGGTGGATTAGGATTCCTTGGGGTAATAGAAGTCAGCTATTGTTGGGGTTGGAAGGATAGAGGGTGGTGGTGGTGGTGGGAGGGTTATTATAGCTGTTAGTTGTTATTATTATTTTCTATTTGTAATTTATACACAACAGTTGCACAGCATATTGTTCCTTTTTATAATTTAATAAAAAGATTTAAATATAAAATTATAAGTGTTGGAGGCTTCTGCAGATGAGAACAGAACCCACGGGGATGGAGCGGGATGGAGACAGAACCTGTGGGGACAGAGACAGCGGGCCTACGGGGACAGGACGGGGTAGGGACAGAGACCGAACCCATAGAGACGGGGTGGGGATGGGAACAAATTTTGTCCCCATGTCATTCTCTAATTATATTTTCTACCTACAGGGAGGACATACCAGAAACAGCCAAATGAGTCACTCAGATTTCCTGATTTAGCTTTACTGGTACTGGAGGACAAGACAAAAAACAGAAGAGAAAGAAGAAAGCAGAAAAAAAAAACTCTAGGGCCCTGACGTTAAAAATGGTATAGGATTGGAAATTGAGGCAAACACCCCCCCCCCCCCAAAAAAAAACCCTGACACACCAGGGCTGCCAAACATCCTATGGAAGATGGCACATAAGCATGATTCAGTTTCTGCACTTGTAGAGCAGAGGGCAGCAATTCCGGCATAAACTTCATGCAAGTAGCCCGATGTGAAGCAAATACTGTTTTTCAAAGACAAGGACAAAATCAAAATTCAAGTCTGATTGTACTGGGGGAGCCACAGTGCCAGTAGGAGCCAGCGCCATCAAGTAACAGCTGCCTAAGCTGACAGTTCGCAGCCCTGGGCCAAACACAAAGCCTGAAATGATACAACAGGGACCATTAAGCAGCAATGCTCCCGGGCAAGCCCACTATCGCTGCTAGCAAAATGCAATGATGAAACATTTTACTTACTGAGGTGGTTTTGGACATTTTACGAAGTTTCCTTGCGTTGCATAGGAGCCAACTTTTCAAAATTATTGGGGGTGCTAAGCCCAATGGAAATAACCTCTCCCTGGACACATACAAGGAATTTTCTCAATGTTGGGGGTGCTCAAGCACCCACAAAGTCAGCAGTCAAAGCTTTACTTATGTTATTGCATAAGGTTATATATGAATGAATGTATGCCATGTTTTATGCACTGAGAATTTTATTTCTGTTTTGATTACTCAAGACATTTTTGGAAAGGTGGGAAGTAAATAAACTTTGAGTTTAGGATTTAAATTTCCAAATCATCCTGCTTTAATTTCAAACAAAGTTTTAACTTTGTTGTGGTACACAGGCAGCTCCTTGTGACTCTGGACAAGTCACTTAACCCTCCATTGCCCCATGTAAGCCGCATTGAGCCTGCCATGAGTGGGAAAGCGCGGGGGTACAAATGTAACAAAAAAAAAGTAAATAAATAAATAAAAATACCTAGTGTAAAGATGCTCCAGATCGGTTCAGTTTTTGTCTGTTGGTAAATACAACTGTCGAACTGCAGTGCTCGGGCTTCCTTCATATACAGTGCGGGGAGGGGACTTTGAATCCCAAGTTCTGTTAAAGTGTATTTCTTAGATTTTATTTATTTTGTAGCATTTGTATCCCACATTTCCCCACCTATTTACGGGCTCAATTTGGCTTACATTCCAGCATTTGACAGAACACTAAAAATACTGCACCCTTATTGGGAGCTTGACGGGAAGAACAACTGAATTAGGGCTAGATGCACTAGCCCCACTTAAAGAGCCCTTTCCTTACCGATCCCTTGCGCGTTAAACTGGCTAGAACCAGTTTCAAACCCACATTGCTGGCTCCTTAAGTTTAGTGCATCTAGCCCTTAGTGACTTTCAAGTTGGAATCACAGCAGGTATCTTTGACAAGAGTGTGACTCCTAAAGTGCGAAACATCTGAAGCTTAGAAAATCACTTTCACTATTTAGCAAATAAATATATATTTACAGGCTTTGCAGTGTTGCATTTATGCACCAGTAGACTATGGGGTTCATTTTCAAGAAAACGTTCACAAATGACAGGCAGCTATACTTGTTTTATTGTTTATTTATTGATTGATTGATTCATCGCTAAAAACCATCTAAAGCGAAAAAAAGGAAAGATTTGAGAGATATTTTGTGATTGTGACATGAGTGGTGTTAGTGATGAATGTTTTTGCCAATAACAGTAAAAATGACTTCCTGGGGGGGGGGGGGGGGGGGGGGGCTTGGGTTGTGTTGTGGAAAGAAAAAGTCATCTGGAATTAGACCTACCTAAGTACATAAGTGTTGCCATACTGGGACAGACCAAAGGTCCATCAAGCCAGAATCCTGTTTCCAACAGTGGCCAATCCAGGTTACAAGTACATGGCAAGATCCTAAAACAGTACAATACATTTTATGCTGCTTATCCTTGAAAAAAGCAGTGCATTTTCCCCAAGTCCATCTTAATAATGGCTTATGGACTTTTCTTTTAGGAAGCTATCCAAACGTTTTAAAAACCCTGCTAGGCTAACTGCTTTTACCATATCCTCTGGCAACGAATTCCAGAGTTTAAATACATGTTGAGTAAAGAAATATTTTCTCTGATTTGTTTTAAATATACTACTTTGTAGCTTCATTGCGTGCTCCCTAGTCCTAGTATTTTTGGAAAGAGTAAAGTGATTCATGTCTACCCGTTCCACTCCACTCATTATTTTATAGACCTCTATCATATCTCCCCTCAGCCATCTTTTCTCCAAGCTGAAGAGCCCTAGCTGCTCATAGGGAAGTCGTCCCATCCCCTTTATCATTCTCGTCACCCTTCTGTGTACCTTTTCTAATTCCACTATATCTTTTTTGAGATGCGGTGAACAGAATTGCACACAGTATTCAAGGTGCTGGAGTGATACAAAGGCATTATAACATCTTCATTTTTGTTATCCATTCCTTTCCTAATAATACCTATCATTCTATTTGCTTTTTTAGCAGGGCTGGTAGAACCCGGTAAGTGAGGTAAGCATGGCAGGGGAGCACCAACCTCTGGAGGGCGCCACAAGCCATGCTTACCGCCGCTTACCTCAGCTCCCCAACAGCCCTCGTTTTGTTCCTATGCCGCCCGGGGCGGGGGGGGGGGGGTTTAAATCTTTTATTTTACCTCAGTCGCAGTGGCTGCATCAGTACAAGCACTGCTCGTCTCTAGCCTTCCCTTCATTCCCTCTCAGTGTCCCGCCTTCTTCTGATGTAATTTCCTCTTTCCGCAAGGGCAGGACACTGAGAGGGAATCGCTAGACATGGATAGGAGCGGGAGGGGAGGGCAGAGGAGAATTTTTGGACATGGATGGGAGTGGAGGGTAGAGGAGAATCACTGGACATGCATGGGAAGGGATGATAGGGGCAAAGGAGAATCACTGGACATGGATGGGAGGGGAGGGCAGGGGAGAGAGGAGAAATCGCTGGACATGGAGGGGAAAGCAGGGCCCAGGGAGGGAGGAGAAATCGTTGGACATGGAAGAGAGGGCTGGGGAAAAAGGAGAATTGCTGGGCATGGATGGATGGAGGGGGGCAGCGGAGAGAGGAGAATTGCTTGATATAGATAGATGGAGGAGAGGGCAGGGGAGAGAGGAGAGTTCCTGGATATGGATAGATAGATAGATGGATGGAGGGGAGGGCAGGGGAGAGGAGAGTTGCTGGACATGGGTGGATGGAGGGGCAGGGGAGAGAGGAGAGTTGCTGGACATGGATGGAGGGGAGAGAAGGGGAAAGAGGAGAGTTTCAGGACATGGTTGGAGGGGAGGGCAGGAGAAATTCTGGACATGGATGGAGGAGAGGGAAGACAGGAAGGAGATGCACGTGGATGGAGGGGTGAGAGAAGAAAATCTGTACATGGATGGAGAGGAGGGAAGACAGAAGAAGGTGATGCACATGGATGGAGGGGAAGGGAGAGAAAAGAAATGCTGGACATGGATGGAGGGGAGGGAAGAGAAGAGAGAGGAAGTGAGATGAACATTAATGAAGGGGAGAGAGGAGAAATGTTGGACATGGATGGAGGGGGAGAGGAAAAATGCTAGATATGGATAGAGGAGAGGGAAGGGGGAGGAAGGAGATGAGATGAGGGAAAAGGAATAGAGGAGAAAAACTGCACATGGATAGAGAAAATAGGCAGAAGCTGGATCCACTCTATACCTCCTCCAGTCAAGTCTGCGGAGGACCCAGCTTTTACTTATGGATGTAGGGCAAGAAATGAAGAAGAAAAGAGGAAAGTAAAGAAATAAATGGAAAGGAAGCCCTGGAAACTGAGTTAAGAGGACAGATAGCAGCAGAATCATGGACCAGCATGAACAGAAAAACAAAGTCACAAGACAACAAAGGTAGAAAAAATCATTTTATTTTCATTTTAGTGTTTGGAATATGTCCACTTTGAGAATTTACATCTGCTGTCTTATTTAGCAATGTATAGCAATGCGTTTCTTTCTGTTTTTCTGGTATTGTGCTGCATGCAGAGTCTAACTTCTTAGGATTTCAGGATAATTTTGAGTAGAGAGGTGTGGTAGTCATGGAGTTAATTTTTGAAGAATTTGAAGAGGGGCTATCTCTGTTCTGCATGTGTGACTGCAAAGCCAAGTATCTGAATAGGGATCTGTTTGTTAGGTTCTGAGATTTTAACACGTTGTTTTTCAGATTTGGCAAGACTGTCTGTTCTCCTAATTCCTGGTCTGTGTGCTAATTTGGTTTGTATCATTTTGGGTATACTGCATCTGTAACAGCTTACAGAAATTATTTATAATGAAAACAAACAAAAAAAACCCCCACAAGTTATATTTCTTCTATACTGGTGTAATATTTTCAATGATGCCATGGCTGGTGAAAGGGGTGTGACTACTGTAGGGGCGGAGCCATAGTGATCCCACCCCTGGATGGGTAGGGGCACCAACTAAAAGGCTGCAGGAGGGTGCCAGAAACCCTAGCATTGGCCCTGTTTTTTTAGCTGCCACCGCTCACTGAGCAGAGGGTTTCAATGTATCATCAATAATGACACCTAGATCCCTTTCCTGGTCGGTGACTCCTAATGTGGAACCTTGCACCACGTACCTATAATTCGGGTTCCTCTTTCCCACATGCATCACTTTGCACTTTCTCACATTAAACGTCATCTGCTTTAAAAGTGTCTAGGGTAAGGCTAAACCTGTCTTTAGACCCATGTGTGACTGGAGAGGTGGAAGTGGTTGTTTGTGAGAAATAGTGGAGAGTGGCTTTGCTACCTTTGTGTGTTTCCTCTGTCTGAACCTTTTGACCCTCACATTTCATAAGTACACAAGTATTGCCATACTGGGAAAGACCAAAGGTCCATCGAGCCCAGCGTCCTGTTTCCAACAGTGGCCAATCCAGGTCACAAATACCTGGCAAGATCCCAAAAATATACAAAACATTTTATACTGCTTATCCCAAACATTTCCTGCCTTCCTTCCTTCCTCTGTCTCACCTCCTCAACTCCTTGCCCATACCTGCTAACCCATCCCTTCCTCCGTATATTGCCCCCTTCCCTCACCAAACCCTCACTGTTCCCAACCCCCCCCCCCAAAAAAAAATCTCCCATTATACCTCCTACCTGCTTGTCCTGTGCCTCTCATTGTTCCTCTGTTTGTCCACTTCCAGTTTGTCACTGTTCTCCAGTGGCTTTCCTTGGTCGGCTGCCACCTGGGGCAGATCACTGCTGCGCACCCCCCCAAGGGTGCTACGTTGTCCCCCCCCCCCCGAGTACAGCACAACACCGCCTCCCCTAGGTGCAGCACAACACAACACCCCCCCCCCCTGGATGCAGAGTTACCCCAGCACATCATCTCCAAGCCCCCCCCCCCCCCGGGTGCATTCTTCTTACCTGCTGGGGTGCTAGGGGGAGCCATGCGGCTGTCGGCTCCGCTGGTTCCCTGCTCCCTCTGTCGCAGAACAGGAAGTAACAGAGGGAGCAGGGAACCAGCGGAGTCACAGCCACACGACTGCTTCCAGCACCCCTCCTGCAGCGTGCACCCGGGGCGGACCGCCCCCATCGCCCCGCCCTCACTATATGACTGCTGTTCTCCGTGCTGAAGCTGTGTGTGTGTAACCACTATTTGCTGCTGGTGGAAGAGTGAGTGCTTAGTGCTACAGCTGTGTGTGTCTGGACTGTTTGTTCGTGGTGGGAGAGTGAGTGTTTTGGGCAGCTGGGGTGTCTCAAGAGTCTGTGTGGTAGTGCGGGTGCTAGTGCTAGGTCTTACGAGGTGCAGTAGGTGGAGGTGTGGACAATGTCTTTCTGGGGTCAGTGGGCTGCACCTGTGGTGGTGGGCCATCTGCATGTCAATCATGGATGCGCTGAATGCTTTGCTGGCTCACGCCTTGCTGGAGGTGGATGAGAGTTTAAAGGGGAGGTCCTGGAGGAGACTTCAGACCCTGCACTCGCTTCCTGGACCTAACTGACCAGTAATACCTTACTTTGAGAGGGCTGCCATGCAGTACCTCTGTGACCAGCTACAACCCCTCCTCCAGTCCATGACACGCAGGAATAATCTTGTGCCTGTCCACCTGAAGGTCACTGCCGCCCTCGCCTTTCTGGCCACTGACACTTTCCAGTCAGTGCCAGCAGTCAATGCAGGCCTCACCCAGACTGGCATCTCCAATTGTCTTGCCTAGTTCCTTGATGCCTTCCTCACCCACACCTCACACTCACACCTTCGTCACTACCATCCCAGCACTCCAGAAGAGGAATACCAACCACAGCAGCAGCCGCCAGATCCAGCGGATGAGGTGACCCCTCCCCTGCCGCACACACACACACACACAGAGCTGACCAGGGAGCATACCAGCTGGGGGTCCGTGCCAAAGACTCATTCTGACCAATTTTCAGTATAGGTAAGTGCACTATTTATTTGTGTGCAGCACATCTGTAACATTCCCCCTCCCCCTCCCACCACCACCACCACCACCCCCTCTCCCCCCAGCATACACAGCCACATACCCCCTCCCCAGCACACACCACCATAGCACAGCAATTAGGTGGCTCACAGCCCTACCTCATCTTCCCCCTCCCCATCCCCTCTGGGATCCACCTCTCCCACCCCATCCCTGAGCTGCTGGCGATGGCCCAGGTCTTGCAGTAGCAGAAAATGAGTCAGAGTCCTTCCCTGTGGGGCTCCGCTGTCCTCCCAGTTATCAGTCCATCCTGCTGCCTCTGCTGCACCCTGGAAATCTGATCACCTGATTAGCTGGGTGGCTGATCTGCTGCTGGGTCCAGCACCCAGCAAGGGAGCGTGTGCTGCCCCTCAACTGGCCTGGAGTGCTGTGTGTCCCATCCTTGGATGCTTGGATGGAGGTTGCGACTCTGCAGCAGAAGTGGGTGCTGTAAAGCTTGGCTGGGTAGTATGGCCACTGGTGCCACTTGCATCTTCATTTGACTGTGTGCGAAGAGCGAATACACACTGTTGCAGCATTTTACCTCTAACTTTCCTGTTGAGGCAAACAACACTGCTGCACGTTGTTCCTGCTATTTTCTACAACCCCTGAAGTAGGCGTTGAGCGCAGAAACACAGCCCATGTCGGGTCTGTTTGAGGATTATTTTAACAAAGTGTATTATTAAAAGAACTGTGTCCCTATTTTGAAGGCTCCTAGTACTGTTTTTTTTTTTTCCTATTTGGACTTGTATCTGTACTTTTCTCCCTCTCTTTGCTGTATCACTAAAATTTGTTCACCAGAAAAATCATTAAAAATTCCAACTATATTTGGTAAAAACTTCCAAAGTTTTTCTTCTTCTTGCAAAAATCAGAGAGAATGGCTGAATGATAACGACCACTGGCATTATTTGATCCTTTGCTTTAGAATGAGTCTGCAATTCTTGGTGAAAATGATCAAGGCATTCAAACCTAGCCCTTTTGATTTCTTCCGGCAATGTAAGACTATCTTTTGCTGTTTCACCAGGCATTCTTCTTTGAAGTTTGATTCTTTTTTTTATGGCAATGTCCATTTCCTTACAGTTTGTTGTTGCATATTTAATGGCCTTCTCCACAATTTCTGTGCGCTGAACTTCAAGGAACAATTTTAAAGCTTGCATTTTCACTGTACATTGTTCAAGGCTGATTCCGGCTGTTTGCAGGTATTTTTGTGCCTGATTAAACTCATCTAAAACCTCACACCAGAATAAAAGATAACTCAGAAAAGAAAAATCGCACACAGCAGAGAGCAAAATCTGAGCTGACCCTCTTGTATCCACATTTTCTTTTTGATCATACAGTCCTTCAGGGGCATCAACACCAGAGCCTCCAAGTTACCCAGTTCCAGGAGGGAGATTATAGACCAGTCCTGAATTGATGCCAGCTTCATCCTGATGCATTATGGGATCTGCAGCACTGATTTCAATGGATAGAATCAGGGACAACAAATCCCACAATGCTTTGGGATGTAAGTTTAAAACCAGGACTGACCAAAAAGTCTCCCTCCTGGAACTGGGTAACTTGGCAGCTCTGCAACACCTCCTTTCTTCTGCTGGTTACTCCTCTCTCGATACTACATGAAATGAGATTGAAGGGGGGCAGACTCAAGAAAAATGTCAGGAAGTATTTTTTCACGGAATGCCCTCCCGCGGGAGGTGGTGGAAATGAAAACGGTAACGGAATTCAAACATGCGTGGGATAAACATAAAGGAATTCTGCTCAGAAGGAATGAATCCTAAGGAGCTTAGACGACATTGGGTGGCAAAGCCGGTGGCGGAAGACGGAGATGGTGCTGGGCAGACTTATACGGTCTGTGCCAGAGCCGATAGTGGGAGGCGGGACTGGTGGTTTGGAGGCGGGGATAGTGCTGGGCAGACTTATACGGTCTGTGCCCGGAAAAGGACAGGTACAAATCAAGGTAAGGTATACACAAAAAGTAGCACATGTGAGTTTATCTTGTTGGGCAGACTGGATGGACCGCGCAGGTCTTCTTCTGCCGTCATCTACTATGTTACTATGTTACTATTAATAGACAAGACAAGGTCTGTCTTGTTGTTTTATCTTCCATATTGGATTTGATGGACCGTCTGCCTTGCTGTTCTTTTTCTCCTGAACTGAGCTGCTTTTCTTGGGACAATTTCTAAAGTGGAAGTGTAGCACAGTTTTATTTTGAAATCCAGCAAAGTCCATGGAAAGAATCATACGTGTTACTTTTCCCCACTGCAGACCATAATAAAATGATCTGCTTAAGTGTACTGTGTAATTCTTCAAATGAAATGTACTACACTATTTAATTACTCTTTGGGTTATTAATTATGTTAAAAAAAAAAGCGCTGTTTGGGAGGAGAACATGGTATGAACATGGAATAGGCTCTGACAAGAATTGGCCAAAGAAGAGCAGCTTTGCAACAAGAATAAACCACACACAAGAAATTTGATTTCACCTATTTGTATTTGAACCTCGTC